>NC_091824.1:88280134-88880134 GCF_038994185.2 Dermacentor albipictus | reverse complement strand
AAGGAGAATGTTTTTAGTTCGAACGCGAAAATATACCGCTTAGGTTAATTCCACTCCCCCTCCCGCCTCGCCGCCTTTTTGTGCGTTCAGCATAAGTAAAAGCGTGAAATCACAATAAATTCAGCAGACGGCGATACTGTTTCCCTAGGAAAGGACGGCGATGGAAGCAACCAGTTCTGCATTGATGATGACGAAATGCGGTGTAGCCTAGGTGATGTCTTTCTGATCGCTCGCAACAGTGCTAAGGTTTGCGGGCCACTGACCCCCGACAACGTTTAGCTATTGTAATGCATTAATTAAGTAGCCTATCCACAACAACAGACCACTTCAAGGAATAAAAAAAGTATTCGAATCCGCTCCTTTTTCTGCTTTTGTTAATTCGACTTTCTAAATTTTGTGACAAAATCTTGCTGTCCCAAAATAGCGGAATTAAGGGTACCGACGGTACCGAACGTGCCCTTTTCGGAATCAATCACAAGGCGTTGCACACGGCCCATGAGCCCACGTGCACTTGTTCCACAGTGTTTGGAACATTTGTGACCGCCTCCCTAAGTCCGCAGCACAAATCTTTCTTCTATACTGTTGGTATGAACGCCATGAATAAGCTAATTGCAATGCACTGATGTATCCTGTCCTTAAAAAAAGCAGACGCGCACTCAGCCTCGAGTCAATTCAATTGCTGCGGTAAACAGCAGCTCCAGTACTTTGTACCACTTCACTGCTATGTACCGTTTCACATAGCTACAGCGGCGTTCAAATAAAAACAAATCTTGCGCATTACTTCTGTAAACATTGATTCGTTTCTATGGTTGGAATTGGTATAGTTGTTCCAGTTATACAACGGAACGAATGTTTACATAAGCAATGTGCAAGATTTGTTTTGATTTGAACCCCACTGTACCCTGCTGAGTAATTTTTGTCTCATTGCAGCCCTGTATAAGCGGGCATATATGTGCCCTTAGTGGCTATGCGGTGACATGCGAAATTTTAAAGCGGAGCAATATCTGCCTCTTCTCACGACTTTACGGGCACTGCTGCTGCTGCTGTGGTCTTGCTCGCACGCACCGTTGGGTTTCTTGCAACACCACCAGGTGGCAATCGCCTCCGCGCATCCTGTTTGGAGCCGCCGTAGCAGCGTATTGTAGTTTGTGCCTATGGCATGGCCTGTGCTTGCTTTCGTATGCAATAAAAATGCAAGTGCTGGGCTGGGGAGGTCGCGTATTGAGCGGTGATATTGCAAACATTACAATCATTTATAACCTGTAGAGAGCGCTTCAAGCAGGTGTCCCAACAGCGTGCTGGCCACATATGCAGAAGGAGCACTTAAACACGCTTAAGAAAAATGGCTCCAAGGCGTGCACTCAGCGTCGAGGAAAGCCAGGCCGGAAACAAGCGTCGCGCGGAACAGGAGCATCTTCGCTACGCAGCGAAACGTGGTGCAGACCGCGAATGTATGTATACAATGTATACAAACAATTATAATAGTTAATTGAATTACGTGCAGCCCCATGATTCAATTAAAGTTTAACACTTTTGCCAGGATGCGGGGTGCCCATGTAAGGCAATGATAATGCTTAACCCTCTCAGACCGTTAACAATAACGCACAACACCACCTCAAACAAACAAAATATTCCTGTTTGTTCTGTGGACTACGCGGACAAACAGCAGTGATGCACACAAGGTGACATTTAACATGAGGTAATCATTCTCGTATTGAAATAAATGCTGAAGAAATTGCTCATTCGCTGCCAACATTACCGCTAACTGTCGTGAATCAAAGTAAAGAGCAAACAAAGTTCGCTTACATCGATTTGCACTGTGCGCAGGATCCACAGATATACTTCTACGTTTCCGGTTCGTCGTATACATGATACCGTAGCCACTCCTCCAATGATTTGCCCTACGACAATGGAACATACGGGAAGGGGTATGACGACTACGGATATTTGCGCAGGGACTTAGGTTTCAACGGAACCGTACAGCGTTTTCTAAGAAATATGAATCAGGACGGATAAAATAGTTTCAAATGCGACGAGAAATCTTGAGAAAGAACCAAGTTCTAGAAAGAGTCCAAGCGCAAAGCTCAACTTTGCCATCGCTGTCAATGTTGCACTAGAGCGTAACTCGCAAGTTTTTTGTATACTTAAGATGCAATCTAGAGTAATAAAGAAGCTATTGAATATTTGTATGATAACCTTTATAGTGCCACTCATTAAAATTATTTTAAAAGGCACAGTAAGGTTATAAAACAATTTGTTTGCCATTTTTTTATGTGAAATAGTTAGGGAGGACCAGGAGGTGAGTTGATGCCCCTGTTGGCTCTTAGTAATTATTATTAAAGCTTATTTTCAACAACTGAAGTAGGAATTTCATGTATTCAGATACTGCGTGCAATATAACCCGTTAACAATGTTTTGTGAAGAGGGAAAACTTTTAGCTACGATTTCGTGATCAGGAGCTCTTTAGCGACCAACCTTCCCCTATGCCGCAGTTAATGAAGAACAGCACTGTTTTACCAATCTGCAGACCACAGTTAGAGGTGATACTCCTTGATTCCAGTGCTACAGCCACCATACCGTTTTAATGGAAGCGTCAGCCCTCCAGTTCTCCCAATGTACGTCACCGTGACTGCGCCTTTACCTTCGTTAGCACAGAGCTGGTAGGAAGAACAAATGGGCGCTGTGCTGGTAACGCATTGATCTGTCTCATGCAATCCACGGGCCTCTGTTAATGCCTATAGTGGAGTTGCAAATCTTTTGTCTCTTTCCTCCTTCCTTCTTTCTAAACTGCTGTTTCTCCGAATAGGGATGTGGTTAACGACCCTGTCTCTCCTATATCTAGGCGTGGTGTGCAGAAGCGTTTCAGGTGGTATTTTTCTTTGATGATGAGTAGTGTTTAATGGCGCAAGGGCCAGGTTTGGCCAAAGAGCGCCATGACAGGTGGTAATGTTGACGATGTGTTGTGGGTGACGTGCGTAATGAACTCATCATGGTAGGTGAGATATGGCTGTAAAAGGGCCTAAAACTTCCGCGGTAAGTGGAGTAGAATACATAGGTGCTAAAATAATGATGATGACTAGGGTGTGATATGGGCTATGGCAATGGACTTTCGTTAAAACATGATGCAATAAAACTTAACACTGACAAGAGAGTTTCAAGAGAGCCCTTGAATGCAGGGCTGTTAGTCGTGTGCTTAAAAGTTACCTGGCCAGATGATTTTCAGTGTGTCCGTTTCGGCTAAAAACTCTAAGACTGTTTGCAGGTTAAAAAGAGGTTCATCGCTAAGAAAAAATGCAGGGTGAAGGGGTAAATTCTCGCGATATGCAGCAGGGAAATACTTTTTCCTCTCTGTTTCTATTGCAGCGCACTCAATAAGAGCATGGAGGACAGTGAGATTATAGCCGCACTTAGCACAAGTTGGAGGATCGCCCCCAGTCAAGAGATGAGTGTGGGTGCCGTATGTGTGGCCTATCCTTAATCGGCAGAGAAGTACTTCCTTGTACCTTGCTATTTTCCCATTTATCCAGTTCCCCAGTTTTGGCTTTATTATATGAAGCTTATTCATTTTTTGTGTATCCCATTCGCCCTGCCAGTGATTCCTCAATTTACTGCGTAGAAAGGGCTTTAGGTCTGTGGCAGGGATGGGGATATTTGAATCTGCCTCGCTAAAAATTACTGACCTAGCACTTTCGTCAGCAGCTTCGTTGCCTTTTATACCTTTGTGACCAGGTACCCAGCATATTATAATCGATTGATTGCACATATATGCGGAACATAACAAGCTATACAGCTCATTAAAAACAGAGTTCTTATGCTTTCGTAAGCTAATTAGGGCTCTCACTACACTTAATGAGTCTGTAAATACAACAGCCTTAGCGATATTTTTTAGCCGTATGTGTTGAATAGCCTTAAGTATGGCGTATGCTTCCGCTGTAAAGATACTGGTGTGTGGGTTTAGTGGCCCAGATGTTGAAAGTGAGGGTCCCAGAGCTGCGTAAGCAACACCAGTTGGAGACTTCGAAGCATCTGTGTAAAATTCATCACATGAGTACTTTTCCTTGAGTTCTATAAAATGCGAATATATGTGTGCCTCCGGGGCTCGTTTCGATATTTCTAAGAACGAGATGTCGCATTGGATAGTCTGCCACTCCCAAGGCGGTGGAAGCCGTGTAGGAGCCATTAAGTCATTGTGTAAAAGAGGGACCCCTGTTTTTTCTGATAGTGCTTCCAACCGGAGGGACAGAGGAGGCCTAGTGGCTGGGCGGTTACGAAACAGCCTAGCAGTGGACAAGTCACATATAGTGAAATGACAAGGATGTTCAACATCTGAGTTAACTTTTAGGGCGTAGGAGAAAGTTAAATATGTCCTTTGGTAGTGCAATGACCATTCGTTTGATTCGACGTAGAGGCTTTGCACAGGGCTAGTCCTAAAGGCGCCTGTAGCAAGGCGGATACCTAAGTGGTGAATAGGATCAAGCATTTTCAGAGCACTAGGTCTGGCAGAATTATAGACTATTGCTCCGTAGTCAAGGCGTGTTAATGTTAGACTTTTGTAGAGCTTTAAAAGGCACCGCCTGTCGCTGCCCCAAGAAGTACGTGACAACAGCTTCAGCAGGTTCATAGACTTGAGGCACTTTGATTTCAGATACTTCAAGTGTGGTACAAAAGTCAGCTTACTATCTAAAAGGATTACTATCTAAAAGGATTCCGAGGAATTTGTGTTCATGGCTCATAGATAGCCGTTCTCCATTTAAATCTATTGCGGGGTCCACCATTATACCTCTCTTGTTAGAAAATAGGACGCATGTACTTTTTTGTGGGTTTAGTTTGAAACCGTTTTGGTCCGCCCACTTAGATAATTTATTTATGCAAAGCTGTACTTGTCGCTCGCAGATACTTAGGTTACATGATTTGAACCCTATCTGGATGTCATCCACATATACGGAATAAAACATTGTATGTGGTATGGCAGTCTGGATCGAATTCATTTTGACAATAAAAAGAGTGCAGCTCAGCACACCACCTTGTGGAACACCGGCCTCTTGCGTAAATGGACGAGACAGAACGTTACCAACTCTAACACGGAACGTCCGATTGGAGAGGTAACTCTGAATCACGTTCAGCAAGTTGCCTCGAACTCCCATTTCAGACAGGTCACGGAGAATTCCAAAGCGCCAGGTTGTGTCATATGCCTTTTCCATATCTAAAAATACTGACAGGAAGAACTGTTTGCGGACAAAGGCATCACGGATATTTGTCTCGATACGGACAAGGTGATCTGTTGTGGATCTGCGGTCCCTAAAACCGCACTGTAAGGGATCAAGTATTTTGTTGCTTTCAAGAAAATGGATGAGGCGATGGTTAATCATCTTTTCAAATAATTTGCATAGACAACTAGTGAGAGCTATAGGTCTATAACTGTTGGGTGAGGAAGGGTCCTTGCCCTCTTTGAGAATAGGGATTACGATTGCTTCTTTCCAGACAGAAGGAATGTATCCGGCAGAGAACATGGAATTGAAGAGTGACAGCAGTGTTTTTTGGGTTTCAGGGTGTAAGTGTCTAATCATCTCATACATTATTCTGTCACTTCGTGGAGCGGACTTGTTGCAACAGTTCAGTGAGGCTTGGAACTCAGCCATTCCAAATGGACGATTGTATACTTCGTTGGAAGTGCCTTTCCCACCCAGTGTCATCTGTTCTGCTTGTCGACGTAATTTTAGGAATGTATCTGTGTAATGAGATGTACTGGAAATGTGTTCGAAATGTGCTCCTAGACAGTCAGCCTGGTCCTGAAGAGTATCTGTTTGCGTGTTTACTAATGGTAGGGGATGAGTATCGCGGCCTTTTATTTTGTTTACTCTGTTCCAAGCTTTTCTTTCGTCTGTATATGAATTAATACTAGAGATGTATTTCTGCCAGCTTTCCCTTTTGGCAAGGCGGCGCGTCCTTCTACCTTCTGATTTTATTTTCTTGAAGCTGATCAAGTTCTCGGTAGTTGGGCAGTCGCGAAGGCGACCCCAAGCCTTATTTTGAATTTTGCGGGCTTCCCTACACTGCTCATTCCACCAAGGAATGCGTCGTTTAGAGGCTGATCCATTCGTTTGAGGGATACATATTGATGCAGCCTCCATTATAAACGCCGTCAAATATGTCACTCTATCATCGATTGAGAGAGTACAGATGTTCTCCAAGGTCAAATGTGTCAGCTCTCTGTATCGTTCCCAGTCAGCACAGTCCACCTTCCAACAGGGCAAATGTGGAGAAAACTTATCGCTTTTTGTTAATTTTAAGACTATTGGGAAATGGTCACTCCCATACGGATTTTTGATCACTTTCCACTCCAGGTATGGCACTAGTGTACTTGATGTTATGCTTAAGTCAATAGATGAGAACGTTTTGTTTGCCACGCTGTAGAATGTAGGTTCTTTCTTGTTCAGTATGCATGCATTGGAAGATAAAAGGAAGTTTTCTAATAAGCGCCCTCTCGTATCACAACGAGAACTTCCCCAGAGGGTGTTGTGCGCATTTAAATCGCCCACTACAATGTATGGTTCGGGGAGTTCTGTGATAAAGCTCTCGAATTCTGTTCTGGAAAGTTGATGGCTCGGAGGAATGTAAAGAGAGCAAACAGTAACTAGCTTATCAAATAGCACGGCTCTGATTGCCACTGCCTCAAGGGGCGTTTGCAGATGTAAATGCTTACAGGCGATACCCTTATCGACTATAATAGCAACACCGCCTGACGAGGCGTAGGCGTCACTTCGATCTTTCCGGTAAGTGGCATACTGTTTGAGAAAGTTAGTATGTGAAAGATTTAAGTGTGTCTCTTGCACACACAGCACCCTTGGATTAAACTTGCGAAGGAGTTCCTTAATGTCATCAAGATTGTGTATTAGACCTCTGACATTCCAATGCATTACTTGTGTGGCCATATTGGAAGTGTTTTATGGTGCGTGTGAAGAGATATGGATTAGGTTGGTTCAAGGGACCTTTCCAGGCCCCTTGACCCGGGGTATTTCTTTTTTCTTGGCGCGCTCCAGGGAGCAACGCCGTTCCTTCGGCGTCTGAGACGCCGGAGAAGTTTTTGCTACATCCATCGCCTCATCAGAGGCGCTGGATGATGCCCGCTCAGCGGACACGCGCGGGGTTTTTTCGGGCCTGTCTGCACGAGCAGTGGCCCGGGGACCGGCAGGCTCGGAAGTCTGCTGGCCCTTCGTGGTAGGGGGCGGAAGAGCAGTGGCTGCTCCCGCCAGGGGGGCTGATGGCGTAACCGCCGTCACACTCCGTGTGACTTGCGCGGCCGCCAAAAGATGTGGCGCTGCCCCCCGGTGCGTCACATCACTGTAGGACGGATTCGATTGATTGTGGACACTAAAGCGCTTGCGCGCTTCTGGAAAAGTGATGTTTAGTTTTACCTTCAGTTCGATTATTTGTTTTTCTTTCTTCCATGACGGACACGATCGTGAATAGGCGGGGTGGTCTCCGTCACAGTTAGCGCAGTGGGTTGGAGAAGAACAGTTGTCTGAAGCGTGGTCTTTAGATGCACATTTTGCACAAGTGGCACGCCCTCGGCAGCTCTGAGACCCGTGCCCAAAACGCTGACACTTGAAGCATCGGCGCGGATTGGGAATGTACGGTCGTACGCGTAGTTTACAATATCCCGTCTCTAATGAATCAGGTAGTTCACTTGTTCCAAATGTTATTATTAGATGCTTTGTTGGAATTTCCTTGTCGTCACGCCTTAACTTGATTCGTTGCACCTTCACCACGTTTTGGTCTTGCCATCCGTCCAACAGCTCGCTCTCACTAAGATCAAGGAGGTCGTCATCAGAAATGACACCACGCACAGTGTTCATAGACCGGTGGGGGCCCACAGATACAGGGATGTCACCAAACGCAACAAGTTTCGTCAGTTTGCTGTATTGGAGCTTGTCACGTACTTCCAGAAGAAGGTCGCCGCTTCCCATCTTAGTTACTTTGTAACCAGAACCGATTGCTTCTGTCAGGCATTTTGCGACCACAAACGGGGATATTGTACGGACTGTCTTTGTTTCGTGTTGACTATGTATTACGTGGTACTTGGGAAATATTTCTTTTGGTTTGAAGAGAAAGTTGAATGTTTCATCGGTGCGCCCCCTCTTCAGGGAGCGATCAAGGAGTGGGGGGAAATTTGAAGCCATATATAATTACTGTATTCGGCAGGAATGCCCGCCGCCCACCTGGGAGCCCAACCTGGGGACGTCACAGGATTAGAAACATTCTATTCTGCGTACGCCAGCGGTACAATCCCACTATAACCTAATATATATACCCAAGACTGGATATATTACACAAGGTTAACCCTTGCCGCCAGGAAATAAGGAAGTAATAAGAAGTGAAGAGAAGACAGGAGAGATAGAAAAGTGGGAGAGAAAGACGAAGAATGGAGAGGAGGACAGGAAAAGGCGACTGCCGATTTCCTCCAAGTGGGTCAGCCTGGAGGTGCCGTCTATGTGAAGCCGAGGCCGAAGAGGTGTGTTGCCTCCACCGGGGGGCCTTAAAGGTCCAAACACCCAGCTTCAGCTCAACCCCCAGGATCCCCTTTTCCCCAGACACGGCTAAGCCGCGCACGGCTACACGCGGGAGGGTCCAACCCTCGTGTGCTCGGGTACGTGGTGTCGCAACACACCAAACGCCTGCTCACGCAGACGCCCCTGCGGGGGGTATTTTTCTTTGTTCGGGGACTTGATAATGTTTGAAATAAAGGAAAGGTAAGTAATAAATAGTTTTTTCCAGGATTTTTGAATGTTCTTTACAGCTCTGAAGCTGACACAACTGCAGGTAACCATCGTATTAGAAGTCGCCAGGATTTCGCAATGCGGAAATGCACATATGTCAGGATCGCATTGCTTGTCCCGTTGTCTGCACTATTTGCCATGTTTCACGTGCACCAACAAGCACAGACTAATTAAAGCCCTCATCGAATTAGAGCTGAGTTCGACGCACAGCTGTTATAAAGTGAAAGTTTAACCGTTTAACAAGCAGCTCTCCTTTCTTTTTTTTTCCTTTTCTGATTCTGTAGTTCTATTGTGTACCATCTATAGATAGCACACATGGTAGTATACGCACCTGTTTCCAGGCTTATAAAAGGGCCGAACGATTGAACTTCACTTGCAGTCCATATTGTAGAGATTTGGAGGAAGTAGCTACGGCAAAATGTGCCGAATAAGCGGGCGCGGTTTCTTAGTAATCTCACTCGTTGAGTTTTCTCCAGCCATTTCTTTTCACTGTGAGCTACAATGCATATTGACTTTCTTCGCACGTCAAATGTTTCCTGCAGTTGCGGAAACAGGTTGATGCAGTCCGTCCTTTGCAGTCTGTTAGAACGGAAAGAAAACAAAAACGAAAAACGAAAAAAGAGCAATATTTTTGACCGAAACGAAAACGTAACCGACACGTTATTTGCTATTCTGTTTCAGAGTGAAACCGAAACTGCTTTCTTGGTTTTCGGCTAAAGGGGATAGTGGGCCATCGAAAACAACCAACGTCAGGCAAAGTCAGCCGTAGCACGTATCTCAGGGGTCCCTATTAGCGCGCATATTAATCAGGCAAGGATAGCGCCAGCGATAACGAGTCAAGAGCTCTACTAATCTAAGCCTAACGCTCGATTCACTAGCAGATCGGCATCGTTCCAACATCCTTGGCTTGCGTGCTGAAGAGCTTATCGTTTCGTTTGCTACGGGTACAACGCTTTCTTGCCGTAGTTTTATCATTAGTTTGTGTTTGTTTAAGGTCGCTTTATCGCAACAGCGGTCTTGCATTTCGGCGAGTACACTCGGTGACTTTCTGCTTCTGACATCATGCTCAGTGCATTGAGTCAATGCATTCAGCATTGTCATAATTAGTAATTCATTCAGAAAGATAGGTACTATGTTCTTATCAAAACTTTGCTACGCAAATTTATACATGCAAAGAAAAACCGCTATAATCCTTTACGGATTATACTTTTCTGCGTTACAGAGCAGAACAGGAACGGAACTTTTTTCTCTGGAATGAAACTAAAACCAGAACAAAAGACAGTTCGTTCCGACACACTGGTACTTTGTGACTTTTTCGTATCAGATCATTCCTAACTATTTAGCAGAGACATTTGGTCCCCTCATCAATAAAGCACTAAAGGTCGCTCACTTTTCGTAATTTTGTGTATCTCACATTTAGCAAAATGCGTCCGGTTATGACTTGGTGGGAGGCTAGTCGGCTGTGGATCATTAGGATAATTTAACACCTCGAACAGACGAAACGCAAGAATACAGCCGCGAAAACTGGCGCTGACCATTCACTACATTTCTTGAGATCCGCGAAATATGTGCCTTAAATCGGACACACAAAAATAAATAACCAAAGAGATAGAGAAACCACATGTACGTGGCTAGCGCCTAATGAGAATAGCTTTTTCGTCTAAACATTTTCATCTACGGTAGGTAGAACTCCAAATCTGACCTGTACATGCCAAGTGTCACTAGCATTCATTAATTTAACCCTAGACTTCCACTTCTCCGACTGTCACCTAACCCAGTCGTGGTTAAAACATCTTGGATTTAGTACTTACAACCAGCCCGGAAACAGTCCAGAAAATAACATACTTAGTTGGCTTTAGCGACCAAAATCTACTCCAATTAACCATTAATATTCCTTTACCATATACAGACACAGCAAAAAAAAAAGAACAAAGAAGAAAATTTACACTCTAAAGGGATGACTATGCTACTTTTAATGCTGACATAGGATTTTTTTTAACAATGCATTTCTTCCTTCCTTCTAAGTCGAATGCTCGAGGAAAACCGGGTACTCTTTCGACACAAATTACGTTCATTAGTAAAGCAGCACATCACAGTAATCAGAATATCCAATGATAAATAATATCCTTGTTTCACCAATTTCCTTCGGCGGCGTCAAAACAAAAAGAAACGCGCATACAGGTGTGGCAAACACTTGGATTCCCTATGGGCTCGGCAACAATACAATCAGGGTTCAAAAACTACAACTCCGCTTTATGCCCTGCTCATCGTAAGTATCTTTTACATGACCTTCCGCCTCTGCTCAATGTGCACCCTAAAAAGTTTGGCAAGACATCTCTCTTACCCGCGACACTAATCACATTTCTTTAGATGATAGCGGTCACGTGCCTCTTCCCAGACACTGAATGTCCTTCTTACTTCAATACATATTTTTGAACTGTCTTTAGTACAGATCACCCCACCCTACCTGATTTTCCCGACTTCCCGACTATCAGTACATGACTCCTATCGACATTACTGTCGACGGTATTGTATCCCTTGTAAACAAACTTAAGTTATCTAATTGTCGTGGTGCCGATGGCAATAATACTAAAATACTAAAGAACACAGTTATGACTTCTAGCAAAATATTATATCGTATCGTCAGAGAGTCACAAACTTCAGAAGAGCTCCCGTGAGATTGCAAGACTGCGGAACCAGTTCCTATATTAAAAAAACAGCGACAGGTACCAGATAACTACTGGCCAGTCTCATTCCCATGTATGTGTTGTAAAATGCTGAAGCATATAATTGTCTCTCACATATATAACTGGAATCAAACTTTTTTCACGAATCAGCATAAACACAGGAAAATTTGTCGTGTGAGACAGAGCGTATAAAATTCAAAATTGACTTGCATTTTGCATGGACTGCAACGTTCAGATAGAATCTTCATGGACTTTTCCAAAACGTTTGATTGCGTAGCCCACTGCCTCCTAGTTTCAAAGTAAAACGCACTAAGATTATATTCACTGACACTAGCTTGGCTCCAGAACATTCTTTATTATCGCGGATAGGTTGAAATCATTAACAATCTTTCTTGGCCCCTATCCTAAGTCATTATCTAGCGTAACACGAGGTAGTGCTCTTGGGCCACTACTATTTATAATATGCATTAAAGACATTCCCAATAACTTAGGATCCCGAGCACGTGCCTTCGTGGACGACTGCATTATTTACCGCCCCATAACCAGCCCCGATGACGACCTCCTCTTTCAAAACAACCTTCAGTTTATTTGGGATGGGTTTACTACTTAGTTAATGACTCTAATTTCATCTAAATGCAGAGTCTGCAATGTCTTTTACTTGTGAACACACAGTCTCTCATTTCCCTTATCGCATAAACCACAACCAGACTTTTTTTCAGCAACTTCATACAAGTACTTGGGCATTCATCTCGTACGAAGCCTTTCCTGGACTGGGGTGCTTATCACTGGGGTGCTTATGCTGAAACCTACGTAATTCACCCTCCAACATCCACAACTTAGCTTACTAGATGTTTGTTCGCCCGCAGCTCAAATTCGCCTAACCGATTTGTTCACCTTATCATAACAACCTAATCAGCTTATTAGAATTAGTTCAGAATAGGGCCGTTAGGTTTATCTAACGTAACTACACTTACAATTCACGCATCCCACAAGCATCTCATAAAGCTTGGTATTTCACTTGCACCCTTAAAAACTCGCCGTGATTTTTCCCCTGTGTCATTACTTTACACATTCATGCGGCTAGGAGATCTTTACAGCTTGAAGAAACACCTTGCGCATCCCGGCGAATAAATAATCACCTCAGCTAAACGCGCATCTATGGGAACACTCATGCATTCAATGGGTCAGCGCTTCCTCGTGCTATGAGGTTATGGAACGCTATTAATGATTTCATCGTCTCCGAAGCAAGTGTTGCTAAATTCCGCCTGCTCATTGGTTTATATTCCACTACGTAACTTTGGCAAATGGCATGATGTCTCTTCTTTTGTTTTCCAGTTTTATGTGTCGTGTACGCTCTATTGTTTCATTTTTGACTTCATTAAATTATGTGGTTTTACGTGCCAAAACCACTTCCTGATTATGAGACACGCCGTAGTGGAGGACTCCGGAAATTTAGACCACCTGGGATTCTTTAACGTGCACCTAAAGCTAAGTACACGGGTGTTTTCGCATTTCGCCCCCATCGAAATGTGGCTGCCGTGGCCGGGATTCAATCCCGCGACCTCATGCTCAGCAGCCCAACACCATAGCCACTGAGCAACCACGGCTGGTCATTTATGACTTCATTATTTTGCTAATTATTCTTGTAATTTTTATTCTTTGACGTCGGAAGGGCTACTTTTGTACATTATTATTTTGTTTGTAGAATGAACGGTATGTTCTGTTTTTTCTTTACAGGATACACTGCCATATCTTATCTTTAAGCACTGTTATAATATTTGTATAAAATGTTGTGTGTACATTATTATACTGTCTATTTTTCATGCAGGTATGTTACGTTTTCTTATATACCCATTATATATATTCATTTAGTCCTTACCGTGATGCCCCCCTTAACCAATGTCTCATACGGGGCCTCTAAGAAAACATTGTGTATATATATATATATATATATATATATATATATATATATATATATATATATATATATATATATATATATATATATATATATATATATATAAAATAAATAAATAAATAAATAAATAAATAAATAAATAAAAAGACATTGCTTCGCCTTTTCTGTCAGCGTCAGGAACGCCATGCTCAAATATGCGTCTTGAAACAGCACGTGCTGAAAAGCTAGAAAAAGTAACAATTGTACCGTATTTGCATCGCATTTCGCGCAGCCTCAAAAATGTGGCTAAAAAAAAATTGGTGCCCAGCTGGTGTTATCCGCTCATGCAGGATCCTTGCAAGCGCGTTAAAAATAAAGAGAAATGGCACCGGTATTTTTCTACGCAGCAGACATTTTGCGGAATGTGCAGGGAACACGGTTTATTGTATTTCCCTGTCCTGTGGCAAGGTGCATATAGGGCAAAGTGGCACATGCATAAGCGAGAGGTTAGAAGAGCACTGCTGCATTATTCGGAGTCTAGTCCTTGGTGGAATTCACGGTAAGGAATAGGCTCCGAATTATGAATACCTTCTTCAGGAAGTGGACTTGGAAAAGCCCAAACGGAGAACTAATAAATGACGTAGATTTCATACTCTGTGCCGGTCAGAGCATAGTGCACGATCATAAGGCAGTGATCATAGGTGAATGACATCCAGGATGTCCCTCATTTCGACGCAGTAAGGGTAAAAGCAGACGAATTGAGAGTTTTGCTCGCAAACAATTGTGCAGTTCTAGAACAGGAAGACAAAAATAACGTAAAGTAATGGATGGGAAACCATAACCACTGCAGGCTGATTTCAGAAGCGGCAATCGAAGTAGGAGGTAAGGCACTGTGATATGTGCAGTGTGCGAGACAGTGCCGTAGTTGGGAGATGAAAAGAAGAGGATGACAAAGGGTGCGCGCGTGGAGGTGAATCGTGTACTAGCTGAAAGAAGACGACGTCGAAGAACACCATGCATGAGCACGACCGATGCAAGAAGATAAAATAAAAGGAAAGGGATCCAATTGGGAAAATCCACGGAGCTCCCAGGGTCCAGTCGCCGGGGAACGCGGGGCTCCGAAGGTCACGAATCCGCAAGAGAGAAACGGGCCATAGCGGAAGGAAAGGGAGGCGTGCTGGCAGAACGGCGGAGTTCAGGGAGGTCCAGGAAGCGACGCAGGTCGAAGGTCGGCCATCGGACCGGGAGACGAAGACGGGCTGTCGGGTTTCGGACCCGAGCTACCAGGACTTCACCCGACCGGAGCCTCCCGAAAGCTTGTTCTTGGGCGTCGCAACTCCATCTAATCAAAGGTGGAGGAGTTATTATGACTGAAAAACTTGCGGCTATTTACGCACCTCCCCTCAAGGCTTCAAGTGTACCGTAGAGCTGAAAGAATGTCAACGTTATACTAACCCATAAAAACGGAGGTGTTGAGGATGGAAGAATTAAAGACCCATCAGATTGCTTTCAGTATTGTATATGATGACGGCGGGCACTCACTGTCAAAACGCTGGCATGAGAAAACGTTTTGATAGCGTCTGCTAGGCCGCCCGAGTAGAACCCCGAGTACCCGACCCGCCGCCTTCCCCTCCGGCACCTTGCACGGTATAGAAGACAGAACGCTTCATCCCGCCTTCCTCCCTTTCGCACGCGAGATCCAGCCAGCATCGTTGATTCACCCTCGCACGCTTTCACTCTCACTTACAGCATACAGTGCGCAGCCACGATGTTATCGCACTTGAACATTATACAAAACATCATGGTGCTGACGATGACGGCGGAAATGAGCCTGGGGTAACCATGTAATTGCTATAACAATAAAATGTTAGGCATAACGTTAAGAGACAAGAAAAGGGTGGCGTGGATCAGAGAGCCAACGGGGACAGCCGATATTCTAGCTGACATTAAGATAACAAAGCTGGAGCTTGACAGGCCACGTAATGCATATGGCGGATAACCGGTGCCAAGGAAAGGGAAGTCGAAGACGGCACAAAATTTGTTGGGGGTGATGAAATGACGAAATTCGTAGGCGCAAGTTGGAATCAGCCAGCGCAGGGCAGGAGTAATTGGAGATCGCTGGAAGAGGCCTTCCTCCTGCAGGGGACATAAAAAGAGGCTGAGCATGACGGTTTTGTCTACAAAGCCATTTCTAGCAATTTGGGCATACATTGTCGAGATTGCGGATGCATATGACATTTTGACAACTGTGCTTAGCCGCTCCTTTGACAGGATGTCTAAATTAATAATCGAGGCAATCGCGGTATCTGAACTGAAGGACGTATCTGTGAGCCTGGCGCGAGAAGCAGCTTCTCGCGCGATGAGAGAAGCAGCTTCTGGGTATTCATGGTTAGGTGAAAAAGTAATTTCGATTAAGCGGCGGCGTGTGCATGTGATTGCTGTGTCTGTTTCTTTATTTTCGTGAGTCCGATTTATGGCAGGCATTTCGTGCGATCCCGGAAATAAAGTAGTTGGAAGTCAGCGCCCGTTTGTGTTGCTTTCTCTTCTTGTCCTTCATTTGTTGGCGCTTTTAAGCGTTCGTCACGTACTCAATGAACATAAATAAGTGTTCTCTGACTTCGCACAAATTCCACATATTACAATTAGCCAGTACTGAATCCGATGAGCTGCTTTCTTTTAAAGCTGTCGGAGCTAGTTTTTTTTTTTCGCGTGGTGACACGACGAGGTCCTCCACAACCCTTAGAATTTTCCACAAGCCATATGTGACAACGTTCTCGAGGCGCATTGACGTCAGATGGGATGCACGTCATGTATCAGGTAAAATTAGCCTATTTCTACGCCAGCAAACGACGTCTGTTGTGGTGAATTCTTCTGTGTCTCTTGGTGTTCATGTGGCTGAGCTAAGTGCGCGACTGCTGACGTCATGCTACTTAAGTAATTTTGACAGCTTCCGCCATACTTGCCCCGTATCACTTTTCTGTTTATGGGCCTAAAGTTGGACGCGGAGGCTGCTTGACCGTGTTCCAGGCATTGCATTATCTTTCGTCGTACGTCCTTCTTATCTCTGTTCAGGCTGTGTGCTCGCATCAGTTTTCGCGTCTTGGACGCCACAGACAGCTTGGCGACTTCGAATGCTATTTTTTTTGCCATTATCTAAACTTTTTCTCAATCTTGACGTACTCATTTATCCCGCACTTGTAAAAACGTATCGAAAAAACCAGAAAAAGTGGGTGCGAAGTGAACTATTTTTTTTTGCATAGAGACATAGTACGATGGATTGTTCATAAATGTGTCTAAGCATCATAATCCTATTCCAAGGCATCGCAGGCTCGAATAAACGAAAGTCAAGGTGGTTGAATGATTATATTTAAATTTTCCAATGATTACAGAGTAACGAAGTTTTATTATATTGTTATGTTGCATTTTCTTATAAACATACTTCAATCGACGGAACAAGCTACGGATTAAGGTAAATGATGACGTGGATTAATGCATTTGTTACTCACACGCTCAAGTCGATTATCGGTAAGAGACAATACAAGAGAAGAAGCACTTTTCTTTCGGCCATTGCTGACAGAATTCCACCCCACGAACATACCGCCAAACTGGCAGTGCCCTTATGAAAATAGTGTTGGGCAGTCATACATTGCTCACTGAAGTTAAATGAAGGCATATTTTGTACGCAAAGAGGTCTGTTTACACGAAGGTGAAAGTACGTGGCTTTTTTCTCTTGTCAGAACTTGATACAACTGGCTCAGACAAGTCCGGTACACAAATTTGCATGCGCCGTAACTGAAGGGGTTATGCGAAACTGAATGTTGCCACTCGCGTAAGAGCACACGACACAACATTTAGGCAAGGGTGTTCGAATACAGAAGTTTTCGAATCGGACCAATGGCCGCCGGTGTCACTGGCCCGATGCGATTGATCACTGTTCTGTAGTTTGTCAGGACATTGTGTTTTTAAGGGACATGCCATAGAGAACGCTAAGAAAGACATGGACACCTCACCACATACAGTTCGTTACCTTCCAAGTAGCAATCTTGGCGACATGCCTTACGACATAATTGTGCTCCTTGGCTTGCATATGTTCTGGCAGAGCAGAATGTGTGATAGGCACGCTGAAAGACCGAGATCTACTAGATTCTCCTTTCCAGGAGTCTGCAGCCCATGTAAGGAATATGTAGGCTGGTGGAAGAACCGCGCCATATTTGATGGCGACGCTGAATGGTAGTGCATGCTTATCTGCTCTCGAGGTATTTTGGGTTAAGCTGCATTGTTCTTTCATTTCTCTTTTGGGATGTTTGCATGTGCTCTCTTCCATGCAACAAAAAACAAAAGGTTGCGCGATAGTGCGGTGACGAGTGCCTGCGACTCCAAAATGCACACTGCTCAAGTAACACGGCTTCAAATCACAGTTGTGGTGGTTGTCGCACGTTTTCTTTTCCTTTTCCCTGTAGCGATGGCGAAGCTGCGGACGACGAGGTGACCTGACTAAGACAAAATTCGTTGTGTATCTTCGATGACGACAAAATCGTGGTCAACGTGACAGAATGAAGGAACGGATGGATGGGCAGGGTAAACGCAATTTCGCGGCCTTAACTGCTGTCACAGGGACAATATTTACGTTTGAGGGTAGCCAACCGGACGTTATTCTGGTTAACCTCCCTGCCTTCTGCTTTTCTCTTTTCCTCCTTGATTTGGAACTCGTCAATTTTACCCTAGAACAGCCAACGTATCATTTTCATAGCCCGAGTTTCGTACCTCTATATATAGATTTGCATCAATTCACAACAGAAAATTTGCCGTAACCTATCTTGCAATGAAGTTTCAGTTGCAAATTATGATAGATCCCGGCCGCGGTCGAGGTGGTCGCTCTTTTGATTGGTGAGAAACTGAAAAGCGTTCGTGTACTTAGATTTCGGTGTATGTGAAAGAACCCGGTCAAATTTAGTCCTGAGTGCCACTCTACGGCGTGTCTCCTAATCAGAACGTGGTTTTGGCAACCAAAACAGAAAAATGTGTGTTTTAACATTTAATTAACAATAAGAACTACTACAGTCATTACCTTTTAACTAAAGTAAAATTTATTTACTTATTGGCACGAATGTGCTCTTGACTCGACGTTCAGAAATGAAAGCGAACAAGTTCTTTTAATTTTCTGTAGTGTGGAGTAGTGTTGCGGCTTTGCCGTGTAAAAAGATAATGTTGCGCTGGATGAATTGATATTTATTACCAGAAGCGGTGGGTTGGCAGCTGTTGATTAAACAAATAAATTTAAAGCATAATATTTAGGCTCGCATACGTCTTAAGGCAAGTAACCGCTAATGCGAGGACTCAGCTGCAATTGTCTTGCCCGCTTCTCGACACACGCACCCCGTTTTATCAAACGCGCAAAGCGGTGGAGGCGAAGTTGTGCGTAGCTTACAACAGATGGCGTTGGTGCTCCTCCGACCTTTTAACCCTAGTGTTTGTGAGAGTAGCGCCATCATTTGAAGCTTTCCGTCACGCGGTTGCTCTCTGCCGCACACAGGTTTCTCCGCTTCCTCTTTCCTGTTGGGCGTCTGCTGACACGCGACTCAACGAAATTTTTGCCATTGTTTCTTTTGTCACGGAGAAGGACGCACGCGCTTTCTAAAGGCTCTTTGACACGTTTGCTGGGTAACGCAGCTGTGCACACATAGCGAGGGCCCTCTACTCTGAGCCCGTCGACTAAACAAGTTCATGTTCATGGACACAGTTTACGTAAATCCCGGGTTGAGCTGCCCGCTGTGCGCCTGTGAAATTATTTTGTGAAACCGAGGCTGGGTTCTAGAAGCTCAACGAATCGCTATACACCCGCGTTCTTTAGAGTTAAAGAGAATGCTTGTTAAGCGAAGTTGGGTGAGAATTTTAAGTGAAATTGGGTGAGAATTGGCTTCCGTTGGTAATGAAATTAACAAGCACAGGAAGGAATAAAGACATTATATAAGACAGGACTAGCGCTCACTTTCAACTGACTTTTGTTATGGAAATCGTGTGAAATATATACAGGTGGAAATAACGTCGCAGATAACAACATTTACCGCACTCTTAATCTAACAGCGTAATCGATTACCACATGCAAATAACTTGCATGAACGCTGAATTGCAGTCAATGTCCAGTCAGATGTTGCATCTCTTTGTCTACGAGCGTGAGGGAAGGCCGGCTGATGCACGCATTAGTGCGCGAAATGTGATAGGCTTCTATCCCAAGCCTCGTTGCTTCCTGCTTGTTTGTGATCAGAACGAAAGTTTATAAAAGGGTTTCACTTCATCCCATGTTACAATGATCTGTTAATCACGGTCACATGAAGTCAACTGATTATGCAGCCAAAGAAAGCAAAGGCAATTATTTGTAGATTTAATCAAAATGTAGAAGTGATAAATTATAGCGAAGCGGAAGTGAACGAAGAAACTACTTGTTGGTGGTGGGATGTGCTGTTGAATAACACTACACGTTAGTCCAAATGTTATTCCTGTGTTCTGTAAGCTAGTGATATACAAATGGTTTGCTCTGGCCAACATAAACTTCTCCGCACGATAGTAGCAATTCGTGTACGGTGCCTGTGCGGCAAGGCAGAAACTCAACCTTTCAAACTCAATTCACCTTTCATTTAACCTTTTCTTCTTGTCGAGTGTTACACAAGCACGCACACGCTTGACAGGAGCTGTGAGGGGTACAGTGACCCCGTGATGATTGGTAATATATATTCAGGCTATGCTACAGCAATGAACACAAGGTGATACAGCTACTTCCTCTGGCTTATCCCTGTCACTTCTTGCATTCGCCTGCGCATTATTTTGCTTGATCTGCCCTACTAACATGTCAGAGATTTGAGTGATTTACATGATGGGGTATCTTGAAGCTTCTGGCCTACCAACGTGTGCATGAAAGCTTATTTTGCCCAGTACGCGAACAAGATTTCTCAAGTTGTGAGTAAAGGCTAGGCAACAGAATGTTAGTTTCTACTGCATTTGAGTGGCCCGAATTAAAGCTAAGTAAATGTTTGGTAACTTGGGTCTATAACCCCGACAAAGATGATTATGCGTCCATTTAAATTTAATGTCAGGAAAGTGGAGCTAGTCAACCTTCGGTATTTCAAACGTAAAACGATGATTTTAGCCATAGTCATTGAATATATTTAATATGTTACTAATTTTATAGGCCGCTAAAGCTTCAGCGATAAGTAGATAATCATGGATATACCTGCAAATTTGAGCAAGCATTCCACGGATCGGTTCATTTATTTGTCGATCAGCATGGCTCAAAAATTATTTTTTGGTACCAAGGAAGCATGTGATGACGTACGTCCCTCCTCAGTCCATATAATTGGGCCCCTAAGAAGCTGCGGAAAATCGTGGCCAAATATAATATATCGGTTAGTCAAGTATTATTGCGCAACAAACAGACACGGAGGTAAGAGAAGAAGACACATTAAGCGCACGACACGTTGCGCTTGGTGTGTCTTCTTCGCTTACGTCCGTGTCTTTTTTGTTGCGCAATAAAGCTTGAGTAATGAATTAAAAACTTGGCCCGGAATGCTACTCTCATAATATATCGAGCAATACGAAAAGGCAGGAACACAGACGGGCGTTTCAGATAGCCTCAAACCCAACTAGGGGAAACAAAGTAGAAATAAACTGGAAAAGAGGGCGCTGTTCTACTAAACCTTAGCACGCCTACCATCCGTCTGTTTGCATGAAACGCTGAACTTCACATCGCCATCGAACAGCGATAGCGTTATCGTTATCTTTATCGATCGTTATCGATAGCGTTAGCTTCAATATCAAACAGCGTTGTTCGATATTGGGATTTCTGGTAATGCGCTCGAGCACGGCAAGAAAGTAGCGCCATTTCTTGAATTTCAATTTTGCTGTTTCGAACAACCAGCAAAGCAAAAAAAAAAAAACTGCACGTAATGGTTTGTTAAAAACTGTTTTCTTTGGCGCTTGTCATCTAGTAACAAAATATAAAGCAGAGAAAAATAATACAGTAGCAGTATACCAGCGGCTCAAGCTTTCTGTTTTGTAAACCGGGTGGAATGATAATGTCGCCGCATTGATGATTTCTATCATTTCATGCAGTGACACGCAGGAACTAGATGAAGGTGATGTCACCGTGAAGGCATTTTCATTGGACTCATGTTGCTTGAAACAGTTGGTCGGATGATGCCAAATCCAAGATCAGCTTCAATTCAATTCAAGTTCAATTTTCATACGGTCCCAAATATGTTCTAAATTCTCAAGACAGCACCCTTTGCGCACCACTCAAGTCTCATTAACTCTCCATAATTCAAAAGGTGTGCCACATACAAGGCTGTATGAATGACACACAAGTCCAGCTTGAAAATATTCTACCCATCCCAGTGCAGTTCATTGAAGGAGTGAAAGACATTTCGTAATTTATCAATTAGAAATAGGCAGCTTTGGTAAATCCCATCAATCCTTACTAGTGGGCCTACGCCGTTGTGAGAAATTGCCCTGTTCTTTCCGCCGCAGACACTTGTTTATAGGCGTGCGTTCACTGTGGACTAAACCATCCCCCTTCACACACAGAGACATTTATAGAACTGCGTCTACTGTGAACTACACCATGTGCAGTGTCTGCAGCAAACACTCTTCTTCTAGTCCCGGAGGCTGGAGAAAGCATAGTGTCACGAAGGTAACTAAGACGGGCTCGCCGAAGCAGAACAGACTTGTTTTAATAATGGCCGTCACCCAAAAAACCCCGGCGCACAACTGCGCCCTTCGTCGTCTTCTCTCTGGCGATTGGTGCCTATAGTGGGCAGCTGACATCTGGCGATCGGGACTCATAGTGGGCAGCGTACTTCGCGTCATTACTCCCCACGTGAAAGGGGACCTTCCCGGTCACTGATCGGAGGGCGACAGAGGGCACGAGAGAAAGTCTATGAGACGGACATGTCTTCGAGGGCGTAGTACGGTTTGACCCGTACTACGCGGACAATCTTGGCTCGTGGCCGTTGTCGGCTCGAGCTCGTAGTAGTACTCTGAGTGACTACATCGTAGTTCACGTCGCTGAGTCTCCCCTTGATCTCGTACGGGGGAAAGTATCCACGCAGTAATTTTTCCCACAGCCCCTGACGACGGATGAATGTCCAGCCCCAAACGTAGTCGCCGGGTTCGTACTGGATGTTCCTTCAGCCACTGTTGTAATGGCGGGCGTCAGTACTCTGCTGGAGGCGGATGCCATTACGATCAAGTTGACGAGCTTCTTCGGCCTTTTGGACGATGTCGTCAGCATTGTTGCTTCTTTTTTCGTTGTCGAGCGGGAGCATGGTGTCTAATGGTGTTGTTACGCTGCGCCCATAGACCAGCTCAAATGTTGTGAATCGGTTGGTTTCCTGAACAGCCGTACTGCATGCGAAATTTCAGGTATACGGTAAAATTTGGTCTCATAACTTGTGCTCTACGTTACTGTACATCGACATCATATCGGAGATAGTTATATTGAGGCGCTCTGTTAGCTCATAGCTCATCATAGTTAGCTCATCATAGTTAGCGACCGGTGAGGTGCCTTCAACTGCCAATCCGCAGAGACAGAATCACGGCGAGTGCGCCATCAGTAAAGCGCAACAGAACTTGTTTCCAACAGCACCGGGTGGGTATTGACACCAAGTCCGTATACTGTTTCACTTCAAGTATATTAGTTTATTAGTCGTGGAATACCACATAGCCTGCTCTCAAATATTGGTTAATATCAGTTTTGAGCTTATTTTCCATGCCTTGGCATCTTCGTCCTCATGTCGCTAACGATAGTATGGTTAGGCATGCAGTTATCTGTGTGCAAATTTTTTTTTAAAGTGAGGCTTCCTTCAGAGACACCTTTCTGGTTTCCGTTTAGCTTCTAACGGGAATTTGTAGCGTAATCCCGCCTTTGGCTTATCTTTTAGAGTGTTTGTCAAATTGAAAAATGTCTTAATTCAGCATCGCTAAAATTGTAAGTACATTTATGACGCCAGTTTCTGATGCCGGTAGTATTCTGCATTAGATCATTTAAAATATTACATTTGTTATTGCGAAACAAACAAAACGAAACTTGAAACACATTGTGGTACTTTAGTCAAATTTGAGAGAATGGAATGTGTTTTGTGTTACTGCAACCCTAGATGACAAGGTAGTGTGCAACTTTTGTCGAAATACGCTAGAGTGATCACATAACGCAACTTTTGAAATAGAGATCAGTTCGAGAACACATAAGCCAGCTGCAATACAGGACGCAGTTTGATAACAGACGATGAGCCCTACTTATACATAGTGTCACCATGCAAGTCGAGGCAGTAGCGATCCTGCTGTTCAAATGTGTAGCTGCATGAACTTTTGTCAAGACATCTCTGGTTGGGTGAGGATAACTTACAGACACAGGAACTGGTGATCGATGTAGCAGGTGAGTTAAGTAACGTTACTGAAATCTAATTTTATTTCTTAGAAATTCTGAGTGGCTGGCGGGAGCAGCTCTGGGAAGACCATGCAACATTCGGAGTCGTTTAAAGCTGGCGCTGATAAGCTAGCCCCTTCAGACGCCAAATATTTTCTGCACTCAAAATTTATTTACAATGTATTCTTGTTTACTTTCAAAATCATGCTAACCGTGGTTACGTAGAATCAATTAGAAACATTAGATTCCGGAATGAGTTTTATCAAGTTTACAGAATGTATCTCCAGGGACGTCAGATGTGAAACAAAAACAATTGTTTTATGGCTAGAATACTCCGAACGCTCCCATAACATCCAAGAACTATATCAATATGCTGAGTCTGAAGCACTGTAAAAACACTGAAAGAAGTGAACCCACTATATGATGCGATACTGTTACTATGATCACAAGACCTGACGCCCGCCTAGCACTTGATTTTACCTTGCACTAATTATTCAGCCACGCAGCCCAGGTCATGTCAGAAGTGTTTCAAAGTGCTTGTGACACATCCATAATGGCATAATTTTTTTCGGTGTTTTTTCGTTTTGAAGCGCTGTCTTAGCGTGCGCAATTGGGCCCAATGCGTAAGGAGGTGGTTAGACGCTTCGCGATGGTTTGATGCCTCCGTAAACGACACATTATGATCAACCACTTTTCCTTTCGTGGCTGTTCTGGTTATTCTGAAAATGTAACTGTTGTGTAATACCGTTAGCTGCATGCGCACAAATTATAAAAATTGAATTAGAATGATTCCCGTTTGTTCGTTTGAATTTCGGAAGCATAGTACTCGAACGCTTGGTGCTTTACGACGTGCGTTAGCAGGTTTTGAGTAGTGGTGGCTGATTAGTGGTGATTAGCGCCTGTTTTCTAAATTGTATTGCTTTGTAAACCATGGGAGCTTTTGGGGTGACGTAAATATGGTACAAATGTAAGCCTTAAAATAAGTATTAGCATATTACATATTAGTGATAAAGCCAAGAAGAACGACCAGCTCTTATCTTTCTCCTACAATGCCAAGCACAAGCAGTAGCTTGATGCTCGAGCGAATGCCTTGCTAAACAACTCCCTCTACGAGATCATTAACAAACGCAGCGTAAAATATATTACCACAAGATGGGAAATAGGACGCAGGATATATTCCCGATTAGCTAGCTTGTTTGTCAGAAGAACAAGGTAATGCATATGTACAGTCAACCACATAATTTTGCGGAACACGAGAGCTAAGAAAAAGTTAAGTAACTGCGCAGTCTCACAGCGCAGACTTGTATTCGCATTTACAGCCCCTGTTAGTATATGTGAACATTGTGATGTTTGGTTTTACTGACTACTGTTACAGGTTGCTCTGAAATTAAACGTTTCCTGAAATTGGGTAGTCAGTGAACTTTTGTGGTTGACTGTACAGCACAGGAGTGCACGAACATAATTGTACTTTTATCAAACCTTGCCGGTTTCATAGTTTGACGCCCGAGATATTCATTTCAGAAAACTATTGCGATATGAACATTTCACTGATGCAGGCAGCATCTCGTTCTCCTATGCGATATATTTCGAGCAGTTCGCGTGGTGTCGTACCTTTGGCAACCGAATATTGTGATCTCGCGCTCTCAGGATTTATTGATGCAGGTGTCACAGCCGGTCAGAGTGCGCTAATCAATGCGAGCCAATGTTGATTTATGAGATAATGCACACAAAAGACACGCGTGCTTGAGTCACGGTTTGCGCGAGATCAGAATAAGGGATATAGAGAAAACATGCGAGGCAATGATCGCAATAGCAATGTGTATCTGTTCATCCATATTGCTATCCTATGCTTAAATAAATGTTTTGAATGCCAAAATGTGATACCCTCGTGACTACCTTTGCGTAGGCATATGACTGCTCTATACCTATTTGTTGCTCTTTCCTCGTAAATAAACAAGTCATGAGTGTAGCGCATGTCTCCTTGTTTTGCTTCTGTCCTTTCGTTATAGGCTGCGCACATCCTCTAAGTATGAACCCACTTTCCTCGCATGAAACGCTCAGAAACCGTCTTTCCGTAAAAATGATATTGTATAGCGGTCAAGTATTACTATGGAATGTCTCCTGTTGCAGAGGACGTGTTTGCGACATTGGGGCAGACGAAGCTTCAGGTTCGTGAACAGCAGCAGAAACGCGCAGTAAGATGCATCTGAAATGTGAAAACGTCATGAATGCTACACACGAGTGCTTTTGCTGATCACCGCTTCGCTGGCGAAGTCAACCGCTTGCTTTCCAAAAAGCTGCTCAATTTCTTCTAGCGTTTTTCTTTTTGTTTCTGGAAGAAAAATCCAGAATAGAAGGAAGCCTACGAGAAGCAAGATACCGAATAGCCAATAGGACCCTGCTACCCCCAGAACAAACTGTAGCCTGTAAAACTCCTTGATGAGAAGGAACGAGTAGCCGAAGGAGAACGCTGTGCAGAATCCCGTGGCAAAACCTTTTACGCGTAGCGGCAGCATCTCTCCGAGAAGTAACCAAGGAAGGTGGCCCATGCCGATGTTGAATGCCACAAAGATCAGTCCCACCGACGCAATCGGCAGCCATGTGTATGAGGTGGCGAATGTCTCCGGGCTGTGCTGTTTGAGGTAAAAAGAGTATCCGAACAGGAACAAGCACATGCTCGTTGCCAAAGTGGAGACCAAGAGCAGGATCTTGCGCCCGACGCGATCCGTCAGTACTGTGGCGATCGCCACCACGAACACTTGCACTACACCAATGATTATGCTGCAGTCGTCCGACGGAATCGACGTTCCCGCCTCGCGGAAGATGTCGTGTGTGTAAACTACTAGGACGGTCACTCCCGATGACTGCTGTACAAACATGACCAACAGCATGCACAAGAATGGCCTGTACACGTACGGCACAGCTAGGTCCCGTAAGCGGAATTGCTCGGTTCCGCAAAGGCTTTCTTCAATGGCATCTAACTCCTTCTTGCCCTCTGGTCCGTAGTAGAACAGTGCTGACTCCAGCGCCGCCTCATGGCGGCCTTTCTGAAGAAGCCAGCGGGGAGACTCCTTCGTCCAGAATAACAGGACGCTCATGAGGACTGTTGGCGCCATGAGCGCGATGGCGAGGTGCTGGTAAGCAAGCCACTTCCCGAGGACGTAAGTGGCCAGGATGCCGCAGTAGAGGGCAACATTGCTGCCAGTATTAAGTAGACCGCGAATGTTGGACGGGCAGATCTCGGATATAAATACAGGCACTGCAGGCGCCACGATGCCGACAGCAACACCTGTAAGGGCTCGCCCGGAGAACAACAGGGGGATTGACTGGGCCAAGATGATGCACAACCAGCCAGCGATAAACCAGCCGCAAGAGATGAAGAGAGTCGCCCGTCGACCGACCATGTTCACAAGCTGCCCTGGGAAGGGAAAAGAAAATAGGGTTATTCGATTACTGTTCAACCACTTACATATTGTGGTCAAATCACCGTTTCATATCTAAAACAAAGATAGTTTTCTATGCGTCAATAAATTTTGGCGTCGTTGCGAGCTTTGGTCGATCTTAGATAGTCCCAACTTACTTTGAACGTGAGGTCAAAAGCCTTTACATTTGGCAAACGGAAAAATCAGGCAGTTGCCGAGGGAGCATTTATGTGAGTGAACAAACCAATGTAAGTTTGCTTAGCTTATAACGACACAATGATTGATGCTTAGTTCATGCTGCATACTTGAGGACTGTTATTTCTAGTTGTTGACAACCAGGTCCCCCATCATGACACTACAATGTACATCATGCTGCCGTAGGGAAATGGGCTCGAAAGTAAATGTAGCCTATACAGAATTCTCGTTTAAGAGTATACGCCGACGTGCGACGATTTCAAAATTCTAATTTAACTTGATTTTGTGCTGGGGGGAGCCCAGACTTCCCAAACTGTACCGAGTATGAAGTAAAGCGCCCGCAATTAGCTTGAAGTGGAGAAAACACACTTTCACCATAGGTCCGGACAGAAAACCAGGATTGAACACCACTGGCTATATAATTAGGAAAGGGAGAGGCACATGACATTTCGCACAATGCACCCCTTCCCAAACTATTCCAAGCTAGGTTCGCTTCGCCATCATTAACACTTACGTTCAGCATTTTAACATGAATGTATTCTCGAACTTTAATATGGTACTCTGGTTAGCGATTTGTTCTTACCCCTGCATCGGTGAACTGCTTACTCGCTAACTGCGTCCACATTGCTGAAGGCATGCTTCATGTGACAGCTGTAATATTTCTTTCTTGTCTCCGTGCACAGAATCAGTGGAACCCCAGTGAATTCACGAACGCACGTCTCCACAGATTGGATCCACGTCTGCAACTCCGCCTACCACCAGGGTTGCCACGAGCGGAAGCAACACTTCTGTGCCGCCTGTTGCTCGGCGTGGCATTCACGAACTCCTACTCATTCCGCATTGGAGTGGCCGACAGCCCTACTTGTGACACCTGCGGCAGCGATGAGACGATTGAGCACCTCCTTTGTGACTGTCCCCGTTACAAAGTGCCAAGAAACGTGCTCGTGACCACTCTCGAAAAACTGCACAATCGCTCCTTTACAGAGGAAAAAGCTCTTGTCTCCGTGTCTTTGCTGCGGTGACCTTAAGTGACCTTGCTACGTCTCTCTTCTGCTACGGCTTGTCCGCCCTTACCCATGCCGGCATGCTCTTCGAACAAAGCAGCGATAGTTGCGCGCCAACTCCTGTGTACTTTTTGTCTGAGTTGTCGTTGCCTCCCAGCCATCACACGTTTCTACGCACTATTCACCATTTTAGCATCCGTAATGGCCTTCTGCATCATTGAGATAACACTTCGTACAACCACAAACAGCTGTAGGCAAACACTTGCCAGGTACTTTCTGGCCATATGCATATAGATACCTCAATTCCTGCTGACATACAACACACCTATTCCGAAGCTTTAAAGCCTCCAGCTCTGCTAGTCCTGATGGAGCATGTAGCTATTTTAACGCGACAGCGTTAAGGAGCTCGTGTCGCAGAAAAGCCGGTGTCGTCGGCGTCGGTGTCGGCGTCGTCGGCGTTGGCCGTGAGCGATAAATACCAGCAGGCACTTCATGAATAAAAAGCGACTTGCAACATGGGCTGGGTGGGAATCGAACCAGGGTCTCCGGAGTGTGAGACGGAGACTCTACCACTCAGCCACGAGTTGGATGCTTCAAAGCGGTACAAAAGCGTCTCTAGTGAATGCGGTGTTGCCTTAGAAAGGCGCTGTTTCTAAGGCTCGGGCGTGCGTCGCTTGCTCAGGCGCACATTTCGTTGCCGCGCCGAACGCGGCGCTGCTCGACGCTCACCGCGTCCGATGCGGGGCGCGTAGTCGCTGCGCCGTAGCCCACTGTCTTACACCCCTTGGCGGGTGGACGGGAACGCTGTCGCGTTCCACTCTTGAAGGCGAAGCTTAAGCGTCCTCCAAATTTTTTTTCCCACAATGCGTGCGTTCGCTGCCCTGTTGTCAATACACCAAAAACATTTCACAGTGAATCACTGGTGCATAACCTATCAAATGCGACGATAGGCAATGCTACTATGGGTCTACATTGGCAATGCATTGTAGTGACATGTTCACAGCCGGAACAACCCTACATAATGAGCCGCCACAAAACTGCCATATAGAGTCAACTTCAAGAGCATTTTAGGCACAGCGTCGTTAGATATAGGGATGTAAATTGCACCTTTTTGGAAGAGCGGACTACAATACCTTTGAAATGCGTTTATTGCGGTCAGTGGTAGAAACTGAGACACTAATGTACTGATTAAGGCCATGGTAACAGCGTTGTCATCCCGCGGACTTATATGCTCGCTGAGGACTGTTGGCGCCAAGTGAAAACTGATTTGAAATTGGATTTCATTTCAAGTCTACGGGACGTTGTGCCTGTTGATGCGACTGCTCAGCCTCGTGTGGTAGTTTTGAATCACATATTCTAAAACATATTCAACAAAAATAGAATGTGACAGTAAGTATACTGCTTAATATTTACCACGCGTCGTGATTTTGATGCCCAATTAGTTAAATAATTTGAATAGTTTGTAATGTCCATCCAACCATCCTTTCGGTTACGTCGTCGTCATTATTATGCTGGCGATGTCACCAAGCCTCCTCCTAAATGTTCATTTGCAGTGTTAACCATGACCACGTGGCAAAGAAAATATTCATGTGCACTACCGCCACAGGAGGTCAACTTCGTGCTGACGCGGCAATGTGTTTTGGGAACAAGGCGTGCTAAACACAGAAGTTGTCCTCAACAGAAATAATTAAAAAATGGATTATGACGTTTTACGTGACCACTTTGCGATACTGAGGCACGCCGTAATGCAGGGACTCCCGAAATCAGGACTACCTGAGGTTCTTTAAATTGCACCTAAATCTTAGTACCCACGGGCGTTTTCGCATTTCGCCCCTACTTAGATGCCGCCGCCGTGGCCTAGATTCGATACCACGACCTCATGCTTTGCAGCCCAACACAGTGTCGTCAACATACCGCTTGACAATGTGTACGGGATATCGTGCGTTACGCAGACTCGTGTAGTGGTGTCTGTTCAAGAATTTCGGATACCGCAGCAGGCAATAACGCAGTGGAAAAGAACAGTCTGCGTATGGCGTAGAGGTTGTTCCTGAAAAGATGGTGGTGTGCTACTGCAGCTGTCAGTGCAAATACGCTTGATGAATCACGTAGGTTCATGTTCTTTCAATACTGTGGCAGTGTTAACGAAATTGCTAGAACTTATACTAAAGTAAAGTAGCCACGTGCTAGTTACATGAGTGGGCTTAACTCTTCTCTTTCATGCTAGCTTAGCTCTGCTCAGCGTGCTTTCTCTTCTTAACTGTGCCGAAGTAGCCTTGACTTGTTGCTGCCGTCGCAACTAGGCACTCGAAAAAGAAGGAGAGGCGAGGCTGCCGCTCTTTGATTGTCGATTTCCAGGAGCCAAGTGCTTGACCTTAGGATAACAGAAGACTGTTTCACTTGCTCTACTGGCAGATTGTGGAAGATTACGATGTGCATGGCTTTTTGCAACGTGCGCAAGCATCCGGTGTAACGGTAAGGTGCTCTGCGTATCACTATGTCAGCAGCATCATGCGCACGCTTGGCTCTGCATTGCTTGGAAATTGTGAATACCGTATATTCCTTCATCAATGCTGTGTTCAACCCTCAGGAAGACGACATGTTCATCAGAGGTGGGCTGGTGTGCCACCAAGCATCGCTCGCATTTAGTGTTACCTGCTGCTGAAGAAAACGTTTTTTTGTCCAAGCTAGGCCGTAACGCGGAGATATAGGAGAAGGGCGAAAGATAGAGCCAGCGATGGTGATGTTCTTTTTGTTTTTCATTTCCATTAATCGCCTTCTCGAGATATTGTGTTCGATACAGTTGTTCAGGAACGTGTTACACACACAATATATAGAGGGTGTTTTGTAAAAGTGCCTCGAGCGGCCAGTAGCGCGTCAATGTTGCGTGTATTCGCAGCCCCCTCTCATGCTTGGAAAAACACTTCTATGTCGCACGTATTGAGCACAAGCAATCTGTATAGGGAGTTTTTCAGGTTGCTCTGCAATTCTCTCGTGGGCTTATTTGACCTACCTATAATATGCGAGAAGTTGATTCATCAATTAAGACTAATTCTGTAATTGGACAATACAGAAAATATTCTGAGCATCTCTAAGACACGGCAAACAACATTACTACGATTCTGTCAAGATACGTGGCGTTTCCATGTTTTTAAAGGCTTGCTGTAGTTACGTGGTACATCCAGTATGCACAAAATAACAAGTATAGCAAGAACGCCTTGCAAAAGCATCTTCTTTCTTACTTCTGTTCCTTTTTAAAGCGAAAGCCTTACTGGCCGCGAACTTGCGATTTCGCCGTGGCCGTGCTCCGAGGAGGCACATGACGTCACACGCGTTCCTCGTCATTGCGTTCACCTCCGCTTGCTTCGCCAGCTACGTCGCATGTCTGATAACATGTCGGAGAATTGAAACGGGAGAGCTCGCGGGCGCCGCAACCACAGTTGAGGCGGCAGTATGGACGGCGACAATTCTGACATCGGAACAAGATGAAGAGGAAACGAATCGCCCAGGAAACAGACGAACAGCGCGTCAAATGACTGGCTAAACGCCGCAACATAGCCAGACAACCAGACTAACCTGGACTTGCAATCAAGATTAACCAAGGCTAACCATCTTTTGCCTTAGCTTTCGCTACGTATATCCTGGCATAGCCGAGCTAAGCCATTGCCAATTTTTTTCTCATGGTGTGACTAACCTGAGAAGTAATTTTCTTGGACCTTAGACTAGTCATCTGGAGATGTAATAACCGTAAAAAATTTCTCGTCATGCTCAACAGATACTTTTTTCTTTTGATTTAGGATTTGGCCCGCAAATGCACATTGAACTAACGCACGTGCTGTTCGTTAATTGGGTCAACAATATGCACGAGCAGTAGAAGTTCTTGCAGACCACAATTCAAAAATTTCCGAAAAGAACACATTTACCTCAGAGAAATGGAAGTTGGAGTGGAATTGCTAGTTGTGGTTATATGGCTGTACAAAAGGGAGTCATAGTTTCGACTTCCTGCGTTGGTTAACACATTCATCCAGCGAAGCTAAGTGTATTTCGTAGATATTTTATTATATACATATACTTTGACTTCGTTGTGTTTTATGTAACTCCTGCTTGTGAAGACCTAACCAGGCAAGAAAAGTTGCTAGTCAACAACTAACGATGAATTCAGGAGAAAAAAATGAATTGTTGCAAAATACGACTAGAGGTGTAGTTTTTGAAGGTAGCAATTGGTCAAGAAGAATCACATGATCTGTGACCTCTCTGATTTTTCATGTAGTCTATCGTGCTAGCTTCGCACAAGCTTGAAAATATATTGACATTTGGTTTACATTCTCATCCTATACGTACATAACGATTATTAAATGTATGCATAACGTAAAGATCAAAGCTGTTGTGTTGGAGTCCTCAATCGATCGATATCAGATCGCAATTGAATATAAAAATTGCCTGCAAGGCGTTTACAGATTAACCGTCACCAAAGCACACATCAGTTTGAGATGTCCGCAACGCTCGTTTGCGTTGGTACGCGCAGGGCATTGCGGGTGCAAGCAGAGTTAAGTGTTGAAAAGGAGACGTGTAATTGCGGACAGAGCAAAAGAAACCATCAAACACGTTTCACCATGTGTTCAATGTACTTGAGTGGCACACAGTTAGCTCTAACCTAGAGGGTTAGCGCGTGGAGAACGGAATGTCACGGTACAGTTGCGCTGGAAGCATTGCACCTCGTTCTCCCCTACATTTCATATATTCTTTCATCCCTTGGAACTCAGGACGCGCTCAGCTATGAAAAGGTTCTTACAAATACATCATAGCACGCAAGCAAACTTGAAGCTAAAAATATATATGCACATACAACGCAGATGTTGGAATCTATGCAAAGCGAAGCGTTACAGGAGCGGTTAATTGAATGTTTTCAAGTAATGGTGATGCGTACAATGTTGTTTACTTTCATGCTATGTCAAGTGTTTTCTTTCTTTCATGAAATGTTTACGTTTATCCATCGCAAAGGTAACAGAATTTTTGTTAAGCAATTTATATATTTATGCAGTACATTGCTCACAACTGTGCCGAAATGCAAACTCCAAAATCAGACCCATGGATAGTATAAGGCCTATACGCAGCGACGTCACAAGGATGAAAGCGTTCCATGATGCCTGTCGAGGGAGGAATGGTCATGCCATGTGCATGCACAGAGAAGTACGACACGTATCAAGATACATTTAGGGATTTTGTATCTTTTGTGCCCAGCGGAACATACCCATTCTTGAGGATTGGCCTTGAACGAGCACTGCCTCACGGCACGTACCAAATGGATATATATAAAAAAATATAGTAAATAAATCCGTAAATGGAGATGAAAGTGCTTGAGAGCTATCTGTTCGCCGACATTATATGTTAAGGTTTATTGATTGATTAACAGCGGGACATGCTCATTCTGGAGGGTTGTTGACGAACGCGCACGCATTGAGTGGCATAATCTCATTGGCTAAATTATAGAAAATAAAGTGAATCAATGAATCCGTGAAATATACTTCACAATTCCATTAACAGATTGGGGTGACCTAGAGATGTGTGTGAGGTGACATTATATCTCCAGGCTCTATGTATTGTTTAATGTTTCTTCATTACAAAATTTATACGTTGGTGTTCACAGATTCATAAGAAACAGCTCCGTTAGGTAACATAAGCTGCAAAGGTTGTTCGGCGAATCAGTTCCCTGCCTGAGTTCTGCAAGGCATAGTGGTTCTAACATGTATTTAGCGCCGAAAACTGCCGAAGTTTTCAACGACAGTCCTCGTTTGGCAACTGTATCATCTGGTTATTACAGCCTGCCGACTTCGTTTCCAGTAATCTTTACAGAAGCCAGGAAGAACCAATTTGCCACACATGGGTATATACCCTACGGAACATAAACACTTGAGTGGAGTACGGTCGTGCGGGGGCCCAGGGGCCTGCGTGCCCCGAACACCTTTTTTTAATAAAGTTTTTAACAACAACAACAACAACAACTGAGGAAAAGGCTGCACTCGCACGAGCGAATGCCCTGTGTCAAGGACTTCGCTATCGCTTGAGCTCAAAACGAGGGTTGCACGTCACTGGCAGGCGGAGGCACTGGCCGGTTATCACGCAGCCTGGTTACTTTTTCTTTCGCGCAGCCTCTTGCTGTAGTGAAAGGCAGAAGAAAATAAAAAGGGTCGCTTCAGTGCTATAAAGGCCCATGTAGGTCACTAAGATCTCGCTGTTACTGAGGATTGCACAATATGTGCAAAGCGAGCTGAATATAACATTCTTTTCGGATAATTCGACAGCATAAATAAAACGAGAGCGAAGTACGGCAATGAAGGCATTGACCACTTTGTCCATCCTACCATCTATCTACAGAATGTTTCGCGTAGACAGCGCTAGTAACTTCATTGCATGCAGCATAGATGATGACTTGTTTTCGCCAAAGCAAAGGAGATGAACTTCGCGATTCTAATGAGGTTGTATTAGACACGGCGAAGACCACCCATGTCGCAACGAGAAAGATAAAGTATGCAAGCGTTGCACGCACTTGAAGTGTATGGGATTGGTTAGTGTTGATTTCCCATCGCCGACACCGTTAGCCATGTTGTCTTGAATAAAGCCCAACTACCACAGAACAATCCTGCTGGCGACGCGGCCAGAGCACATCAAATGCCCTACGTACATACATAGTCCGGGCAACTTCATGTTCGTGTAACCACAGCTCCGAAATTTAGCTGGATTTCGAAAAGGTATTATATTCGACGGATAAGTAATTAACTCTAAACGCGCTCGCTCCATTGGGCACACCTAAAGGATTCTCCTGTAGAGCAAAGTAACACAATAAGAGGAAGTTATGGACCGGATAAGCAGCCATTTCACTGCATTTGCTTCGAATGAATTACCTCCGAGCAGGCCGCCGAAAATGGAGCCGCATTTGACGAGCGAGCCGAACCAGGCACTGTCCTCGACGGTGAAGTTCATCCTGGGCCGGACGTCGGGCAACGCCGGCGACGAGTAGGTGATGGCGAAGCCGAAAGCCATACTGCCCAAGTAGGCAGCGAACACTGCAAAGTACAGCGGCCGTCTCGTCGGAGCAGCTGGGCTCTTGTGGACCTCTTGCTCAGTGCCGACGGCCGCTGCTGGAGCGAAGGCATCAGCCGGCCTGCTGGGCACTGCGCGAAATGGCGTGAACTGCGTGATCCATTCGGCAGCTCACCAAAGATTGTCGCCAGCAGCCGATTCAAATACGCTGCGGGACAAAAGACGCCTCTATTAGGATTAATTAAAGGAGACCCGCGTACACGTTCTGCTTGCGGATTTTGCAGTGTAATAATTGAATATTATTCTGACGGGGCGGCCCTGATCATGCATCAGTTCGGGTAGTCCTCGCTCGCTACTTATTTTCGTTGCACGTTTGCATACGGCCTTAGCTCTTTCAAAGATATTTCAGCAGAGTATAACAATTAGGAATTATGATTCACTTTAATATTTTAGTAGCAGTTCCCCCTAAATGATGAAGCCCGAATCCTGCCTAAATTTCACGGAGCCTCCATGTGCGATGCGAATTCTAATAAGAGCACTCGAGGGGCTCAACTGGGTGTTCGTCCCAACCACATAAAGAAACAGGGAATAGGGAAAGCCTAAGGGAAAATGTAATAAACAATAAGGTAAAGGCCACAAAGGAAGACAGCCGGAATACGAAGACTATATATATATATATATATATATATATATATATATATATATATATATATATATATATATATATATATATATATATATATATATATATATACACCTGCCTATATCTATATATAGGCAGGTGTATATATATATATACACCTGCCTATACAAGATGGCATATGGCATACAGGAATGTCACACGCACAATACCAGAGGTGCGAACACCTGCACTGTGCGCAGGCACACAATCAAAGACGAAGTAAAACAGCATGGTCATATTGTTATGCAATCACAGTGCCGCAGTGCACCATCTTTTGCCTCAGAGGTACCTCTAATGCACACAGACCTCCTAATGTAATAGCGCGTGAAAGTGAAGGAATTCGTTGGTATTGTTTTGGTAGTTGGCTTACCCTTCTCTCGGGTCACAATTTCTGGTAGATCCCCCAGAACGAGTATGTCCCTCTGACAAAACGGCATCAGTTGCTTATTAAGCCTTAATTATTCTTGTATGTCTCCAATGTGACATAAGGGGTATATTGCAAATGGGTTGTTTTTATCTAACGGTACACCTCTCCATACAATTAATCTCCTGACAAAAAATGAGACCTTTTCGACATCACATAGTGGGCATCCACCTGAGCTGGTGCAAGAATTTCGGCGCAGCTTGCGAAGTGTTTTAGTGCAGAAACACAGGTGTGACATGGCACTAAAGTGGTGACCTACGTGATGCATATACATTCTACGAGAATGCGCGTTCAATAAAAAAACAAAGGAAAATTGCACGCATTGTATTTAGTTGCATCTAGCATTTAGGTAATCGCTTCATGATTGCCTCGCTTCGCGTAGATACTAACGTGCGCGTTGCATTTGCCTTATTTTTGTATATCTACATTTTAATCAAATATCACAAATAATTTATCCCATGCATTCTCAGGATTCATTGGCCTGTTTCTTGACATGGTTGCAGTTTGCAAAGCTTTGGTGTTCGCACGCTTCCCATCAAAAGAACGACATGTGTTAACGGAATACAATGTTTTTACACATGCTGGAGAATATAATGCAGTGTCCTGCATAAATGCTTACGAAGAAGAAAAAAAGAACTTCCCTGGTCGTATCTTCAAGGATGAGACTATTTTCTTATGTGAACATTTTGAATGCTATGCACCGTGACAGGAGGCGGGAAGAGAAGCAAAGCACGCCATATTTTTGAGCAAAGCAAAACAAGTCGTAAAAATGCCTTGTCTGGCTAAACATACCGTCCTCATTTTCCAGAGGGTAACGTTTCTTAGGAGACGGCGCATACACTGTAGAACTAGAAAGGTGCGACGCATAGCGATGTAATGTTTTTGCATTCTATTATCTCCCAAAAAGAGGCTGCAAAGGGGGTGGCACGAAGCAGTGAAACTATTGTGGTCACATTTCATTGCCCCTTAAGTGTTTAAAGAGGACAAGTGAGGCTTTATCATCATTAGCATTTTACACTTTTTGCAATAGAGATACGAGAACTTGGTCACTTGAGGAAGGTGGCTGTATAAACTGTTGTCAACATCAATTCACCCGCTAAAGAAGACACCTTTAGGCAGTATAAATATCACAGGAATTAAAAAAACGTCAGTGGCTGACCTTCTAACGGCCAAGCCAGACTTTGAAATCTGAAAGCGCTAACACTGAAAAAGTGCTTGTCGAAAAGGACAGCTGTTGTGGCAAACTGGTTTGCAGGCTTTGTTTCTTGAGTGAACTGCACGTTGACTTGAAGCACACTCCACAGCTATCGCTGTGTCCACAGAAAGTAAAATAGACAGCTGAATGAACCACGTTTTTTTTTTGCTTCCGGTGACAGTGAAAACAATGCTCACATGTTCGTCATTACCCACACCTCCTACATTGTTAGTTTTGCGCTACTTCTGTCTTGAGATGGTTCGCGCACAGTGAGATGGGGTTGCCAGATAAACTTTCACTGGGAGCCACTGAAAACTCGCGAGACCGACTTATCTTGTTTTATTGTTTGCGTACAAGCTCAACTAAGCAAATGAGCCTACATGGCCGTGATGCGTGCGGGAGACAAGCTTATCGGGCAAGCAGTTGAGCCTGAATTGCGCAGGCTCGAGAAGCTCCTGTGTGTTTGCGCTTCCTTAACCATATGCAAATGTAACTTTCACGGGCAGAGACTTCAGGATATTTTAATTTTCTAGCGCATAAAGTAAGGTGGCATGCTTATACATGTAAGAAAAAATGTATTTAAGTTCGGCAGTTTAAGCATGAAGGTTATTGTATTACGAGGAATCAGGTGCACGTACAGGTGGGTTGGCTTTATATTACTACAATGTAGTCGCAACGTCCGAAATATAGAAACACGATTTTTGTCCTTGGATTCAATGCCCATCCGTACGCTGTCAAGAGCATAAAGTGACAGGTTGGGCTTGCTGGTATATCATGACGGAGGCAAAAGGCGTAGCGCACCAGAAACAGAACAAAAGAAGAACACAGGCGACAAACGTTTAGCGACAAGCACGTTTGTCGTCTGTGTTCTTCTCTTGTCTTGTTTCGGGAATTTTTGCAAATGGCCTATTGCAGATAATACAATTCTAGTATTTGAGCTAGCTTACGCAGAGAATCGGGCATTACTTACACAGGAAATCCAAACACATATTTAACTACTAAACAAAGTTTCTCTAAATAACTTCTGAAATAATTACTTCACGGCAAATTTTTCGGTTTGCGAATTGTTTGCAAGGCATATCCCATTCGGAACGAATGCTCACAATTCCACAAGTTTAGAGATATGCGCCATCAAATTTGCCGTGAAAATGCACTGTTGGTCAGCTTACTGTTCTAACAAAACCCTTTTTTATCCACTGAAGCACAAAAATATAACTGGAATGGCCGTGTACTTCATTCCACATTTCGGGAAATAATATCTCGATACTAGTGCCGTCCTGGAGATGCATTTCAAGTGGACACGTCTTGCAAGCTCAATAGCAACAATTTCTAAATAATCATATATCTGCCATGAAGAGATTAAGTACGAAGTTAATTAGTGCATTTTTCGTAATTCGTTGAATATGTTTTACAATTTTTCATGCTAGTAATGTCCACCTTTACGAATAATCGAGCTCAAGGACACAAGAATTATGCTATCTTCCACAGACATTTGTCGAAAATTTCGTTAACCTTAAAAATCATCACGCCACATTAGGAAACAAACGCTTGCCTTATTAAGCGGCAATCGAAACTCTAAACAGCCGGCAACTTCCTAGGTGACCCAGTAAGAGTTAAACGGAGAGTTTTTTTTTTTTGCAAATGAAGCGTGCCTGGAAGCAAAAGCATCCAACTTAAGTGTAAGCTTTATCCTCTTGAAAACTTAACCCTGGAAAGAAGATAATGAGATAGGTTGTGTGAGAGAAGAAACCCGATTAGCGTAAATTATTCCTCTGTCAAAAAGAGTTGGCGCGTGCTTTTGTCATAATTATTTGATACAGCGAAGGACGTCGGGACGCGAAACTAGAATGCCTTAGGCATTGCGTTTTCAAGTATTCAAGGTAATTATACAAAAAACGAATGAAAGGCAAGTCTAGCACATCGAATAATGAATACGTTACCTTAAGGCAGCCCACTTTTCCGAATGGCCAACCTACTCTTCTTTAGATAGAGAGGAATGGTCGTAAATAATAGTGAGAAAACGAAAAGTGTGTCAGAGCTAAAAAAGACATGGTCGACGTACATGTTTGTTTAAAAGATCAAAAGATCAAATGTTTACTATATCTCTCCGTTCTACCTCTTTTGCGTGTTCATTATTCACCCGTTTCGCATCTCTTTCATATCGTTTCCCCCTTATAACGTATTCTTCGGCTTAATTAGCGTCGAAACTTGGCTGATCCTTTCTTTGTTTTTTTTTCTGGCAATGGTTACGGGATAGCCAGATCCCAGGTACGGCAAATCACCGTGAAATCACCAAAGAGGAAGTTGTGTTACAAAGCACACAAACTCAACACGTGAGATGAAAGCGAGAGGCGTGCGCGAACATACGGGATACCCCACACGCTCATGTCAGTGAGTTAGCCTATACACGGCAGATGGCGCTAACAGGAAAATACAGCGCCCCCTACCAATGTTTAGGGTCTAATCGTGCTTCTTTTTTATTATATCCTTAATTTCTTGTTATTGCTACCTTTTGTCGGCATAAGGAGGTATCATTTGGTACCCTTCGCATGTTAATACAACACATACAAGCCCCCTAGAAGCAACCATTTTTTTTTTCTGGAAGTGGTTACAAGCAGATCCCAGATGCGCCAAATGCATATGAAGCCAGCAAAGAAGGCGTATTCAATAGGGAAGAGAAACAATATTGCTGTTGATTTGTGAGATTTTTCATTAACGTGAGGATGGCAGCATATTCTCTTTTTTTTAGAAAACACAAGCTAATGCCAATCTCCTTGTCTTTCCTCAAGAAATAAACCTCTCTCTATTTCCTTAACCGAGAGCAAGCAAGGAGTGTTGATGCAGTGCTGTTCTTTCGTAAGTGTGTTGTTTACAAGAGCACACTACTCCTTTACATGCCGAAAGAAAATAGCGCTGTAAGCGATCTCTATTTGTGTTAAAACGCGGCATTCGACCGATATAAAGTGCTTGACTAATTTATTCCTCGGTCAAATTGCTCCTACAAAACACATATGTAAAATTATTTATAAAAGCTATCTTGTTTCTTCGGGAAGCGTGCTCGTATCATTTTCGTGAGGAGTAAACCAATTCTAATGGGAAAATGCTCTTCTGCTTGCGATCTGCAGTACGAGGGAATCGTTTTTCTATTGCGGCCAAAGGAAATCGCAGATAGGGGAGAGGTGTGTCACTCTTAAAGCCAAAAATATAAGCTAGTGATGCGTACTGTCCTACAGTTTGCGCAATAATATACCATTTCATAAATGTCTTATATTTACTGTTTCTTCTGGCAGCCTAGAAACCACTTGAGGTTACGCTAAGTGTGTTTTAAAGGTCGCTCCAGTAGGAAGAATTTCTTTTTGGAAGATTGCCACCGAATGTTTTGAACAATGCAGAATGGTAATTTCCCTCACCTTTCTGGAAGTTGACACCCACGTACTCAGTCACCCAAGAAGGCTTGCGAGATTTTTCTGCGCTCCTCATGGTGGATCTTGACCTTCTCCGCGACTTCGCGGTAGCACGTTAGTACATGCGATGCGCGATTGGTTTTTGGCAGGTGCTTTCAGTTTCCTCCGCGACTCGCCAATCGGTGTAGATCCTCTCCGCGGTGAAGACACGTTGCGCGCGCTGTGCTCTTGAGACCAGGAACACCGAATCAAACGTGAGAAGAAGGCTTATCTCTACATTGATTGCCAGTGCTCTCGTGGCAGAATCGCGCGACGTTCCGGTGAGGAAGAGAGCCTTTTCCCTCCTTGCCCGTTCGAGATAAACCCGGGCAGCCATCACCGCATTTAGTAAGGCCGAAGAAACGGTAATCTGAGTGCACAGATCAGAGGTCAGTCTTAAGAAGGTTGTGGGAAATAACAAATATATCTGAAGAAGAAAGAAGGAGACTGAGTTAATCTCCTTTTGGCATCGTCAGCTGTGTTACTCAGCTGGGCAGTTGGCGGCATGACATTGATGACTGCGGCACGAAGAAGACGACACGACGACAACACCATGTGAACTCACGTTTTACACAGTGCAGTTGTGGCAGATGTCCAGCAAATGTCTTTGCGAGAGAAATGCTCAAAATGGCCGGTTCGCGCAAACTCCGCGGTGGACGGCCAAAGATGGTTTGTGCCGGCGTATGATTTAGGAGACAGTTACGACCAAACTAATTGCCTCTAATATTGAAGTTCTGTAATATTTATTTCACATGTATTGTTTGACTCGCTTAATACTACGTCCCATCTCCGTATCTATAGCAGCTCCTCCATGGGAATAATTAATTGTGTGCAGTGAGCGGGAAGCTGCAGACGCTTGAACTTGATTATGACTATTTTGCAATCCGTAATGGAATTACCTGTTTATTCACGATTTTGGCCGAAACGAGGAAAGTCGGGGCTATGCCAAGGCTAGAGACCACAGTGGAGACAATGTAGAGTGTCCGAAGAGCATCAGGAATGCCTCTTCACTCAGTATGTTTATAGCTGGTCTTGCTATAGCCTACGCAGGTCTCTTCCGTGCATGCCACTATGCGACTACACCAATAAAATTCTAGGCGAACGTTTCTGCTTCATTAATGAACGTGCTGCTGACAGCCGTGTTAATGCTGTACCGTCGTCTTCACCACGCGCGTTCTCATCATGTGACATCATTATCAGCGCATCACGTCTGCATGTGACTCATGTCGCAAGTTAGATAGAAGAACGCGCTCTGTCTTCGATAGAACTGGCTGCCGCAGCCGCGATTCCACTTGGCTTTTCCACTTGGCTTGGTGGCTTTTCCTAATAAATGTGATGGCGACATCACGTCACGCCGGCCGCCGTGGCGTCATTTCTTACAATGTGTTTTGCCATCTCCTTTACGAAACCATCGGCTCTACTCGCGGGAGTATCTTAGTGGCTATGACACTTCTGCTGAGATCGAGGTTGCGGGTTTTATTCCGGTCATGGCAGTCGCATTTGAATAAGGGTAAAATACAAAAATTACGACGGAAATCGTCTCACGATGACTGTAGATGGTAATGCGTCAGCAATGAATCAATAAAGCGACAGAACGTATTTGCCACCGTCAAAATAAGTTACGTAAGAGCCGTGTACTGCAGCGAGCCTACTTTTTCGCGCGTCTCTAACATTTGGCGCCATCTAGCGCCACCGACGCGAAGCCTGCGCGTGGACTCTGAAATGCTTTCTCCAAACTGCGGCCTCCGAAATCTGCGTGGCCTGAGAAACGCGTTATGAGGCAACCCTGCTTCTCTCTCTCTCTCGCTCTTTCTCTCTCTATCTCTCTCTCTCTCGCTTTTTTCCGGAGACGCTGCGCCTTCTAGTGGCGCTGCCGAGAAGTACGTGCGAGGTCTCCGTAACGAGAAGCGTTACGGAAGCCTCGGAGCTTGTCGGAGCTTGTCGCATACTAAGGGGCACATACTCAGTGACCCTAGTTGGTAAGACCTTCCTTGAACAGCGGCACATGTCCAGTGCGTTTGCGGCGCAGCCCGCTAATGCACCGGGCTGCTGTCCATGAGGAAACATTGAGGCGTGGGTTTGATTTTTCCCGGCGTCGGAAAAATTTAAGGAACTTCTTTTAATTTGTAGAGCGGCAGATTCCCAGTGACACATACCTTGCTACCCAAGTCGGTGTCAAAGAGGCTCATTGAAGAGCGGCCCATGCCTACTTCCACATACCCAGTGACCCAATTTGGCATCAAAGATGTTCATTGGACACCAGCACAGAGCGAGTGACGCACACCGAGCACCCCCAAGTCGGCGTGCAAGAGCTTCTTCGAACAGTGGTACCTACGCAGCCAAGCGTCTAAAGTCACCCATGTCGGCGAGAAAGAGGTTCGTTGAGGAGCGGCAAGTATGTATACACTGTCACATACTCAGTGACCCTAGCTTGTCCGATGGTTGGCTTAGAACCCTGTTACCTCAGCACAGCAGCTCGATGCGCTACCCAGTGTCCCAGTGTCCGAACTGTACACTGTACGTACTACCCAGTGTCCCAGCTGGGTGGAAAAACGGTTTGATAAAAAATAGGTGGGTATAAACATGCATATGTAGCCTCCCGATATACGCGAAGCATCCTAAGAATGATAACGCATAAAAAATGCTCATGTGCTTAGATTAAGGTGCACGTTCTACAACCCCATTTGGTCAAAATCAATCCGGTGTCCCCCATTACGGTGTGCATGTAAGGGGTGCAAAATTTGACATGTTATACCGCAGTACTTCATTTTTTAACCAACTGCTCTACTGAGAGCGTGTGCGCGCGCTCGCATGCACATGTGTGTTTGCGTGTACTTTAAATAACCCTGGATGGTCAAAATTAATGCGGAATCTCGCACTGTGGCGCGCCTCATAAACAGACCATGGTTCTTGCACGTACAACTGGCACCTGCTCGACAATGTATGCGTGTGCATGTGCGTTCGTGTGTGTGTGTGTAATGGAGATGTAGAATTTTTCTACAAATTCAAAATCGACGTTAAGACCGATGAAGACGATATTCACCTTAAAAGTATGCGCTGGTTGATATTGAACCGTACCGGGCGTACCTTTTTTTTTATGTAGGTCATGACATGACTTCGGAGTTAAATGCAATGATGGCAAAATAAGCTTGCTACAAAGTGACATATATGGTTCTGACTTGTAGTAAGCACCTTACTACCGGTGTAATAGAAAAGGGGTGACCGATACAAAACAGGAGATGTTAAATATGAGCTGTTAAACTTCCAGGATGTAGAGCCAGAACTATGAGTAGTATGCTTGCACTTGTTCGTAGATATTTTATGCTTGTTCGTAGGAAATTTATGTTGGATAAAACTATCATACATGTTTACTTTGTCGCATGGTGGTAGAGATTAGGGTGCTTTGACGACAAATCTCGAAACGTGTATTGAATATAGCCGAAAAAGGTAAAATAAACAGTGCGCGTTAATTCATGACATGTGAACTCAAAGAAGTTAAAGGGACACTAAAGTGAAAAATTATTTCTTCTGCATGAGTAAATTACCGTTCTACAAGACCAAGAACACCACTTTTGCAACGATAAGACGTCTGGTAAGCCAGAAAAAGTGCAAGAACGAAACACGGGTGCCGATGCCTACTTAAGTTCCCGCACCTGGGGGCTGTGACGTCTTGGATTTTGATGGCAACTTTTGATGGCCTATTAATTATATATACCGGTACACATTGACTACATTCTCTTCTAAAGGAACCAAATATTAAACATGGCAAGTTTCGGGAACCTTTATTCAGCCAACGCAGCCCAAATGCGAAAACATACTTTGGAATCCCTGACGTGACGCTGACGTACCGGCGCTGGGGTTTCGGCGCGAAATTCAAATACTGATACTTGGACCTTCCTTTCCTCATCTAATAATCAAACTATTTTTTTGACAGGACTGCCTGCAGGGTCCTCAAAGAATGGTTCATTAGTATAAAATTATTTATTGTTTCGCTTTAGTGTCCCTTTAAGCACGCTTTTCAATACAAATAACGTCGTTTTAATGAGCCCCACTCTCGCACTCAGTGCGTCTCGCTGCTCATCTGCCGACTGTAAATCGAGCTCAACGTGCTGCGCATAGCCCATAAATTGTCCTGGAATTACTAGAGGGAACTCTGGCGTACTATCATTCAGGCATGATGGGAATGGTATGTAGTACACGGATTTGTCTGATATTCGCGCTAGGGGCTTAAATCTTTCTTGTGGCTTCATTATTACGCTTTATCTAGGCCTACGCTGGCCCAAATTTCAAAGCAACTTATACTTCTTCTTTAATTCAGAAGGCAACAATGCTCTTAAATAACGCATAATTGCTTCTAATTGCAGGGTTCCGCTTTTCCATGCATCCATGGCGGGATGGTTTCAATATCGGACATCTGTGCTACATCTGCTAATCCTGCCATCCGACAATTTTAATAACGCTTATTCAATTATTTCTACAACACATTACTTCATTATAAAGGAGCACTTTGCAATGACACGAGGCGATTTAAAGCCAAAAAGATGAAGTTTACTCAAATCCATGTACTTACAAGCCATCATTCTCATGCTGGCTGAACTGACCTGCTTGCAGCTTCCGCAGAAAATAGCGCCACAGTCCCCTCTAGTAATTGTACGAAACCCTACGGCAGCACCGACAAGCTGAGAAAGGAAGTTGCAGGCGCTTCGCTGCATTGCCGACGAGCTATGAAACGGAGCCATTTAAAGCCAGAAGGAAGAAGTTTACGCTTCTACAGCGGATGTTATAGGCGCTCAGTTATCCGAGAAGCTGAAAAGCTGTCCTCGCGAAGCAACCTACCGCAGGCATTCTACCACAACATTTTCTTTGCGTGTTTATACCATGCGTGCACGTATGCCTGAGACGACTTTGTTTCATGCGCACGCACTGCATGCAGTAAGCCCGGTCGCCTCCGAAAGCAAATCCCGAGGTAAGCTTCCGATCCGGAAAACACGGCTGAGCAGCAAAGTTTTTCGCGTAGCGACGTACGCCCTGCCCGGACATTCTTCGGGGCTCGGCGGAAGCTTGCTCCCGAAACGACTTGGGAAAGCTTGAGCCGCTTTCGAATGAAACACTCGAGCGCGTTCTGAGGTAGTTTTGGGAAGACGCAGGCGCGACCAACGGCCCGTTGTGCTGCGCGCTTGTTATGCAATCTGGCTCACCATCCAAGTTGAAATTATGCGTCTGCCAATCGTAGTGTATGCAGTGTCGACAAAGCTAGTCTGCGCAGTAGAGGACGCTTTCGCTACGCCATTTGACCTGGGGGACGCCGAGATACACAAATAACGTGCACGCAGATGAAATAAAGATAAACATAATAGAACCAGTCGGCCACATCACACATCAATTCTTTAATGACCTGAGAAAATTTCGTACTGTAACAGGAATATCTTTTCATCGTATTTTGGAAACGTGCTGATATATTCACAAAACGACAATGCCAGTTTTGTCATGAGAGCTGAGAATTTTGCCATTGTAATGGGACGTCTCCCACCGCACGATAATTTCGGCGAATTTTCTCTCACGGCTTTTGCTACGGGGAACTGTGTCGGCCGTCCTCGAGGAGAGAGAGACAAAACATAATTATTGAGTGGTTTATTATGTGGGATGGATCATTATTTCAGGTAGCCATGTGCGCGGAATCAAAGATGTATATCTCGTTGACACCTTAGCATCTGAAAAGGTTGTGTCATTAGCTAAGTAAATATTACTTCGTGGCTTCGTTTCCGAAACACTCATGTTCTATCCTCCCCTTGAAAAAGAGTAAGCATGCTTTGTGTCTCTTTTGGTGGCAATTTCCAGCCTGCCTTCTATATTCATTTTCACATAGAATAGTAACGATGTTCTACCTGCACTACAAAGGCACGTGAATTGCCTGCACGTGCCACTCAAGAGATCAGCGCGCCTCCTTATTGTTTTACCTCTAGGTCATGTAAAGGTCACGCAATTTAAAGACCGTGTGGGTTGGATATGAGCACGGAAAAATAAGCAGGTGAAATACAACGTAAGGCTGCCCTGAAGTGGCCAGCGTATGCAGGGCAAAGCCACTGCGCTGTGTCAGCAGATCATGAAGTCTGGGCGGTTGTTGCAATGGTGGGCGGTTTCTTGGAGCACTTTATGAAATTGCCATCTTGCAGATTGCAGGAGGTAGGCTGGAGACTTAGCTTGAGATAAAATACGCAGAGATGAAAAACGGAAACGTAGATGGGATGATTTGTTTTTACTCATTTTTTTTTAAGAGTTTGCCCTACTTGGACAAGAAGACATAAAAAATGCCCGGCTAATATTATAAATAAATCATGCCGTTCAATATTGTTACTGATGTATGTGTGTTTAAAACATTTAAATAAATATATAAAAGTGGTAAAATACCACAGACGTAAGGTGCCTGGCTAGGTAGTAATGCGATGGTTGTTAGTGTTTCTTTATACTAGCTCTCTAAATAGAAGAATATTTCATGTAAACTGATCGGTAATCAATAAGACAGTCGATTAATTTATTTTTTGTTGATGTGATGAATCATTCACTTCCAAGAAGCAATACTTTGTGTTATCGGCCTAAATGCTTGTGTCTGTGAGAATATAAAGGCCATTTCAGGTTTTTTACGTGCATCAGCTTCTATTTCCTAACCATCCTTCTCTCCAAGTCCAATCGCTCAGCTTTTTCTTAAGCCAATGGATCGGTCCAGAATACCTTTGTACAGGCCGCCCTTTCAATTTCCCCCAACCGAAGAAATCTTTCATCCTTTGTCGCCATAGCAATCTAAATGCGACATGCTCACGACTACAATTACCGGCGCCACTAGCTAAACTTTAAAAACAGCTTATGAGATGCCCTCTTCCACACTATGATGGCTTTGCTTTCACAGCGAGACTACTCAAAGAGACTCGTCAGCTCTGGTGGCATTCCTGTAAGTCATTGTGGTGGTAATTCTATTACGGAAATAATCGTAATGTGATATATATATATATATATATATATATATTTAAAACACTGTTTAAAGAACGCGAAGTAAGGTACTCCTATTAGTTCTGAACTTTCCGTCGTAATTATCCACGCAGAGACGGAGTACTTCACCCGTAATTTCAAAGAAATCTTTGACGACACCAGGGCAAACCACAAGAGCTAAGAGCAGCGTTAGTTGTCGAGAACGTGATTGGGATGCACACTAAAATACTCCTTTCAGCAGCCCGCAGGACGCCTCGTCACTTCCGCTGACATAGCTGTTGAGACATTCCGCACACAGCACAGTCACTATCTGTGCACAATCACCTGGACACTCGCACCTCTGAAATCATGCGGCACTACGTTACACGACAAATAATACAGCAGAAAGAGGTCAACTTTGATGATGGGCTTTATCGACAACGGAGGTAGAGATGAGTTAAGAGGATGAGGTGAAAGTTGTAGTTTTTCGAGAGCGGATTGTTGACGCGCAGCTCCGATTGTTGATATTGCAGAAAACAGCGTGAATCGCCAGCGCGTAATGACGTGCTAGTACCGATAAATCATTCGCACTTGGGAGGAAGTTCACTTATTTTCTTTGCCTTGGCTGCCTTCTCCTAACGAAAGAAAGATAACGTGAATCAAATCGTTTGTAGGTAAAGAGGCACCTATCCAAACTATCTAAGACCCTGCTTCTTAAAACGAATCCGCTACGTGGCCATTTTTCCTACTCCCCGTCTGCGAAGACTATCAAGGAAGCGTGTCCATCTCATCAATTTCGATTGGCGCCAGAACCTGCTGGCACTTGGGCAGTCTTCGGTATCCCTTCCCTAAAGGTCGAACTAATCTCTCGGTAGGCGGCGCAACAAATGCAGAAGGATAACCAGGTTAATGTACTCGCAGGGTGAAGACGCCGTAATCCTCCCATTTTTCTGTTTGGTTGCCCACTGGCTTGCAGCGTATCTCTGGTGATTCCTCTTTACTTGCAGCCGTAGAAATCATGCCTTGCCATGCTTTGTTGTCATTTGTTTAGAGCATCTGTTTCCTTTCACAAAAACCCGTGAATTGTGCTCGGTGCAAGTCATCGCTGGGTAGGCGAGTTTCTAAGCCGGTTAGGGCCATAAACATTGTGGCGACTTCGGTCTTGCTGCTATCCGCCCTCGAATGCACTCGAACGGAAATCAGTTTATTAAATTTATCAAAATTGTATAACGAAAAAAATATAATTAGCGCGATGCCTTCGCTCCCAAACATCACAGCTGGCCTTATTCAAAGGCCATTGTCGCTGATCGCCCCCGGCCCTGAGGGGGCGTTACATTGGCGCTGTGGATCCCTGCGCATCGCAGGGCCAACGCGTCGCAATGATGCAACACATGTTAAGACAAGGATGCTGCCGCATTCGCATTTCTCGAAGGAATGATTAATGATTAATGAAGCACTATCTTGACAGGGAAGCTTCCGTCTACTTTTCATGTATCATAGTGCTTCTCATCACCGGATGTGTGCACACATGGCTCGTGTTGCCATTTGTTGTCATTTGAGTGAATGTACGTTCCACCTTACTCATCCCGCTCTTTTCATGTTCCTGAATAGCTTACACCCCCTGTGTTTACCAAATGCGTTTTTCTCACATCACGCGATGATTGTTGCTGTAGTTTCCAACCATCCAAGCTAAGACAGCGCACGTGCCTACAACAACTAATGAAGGAGAACTGAAGACAGTGCTAGGCACAAAGGAATTACCGAGCGGCGCATGGAGGGGTAACAGAGGTAGGACAGTAAGCAATAGCAGAAAAAAAAAGGAAAACATTGATCCTTAACATAAGTGGCAGGTGTCTCAGAGCGGCGGGTAGAATTAAGCTCAGAGTTTCATGTTTGTCCCTAAAGAAGGTTCTCTTATGTATATGGCTGGAAACCATTGACAGCAACCTAAGTTATAGTTATGACTCTTCTAGAAAAGAATAAAAGTAAGCATCGGAGAACGACCCACGAAGGTGATCCCGTAAACAGAAGAGTCATTTTGTTCAGAGTGAGCTGTGTGTTCAGCAAATAATACCAAAAAGTATTTTTATGACAGCAACAGGACATAATGAGTCCGTGTCTTACGACGAGATACTGCTTCGACGAGGAGCATATCTTTGAGTAAAGTCACTGCTGCTCCATAAACATGTATCGGTTCTGTCCATGGCAATTTTGCGATCGCCTTATTGCACTGACTTGAGGTTTAAAGCACGTTTACACCGAGAAGCTTTCTATCGCGTAAGCAGCTGCGGCGACAAAAGAGTTTTTGTTTAGACTGAATTTCTCATCACGCGCAAAGAAATGTTCCATAACCCCCCGCAAACTGCCATGAGACGCATTCGAACTCACCAGATTGCTTCTTGTCCGTTTGTTCTGAATTCATGGTTGTAGTGCAGGAACATTGAATCTATGCGTATGAAAATACACTGCAAAAGCTAAAAACGCAGTCATTACATTATTTGGGGAAACAAGTTAACGAGCTTCTATAAAAAATCCCTAATTGCATTCAGGTCGCGTTTGGCGCCATATGACTTTACCATCGCAAACAGTTGCTCTGTAGATACAACGAAGGTATGCTAACCATGAACGCCATATTGATCGTGCTCACAGCCACTGACTGTACTGCCGGCCTCAACTATGCGCTACGCAGTGCAAGACGTCGTTCGCGCTCACCATTTGCATTGCACCATGCCTACAAATACACAGCGCACAATAAGCACAATTCTAGCTTCGCTGACCGTTGAATTATCCAACGGACTTGAATGATCACGCTCATTTTCTTCAACGCAATAGTACAGAGAAAAAAAGTGCTACGTACTCAAGGTGTGAGCCTCATTCAACTCGAATCAACACAGAAAGCACATACGAACGCTTAATCTACAGCTATAGTCTAATACGCACAACGTCCATTTGCTACACAGTCACTTGTCTAGCAGACTTCCGTTGACAGGAATCATGGCACAAATTGGCAAAACGCCAGCAAATGTATTACATAGCAAATATACACAGCGCATATATAAAGCGACGTGGCTGGCCCTCCCTTTGCCACATGAAAATTTTCTAACCTGCTGTTTACACCCCCGAAAGCAGCTTTCGCCCCTACCTCCTCCAGTTTCTCGTAATCCCTCCTTCTGATTGCCTTGCGTCAAGCGATGCTTTTTCTCCGGTGACGAAAATCTTTGTGACAAGTCTTTTTTTTTCTTGGTCGCGCAACTTCGGGAAACTTAGATTTTCCGGTACCAATTGGGTATAAAGGATGCTTGCAGACAACGTAAGCAGCTTTACGCAGTGCGAGTAAAGTCTTCCACGGTCGTAGGAGTAAGTCACTTGAATACGCAAAGGGTGTCGTGCGTATGTGGTGCATAGTAACTTCAGTTTGTAGGCTTCGCATAGGTCAATCATCGCTCCTAACTTTGTTACTGGTTCGATGTGCCTTACTGCTGGGTGCTGCCCTTGAAGCCCTTGCTTGGCTTTGGTACGTCCTTGCAAGGCAAAACATTTGTGCGACAATAAAGTCTACTTTTTCCATTGCCATACATAGAGCCACTACGCGAATATCTAGTGGCATGCTTTCAAACAAATTTAGCCACCCCGGAATTGCTCTGATACAGGATCTCGAAAAGAAATGATTAAGGAACCATTCGTGGAATATTCTTCTCTTATGGTAGTAAGGGCAATGAAAAATCAGAAGCATTTATGACAAAACAGCTTTCACGGCTACCACAAGCGAGAGCACCAATTAGATACCAACTTTTTAGAAAGGAGCAGTCACTTTGGAATCACTTTGCGCATCAGACGACAATTCCCAAGTTCTGAAGCGACTTGATTGCAAAGGCGCCACTCTACTCTTAAAAGTACAGAATTACTGCCTTTAAGCTCTAGCCTTGAAGATCGAGGATGAAGACTGGCCGTTCATTTTATCGATATTGTAGAGCTTGAAATATCAGAATGCGTCCTCTATGGTGTCCACTCTGTTGAAATCTGTGAAACTGTGAGAAGAAGATGGCTGTTGAGGACACTAAAATTATTGCGTTGTAGATATACTTTCCCAATTGTTATGAACGATATTAAATAGCAGGTGCTATTTAGTAAAAAAAATCTGGGGCTTTTGCGTGCCATATCTCCATCCGATTATGCGGCACACGATGTGTGGGCATTTTCAGATTAATTTTGATCATCTGCAGCTCTTTAACGTGCATATAAATCTAAATACGCAAGTGCTTTTTCATTTAACCCCCATCAAAATGTGGCCTGCTGCTGCCGAGATCGATGCGGGAACCTCGAAGTCAACAGCACAATGTCATAGCCACTTACAGCTACCGTGGCGGGTAGGTGCACTTTCTAGAGGCGCATTTTGGGAACTATTAGCTTGTGCGAGCACTGTTAAGTCACGAGGCCAGTAAATATGTGCTTCACTCCGCGAATACTGCATAACGAGGTTGAGTGCATTCTGTTTCCGTTTCAGCAAGCAACTGAATAGACTGCTGCATGGCCATGTATCACCGTGGTCGGAAGGAGGCAAGCCGGCGGACCAACTAGAGTACTGCACTGCCTGTCTAACCCCAGCTGAAGCAACACCCTCACTAGCACAAGTAATTTTGACAACTTTGCGCTCTTCGATACGCCAATAATTACCTTTCACGCGTGTTCTTGCAATCTGGCCCCTCTGGAAAACAAACGGCGTGGCCAGGATCTATAGTGGCTAGAGGGAGTTTGAACGGTTATTGAAGCGACACATTAAGTTAAGAACTTAAGATTGACCGATGGAGTACACCTATATAATGCAAAGTCGATGAAACAAAACAGTTGACTATGGAGAGCTGGATGCGCAGTGATAAGCCGTGGCCAAATAATGGATGTCGATGGAACCAGCCTTCGGACAAGTTGACTTGGCTTTGTCAGAATTGCGCTCTTTTCCTGTTCCTTGTTCGACCATCGTTCTTTGTTTGGGATTCCTTGTTTGGCTGCTTCACAACGCAAACTATAGTCAGCGTGATCTGAAGTAGTTTAGCTCAGAAATAAGGAACATGCAATATGATGGTTGTACATGCTATTTTGAAGTTCCCGAATCAATAATAAGTGAAGCGATACATTTTGACAGCGTCTGCTCGGGATTATTTGCAAGTCTGCAAGAAACAAAAAAAGCCAGACACTGAGTTTGGAAAAAGAAATTAATAATTTTACCTGCCCACATTATTGAACTTTTGCAGCGTAGGAATGTTACAAATACGCGAAGTTACATGGAAATCTGCTAGTTCTGGCTGACGTCCCCAGCACCACTGTTCTGCGTGAAAATTGAAAAATTGTTCGTGGTAAACAATGAACCTTATCCGCCAACAAAAATAAAATAAAAAATAAACGAAAACGTAAAGCATTGTCAAACACTCTTGCTGTTGAGTGTCGTTTTGCCTTTTAAATTGCTATTCATTTCAATCCTCAGTTCTAAATGAAATAGTGGGGTTTAATTTCCCAAAAGCAGGAACATGGCTATGAGAGCCGCCGTAGTGAAGGGCTCTAGATAAATAGGTGGTGTCTAAATCATGGTGGCCATCACGTGTTCTCGGCTCTAGAGCCACTGCTGGCGCATGTAGTCTGCATCTGTTTCTTATACTCTGAGGCAAATATCGCTGGGTCATAGATTTGGACAGCACATATTTCATCCACACAGGCGTGAGGGTAAATATAAGTATACCAGCGTTTTATTTACCTCCAATCGGAATGCTTCCGTAGCGGCCGGGGATAAAAACCCCGACCTCCTGCTCAGCCGATCAATGCCATAAACACTGAGCCACCGTAGCGAGTAGGGCTTCACTCATCTATCTTCGACTATCTGAAATGGTTGTTCTGTCTTTGGCGTTACATTTGACAAGAGGGATAAAGTTTGTGCAATTGAACGCGACAGCCAGACGGCCCAAATATAATAAAACTGTTAAAAATTTTTACTTTCGACAAAAATCTAGACACTGCTTACGCTGCCGTGAATTCTCACGCAAACCAAGCAACATATTTGAGGAAAAAAAATTACAATGAGCGAGCGCAGCGAAATAGCATAAATGAGTACCAACCGTACTTTTACGGAATGAAAAATGGAAAGCTATTCACAATGGGTGTTTGTCGTTGCGCCGCATATAACCATGAAATATGAGATAATTAGTAAAGTTCTTTAGAGAATCGGTTCACAATGAACCGTAATTAGGGCACACTGTCATCCCTGTCATTGCCGACGGAAGTTTAACCCGTGAGAATGCATTCAATCGAACGTCCGAGGTTATTCAATGGAAGGTTTCGAATCACAGAAAAAAAAAACAGCGCTTCAAGACAGGACACAAAGGAAGAACCATGCACTCAAAGCGCGCGTGTGTGTGGTTCTCCCCTTGTGTCCCGTCTTGAAGCGCTGCGGTTTCTGTGATAATGAAGCAGCTAGCGCGTCAGTTAATCCTTGCAAAGTTTCAATGGTGCACCTTTGTTCTTTGAAAATCTTACTCTCAATTTTTGTAGAAATGCAGTCACGTATAATCATTCTTCATGTCTGGTGAAGCTAACGGAGGAGGCTTACATGTTTGAGAGTTCGGTGGGTATACACTAAAGAAAGCAAGAAAGAAAAAAAAGACCGCACAGAAAGTGTTTAGAGTATGGCGGCAAAATGGGGAAAACATCCCAGTAAAACAAAGGAACGGCCACTTTCTAACACTAAGGTTTCCATGAACAATGCCTTTTGTCCTTATAGAACCGCGAAAATATAAGCCCTCAACCAGAGTGAAACTTTCCTAGCTTTATCAATTATAGAGTACCGCGGTTTCTTCGCGCCCCTATTCTCATTGAACGCTAATGAGAAAGGTTGTACCGACCTCAATAACTGATTGATTCAAGAGGGCCATGATATGGGTAGGCAGTGTCACGCAGGCTCTCTTGAAAAAATGAAGTCCGACGTTTTGTTCTCTCTTCAAGTGTACACTGCATTACTGCTTACAAGCACACCGATCTCTCAATCTTCCACTAACACTGTATTTCACTTTTGTCCCCCTACTCCTTCCCCCCGTGCAGGGCAGCCAACCCGAACTACCTCTAGTTAACCTCCCTGCCTTTCTATGCGTACTTTTCTCTCTCTCTCTCTCTTTAGTACGGAATATCAGTATCTGATAATGAATGCATCTCGATGTTTAGGGTAATTCTATTTGAAGTCTGATACTGTCATAGCAAAGTCATTTCGTTCAGTGGGCTGAGTAATATCAAAAGATGTTTTAATTGGTCTTGGGGTTGGCATTTTAACGAGATTCCAGTGCATGGAGATGCACTTGGAGACGCACTAAAGTTTTTCTAAACGAGCAGGAATGGCGAGTCGGGCCTAAAAGGATAAGGAGGAGAAATGAACTTGGACACTCATATAACCGACTGCAGCGCGGCCAAAGCTAATCTTTATAGCCCAGTTCTTCATAAACGCCACAGCAGCACCATCATACACTTACGCGCACATGATACCCGAGAAGAGGCACACATGCACTTGTACAACAGTTCTTTTTTTGTCTCCAGGTTTACGTTATTGATGACTTGGAATCGTTCAAGAGAATGCGGATGAAAATGAGGAATTTCTAGTTCCAAATTGTGGCACGAAGCATTATATTAAGCTCGTTTGTCGAGCTTTATTTTTGTTGAAAATGTCGTCCGGTCCTTCCACGTTTCACGACTTTCTGCAGTACAATAAAACAGTAACATTAATAAATAATGTCACATATATTTTGAAACGAAGGAGAATGCGTGCAAGCCTCCATGGACAGAGTGCCCACGTGTAATCTTGGTGCTTCTTAAGCAGTGCTTAGCGTCATCTAGGAGGCGCAGTTGCAAATGTAGGCTTCACAACCTTTTTCAGTTTTATGGTCCAAGCGTGCATGTTTTCCCGAAGGTTGAAACACAGAAAAAAAAAGAAAAATGACGTGGTCGCCTGTACTACATATGTCGAACTCAGTAGAACATGGCACAAAGCACTCATTGTTACTTTTTTCGTTGTTCTTTTCTTTCATCAGCTTGCATGCAGTAAATACTTTAATAACAGTTTTCTATTTCGTCTGCTGCATAAACAGTAATCCCGATAGTGCGTCAAGCAAAGGGTTCCAATCATGGTGACATCTACTCAAGGGCGACGCGTTGTCTAGCAGATCGGGGTAGAGTATTCTGAAATAATGGTGAGCAAGCAGGTCTGAGGCGAACGCTGGAAATAAACGGGAATCAGTGGTTTGACAACCTCGATGTAGGCTGTGGAGGACTCTGGACTCTGGAGGACTGAGGTTTGGGTTGCGGTGTGTTTTGGGGTGGCTGTGCTCACAGCAGCGTTTTGTGCACAGTTGAATCGCCATACATATAGGGCTTACAACCAACGCAACAAAGGATATGTTGTGCCCCTGCTGTAAGTGGGGTGTTAAAAATATAAATGTATTTGAAAATAGCACTCTCGTAGACTGTCCTCGATTCGTGCTGGAATTGCTCTAGCGCACTCTCAGTGGACTGTGCTCATTGACCTTGACTATAAGTATATTTGAAATGAGCAGCGCTACTAGAAGGAGACAGAAATATGATACACAGATAGCGCATAAATCCGGTTCAACTAGTAAGCGATAACAAAAGCAGTTTCATGCGAACTTGTCACTGAAAGCAAATATTCCGCTTTGTTGCGCAGAACCCAATGTAAAAGTACGAACTTTCTGACAACTTCAAGGTGATTACGCAATTGTGTGTATTTATTGTTATAAAATACACTCACAGAGGAATTTGAATTCACAAAAAGTAAAGAAACAGAAACGCGGTTAAAGTAGGCAGAAGTCAATCAGAATCGTTATCCCTACCGGGGTGCCTAGCATAGTTCATGTATTATTTTAGGACATTTAGTTACAGTGCAGCAAATATTTAACGGATTTTGCATAGTGTATTGTATACCGACTGGACTCAGATAAAGTTGAGCAATGATCATGTAAACACTCCTATATCCTCCTGAAACCAGAAGACCTCTCATATATGTAATCGCTTGTCACTTAGGTTCTTATTAATGCGATTAGCATTCTTAGCTGCATCCCAGGATATTGCTGTTTGTATGAAGTTTCTAGACCCATTACTCCAGCGGCCTTTCTAAAACATAGGTCGCAGTTTCACCCGAAAGGCGAAGGATCGATTGCGATAGCCAATTAAAGGAGAGCTAAATGTACGAAGTAAGGATAGTAGTTCTGCCGGCGATATAAACTTGTAAACATAGGCGCACTAACATACTGAGTCTCCTACTGAGTCGCGTGCTTTGATCGTTTACCATTTTTGTGTATGTTTTCATGGAATCTGGACACTAATTGTTTACATAACTTCCCCTAAGCCCCCCCCTCCCCCCCCTTACTCATTGCCCCATCAGGCTTTGAAGGTACGTTCAAATAAATAAACAAATAAATAAATTAACAAGCTTGGGTTCACGCGCGCACAAGCAAGCCTGACCACATCTCTCTATCACCGCGGAAACTCGCTGTCAAAGACGCGGGAGCGAGGAGGCGGGGCAGCAGCAGCGAGCGCATTGACCTTCGAACACGAGCTAAGCCACCCGAGTGGGCACGCGCGGCCACCCGCGGAGCCCGGAGTAGAAAGCACTCCCCATCCCTATTATACCCCCGGATCTTGGCGCGCGACGGAAGACGGCGCGCTTCCTCCCCGCTTCCCTCGCTTGCGTGGGCGAGATTGAGCCGCACTCGCCGGCCCACACTCGCATGCTTTCACTCGCACATGCAGCACACGGCACGCGGCGACGATATTATCACCCTTGGGCGTTACACGGTACCCCACGGCGACGGCAGAAATGCGCCTAGAGTGCCCACGTAATTGCAATACCAAAAAAAAAAAGTTCAATACTTCGGTAATGGTCGGCATCAAGTCTGGGCGCAGCGGCAAATTGTACAGCGACATTAAAAGCTCCCGACAGAGCTTTCTGCTGCTCAATGCGAGCTACCTAAAAGTAGCAGAAGCTTGATGTGGACGAGTTGGTTTTGCCCACTTGAAGGAAAGAGCGATACGAAGACGCGGACTAAAAGAGGAACACGGTCGTATCTAGGTTGTGTCTATTTAAAATCCTGTTTCTTCAAAAAAACGTTTAGTTGGAAGTAGCGCCTTGTCCGTCGTAGATGTTCCTCTTTTAGTCCGCGTCTTCGTAGCGCTCTTTTCTTCAAGTATACATAAAAATATTTTTCCGAGCGTGAAAGAAGCCCGCAAAAGCACGCAAAATTGCCGTGCGACTGGCCGCTCGAGGCATTTTGCGTGTATTCGCGGGCTTCTTTCACGCTCGGAAAAACACGTTTATGTAGCACGTGTATTGAGCAACAGAAAGCTGCTTCGGTAGCTTTTCATGTCGCTCTACAATTTTCTCATTGACATTTTTCATCTAACTATATTATTTGAGATGATTAATTAGCATTAATTATGCAGATAGATAGAACGAAAAAAATATCTGAGTATCTCCAAGCGACAGCAAACTACAATAAACTGCTTTTGTCCAGCTACGTGGCATTCGCATATTTTTAAACTCTGGCTAAAGTTAGCTGGGACACTTTGTATGTATGTACGTACGTACGTACGTACGTACGTACGTACGTACGTACGTATGTATGTATGTATGTATGTATGTATGTATGTATGTATGTATGTATGTATGTATGTATGTATGTATGTATGTATGTATGTATGTATGTATGTATGTATGTATGTATGTATGTATGTATGTATGTATGTATGTATGTATGTATGTATGTATGTATGTATGTATGTATGTATGTATGTATGTATGTATGTATGTATGTATGTATGTATGTATGTATGTATGTATGTATGTATGTATGTATGTATGTATGTATGTATGTATGTATGTATGTATGTATGTATGTATGTATGTATGTATGTATGTATGTATGTATGTATGTATGCATACGATTATTAGTGCCTTGTTCGACTGGACTTCTCTTCAAGAGAGTCGCCCCTGGTGCCTCGTACTATTCATTGCTTGCCTTCACTGAAACACTTTGCCAGCAGCCTGCCATGAGACTATTCATCCGCTGTGCGACCGCCTTCTGGCTACTGTACCTCGGTTAGACAGCTGCTCATATGGTGGTGGCCATGAAACTATTTGCTCCGCCACACAACATACGGTTCGTGTAAGAGAATACAATGAACTAGATAATACGGCGGCCTCCCCTGCATACCCAGAAAAAAAAGAGAGTAACAAAAATAAGCACTAAACTAACGCTTGCTTGCGCTTGTATAGTGCTATAAAATGCGCTTTGTAGCAACACCTTCGCAGAGGCGTGGCTGTAGGTGTGGACGCAGCTGGGACACACCATTTATGAAGCGTTCTATAAAGAGCAATTCGTGAAGTACGCCAGATCACAAAACCAACCAGCCCTGTGCAGTGGACCTGCTTAAGTGAAGTCAGTCGTTTAGTTTCATTGTCAGTGAAAGTTTATGTCTACTTGAACATTCATACCAGTTGTCTTTCTCGTTGAATTGTGACCATGGGCCCTGTTGGGGTGGTCGTCATGATACTCTGCATCACATCAGTCACAGCCGATGGTAACACTGAGGAGCCGTTGACAGGTTGGTGATTTCTTCAACCTCGACATAGTATACGAGAGCTCCTTGGCACAAAAGCATCTACGTACGCTTCTTGCATAAAGGCATTGCTCGGAGTTCGCATAACGCTGTCACAAAATAAAATCGTGAAATAGTATGCCACCTCTTGCTAATGCAGTACCAAGTACGAACCTTGCAGGCACGTTGTTAGCTTAAGTTAGACACTGCTTTGAAGTACAAATAAGCTATAAGTGACGCGGACCGCTGTGGTAGCTCAATGGCCTTGGCGTTGTGCCGCTAACCACGAGGTCGTGGGATCAAATTCCGGTAGGGCGGCCGCATTTAGATGGAGGCTGTATGCAAAAGCTCCCTTGTACCGTGCATTGGCTCCACGTTGTCTGACGATTCGGGGAACAATATGTTCTAGAAGATGGCAACGAAATTATGAAAAAAGTAGAAATAAGAAAACTATTGCGAAGCTGACCATGACGTTTATAAATGTGACAATAGTGAAAAAGTAGGCGTTTGCGGACAAAGCAAATAGTGGTTCTAGGTTTATTAGAGAGTCAAGCAGTTAAATAAGCTGCTCATGCTAGGCCCACAATTGTTCTTGAAGAAAACGCAGGGGACCTACGATGCAAAGCAGCGTCATTGAAACGTGAGGAATCACGTCCAAGTAGTACGTAGACCTAGTTCCTTTGGTTTAGTAAGCTGGGCTTTGCAAATATGTCTTTTACGCTCTCTAAACAATAGTGGTCATCACAGGAACAGTTGGCACCTTACCTAATGAGGCAATTATAACTCACATGTGTGGCGTGCAAAACACAGTCTGTGATACTTGACATACAGTCTGTAAATAGGCTGGTCTACGTTAGGGAAGAAAGGAAGAAGCTAAAATTACATCCATGGTATTAAGCGTACTTTACGGGCGCAATAATGTAATGTTTGCTGAACCTGTCCACCGTTGTCTTGCAGCAAATTAGAGCGGCAATACCAATTAGAGCAGCTTCTAACTTTGGGCACTCCCTAGCGACTTGTTTCATCGCAAGCCAGAAAACCCAGTCCCAAACTAATATTACCCTCAGTCGGTGAAAGATGAGCAAGGTCACTATATAGCTTCCACGCAGAGATCCACACATGTGCATTGAGCCCATCGGTGAGGTGCAGAAAAGAAGGCGTAGGAAGACTATGAAGTGTGGTTGCCTCTCCCTCCAAATTATTGGGGTACAATGACAAAGTATTGGCAATTAAGCCGTGGGACTGCTGTGAGCCAGCGCTCCTTGCGATTGTTTTGATGCATTCATGAAGCCGCTGGCGCCACTTAGTACGTGACCTTAGGAGCAGCAATCTCGTTAATTCATTATGCGCCTGCTATATATACCCTGACGAACCAAGACTGCTACAGTGTTTCGATCTGCGATGACGGAGAATAATATGGTAATTCACGGAGATTGATTTATAAGCAAATAACAGCGATGTGAAGCGGACGTAGGATGCAGCCAAGGAAACTAAAAGAAAAGCTGCTAAACCTATTCACAAAGAGCACTGTCGGCGCAGCCAACTCGACAAAGGGGCGTCGTCTAGCTAGTCTTGCCGGGTCTAGGTGGCATGCTGTGCTGTGTGACCAGCTGAAGCGGCGCATGACTATGCTGGAACTCTCGCATGTTTTTTTTTTCACTAATAGGTGCGTTTATGTGCATACGCGCGCGACGGCTGCTCTGTCAACAACATTCAGATATATATCGCTACCTCAGGCGAGGCCTGTTTCACCAATTATTTCGCATAGTATATAGCATCCGCTCTGTAATACAGGTTTTCGCTAAGTGTGCCATGGTTGCGTAACAGTAAGCAAATTTCTGGAAAGCTACGTTGTGTGTGGCGCGCTTTATTTCCGTGAGCATGCCAGCATTTCGATATACTTTGTTTCAAGTGCGTTCTGTTCTGCGTCCAAGAAATAAATGCTCCAGATCATCGTGAGGGCAACGTGATCGTTTGCATTCTGTTCAACCACTTTTTGCAAGCATGCATTAATGATTATGTGTTCAGTGCCAATGCATTTTCTGATTCCTTCATAGTATTCAGAGCATGAAATCTTAATGATAACTAAAAGGATTTCCATGGCTCAGACGCATTCCGATTATGGATTCACAACAAACAATCTTTTTATGTCCAAACCCTCTAAATAAAACACATAAAAATGAACTAAGATTTCTCGTTCTGCTGTTCGTGCAGGAAATACTGCTGTTGAGATAATTCTGTGATATGCAAGGCAGGTGCATGCGCAAAATATGCAGTGCAGGTTCTCCTAAGCATTTCATGCTCGACGCACATTCTGAATGAACCATCTTTTTTAGCATACAAAAGAAAAGGTGACCCATTTGTATGTTCTTGCGACAAGAAAGTGTTTCTCCCGAAGCAACTGATACGTAAACGTTTACAGAGAAAATACCTAGTGCTGGTAGATTGTTCCTCCTTAATCAACAAGATGGAAGCTTAAAGGCTATTTTCTTGCTTCGGCCTGCAGGCGCCTTCATAACTACGGCTACGATGTATAGCCTAACTGTCCGCAGACAATCTGTGCGAAATTGATAACTGTGTGTGAGGTGCCGGCTGATCAGGCGTAGAGCGCCCCACAGACATTTCGGAAATTGCCTTAAGAGATCATCTTACAATGGATGTGTTCATTATGGCAGGCTTCAGTGGTAAGACACGATTAGGTCACACTGCTCGAGCCTTCCCATTTAATCCTATAACTAGTCCAAGCTAAGCGAAGGCATCGTGGTATTTATTGGCTTACGCTTGGCATCTGGGCAAACTGCAGTGAAGCGTATCATCGTCGATGAGACGTGATCTGCAAGAACATTCGTAGAAGGCGACTTTCGTAATATGCACTAGAATCGAGTGAAAACGTTTGATTTCTCGGGGGCATCGCCAAGCATTGCCGCTTGCGAGGGGCCAGACGTACTCGCTTCACACAGTCCGGTGAAAGGAGGAAAGCAGCGGCAGGTTCTTTCTGCCTTGCTTCCCCGCCTACTTCATGAAAAGATCTAAAGACGATGTAGCACATTACCATAAATTTACCGATATGGTGATTAGGGCTACTAGCTTTCTTATGACGTCTTCTATTGTTTGCTTCCTGAGCAGTAATCCTTTTAACAGTGCAATTACCCGTTACTGCGCAGTGGAGGCCATAATCGACAAGCTTAAGGAAATGGTGGAAGAATTTGTTCCCGACAAAGGCAAGGCGAAAATGCTCCTCGAGAAGATAGAAGACGCTCGTGAGTGTGTTAACATGACAGAGGGAATGAGAGAAGAGATACTGAAGCAGGTGAGTACTGGTTATACGACGCAGCAAGTTGCAACCTCGTGCAAAAGTTCCAGCAGTCGCCGCGGCGCATCGTTCAAGCACAGTTATGCAAATTGAACTTTGGTATAACTAGAGACTCTTCTTTTGCCCCGTGATGAATGTGATATTCATTGGTATCCACTTTAAAACAGGGCGGAGACAGATAATCAATTAGGCTGGTTGTTTTAATAATGGTCTAGCCTAGCCTTTTGTCACTCTGATCTCCATTTTAACTTTTAGAAACTTTATACACAATGTTGTACCACTAGCTACATATGCGATGAATCCGATTCTATCGAGCTCTTCCTTTCCTTTTTTGCCACCAATACTCTAAATGTCTCTTATTCATCTCGATGGTGCACATTCCCTACGGGTCTCAATGGGTGAAAATCTTAGCAATTGCATTACGATGTGCCGGGCGGTTTCCGGGCTTTCTTTTTGCAGCGTACACATGTCTCATCCTGTTGGGCACATTTGCTCCAGTATGTTTTTGTCCCCAGGCAGTCAACTCCAGTCTCAAATAGCAAAGCACTGCCGCTTGAGTTACCACATAAATTTGGCGTCCTGATTTCATTCTCGCCGTTGTTGCAAATCTCCATGCCCCCTTTCTTTGTTTTCATCATTTGCATTAAATTTAAGGCCTCTGTTTTTCCAACTTTATTTTTCATGATTCTTGGATGTCTATTTGCACTTCCAATTACCCTGTACTTCGTCGCAAGCTTTCTTAACCTCATTCTTCATCCAATGTCCACGCTTTTGAGGTGCAGATTTTCGCCAAACTTAAGCCGGCGGTTCTTTTCATCCATGTTCCTTAGTCTGTCTTCAAAACTAATTTCGCTCTGTGCTTCTGCGACTTCGAAATAAGCCCAACCCACCCCCCGCTGTGCCACAGTCAGTGGTTATACGCTCTCCTTGCGGCAGAGGGCTGCGTCCCGCTCACAAAGGCACATGTGGCGTTTGTCAAGCACGCTTGAATGTTTACGCCGACCAGGACGTGTGTATGCAGCCCGTCGTGTGCCTCCAGCGGTTGCTGCGAGATGCTTCAGAACAAAATATTAGAGTGTCCCGCTTCTAATGCACGGCGCACGTCGCCAGTGAGGGAGTATCCTCTACTTCGCCTGCGGTGTACGACGCTTGACGAATGTCTGTCGACCAGCGGCTGTGAGTCTCGGCACGATCCAGCGTATCGCGTCTTCCTTACTTTTTCAGAAGAAAACTAACTTGGCTTCCTGCTTATAGAATATCTTTCTTTGTTTATGAGTGATAAAACATAGGCCATTAGTGCTCCTATTTTTAACATTCCTTTAGTAGCGTGACCCGCAGTGACCGGCCGTACTCTGTTTTTTTTTGTTATTGTTCTGCTTTATTCTTTGAGATTTGTCTTCTTGTTCTTTCGTTCTCTTTTCCTATGTTCCCGTCTTCCATTTCTATGTTTATGTCTTCTGCTTTCTGATGAGTAGGCAGGCATTGTGCCGCTTCCGATGGCTCTTGTGAGCCTGCTCCTTACTTCCCCGTTCCTCTCTTTTAAGTGCATATATGTTATCAAACCAAATAATACTAAATAATAACCATTCCTGTCGTAGTGCAGTGCCTGATCTCAACATGTCCATTTTTCGTGAAAGCTCTGTCGCCTACTTGGGTTGAAGCGGTACGTAATCTCCGCATTTTATCGCCAAAAGAAAGGCAGTATATACAGTAATAACTTTTAAGTATTAAGGAATTTTTAACAATCGCCTGTTGTAGATGAAATAGCTCTAGTCCTTGAGCTGAATTATTCAGAGAGGCGGACATTACTTTCTCTAGAACTCGAAATATATATTCAAGTTTATAATTAAAAGTCACTAATTACCTTCTTAATCAACTAGTTTATGGCACATATAACAGCTTACGAGATATAGCTTGTGAGTTTGCGAAGCATATCTACTTCGAGTCAATTTCTAGAATTACACCAGTTTGGAGATATGCGCCATCAAACTCGACGTAAAAATGCGCTCTTGTGCCACTTACTTTTTTAACAAAATGCTCTTTTGTACATTGAAGCACAAGAGTAACTGGTACGCCCATGTATTTCGTCCAACAGTTTGGGAAATTATTTCTCAGGACTGATGTAATCCAGGAAATTCATTTCAAGAGGACACATCTTGGAAACTAAAGGGGGTACAATTCGTACACTGTAATATGTGGCGTAGAGTAATTAAGTTATGTAGTCATATCTTAACTAACTGAGCATTTGTGTCGATTGCTCGTGCTATTAATGTGAACCTATTCGAATGTTCAAGCTCAGCGACAAGAAGTATATCTGCCACTGGCTATTTATAAAAATCCCTTCAAAGAGATCCCCCCGTAGATAGGGATATGTGCTATGGTTTCGTCACAACCACAACAGTTGCAGGCACGCCTTCTATCATTCAGGTGCGATGTCCCGACATATGCACATAAAGTCACCAGATACCTGCGGCACTTCTTAAGTATAACTGGACCCAGTGACCGCGTCCGAATGCATGGTGAACGCTGAAATGAATGCTCGCGCATCAGGTGTTATTCTTTTTCCATACCTTTCAATTTCTTCCCAGTACCCCTCCCCTAGTGTAATAAAGCAGCTGCAACTTATGGACGTATTCCAGAACCATCACTTTCAGCGATACTATCGCCTTCACGTGGCGTAGTACTCAACCAGCCAATCCGCTCATGCAATTCTGCTCAGTCAGCCAATGAGCGTGCGCTAGATCGCCGAGGTGATAGTATCGCCCAATGTTTTCGTCCCATAATAGGTCTCCTGGTTAACCCACTCGCCTTGCTTTCTTGCTCTCTGTCTCTCTTTTCTCTTTTCTTTCTCTCTGTATCTTTTCGGCGGCAAGGCCTTCCATTCCTTCCAGTACTCAAGTGAACCTTACAATCCCAGGACTTCAGAAAAAGTCGGACTTGCCATCATCAGCGCTCAAGCAACTAACTTTACTTCTCTTGTACGAGAAATACAGCGACTGCACACACGTCTACACTGATGGATCAACTACATCAACCAGTTCCGGCGGCGCTCTAGTTATACCAGCAATGAGAATAACCAAGCGGTTCAAGACTTCCCATGTCACTACGTCTACAGCTGCAGAGCTTGCGGCTCTCCGCGATGCGCTTCAAGTGATAAATGCTGAAAGTCCTAGAAAATGGGCAGTCTTCTGCGATTCAAGGCCGGCCTTGCAATGTGTGCAGTCGTTTCTCCGACATGGGACTCACGATCAGCTCACGTGCGAAATCGCGGAACTTGTCCATCACTTAATAGAAAAAGGCCATGATATCTCTTTTCAGTGGATACCAGGTCATTGCGGTATCATTGGAAATGATGACGCCGATAAGGCACTTCGGACGTCCAACCACGAAAACCGCTGCGTCCCCATTCCTCTCTCAAGGACCGACGCCGCGAGGCAACTTGGCATTCTAGCGCGCACGATCTCCTTGGCAGAGTGGAACACCGCACATACAAGGTGCACAAGACTGCACAGACTAAACCCGTCATTTCAACTCAAACCTCCAGCGGGTCTACACCGACGTGAAGCGTCTCTTCTGTGTCGGTTATGGCTTGGAGTTGCCTTCACGAATGCCTACTCAGCACTAATTGGAATGGCTGATACTCCTGCATGTGATGTTTGCGGATGCGAGGAGAACATTGACCACTTATTGTGCCATTGTCCTCAATTTCAAGCACAAAGACAGTCTTTGTCCAACACATTGAGGAAACTAGATGATCGTCCTCTGAATGAACAGACCATATTAGAGCACCGTCCCGACAGATCATCGGCTCAGAAGGCAGTGACGGCACTTTTTTGTTTTTTCAGAACTTCTGGTTTGCTCGAGCGACTTTACCTGAAGTGCTGCCCTCACACGTGTCTACATCTTCTCTCTCCCTTTTTTATCTTCCCCTTCTCCCTTCCCCCAGTGCAGGGTAGCCAACCAGACTACTGACTGGTTAACCTCCCTGCCTTCCTGAATTCTACTCTCTCTCTCTCTTTTCGTCGCAACTCTTTCTCGTTTCAGAGGTTCGTGAAGCCAATTCTAGCTAATGGTGGCGCGCTTGTGGCTTGAAAGCCAGGTTTTGCTGATTGTTCAGTTGACAATGACAATGATTTGCGTTTTTCTCAGCCGCAGTGTTGGTGACAACAACGGAGCGAGACATATACAGCGGCATAATAACAAAAAATGTATTTTTTGTGTGTGTGTGTTCAAGCGAAAACTAGCTAAGGCTGCTCCGTTTTCTCTTAGCTGAGTATCTGAATAGTAGCTTGCGGGCTCATTTACTGGGAGGAGCGGTTTCGTAGGTTACTCTGAAAAATTTTTCGCAACTCGTAGCATACACTGATAAAGTAAGTGCTCTTAATCCAGGCCACAGCTGCACCAAAGAATCGTCGAGTGCGGTTAGAGGTAACCACGAATTTAACTTGTGCAATACAAGTTGAAGTATGGGACAACAACAGGGCTCAAGGTGGTTCATGTAGTCGTTCTACACACTGCGATAAACGCACTTATTGCCCTTCCCTTATTGTTGCGCTGTCCCTAATGATTAATGGATTTTATTTCATCTCTTCCCCAATGGAATGCGCGAAACAACTACGCAAAGTGTACGTAACGGTTAATGATCATTTTGCAGTTAACGTGTTCGTGCTGGCCATAAGAATGTATTGCGCGGTGAGAGACCTAACAGATATCACTTGTTTGTGTCCTCTTCCATGTTCAGCTCATTGAAGGCATGGTCCCGACCTTCGCAGAATGTCGCGACAGGGCCAAGGATATGACGGAACCCGAGCAAAAGAAATCTGCTGTGAGTATCGGTATTAGACTAGCCAAAAAAGAAAGTTTGATGTTATCTGGATGGGTTAGCCTAATGACAGGCATCGCATGTCACTTCTGGTGACATTGGAAAGTATAAATAAAGGGACTGAGAGTGGAAGAAGAAAGAGAAACAGCAAAACACACAGAGAAAAATGCATAAATGTGTGCGGAATAGTCTACCGTGAACATTTTTTACAAAACCGCATTGAGGCCTTTATGCGGCAGGACTAGGTCAACTGATCCATTCTCTTATTGTGGCGAGACAAATACGATTAGAGGACGTTGCATGCGCTTTTCACTTTTTCCCGCTTCATTATGAAAAATAAATGCCGGGGTTTTACTTGCCGAAACCATGATATGATTATGAGGCACGCCATAGTGGAGAACTCCAGATTAATTTTTGACCACCTGGGTTTCTTTATAGTGCACCTAAATTGAAGCACGCAGAGTACTACTGCACTTCGCCCTATGAGAATGCGGCCGCAGCGGCGGGGAAGGAACCAACCACGTCGAGCTCGACAGTGCGACGCCATCGCCTCTAGACTATCACGGCGGGTGCCCCCTTGTTTATCTAGAGAGCACTAGCCCTACCTAATTAGCAGTCCTGAATGAATTCATCAATTCGGGACTTGGTTAATCACATCAACATGCAACCTTGAAGCAGTAAGGCGTTAGCAACCGTAAATGTTTAGGCACTGCTCTCAGTAACAAAAGTTTCAAATATGTTACTGCCAGTATTACCCAACCTAGCGCTCTTTTGTCATTTCTTTCTCCATTGCTTTCCCACGTGTAGTGTAACATTGGTACCTTTTTGTGAATATTTTTGATAATTCGCACCGGTTTGCAAACTACGCTTTGCACTTCCTCGTGTAGCACCTCTGTGTGATGGCTTTAGCTGGATTGCAATTTAACAATAATGTCGCTTTTTTATTTACAAGATAATCACTTATTTCGTAGCATACATAATGCTCGCGAAGCATGATAACTTTCTTGCCCACATCCATATCTAATTATCAAATAACGCCATAGTCGATTGAGCACTCCTCAGGGTGACAGCGCGGCAGTGTCCAGAAGCATTCGCAGGTTAGTTCCTGCTGAGTAAAGCAGGTAGGAAGTTTCTGAACAATTACACACGTATTTTTGACCGTCTTTCCTTGAGTAGACTTGTTTTGTGCGATATCGTGCTGTGAGCATGCTTTTTCTACTCATATTCTCTCGCGTTTTTATTACAAATGAGGAATTTTTCATATTAATTATTTCCCCGTTTCTTTCATCCCATTATCGAGCATGCCAGTTTTAAACTGGCTGAACTCCATGTGTTTCTCTCTCCTTTTCGTGCTCTGCATAAAAAAATGGAAAATATATACAGCTTCCACCATAATTAACCCCAACACACCTTAAGTACCTTCTCGCTTCTCCTGCAAACGATGCTTTAGATTTGCTTAGCTTAATGCGTCTTCCCTCAAAAGCACTCATTTTTTTTCACTTCCGAGCAATCTTTTGCCTAAATTAAGCCACCAAAGATGTACCTGCGTTGTTCTGGTTAAGTTTGACGATGGCTGTGCACGATGCCAGTCAATAAGCATGCTTTTAAATCGTGCAGTCAAGAATGATTGGAGCCGTGCAATCGTCCATAATGTAACGCTTGATAGACTAATTTAACCTATTATTTTATTACTTCTCAGATGAAAGAGTGCTTCAAGGAGAAAGCGCAGAAATTCAAGGTAACATTTTTTAAAATTATTTATATCTGAGGCACCTTATCCCTGTTTGCAACTTCTAAACCATAGTTATATATGTTATATTAAGACTACGCAGCCTCACTTCAATTTTCGAGTTTTAGTATGTTGATCTATTTTATTTCAAACTGCAGTGATATATGAATTTCGGAAAGGTTGAAAAATGCGTACTCGGAAAACGCATTCAATCAACTGTAAATGGTCTTTTTATTTTCTTGCATATACTTGACGATCATTTTTAAGTTTCATGGAATTTTTAAAATTCGCCTGTTGCCGCTAACGTAATTCTAGTCCTTGAGGTGGATTGTTCCGGGAGGTGGGCATTACATGCACAAAAAATCTAAACGCATATTCCAATAATAAGCAACAAAGTACTAATCAACTTCTTAATTATACTTTATGGTGCATATAGCAATTTAAGAACTGTAGCCGCTGAGATCGTCAGCCTTATCCACTCGGAAATAATTTCTCGAAAAACACAATTTTGGACATATGCGCCATAAAACTAGCCGTAAAAAGGCACTGTTGGTCCAGTTACTTTCTTAAAAAAATGTTCTTTTGTGAAGTGAAGTACAAAGGTAACTGGAACGCCCGTGTACGTTTTGTCTCGCACTTAGGGAAATACGATGAGCAAAACGAGAATAAGGTGAAAGCGGGAGCCAGCGTTTCCACAAGTGCACTTGTCTTTTTCTAGGCAAGTCCTGAAAAAGACAAGTCCGCTTGTCGAAATGTTGTCTCCCGCTTTCACCTTGTTCTCGTTTTGCTCATCGTCTTGAATTTCCATGTCCCACCTTCCCCCTGTTTTACTTTGGGAGATCGTATCTCGAAAGTGGTGTCATCCTGGAAGTTCAATTCAAGTGCATGCGTCTGGCAAACTCACTGGTTACAAATTATAAATTGCAATATGTAATTTATTTAGTTAGGAAGTTAATTAGTCAATGTTGTTAATTTGCTTTCTCGTAATCGTAATGTCCATCCATTCGAATAATCCAGCTCAACGACAAGAACCATGCTATCTGCCACAGGCGACCCTTAAAAATTCCATAAAACTTAAAAATGATCACCTAGTAGTGTGGAAAGGATCGCTGCCACTGCGCAAGCATTCTTGGATCTTCGCTGTATGATGACAAATAATGAGTAGTGCGAGAAAGTGACGAGAAAATGACAAGTTGTCTCAAATCAATCAACACTTATTTGATGTCGGTTGGACATTTTTTGTTAAATTGCCATAGGGCCAATTGTCACCGGTGGATAACATGACTTATGTGTTTTTGTAGTGATTTCAGAATAATAACTCACGCTCAATCCGACATTAAAATTTATGCCCGGTTTTTCCGACCCTTTGAAGAGGCGTAGCCTCAGCAGCCTGAATCCGTGATGCCACCCAGCTACACTTCGATGATTAACTTGGTAACCCGACGCACCGCGGCAGGAATAGCGATCTATACTTGAACATGGCTGGAAGAAAAGACAAAATAGAGGCAAACGGCAATGCTGCGAATGGCATTGAAGATGGGTTTATAGTAATAACTGAGCATGCACGAGTACAGAATTCTGCCAAAGTTTGCATAAACAAGACCCCATTGTAGTACACTCTTACTCTAAGAAAAATCCCGCATGGTCGCCATCTAAGAACGTTGCCCCGAATTGAAACGACACCTGTAGCGGCGAATCATCCATAGCGGCAATCATATGAGTGCTGAAACTTGCACAATCGAACAATAAACAAACGTAGGCCATAAAATAGGAAAGCTAGGCACATACGTGTACCTAGTCCTGTTTAGTTGTCGTCGTCCTTAGGCGCATTACACTTTAATTATGCTCTACCGAGTCAACCAACTAGCTGTGTCAAAACTGCATGACCCATAAGGAAATGTTATTCTGTCATGCAAGGTAATGCTTTCTTTCCGTTTGTTATGAAAGAAAGAAGAGTTCCGCTCATTCGTAAGCGTCACCAAGTCACGAAATACGTGTTCCTTCGAGTTCGGTTTCCTTTTTGACTGACTGCGAAACAGTGTTTCTGAGAAAATGAGATCTCTTCTTCAGCCTAAAATTTCTTGGGGGTGTATGAGAAATCTTTATTTTTAACAAGTCACCTCCAAACTGGCGGATTTCCGCATTATTTATTCGCAATTCCGAGAGTAAACAAGGATTTCACTACTGTCTGGATTTACAACGCATCTGAATAAATATACGGAGCACTATTACAGCAGAAAATTTAAGGAGTTCAAGGAATTCGCAAATAATTAGGCGTAAAAAGTGCCGCCTCGAGAAGGGTAGGACAGCAGAGATACGAGCGGCGCCGCGTAGCTACATGGTTCTCCGTGCGTATACTGTATCCAGGCGCTGTGCGCCGATTTCTGCGCAAACAACAAATCCAACTTCCCGCAATGTTGGAAATTACGAGCGACGTTTTCATAAATAATTGATTCACCGTAAGCTCGTAGCTATATTTGAAAGTTCTTTGTGAGAACAAGTCAGCGCACGCTTGAGAAGAAGGGGAACCGAGGGGCTCAATTTTATTGATTATAACCAGACAAAGCCAACAGACAATGAAGCCAAGGAAAGCATCGGGGAAATTAGCTGTGGGGTAAATTTAAACGTAGAAGATAACAAAAAAGCAAAGTGAAAATGAAAGTGAACGAAAAGATAATTTGTCGCCGGTGGAAGCCGAACCCACAACTTCCGCATTCCGCGTGCCTTGCACTACCAGTTGTGCTATGCCGATGGCTATCGATTCGTCCACTGACTTCGATATTTATGCTTAGTAAATGTAGCCATAGAAGTGTTAGCCAGTGCCACTCAGAGCAATGCTCCGCCCACACGCACTTGTGTGATACTAATATGTTCAGGGATAATGTAGTCATCTTCTGCTTTCTACTTCGCTAAAATAATATATATATACATATATGTATGAAACGTCTGTGGTTTCATAATGGGATGACGCTGAAATACGCGTAGGTGCTCGTTGGCGTGCAATGTGCGTAATGGATAAGCACAATTTCTCCGCAGGAAATCACTGGAATGACGGAAGAAGAAACTACGATGCTTCAGAAAACCGAAGTGAGTGTCAGCCACTTGTTCAACTTTAATTCATTCATCGTACTGGTTGAGTGCACATTCCTTATAGCAGAGATAGCTTGAAGTAGCCCTGAAGATGAACTTGCAGGGTTTACGTCCCAAAGAAACATTTGCGCTTTCAGAAACACCATAGTACGGGGCTTCGGATAATTTGCACTACCAGGGCTTCCTTAACATAAAGTGTGTGCTCGCGTACACAGAGCCTCACTTTGTGTACGCGAGCATTTTGGTATTCAGTTGCAATCGGAGCGCACACTGCAGCAGCCGCGGATTAAACAGGTCACCTCGTACTCAGTGAGAGAATGCCTTTAAGTCACTGAGCCGCTATGGTGCGTAAATATTCCTACGTTACATGTATTAATAACAGGGAAATAGATGGTGGAACAAGCTGATGCGGTTATCAGGCAAAGGAAATGCACGAATGACACGATGAAATGAAAAATACGCATTGTCTGGGGTGGGCATTCCCTGCTATGGATAGGTCCCGAAAATAGGCGCCTATTCTAAATGCTGGTAGCATGTTAAACGTATGCGAGCCTACGAAAGAACGCAGGAGCACGGGGAGCGAACTGCGTAAGCAAATTTCTCATAACTATGCAATAATGCTGCAGATCACCCACATTCAAATGACCAATACACACATAAAATGTGGTACCGCCTCATTCTTACACGAGCTATACATTAAGTTGCAAGGCAGCAATCTCTGTAATAACAATACAAGCAAGGCGTAGCCAATATCACTTAATATCCTGAATTGCTAGTAATGTCATCATAAAAGAGTGGTCCCTTGTGGTAAAGAAATCATTATAGTATTGCTTTACTTCAACAGAAATACATAAATATTTTAAAAACAATATGCCGAATACACTGAATACCATGCATGTCCTACTCAGCTGTAGCATTGTTCTTTTTAAGAAAGTACAGATATTTGCGATAAGTTTAAGTTCAGGCAGAACGCCAACCGACCGTAGCTGTTTCCGCTTTCCTAACCAATAACACATGAGTAACATAAATGTGGTTCGTAGTTCATAACTGGTTTATGTGGTGATCTCAACTTTTACGTAATATGTATAATTCTGTCCTGTACTAGCAGTGTATTACATGTGTTGTGTGTTTTAGCTGCTCAAAATATTTGACCTTACATATGCGTACGAGTACATGCACAGAACATTGCGACTCATGTACTGTTGAACTGCATATTTTTTATTCATCCAGTTTTCTACTGGGTGTCATATTTTGTGTCGCTATTCTGCCTTTTTACTCAAATTTGTTTCTTTTGCTAAGTGACAAGGAGTAGCCGGTGCCACCATAAAAGCGCCAACCTCTCCTAATATTCATTTCATATAAAAAAAAAAACGAGAGAGCAACGCATACGGCTCACAAGCCGGCATGGTTCTTAATGAACGAACCTTGCGAAAGAAGCCGTGAAATGCATGCCTACATTCTATATGTATACCCTGTCTAGAAGGGACCGAAACAAACACAAAAAAGCAACGTTTTGACGCACTAATAAAAAAAGCATAAAAAATCACGCCTTTCTCTTCTATAATCTCACCAATCTAACCCTACAATGCTATCTTATTATGGTGTTCTTTGTGTCGTCCTATATTGTTCTTGCAGAGTACAAATATTTTTATTTTCTTTTTTTTCAGAATTGCATTAGCGAAAAGTTTCAGCTTTGAACCTTGGGGAATGTCGACAAAGCTGTAGGTTCAACTTTTATTGACCGACACCAGGTTGCATTTTGCCGGCCAGTAAGATTCCATGCAATAAAGTTTGAAAGAAAGAAAATGCAACGTCAGTGATGTAACTTTTTCTTATCGCGCACTTCACAAACAGGAAAAAAAACGAGGCCTGTATTTCGTAATGATTGTTTTCAATAAGTAGTTATGTCTTTAGCGCCCAAAAACTCAATACTGAATTGCGAGGGACGCCAGCTACGGAATAAGTTTGACAGCCTCGGGGCTTTCTAACTTGCACGCAAAGCGCAGTACACCATCGTATTTGCATTCCGTCCGCATCCAAAGGCGGCCGCAGCAGCCTTAAATCAAACTCAGTGACTACAGCGCTCGGTCGATCGATGAATTCCATAGCTACTTGGCTGCCACGGAGGGTACTTATGCTTTGTATTCATTCTTTTCTTCATTCAAATGACTGGTTCGCACGTTGACGCGCGCGACGGACCTCACGGCACGACGGGCGATCAGAACTATATCGGGAATGAATAGAACTGAAGGAAGAGATTCCTACGATGTTTGATCCCGTAAGACGCTGTCATGCGTCACGGGGAATAAAATAATGCGACTCCCGGAACCTCTTGAGGGCATATCCATGTAACCTGACAAGGCGTACTCTGGGACATGCTGGTTCTCTAAACTAAACTTTCACCCCGAAATTTGTGGGCAGAGGTTTTGAAAATTATTATCACACGTACCTGGACCCACTAGTAAAGAACGTCGTAAAAGTGGCATCACCTTAAACCTTATCCGAAGCGTCCTTGAGGTTATGACGGCTCATTTCACGGTTACCGAGGCGATTGTTTGTATAAAAAGAATGACGCTAAGCGAGCCTCATTGCAGCGTTTAATTTATTCTGATGTCGCTTCAATTGTGACGTTAGCGCAATTGAGTACCGCTTCTATTACGCCAACAATGAACCGACATTAAATCCTTTTCCTTGCTGGCAGCTAGTAAAGCACGTTTATGCGAACATTTAATAGCCCGATATGAGCAAAGCACGAGAATGTGACGAACCGGGGTGTTCACTTCCAGCTTACAGCCCACGTGTGCGTCGCCGTCCCATCTTGTTCTTGGCCTCTTCGCGCTGCTGAACGCTATCAACGATTCCGAACCAATGGGCCCGCCTTCAAGTCATAACGTAGCACACATCCAATAACATCAAGCGCATAGGTTTCACTTACTTTACCTACATTTTACACTCAGAACAAAACTTTTTTTCCTGAGGCCATAAAATAACGTCACAGACTTTGCCTACACTCCAAAACAGGGAATATTCTAGAAAGTGCGGCGTGCCTGTGATAATGTTCAATTCGTCTGTCGAATGTCGTCAAACGAGTTACTGAAATTAATTTCTCATTGGTGGCAGAAGCTTATATAGGGAAACAAAGAGGTAAAACATACTGAAGTGTGTTAATACATAGCCGCTCTGCAATACCAAAGATTAAAGCACCTCTTACCGTATGAGCAGGTTTGATAAACTAGAAAACGCGAGAGAGAACGAAAGTCAGGTGGAGACGCTATTTTTTCAAGGCCAGCTCATCATGACGTCATAAACGTTGACGGTTAACACCACAGACTTAGTTAATAGCTTGTCGGTATAGAGGGCACACGCGGTACTCTAAAAGAGCTAACGAGTGAAGTTTGCAAGTATCCGTATCTTTTATTTCTCCCCGATTAACCAAATACAATAAAGTAAATTGAAGTACGTGACGTTTCTATGACATGCATACCTGCACTGACATTTCAGCATCGAATTAAAGAAAGAAAAGAAACTTTGGCTTCCATTTCCTTTTCTGGTAATTAACTTCCCGATGCGAAAAAACCGAAATCAAGGCATGCGAAAACAATCTGTCACTCTGAACTTTACATGTAATTATGTTTAGTGCGTGTTCCTTTAAAGCAGAAGAACTGAAGTAAGGATTGCCAAATTTCATCTTCTCGACTACAGAGGTAGTAACTAGCTTTGTGCTCTTACACGAATATAGTTTGTACGCGATAAATGTTTGCCACATTAAGGTTATACTCATGTAGTGTTATGAATGAAGTTTTCTCGATGCTACATAGCAATAGGATGAAAAAAAGTCAGCGGTTTGATGCCTTTTTAACACGGAATACATGCATAATATTTCGACCCGCGAAGTGCAACTACTGTTCACATGAGAATAAAGATAAAGCGCTATCGTTCACAGTGAGGAAATGCCCCATTTTAAGGCGCGATGGTCAGGATAGACACAAAACAATAAGCAAAATTGACGGAAGTATGACGGACCCTTACTTAAGACCAGCTTCACTACATGAAAGGTCGAATTTAGGTACAGACCACGTGTGTACAAAAATGAGGATGCCACTCAGTTTTCCGGTATATTCACGAACTCATTGCTGACTTTTTAAAAATTTTTGGGTATTTTTTTAAAGATTTCGTGGGCTCTTTCGGAAAAGAAAAATAACTGCTAATGACTTAGGTTGGTTTAAAATCTGTTATCGGTCATTTCTCAACATGCTTCAGAGCTCTCGCATTCACAGCTTATCGACGACGTAAGTCAATTGAAGGTTAGTTATCTAAAGGTAATAAATAATTACTTGCGTGAAATAAAAAATAGAACTTCATGACCGGGACAACATCCACGAACAATGAACAAGATCCATCAAAATAGAGTGATTGCCTTTCGTGTAAGGCCCTCCATCATTTTAATGCGATTAGCATTCTTAAGGTACTTCCCGTACTTTTTAGGGACCGTACCGTCCGCCCATTCATTCAGTCATGGTTTCATCCATAGGCTAATGAGAAGCGCATCGGCCTTTTGCGCGGAGGGAACAGGGTTCGAAACCAACCGGTGGAACGACTTGGGTCAATGTGTTTGTGGCACTGGGTATGTGGCACTCGGTATGTACCACTGTTCAATGACCCTCATTGATGCCAACTTCATAACTGGCAACAATTTGCGACTGTGGATGTGCCGAACATGAATGGACATATCGAACGTGAATATCGGTAGCGGAGTAAGTACAATAGGGTATGCACCGCTTCGCAACGACCTTCTTTGACTACTTCCTTCGTCCACTTGAGTCACCGTGTATGTGACGCTCTTAAATGAACCAACTTGGATTACTGGGCCCTTGTCGCTGGTATGTGTCGTTCTTCACTGAAAAAAAAAATGTGGCAGAAACCATCTCACGATGGCTGTCAATGGTAATGCGTTGGCATTGACTTAATATAGCGACACAGCATAGCGCCGCCGCCGCGAAGCTTGGGGTGGCATTCGAGACGTAAGGCGCACCGGTGCGTACGAGCACTCAGGAATGCATCATGCGGCAACCGAGCTCCTCTTTTAAGGGACCTTTTTCGTCATTGTATAGCAGCACATTCCTACTGGCACATACCTAGTTACCCAAGTTGGCGCCAAAGACGTTGATTGAAGAGCGGCACAGACCTACAGGCCCATACTTAGTGACCCAAGCTAGCATCGAAGAGGTTCCATGAAGACTAGCACAGACCGCGTGGCACATACACAGTGCTCAAAGATGGCGTGAACGAGTTTTTTCGAACAGCGGTGCCTACTCAGTCGAACATCTATACAGTGACTCATGAAGGCGTAGAACAGCTTCGTTGAAGAGAGGTACGTATGTCGCAATGGAACTCACTCAGTGACGAAAGTTGTTCCGATTGTTACTTTCGAACCCTGATGCTTCAGCACGGCAGCCCGATGCACTAGCCATTCAACCACGGACTACCCAGAGACTCAGGTAGGCGGGAAAACGCTTAGATATAAGCATACAAACATTGATACAAGCAAGCATAGACAGCCCGCGGAAAGTGCATGAACTATCCTAAGAATTCTAACGCATTAATAAGCATGCAATCCCTATTATTATTGAAAGCAAACCTCTATAGTTTCGCGAAATAACAAATCTGCTACGTTATCAAGCGTATATTGCAGAAGAGCATTAGCCAATGCCATTGCTTCCTATATATCGCGACACCGCGTTGCAGGTTGCCTTGATGCTCGTCTCCGTGCTCCCCCGTATTTTAAGCCTAGACACGCCGATGTCTCCGTTCAAGACGAAGTCCCCGCCGAAGGTGAACCTGGGCCACAAGTGCAGCTGGTAGTGCAGAAATTGCCACCTACAGAGCCGGTGGTGGGTATCGAATGCTCTCAGCCACTATACGATGTGAAGGTTAGTGCAGTTTCACTGAACGACACTGCAGTAGAGTAATTTGGCACCGTCATTGACTCGGAGCTGTTCATTCAATGACCTTTGAAATTTGATGAAGGAGGCTGAATCAAACCACCACGGTGGGGCTGTGCATAAACGCAGGCAATGTGAACCTCATTCATCGCCATGCATATCGCGTCCAGGCAACGGCACCGGAGTTCAGCGTAGCCATTCGCAGCAAGGCTAAGCTTAGATACTTTGCAACTGTATATTGTGATACAGATACAGGAATATGGAGGTTATAAGTATTTGAAATACAGTTACACAGTACAAGCGGATAACTTTTATCCGATAAGATCCTTGCCATTTGTACTTCAGCTAAATCGATACATCATTTAATTTCCCATTGTAGCTCCGCTATGGAGGCCGCTGTAAGTTTGCAGGTGGTGGAAATTTCTTATCTCCCGCCAACTGATTTTCTTTCTTTGAAGTTTCCTCTAATTACCAGTAACAATAAAAATTATATTCCATCTAAGTACCGTATGGTAATTCCTCAACATTCTACGGGGCTGGCCGGATGCTTAACAGATAAACATAAATTCGCTGTGCAATCGGCGAGTTTTTTTCATGCTGCATATACCATCGCTAGGATGTGCTGCTTTGCGGTTCCTTGATAAAGCGGGTCAGTGCCTTATATTGCCACGTGTTCGCTTGTGTGCTTTTGTAGTTGACGCACATCAAGCTTCAGTGCATAATGTGCATATCACACACTAAACAGGTCGGAAGTGTTTTATGGACACTAACATTTTTTTAGTGACTATGCCATCCCATATAATATCTTTTGATGCGAAAGTGTCAAATGGCCCATTTAACGCAAAAAACCGTCGTCTGTCGTCTGTAGCAGCAAAAGGGCACCTAAACTCGCACGGCTAGCGGCTGCGACGCCACGTCATGAGCTGCGCCTCAACAGAGCAGAGCGGTCGAAAGGGGACACCAGCTGCTGCGTTAGCGCCTCAGCTGTTGCGTGAGGGGAGAGGGCATCGCCACGTTGGTGGCATGCGGCGTTGACAACGCAGCTTGCTTGCTTGCTGCCTCGGACAGCGCGTACCACTATGGTAAATTACTCGCAGCGCAAAACTCTAAGGTTGATCAGCCCCGTTCAGCTAGACAGTAAAGCTTTCGCATTCATAGCTCATAAGAAGTGCATAGGCGTCCTCGGATATTTTCTATAGCTCAGTAAATGGCAGTAAATATAGTTCAGGATATAAGGGCATCTAAAGACCCACACACACCAAAAGCTTGAAAGAACGAGGCTGACGATGTGGCACACCCATTTTCAAAGTGCATGCTCAACTCAATATAATTGTGACCGTCGTCACGACAAGGACATAGCGGGTTTGCACCAATCTTCAGAGTTCCTTTAACTTTATGGGAAGGTTGGAGTTTAAGGTGGAGCAGTAGGCGCAGCTAATGTAGGTCTTGCAAAACGCGCATATTAATTCACTTTGTGAGCATCGTCCCACAAAAGAAGAGTATATACCGTTCATCAACAGATAATGTTTCATATAAAGTAGCATGTCGACTATCATAAGCGGCTCTCAGCTTTTCGGTAGAGGCTTAAAGGAAAAGTTGTCGCAAACGGGTGCGTGAGATATTGGAGATTATGCGAATTCAACTCGTCCTTCGTATTCTCTTGAGGCGGCATCGCAAAATGAGAAAACGTTAGCAACTATCGAGAAACGTTGACTCACAGTGTAGAAAATGCACAGATATGGCGCTAGACTGACCAGTAAAGATTACGGTAACAGATATGTCGACAAAATATTAGCAACGGATGTTGAACCTTATATCCTATGTAGAGAGGGAGGAGGAGGAGGGAAGAGAAAAGTAGAAGGCAGGGAGGTTAACCAGAATAACGTCCGGTTGGCTACCCTACACCGGGGGAATGGGAAAGGGGAAACAAAGATCACAGGGAGAGAGAAGAGGGAAGGAAAGAAGGAAATTGCGGCGAGTTCGCTGACGCGTGTGGTCTTACAGAAATTGTATTAAAAGTCACAGATGGTCGCACAAACCCGTCGTCTTTAAGAAAACCAAAAGCGCCTTCACCGCTTTGTGGGCCGACGGGCGATGGGGGCGGTGTTCTAGCAGCACTTGCACAGAAAGTGGCCGATTGTCCAGTTTTTGGAAAGCTTTGACAAGTTCTTGTCTCTCTGGGGCATATCTTGGACAGTGGCACAGCAGGTGGTCGACGTTTTCTTCGGTGCCACAGACCTCGCATGCTACGCTGTCAGTCATTCCACTTAATGTAGAGTATGCCTTTGTGAAGGCCACTCCTAACCAAAGGCGGCAGAGAAGAGCAGCTTCACGTCGAGGAAGTCCAAGTGGAGGTCGGAGTTGCAGGGAGGGGTTTAGTCGATGCAGTCGCGTAAGTCGTAAGTTTGGCGAGTTCCACTCCGTCCCTGTGAGACTGTGTGCCAGGTGTCTAAGATGCCTTGCAGCGTCAGTCCTCGAAAGCGGAATTGGAACGCTGTGCTCTTCTTGATGTGCTGTGCGAGCAGCGTTATCGGCAGAATTATTTCCATTGATGCCACAGTGACCAGGTACCCATTGAAAAACGACCTCGTGACCTTTTTGTTGGACATCATGGTAAAGTTTCACGACTTCGTATGTCAATTGGTCATGACATCCGTGTCAGAGAACTGACTGCGTGCACTGTAATGCCGGTTTTGAATCGGAGAACACAGCCCATCTTCTAGGTCTTTCACAATCAATCAACGCCAGTGCTCGACGCCGGGCCGTTAGTTCTGCCGCCGTTGAGGTAGTGACATGCGATGTCTTGAACCGCAAGAAATGCTATCAAAAGATATATATATATATATATATATATATATATATATATATATATATATATATATATATATATGATAATTCAAAGCGCAGAGCCATTTACAGCACCATTGGATGATCGTTACGATCTTTGAACATGTGACCAGGCTGCCATTCAGCGCCTTCTGGCTTTCCCCTTCCCATTAGCGGACGGCGTGCCGAGTAAATGCAGAACAGCTCGCTTTTCGACTCTTCGTGGATTATTATTCACCAAGAATGCAACGCTTTCAACTGAAATAGCAAACAAAACATTATTACAGGTGATAATTCATACATGACTTTATTTTAGTCTGTTGGCACTGAGCAAATCCTCCAAGTCCGCTCTTGCACATCACCGAATAAAGCAAACACCACATAACGCGTACTCCTTCATCTTCTATTTCCTTGCAAAGCAGGTGAGTGTTACCACATCACTACTGTGTGACCCATCGTGTCATTTACGTGCAAGCCATTTGTCTAATATATTACTGACAGTGCCATTAAAAATGTCTCTATATTGTTTCCCCAAAGTCTCGTAACAGTCAGTTCTTTGGAACATGCAAGAAAATGATGTATAGTCCCCTGAGATATACAAGCCATGGGAACAGCCGCAACAGCATATACATAAAAACCTGTGGGCGTACTTTCGTTTTAATTAGGTCGTAATTAGTTCGGGAGTTTCGTGTACTTCAAAAGTAATCAAAATTCGGTGTCCAACGTGCCTTGATGCTTAGCGCTTCAACAAAACTGCAGTAGAATAATTTTTTTTTTGCTTTACGTGCTCAGAACGATAATTTGCAGTGAAGCAACACCTTTATGGTTACTCTGCTTTCCAACAGAGTCAAGAAAATTTCTTTGCACGGCAGAGGTTCACGGTTTATCACCGTGACAGCATGCTCAGTCAGTTTCGATAACATACACGCACGATACCTTACTAGTCCTTTCCTCCTGTTAATAAAGCGGGGATTATCAGTCGCAGAACCTTATTTGAGAAAGGCTGCAGTTCAGTGACATCAAAAGTGCATGAAAGACAACTCAATATTTCTGAACCCTGTCACGCTTGTAACTGTTCCTGCCACGTTTATATCGTTGTTAAAGATCTGTTGTTCGAGGCTGAGTACCCTAATCTGTAAATATCCTAATCTATGAAATATTATGTTTCGATCATCAGAAGACGACCAAGAAGTCAGAAAGACGAACGCTACAATAACTCGGATCAACAAGAACAAAAACAATGCTCCTGTCTTCTTCTTATGCTGCTTCTTTTTTTCTTATAAGCACCATTGTCGGTACCGCTAATTGTGTCTCTTCTTCTCGCACGTTCGGCTCATTCGATAGAGAATCGTTCCGAACAGCCGTGAATTATTTCCCATTCTTAGTTGTTATTTCCACGTATATACTTTCTATATGTATTTTTTCTTTTATTTGAAATCTTTCACTCCGTTGTCACTACATGTGGCCACTTGCTTCCCATGAGTTATCGATCACTCATCGAACCATTAGAGCGACCATTCCCAATTTTGCACAATCTAAGTGTATTTATATGGCGTGCATCGTTTAATAATGATCGCTTACTCAGCTTAGTACTAGTATTAAGAACATCAAAATTGGTTGTTTTGTATATTGATATGACGCAAGTTCTAAGCTGAAGTTTAAGAAAATATATAGGCGCACTGGACCTTGATGTACATTTTCGTTTGAGCTGATCAATGCGCAGATATGCCACAAGACTAACCAGTACATATTCGCATGAGTTATGGATCACTCATCGAATCATTAGTGCGACTATCTCCAACTTTATTCAATCTAAGTGTTTTTATATAGTGTGCTTCATCTAATAATGAACGTTCCCTCAGGTTTGTCTTAGTTTTGAGCAAATCAAAATCGTTTTTTTTTTACCTTGATGACGCAAGCTATCAGCTGAAGTTAAAAAAAATATGTAGCAACACTACACCTTGACGTACGTTTTTGTTCTAGCTCAAAACTCGAAAGCTCGGATGAGAACAAAAGAAGGACGCCGCTTTACAAAGCACCCAAATGTTTTCTGCTGAGTGTAAGTTCCAATAAGACGTAGGCGTCAAGTTTGTCTGCACATGCGTGGAGGCAAGGAAATAGTAATTAGTATGGAAAGAATTGCGCTGTGGTTCGCGTGAGAAGGGAACGAGGCTCCATTGCCTCTGCGATCGAGTACAACGTGCCACATCTCGGAGTTGCACTATGAGTAAGAGCTAACTCCAGAGCAATGCTCCAGACGGCGCGACAAGTTCGTGGATATCATCTCGCGCGTGTGCGTACCTGGAGCGCAAAGGTCTGGAAGCAATATTTATCATAACGATCAAAGATAGATATCGGTGTCGTGAGGCTTTTTTAGAACTACAGAAGATGAACTGCCTTCTTGCAGGGCCTTGTTTCGATAACGCAATCATTTCCCGCCATTGTAAAGTTACTAGACTGGAAGCTCAGGTGTCAGTGGCCTGAACATATACTTCGAGTGTTTGGTTTGGCGCATGTAGGTGGCTCGTTTCTTGAAGTGATTTTCTTGCCTTGTGGCACAGGAAATTACTTCCGGGGTAGCAGTAACGCACTCTGGGCGTTAGTGTTCGACCAGACTGAAGAGAAGGGCGAGGAATGTTTGACAAGGCTGGTCAAAGTATCTTGTGCGAAACCATATCTTCTTCCCCACGGCCAGTACACTTTCATGTTACTCGATTGGCCGGTATATCGCCCGATAGCCCGATATTGGGGGTGAGGACTTACGGAGTCGCCATTTGTCGGAAGCGCCTCACTTGCGCAGTATGAGGGATAACGCATCGCGCTCCTCATAAGTTGGACTGTCGGCTCTCAGTGAGAACATCGCGCAGGAGGCCTCCTGCGCATTACTGTAAATACTTTCAAAGCGAAGGAAGTTTTTTACTGTCAAAATAATAATCTTAGGCAAACAGAAAATACAGAATGTTTACCGAATACGTACAGTGAACGCCCACTGTGCGTATAGTCGCCGCGATGGAGTCCCCGAACTAGTTTCTTGCGTGAAAGGTAGGCAGTCACTCACAGCAAACTATGAGAAATATGCTCGTATGGTGGGCTGCCAGTATAACCAAATAGCGCTTTGGAGAGTCAAGCATCAAAGCAGCGATCGCATGGGTTCGCTGTTACCGACTGCGCGTCTGCACGCAAGTCCGCGCACAATGTTTCTCTTTCGCTGCGAGGGCGTTTTTGTGCCGTGCCGTGAGCTTTAGGTCGCAGCATATGAGCATTTGACAGTACACAAGTAACCATTGCCGCATGAACACTATGGACACTAATGTGCTTTTACCGTTCCCTTTCCATTCTAGTGAACTTGCCGGCATCGAGCACCAACAAGTTCGTAGACCAAAGCCTCATGACATTAGCCGGGCAGCGCTCACGGGCGAGTGCCTCAGTGCGCGCTTTCTGCTACTCACAGAACATCGTAACCCCGACATAATATCAGAAATCTACCTCGCGGAAGTGTTTGTTGCACACCAGAGTTGCAGCCGATGGCTGCTTGCCGGTCCTAAATTTCGCGATCCATCCAAGCTTCCCGAAGCTTCTTCTCCTGCGGGTACGTGTGAAGGCTGACACTGGGCTCCATTTCGGACGAACTCAAAGGCAGCCACTACCTAGTATAGGAATTTCAAGTGCTGTAAAGCATACACCCGAAGGGGCAAGAACATCCCTACTTAATAAGAACTGCAGCGCAGGTGGGACTTCAAGATTTCGTTTTCAGCTCGCTTCGGCGCTTCCGAAGCAGCTGACGCGGCCGTTGTGTCCACGTGATCCCTCACACCACGTCACGCCCACGGTGGCACCAGATTTTTAAGTGACGGAGCTCGCCCCTAATATATGTGGGTATATATAGCAGCGCCGACCTATATAAGCGCCGCATGGGGAGCAAGAAAGTGGTGCAGTGAGATTGCTTTTGTTTCGTGTATCAAGCAGTAAATCAGTACTGAAAACCTTTAAGTATATTGTCGGCTCATGGGTGTTATAAACCCAGATGCTTCCTAATAAAACAGCTCATCATTTTCGACAGCTCATTGGGTTTCTTATATCATATTTCACTTATCTGCGTTTTTGGCCACTGAGAATGTGCCGCTGGTTATGTGTGTGCCTGGGTCACACAAGCGATATAGAAGCGGTAATTGTATTTAAATAGGTGCTACACTTTGTTTTGCATACATCTCTACCCATTCTTCCCTCGATAAACATTAAACGTAATCTTCATCCTCAGTATACCCCTTTCTTGGCATCTCACAGTGTGCATCCGCACAAACTTAACAATTGATGACTATAAGTAAGTCATGAATTCATTAGGTAATCAATTCATCAATAAACAACTCAAGACACTACAAGCTGAATAGTGTACAACTAAATGCAATTGTAGACATCGCATCAAATTTTAGAGCATTTAATTGGCCTCTCGATAAAAGCTTCACATAACACGGATTTCAGCATGTGTGTCGTATCTGCATAAACGCTTTTCCTGAAAGAAATTCTGGAAGTACGATGACACAAGCGGAGCATCGAATGGAGCATCGATGGTACGACTAGAGCACTCTTGCAGTAGCCTAACCATTCCTCATTTTCGGGCTGCATTGGTTTACTCATTGCGCATGTTTCAATATCTGACTTACTCTACGTGGCACATTTGTATGAATAGATTGCTTTTCAGAGATCTCGTTTTGTTCTAGCTATGGCACGAAATGACCCCTTTTCTGCTTCCTTACAGAAATTCTGGCACGGACAAATTACGCTATTAGGCTAATTTATATATTAATATTTCATGAAGTAATGCAAATCAATAAGCTTATCTTACAAGACACTAAAATACGGTATAGAAATGTACCAAGTTTAGTGCAAGCGTGCGGTAAAGCTATCAAAAATGTCTGCATTTAAGTTAGAGCATTCCGCGTCAGCAATTATGATGGCTCGTTTACCATGAAAGGGCCCGTGAAAAAAAATAAAGGGTGTAGCTGAAGTTGCACATTACTTGACAACAACAAAGTGACAGGAGGCCCAGGACTCAAACTTGTTGATCAGCATAAGAAGTGTAGCTAGAAATTTAATTATAAAAAATGGCTCAGTGTATTTCATGTTTTTCCTGCAATACTCATGTCTAAAGCTGCTGGTGAGAAGACGTGGACACATTTAGTTTAAGCGACGCGCTGTCCACCAGTTCAAAACTCATTTTCTCGATGCCAGTATCTTCAGTCACTAAGCAAAACAGAGCAAACATTCCTTGTGCTAATAATCACTTCACCTATTGAATAAGTGCCATTTAATTTCCTTTTTGCGCATGTCAGTTGCGGCATCTGAGTGTGAATCTGCAGTCTGACATTAACGTAATTTTGTTCACATAAAGTGTACGGCTGTGCGCACAGTTTTTTATCATGCAAAAAATGATGGATTTCACCCTCACTGACGTAATGCAGTTATGCGAGGACGTCTCTATCCCAATTAGTAGACAAGATAAATTTTACACACGAAATAAGTCGTACCGGCTTTCGGCGAGTATCATCAGTGCAGTGTCAGTTGTATATCACGAAAACAATTACTTTTTTCAGAAAAATTCACGCCCAAGGCAATGATATATAGGGTGGCAAGGCTGATCACTCTGGAAAGCTGCACGCAAGATTGCTGGGTGACTGGCCACTCAAGGCACTTTGTGTGTATTCGCAGGCTTCTTTCACACTCAGAAAAACACTTTTATGCAGCACATATTGAGCAACAGAAAGCTGTATCGGGAGTTTTTCATGTCGTTCTACAATTTCCTCGTTGACAATATTAATTTAATTATATTTGAGAATACGAATAATTAGTAAGACTAATGATCTAATTAGGCGAAATGAAAACAATAATTTGAGTATCTCCAAGCAACGGCGAACAACACTACCTTGGTTCCATCCAATTACGTGGCATTCGCATATTTCTAAACTCTGCATCAAGTTAGCTGGGACACCAGGCATACATACAGGAAAAATTTTATAACACTGGCATGACTATGCCATATACCAATTCTCAAGGATTTTGCAAGAAACCGTCCTAGAGACACATAGAGAGTGGTACATTCCCAATCGCCTAAGCATAGTATAAACCAAATATGACAAGTTTAAGTAAACTAAAGGAGCTGCTGTATATCATGCGTTATTTCGTTAAGTATGTCTGGTTTAGTGATACCTACAAAATCCTGAACCTTCCCCCAAGCACACGCATGTTATATGTACAGACGAACAGGTTATGCCGTGACTTACCGTTTCATTTGGCAGAGGGGAAGTGCGTTCACAGGCACGACTAATTGTTTGGCTAACATTCAGTGCTAGATAAAATGCTTGCGAGGACAGACGCGACAGACGAAATTGGATGAAATGGGCGAAGAAAAGGGGTTTTGAAAGCATGTCTACCCGCAATTTAAAAGCTTTTTAAAACTCCACCGTGCTGCTTGTGATATTGTGTGTCAGTTCGTTTTGGTCCATGCCTGCACTGTTCTCTTCTAAGAATGAGCCGTCTGTTCTGAATAGTACCTCAGCTATTGTGAGGCGGTCTATACGTGGTATGGCGGTTACCAGCCGTCATTTGGACGGCTCTGACACCTGATAAAATTTGGTTCATTCTCTGCCGGATAACTTACATTTTCACGCTATACGAATTCATTTCCATACGAAGCTAGCATCCTGCTTCCTAAGGTAAATGAAAAGAAGGGAGTAGCACGGGAAGAAACACCTTTTTTTTTCGTGTGGTATTTGGACGCAGGCGAGGATAAGAAAATGGCGTGCTTATCGATGGCGGCGGCAACTGGAGGCAAAAGCAAAGACATCCCTTATATTGGCGTCAAAATCGATGGCTCGCAGGTCATTTGCGGCAGGGAGATAGCTCTTACTGAATGGGGAAAGCCTCTCACTTTACCTCGTGCTTTCATCTTTGGCTCATTCGCCATAGACTGGTCGATACGGCCGTTGTACGACACGAAACTCGTTATCTTTGCCAAGGCTTGATGTGGGAGTGATTCCCATCCTCTCATCAGTCCCGCTTCCTCACCTCTCCTGCACTTCACAGAGCTTCCGTGTAACACGTTTATGAAACACGTCTTGGAGCATGCCGCTTGAGATACCATGATTCATATCTTATTTGTACATTCCTTACCCGCGCTTAGAATTGCCGTGCCATATATTCTATATTGATGTAAGAACTGAGCTCATACAGACGAAGAGTTCCTGGCGGCGTCCCAGAGCTCTTAGACGGACTTGCGAATTCACGAAAGAATGCTCTTAATTCGATTTGAATATAGGTGATCTTCACCCATTATGGTGGTATCTAACGCAAAAAAATGGGCCGACCTCGAAGGCACTGCAGTATACCGAAGACTGTGGAGTCAAACGAAGCGTGTCAGAGCGCTATGGGTCTTACGGGCAAAAACGTGAGAAACTGGTGCGTGACACACGCGCCAGACGTTTCAAAGAGTCGCTTTGGCACGAGAGAAGCATGCGTGTGATCGTGGCCTAATAGTTAGGCCTACGATCACCTGAGGACTTCACAGTGCGGTCAACTCTAGGGTATTTTCCATAGATCTTGCTATTTTAGGCATTGTTTACGGAAATATGGAAGTCATTCAGGTATCAAGGGAAGCTTCTGGCTATGACATTGAAACAGTAAAACTACTAATGTGTTGGTTCTGTCAGTCACTGTAAATTATTTTTCTCATTAGCATGTAAAGTATCACAGGAGTGCAGTGAACGCATCTTGTCCCGTAATCTAAGGGGGTGAATGCCCTGGCCCATTTGACCAAGTACTGTTACTACGATATTGCCGTTCGTACTACTAGCTGGGCTGTCGATGTATGCTCACTGCCAATAAAATATTAATCTGCAACACGCTAAACAAACATATGCTGGAATACTAAACAAAGCTGCAAGAGCAACCATTCGACCAAGTACGATTACTACGATATTGCGGTTCGTACTACTAGCCGGGCTGTCGATGTATACTCACTGCCAATAAAATATTAATTTGCAACACGCTAAACAGCATACGCAGGTATACCAAACAAAACAGCAAGGGCAATTCTGGGCTTATGAGCGGACATATTTACCCAGTCACATTTTTTCCAGTCTGTAAGGAAGGTCCGGCGCCCATTTTCCTTACAATTCGAATAAGGTTCAATGTAATCTTGGTGCTTTTATCTATGTGCGAAACAATATTGGACAACAGCATAGTATAGTAATCGTGATGACTTCTCATTTTGTTAATATGGTTTCGAGCAGAAGGCTGTGTTGTTACCCTAGCAATTTCCACTGCGACTTCATTTCAGCTTGAGTTCAGTGACTACATTATTTTGTTATCTTAAAACGAGCTGAGAACAATTTTGAAATATAACATTCGCAGTCTATCTACATAACCTAAACCAACATTTATTTTACGAGGAATAATACTGGGAAAGTATGATTATGTGGAAATCTAGGGAAATCTAGGGAATACCCTTATCCGGGTTAGGGGAAAAGTGGCTACGGAGGGTCGCAGCACTGTGCCTTAATCTAATATTGCAGCACTCATGTACATTAATATACCACATAACGGTGGTACATTTAGAACACTAGGGAAGTTTTAGGAAATGCGAAGGAAGATTATGTGCCAAAGTGTGTTGCAATTTAATATAGCGTCTTTCTGTTACCCCCTCCGCCACCCCCCCCCCCCCCAAGAGTATATGAAACTGCAATTATTTAAACTTGATGAAGAACTGCGCAAGGGCGCTGAAAATTCAGTCTAGCTTAAGAGCCAATGCGACTCCCATTTGTAAAGCGTGCCCTGCGGACACAACATCTTTTGCTATGAAACATGGCGTATCATAGATAGTGCTGCCTTTTACGGTGTATCGGATCTCTGTTTTCCACAGCTCTGCCGCTATGCGCTCGGTAGTTACGTAGAGTTAGGGTTTAACTGCTGGTGGACGCCTACCCTTCAACATACGTTATGGCAATGAATTGAACTGGAGTACCACCCTCTTGCATATGGTCTCTTCGCGAATGTATTGTATTCGTTATTTCACAGAATCTTCAAGGTGGCAGAAACGTTTGAGCCTTTACTGCGCCAAAAAGTGACCGTGTTCGTAATTCTACGGTCCCTTACGTATGACACTATCTTCATGCGGTGGCACTGAAGACACATAAGATGTAGTAGTAAGGAAGCCAGGCTGGAAGAGAAGGCTAGCGGGAAGGGCCTGCGCATGCTGCGGCGCTGACGTCAACACTAACAGGGGTTGTAGTTTAATAAGCGTCCTTGTCATTTTCTTCACTCTTATCCAACTCAAGCGCTCCTGTCAAGGCGGTAGTTGTAAGGTGGCTATGCCTCAGCTCAAGAGCCACAAGGTGCAGGGCTTGAGGAAGGCCATGTGGTCCCTTCGCAGCGGCTCACACCAATACTGCGAATACAGAAGTGCATTGCGCTACTCCGACGGAACCGACGTGATTGAATCAAACACGAGGCTGGGCTTTGTTCGCAGGCTACATTGCGCGAAAATATGGCTTGATGGGGTGTTATTGCGGAAGAGCTAGGTAGTGTGTAAGGGAATCGGTGCGGTGAGGTGGGTTAGAACGCTTTTGAGTTGCGGCATACGAAGGTTATTTCGTTGGGCAGTATTTTATTCAGATTTGCCACGAGTCTGCCGATTTTTCCTCTTAAGTTAATAGTCATTAGGCAAACTGCTTTGTATAAGCAACGAAAACAACCTTGCGCGCTGAAAAATTCCTTAGGCCAACTTCTATGTAATGACTGGATTTGTTATCTTCCCCTTCATGTTTATCACCAAAATTCCAAGCACACGACAGGAGGAAAAATAAGAGTGCCTAAAGAAACCACTAATTTCACCGCATACATTTTTTAAAATTATAGCTTTATTTGGTTGCCTGGATAAGTGCCAGACGGAAAGACGTTACTGCTGAGAACTGCTAGTCAAAACAAATCCAATAACTTGTACGGTTATGAAAGACCAAAGCACACATATCAAGGTCCAAAAATTTAAAACTGCGATGTTTCGTTTTTTTTTTGTACTGTTCGGCTTGCGTGTTTATTTTCCAACGCTATCTTATGCTTAATAAGTTTATGTGCATTGTGCTATCTTGCAAAATAGCCCGTTTTCTAAACCAAGCGGGCAGCTGTCACGCGCTATTTTTTGAAGGTTTCAAGACATTCAGGTTTCAAGTGGCCAAAAAGAAGCTTAAAACCAAAACGGCGCACTTCTCTAAGCTTAGCTGTTTCTGGCAAGAAACAAAGGCTTGCGGTAGGTTTTACTAAATTATTAGTAAAATTTGTTTTACCATAAACGTGCTTTTGGTCGTCTGCAGCAGTTTGCAGCACATTTCTGGTGTTTATGAAATATATATGCCGACTTTGTGCCACGAATGTCGGCGGTTATGAAATGCCACAAAAACTGCTTACCAAGCGCTCGCTTCCTGGAACCAGATCCACGCCATGCAAAGAAGAGGAAGAAATAGAGTCCGACACGTGGAGTGCCTTCAACGAATCCCATTTGTATAACGAGCCCTGCCGACTCAAGCAGTATTTTGCTGTTGCTGTTCTCGTGGCCATAAAGTCTGCCTGCCGGCAGCTGGCTCGACCAGACGTCCTAATGAACGCGTTCAGGAAATACGTCAGAACCTTATAGAATCAACCCTGTTGTCTGGGGGTGAGCACTCAAAAGTCACTTAATTTGATTGCAGACGTCGAGAATAACAGCCCTATGCTCAGCTTTAATTTCAGATGTGGTAGAATTGTAATTCACCTTTTGAGCGCGTTTGGAATGGTACCTTGGCGCTACACTGTTCAATGGCTGAGTGAGGCAAACCGCCGTCGAATGTACTTTGCTGATAGGGAAATACAGGCCGATCACAAAGGAAGCCAGGCAAGCGAGACGGCAAGCTAAAATGAGGGGAAAAATTAAATCAGCAAATGAGTAGTTGGCTGGCGGCTAGTGAATAAAGCTTTCATTGGATGAAATTTCGTGAGCTATATGCAAGCAGCGATGTTTCTGCACTTGAGAGCTAAATACCTGCAAATAATTTTCTTCTTACGTAGATAATAATAATAATAATAATAATAATAATAATAATAATAATAATAATAATAATAATAATAATAATAATAATAATAATAATAATAATAATAATAATAATAATAATAAATGCACTGCACAGCCGCACACAAGTGGGGTTTGGTTCTATATCGCGCGGTTCTACGTTGTAAAGATAAAACGCTTCCATTAAACCAAATTATTCTGTACGTACGTGAGCTGAAGAATACACAATGGGAGAGAGAGTAAGAATGAGATGTCGCTCACCGGTAAGGTGTCCTATTCAGCTGCCTCAACAATCATTCAAGCCCCTGAAAAATGAAAGAGAAATTGTTGACAACGTAATAAAGAGCAACATGAACAGCGCCTTCTCCTACCCCTTCCCTAACAGAAGGAAAGAAAAACCAAGGCAATACAATCTTCGACAAAGGTGATATTATTTATTATTCTTTCGAGATTTAATTTCCCAAAGTGTGAAATGAAATACGTTGTCGTAGCAGTTACTTTTGCATTGTGATGCACAAAATAGTGTTTTGTAAAGTGTAAATTGAACGTAAATTGAACAATAGTGTACTTGTAGAGCAATGTTTTAGAGCAAGGGACGCATATCTCCGAGCTGGCGTCATTATGGAAATTAATTCCAAGTGAGTACGCCTTGCAAGCTCATCGGCTGCAATTCGTAAATTACAACATGTGCCGTAAAGTAATTAATTGACTATAGAATGAGCGCCCTATTGGTAATTAGTTGAATATGTGTTTCGATTTCTCATGCAGATAATGCGCCTCTCTGAACAATCCAGCTCGATGGCTACAATTATGTTATCTGAAATAGGCTACATTTACAAATTCCGAAAAACGTGAAACCATCACCCTTTATATCCCGGTGAACCGAGACAAGACCAGGAGGTAATGTCATCAGCATAAATAACATAGCGAATGGAGGCTAACGATTCGAGGACACGCTGAAAGACGCAGGTGGCGAGGTTAAAGAGGAGAGGAAAGAGAACTGAGCCTTGTGGTAAGTCGCTTTGAGGGTGCGAAAAATTGGGAGGACGCTCAAGCTTTCCCATTAAGAGGGAGATGCGATATCGTTCAAAGACACCTGACTGCTTCTTACGCTTCCTGGCAACTGCAGCTTATGTAACAACAACGATAACCGAGAGGTGCTGGCGCCGAACGTTGTGCATCGTTGACCATACTGGTAGAAACTGCACGCGATGCGGTAGGGTGCTTCGACGTGAGCGCCGCCTCCCAACGTGCAGGGTGGTGACAACCTTTGACCAGGCCCGGGCCGCACCTCCGCCATGTTGTGTCGGAGATATTGAAGCGGCCGTACATACACGTGCGGCGGTGTCATATGAAGCTGTCACATGTGCTGCCCTGTCACGTTTGCGGCGTTGTCGTGTTGTCCGGTGTCAGTAATTTCCGCATGGCTGCGGCCGTGTTCGCTAAGTTTACTTTTCGGACTCGCGACGTAAGATAAAAACTGAGTGACAGTTTTATGCTTAAAAAAATACACCCCATAATGCCCATTTGCTGCAAACCTCTGTGCATTACCGAACGGGAAAAAAACGACCCCTATGATGCTATTTAAACGCGACCTAGAACGCAGGAAAAAGACAGCTAGAACCTTCTTCTGCTAAGTCAATATATCTAAATTCGTGTGTTCGTGTGAAAGAGCCTTGAGGAAATTTTGTTAAGCACTAGGTGTTTACCCTTATCGCCATTTCATAAAAGTAAAAGGAATCCTGTTCGAACCTTAATCCGAATTTTCAACAATCGCATGCACTGAGCATAGAAATGTTAGCAAAATGTTCTTGGGGAGTTTTGTCGTGCTGCGGCTCAGCATTTATACTTGTTCTGCTTGTACCACTCAGATAAAACGAGAGGGATAGGATATGGAAGCAAAACTGCCGCAGGGAGAATACTGATCGGTTTTGTAAGAAGCAGACAACATGAAAAACTGCTGCGTGACTGGCCGCTCGAGGCACTTTGCGTGTATTCGCGAGTATCTTTCACGCTCAGAAAAACACTTAAGCAGCACGTATTGAGCACATAATTAAAGCTGCATCAGGAGTTTCTTATGCTGCTGCACAGCTTGTCATTGACACTTTTCACGTAATTTTAATGCTGGACAAGTTGAAGAATTAATTAGGACTTATTATGTATTTAGACGGAATGTAAAAAAAAAATTATCTGAGTAACTCCAAGCGACGGCAAACAACATTGGCTCTGTCCAGCTACGTGGCTTTTGCACTTTTTTAAATCTTGGTGCATGATAGTGGGGACATCTTGTATATATAGTGCTAGCTATGCATTCTGGCGATAAACGTTCCTTTTTGCTTGAAGAAAAGCGTCACTGTATACTGCTCCTTCTCACATTGCAGTGCTCCTCTATGTGTTGTTAGGTAACAGAACGTACGAAAAACGCGTTTTTAAGCAATACATTCAGGTATATATGCTTATACAAGCAGGAAATATACTGTACCACAGACAGGAAGTATTCCCAAGCTGGACACGCGTACTTATATTTTAGGCTAAATACTTTATGATACTTTAGGCTAGACGGTGTTCATTTGTTCGTGTGTAAAGGTCGTATGAATGTGATCGCGTGTCTTGTTATTGCTTTTAACTTAGAAAAATAATAAACGCTGTTGTTTTACGTGCCAGAACCACGATCTAATTATTGATAGTAGTGGGTGACTTCGAGATAATTTTGATCAGGTGGGTTTCATTAACGTGCACTTGAATCTACGTACATGAGCGTTTCTGAAGTTTGCCACCATTGAATTTTGGCAGCCGCGGCTGTGATGGAAACCATGGTCTGAAGCTTATTGTTGACACTTTGCTAATGTAGGACTGTTTTCGGTCACGTACTCTTTATCACTCGTATCTGTCACACACACGATTTGTATCTCGATAACTACAGTACGTCAGCTCCAGCTCCAGCTCCAGCTATTTACAACTCCAGTACTCCAGCTATTTACAACGCTGCGTATTTTATTCGCCTCATTCTGTCCTAGACCTTTTCATTGCATTACTGAGCCATAGTTTTAGCCAAGCTTGCGTAAGCCTTTTTGAAGGACAACCTTTAAGTATGCATCAATGCGCCAGCATTATTTTCGAAATAAAATTGTGAGAGTAGATGAAAATGCGGTAAAAATGACTAGTTATCTGCTGGCATCAAAACTTATTCTAGAATTGCTTTACAGTAAGCATCGGCTCTGTTTTTTGGGGGATATTAAATAGTGCTATGTACGTAAGCGTTCAAAGTGCAAAAATTAAAAATTTTTGCAGTGTCAGCGAGTGAATCATCCAAAATCCGGCTGTCCGTCATCACGCGCCTTTACGTGTTCCAACACGGCATAAAGGAAAGAAAGTTGTGCAGCCGCTGGATGCGAACAGAGGACACCTAGAACAGAAGCCTGATACTCAAACCAATATGCCACGAAGGCTTTTCTCCCATAAAGGAGTTCTTTATAACCGCATGGTAGTTTTGACATGTTCACACTGAGGAAATTATTCGCAATAATTAACGCGCTATAATACGTCAACATGTGGGACCATGCCGAAGATAGTGCAGTTAAACAATTGAGTCTCACACTTTTCTTACTCGCCTCGCGTGAGGAGTGACGCGACAAACTGCGGTGCGCAGTGACACCGCTCCTATGTAACCTCGAAATTCGTCAGAAAGACTTTGTCTTTTATCGCCTTCAACTGAAGGTTGAATCGCCTTCCAGTTCTTTTTTTAACTGCTCGCCTCTCTACCTACTGGAACCATCACACTGTCATCACGCACCAAAGGGCCGAGAATACCACCATACTAAGTGAATAATTTAGGCTATTGTTCAAATCTGAAGGCGAGTTGAGGGGACCGTAAAACACTCGCACGGCACAAGTTACAAAAGACAAAAAAAAAAAATTTCGCCAGCATGTTACACTCCTGTAACACGTGAAGGCGATAGTTTGCAGCGCATTTGGCAACGCATTAACTTGTAAGATCTCAGTGATCAGATTGCTTGCGCGACATAACAAACCGCAGAAAGTGCACATGGGGCCATTTAGGTCGACTTCCTCACCGACACTTGCGAGCACTTAATGCACTACGTAAAAGGGAGGTGTGCTTGTCGCCAGTAACTGTTACTAATGTGCAACATTACGCGAACACAATTAAAGACGCGTATGGTTGATGTATCTCATCACTAGTCTCAAATTCCATTTTTAGTGTCCTCCCGTGACCCGCCGTGGTTGCTTTGTAGCTGTGCTGTTGGGCTGCTAACCACGAGGTCACGAGACTGAATCCCGGCCACGGCGGCCGCATTTCGATGTGTGCGAAATGCTAAAACACCCGTGTACTTAGGTTTAGGTGCACGTTAGAGAACCCCAGGTGGTCCGTATTTCCGAAGTCCCCCATTAAGGCGTGCCTCATAATCAGATTGTGGTCTTAGCACGTAAAACCTCATAATTTAGTTTTTTTACTGCCATCCCGTGGTGAGCGATCCTCTAGCGATACACCTTCACTGGGGCTCCGTGGTGGCTTCTCGACGTTAAGAGAATAAACATAGCCTTATGGTCTGCAAATTAGCAGGCGATGTACTCTTGAACGGCATCATGATTGTGGAACACGAAGTCTATGTACGTTCCCCTGTTTGTAATCACACTCCTGCATACGTTGTATGCGTGATTCTACATGAATGCATTACGGCACGCTTCACTTTGCTGGGTGCTTACATGTAGCCTCTGCTTTAGGAGAGGGATGGGTCTTGCATTTTTTGCTTGCTTAGGAGGGTATGAGCCATTGCTGATGATGATAGTTTTTGTACCATTGGAGGGGACCACGCGTTTTTTGTGTATGAGCTATTGCAATGAGCCACTTAAGGCTTTCGCCTTCGTATCTGTGGCACAATCCCCAACATAATTTTTTTACATTAACTTCCTTAGGCGCAAAACACGAAACCTTTCGCGTCTGGCAAATTTTAGCAGTACTTTCTTTAAGGAAACTTTGTGGAAACTGGCGCGTTGGGTGGAATACGTCCTTAAAATATTAATATATGCAGATAAAAAAAAAAAGCTGTGCAAGAAAAACTGTCGGAGCCCTGATCTCCCATTTCCGAGCGGTGAGGCAAATTTGAATTAAATTAAATATTCGGTGGCTTTACATGTCAAAACCACGATTTGATTATGAGGCACGCAGAAGTGAGAGACTCGGGAATAAATTTGACCACATGGGATTCTGCAACGTGCACTCAATGCACGGTACACAGTACACGAGCGTTTTCGCATTTAATCCCCGTCCAAACACGGCCGTCATGGCCAGGATTCGATACCGCGCCTTCGAGTAGTGCCCCGCATATCGCCACTGCGCCACCACGGCGGGTGAAATAAATTTTAGAATAGTTGCTATAAAACAACTGGCTCAGCATCTCAGTTTGAAACTTGGCAGACTATAATGCGAGATATTGAATCTTAGAATAATTAACTAAAACTGTACCTGTGTTAATTTGATAGTACTCATTGTAGGTAGTCGAGTGTTGAATGCTTTCGGCGTCAGAGCAAGCGCACTCGCACCGTCCGGCCGGGGGCAGCAGCGAGGAGGATGGACATTATTTGACAAAAAGTTCAGCAGTTTTCTCGATGGAAATTATGTTGCGATTCTGGAAGGTCGCATAACTGTATGGATCTATTTCGTTCCACTTATTTAGTTTTTTCAAGCGTAGTTCTCACTTTATGTTTAAGATACCATTAACCTTGGCCTCGTGAACTTAGCACCTATGTGAGTACGCAAGGAGAATTCCCAATCCTTTCCTCACCTCCATCTCAATGCCACGTTTTTTTTCTGCCTCCACTGTTACCGACACGTTTTATGGCGCCGTAACTTACTTTCGAGCTAAACTACACTCTCCATGCTTTTCCCGCAGTCGAACAGTCTCGCTGATCTTTTTTTTTTCCCACAATAGGTTCCGAACTAGTTTTTTTTTTTTTCTCGCTTGCTCGTCCTGCCTTTTCTGGCTGTTTTGGCGCAGAGTAATCTACTATGGGAAGTCGTAAACCATTCGCGAAAGTTAGATGGCTTTGTTTTCCCAGTACTTGCTTTAACGGTCTTGACTATACGGAACGCGTAAAAAACCCAGTAGGATCTCGTGGTGACGTCAAGTTGCCTCTATGCCATTCCATACTCTGTATAGTACGAAAACGAACTGCATGCTCAAGCTGGTGCAGTATTTCACAAATCATAAGTGTACATCATCTGTGTTGAATGCAAATGAAGACATTTTGTAGATGTCCTCATCGTATACAAGAAATTTGTTTGCCATCATAATAAAATGAAACGCGAACAGGAAGTAACATAGCCGAAAACTTGTTTCGTAAATTACATGAAACTGCCACGCGTAATTCCTGTGTACTCCGTGTCTAAAAATAGCGTCGAGCAAAATGTACATTTTGCTCCCGGAATTAAAGGCTACACGTGCAAATTCAGATGAAACTGGAAACGAAAGAGCGCATTCGAGATGTTTTGAATCTGTTCGCATTTGAATTTGCGCTTAAGTACAATTGGCAGTGCTTTGATTCGGTACCTTTATATAGAGATTGCACAGCAGCAAAAAATAAAGAATAAACTAACGATAAGGCATTATATTCGTACTATCTGAAGGCTATTTGCAGCTCACTGAACGTTGTCGAAGTTTGACATGATAATTAACCTGTCAAGGCATTGGAGCCTACAATACTGCAGATATATTCTCCATACAGTTACCAATAGTGTCCTTCACGAGTTTGATAAGAACAGCCGTTGCTATAGTTACTAAGATGGAGTGCACGCTATGACATACGCACTGTGAGTTCGGGAATTTAACACCTTTTTGCCTAATTGTTGCCAGATTGGAAGGCGTAATAGACAACAACAGTAGGTAAATCTGTAATACAGCGACAATTTATGCGGATTCCGATCAAAGCCAGTTTTAATATTATACAAATATATTGAGATATGTACTATATGCCGTCCTTAACTATTATATTTACGGGCATGCAGTAGACATATTGTTGTCGTGACGTTCGAGGACAAAAGGAGCCGTAACACCAAACATCTTGCCCTAACTCACAACCGTTTATTAGGAAGATCGTGCCTGTTTTATGGCGATAGTAATTACATGGACACTCCAGGCGCAATGCTGCCGTCGGCGTCGCCGTGAGGTTCCGTATGAGTGAAAGCGTGTGAGGGTGAGCCAGCGAACGCCGGAGGAGAGGCGTTTTTATCCGGCAGCTGCTACGGTGCCTCGATGTCCTCCTCGCCCGCCGCTCCGAACATAGTGGAGACAACCGCGGCGTCTACTACGGCGTTGGCCACGCGAATCGCGGACGCTGTAGTAGACGCCTTTGGCGGACGCCGCAGAGACGCGTTGCCGGTTCTCGTGTGTCTTGAAAGCGATCTGCTACGTGGCTAAGTGCGCCACCACGTGGGCCTCATCTTCAAAGCGATCTGCGATGTTTGCAGAGTGCGCGTAGTGCCAGTAGCTTCTCATGCGCTGTGCTTTCGACATTTCCTACGCGTTGAAGCGGCAGATTCATGGAGGTCAATTGGCTCGCGGCTGCTGCCGCGATTCCTGAATCTAGCGTTTTCACAGACAGCTTATGCCGTCATCTAGTGATCTGTGTTCATGTTTACCTGTGCGCGCGTGACACCATGCTGGTTAAGTTAGTTAAAACACGTTGACGGGCTAGTTGGTTTCAATCCATGATACACTGTGTAAGCGCGACCGGACAAGGACGTACAAAGAAGCAGACACACAAAGACAGCGTTGTCTCCGTGTGTCTGTTCTTTTTATACGCCCTCGTTGAGTCACGCTTAAATATTGTATCATTGTTAATTTGGTTATTAGGCAAATGTTTACAAGTTCATGGGACCGATAAAACTAGTATCCTTACTGCATTGTGGTATTTACCAATTTGTTATCGCAATCGGTGCTTCGCTTTTTGGGCGGAACTGCGAATTTTTCTTGCACAACGGAAATGTGTTAGTTACAGGCCAATGAATAACAGTAATACGAACAATTTTAACAAACTTTCAATGCACTTAAAGATCAACGTCAAAGTAATCGCCGTTATCTTACAACTATGATGTTTTATTTGCGGTGATGATCATTATTAGCCTACTAACTGCGTCTTAGCTTGATGCCATCTAAGCAATGTCGCATGACTTTCCTTAAAAAAAATGTGGCGGTTGGTTTTAAAACCGCTTACCTCGGCTCGACAGCCCGATCTACTATCGATTAAACCATAGGTGCACGCCTAGAAATATTACATAACACCCTAACAGGCTTCAATTGCGCAAGAAAGCACTCTTGGGCGCTTTTAAACCGAGTCCCTTCGTATGGAAACAATTGGGGATAAAAGGGAGAAAGTGCGTCTTTCTAGCTGGCAACAATATTACAATAAAGTTCTACGCCTGAAAAAAAGAAAAAATTGGCTGGGGCTTAGCTAAGGTTAAGCCTGGATATCTCGAAGCGGAAAGGTTCGGTGATGCTTATGGCTTAGCTTATGGTTATGCTTTATGATTTAGGCTATGCATATGCTTACGGTTTAACTTATGGATATGATTATGGTTTATGTTATGGATATGCTTACGCTTTAGCTTATGGTTATGCTCTATGATTTAGCCTATGGTTATGCTTATGGTTTCACTATGGATATGCTTTGGTTAGCGTACGGTTATGCTGTACGGGTGCCTTGTGTAGTTATGCAAATTGCTTATCAATGATATATACCATAAGTTATGCAGGATTATTAAACTTCTTTATTCATCATTGTTGGGCACGTTGTCTTGCGATTTCTGTACAGCCATAAACACAGCTCTCTGTATCGGTAGTACCACTCTCTTCTCCTTCCATGTTGAATGCACCCGCCTATTCTCTGGCAAGCGGTTATATAGTCGGCCTCCGCGTTAAACACGCGCTTGCGGCGAACGTCAAACGATGACGCCTAGCGCGCGGCAGTGGCCAGCTGCGCCGACTCCGAACACGCTTACGGAGGCAATTTTGACATAGGCCGGCTCGCGCGAAGCGCGGTGTTGACTAGCGTAGTGAAACTTTTCGCTTCAAAAAAAAAAAAAAAAAGCCTATGCGAAAGCGGCGCAGTTAACTTGAAGTCAGATATGCTAAGCCCTATTACAGGAGCGAGCGCGCAACGACGAAATCACAGTGAAGCCCATTTATTTAAACGACTTCACTCATGAAAGCATATAAAACCATTCCCGGTGCCTCCGTTTATGTAACGGCATGGCTGCACCAGCAAAAGAGGCCCATGCAATCGTGCCGCAATTCATTCGAAGTCAGTGATGCGACGGTTTGCCGGGAGCGTTAGTGGTTGTGATAATTTACATTAGCTCTCATCGTACTTCAGTCCCATGTCGGTGAGTGAAGGGAGCGCGTGTTGGTAATTAGGTGAAGCTATTTACCCGACTGCGCTCGTTGTTTTTCTATACAAATTCTGCGTAACGACATATATTTATTACAGACTCGGTTCTGTGTAATCTATCGCGACAATATTTAAGGGCCAGCAAATACAATATCATCGTTGTCGGTACCATTGGAAATGTGTCTGTAGTTTTACTGCATTTCCCAACCATCGGTTCTTCCGGACATTCAAGAGGCTGCCAGTCTCCTGAACTGCATAAGTGGCGGCGACAGTCAGAGTTATATGCATAAATGTCTGGCCAAATAGCGAAGCTGTTGTTGCACGAGCTTATGCGTCAGCGAAGTTAGTTATTCGGATGAAAAAGAGAGAGAAGGAATTAAAATTTCGCATGAAAGTACTTCGTTGTTTCGACCTTCAACAAAAGTGCAAGTCGGTTCAGAGCATTTCGTTATGCTCTACGTGTTCACGACAAAATTTGCCTTCACATAAGAGCTTTTTAAGCCACAACGTAAGTATGTGTGTTTGCGCGAGGGATATTGCAAGTTTGTCATCATGAACGCATGCATAACCCACTGCCATTTCACGCATGTATGATCGCTGACTGGTCGTTTTCTGTTAATAAAATGTACCTTGGAGAAAGTTAAATCTTTGTAAAGAAGCAAGTGTGGCGACATCGAAAGTGTATTATTGGACATAAATGTTCCTGGCTCGCTCACACTCATCGTTTTTCTTATTTCCTTCATGCGGGAGCTAAATATGTTAGCTTTTTGTTGTTCAAAGCTTAGTAGCCTATTCTGTAGATATACTGATTCATATATGACAGATAATTATTTGCTAAAAGCGACAGCTCGCGCTATACGCAAGCTCGCTTTTGCCTTTATTGATATCTACATCGCATAGTGCTGGAGGATACTTTTTCAGGTATAGAATGCCACACTTTGCTTCATATGTGCAATATTTCACCTTATCCAGTTAACAGAGGTAGCACGAAGCGATCCCCCTTATGCGGCGATTCAGGTAGCCGCCAACCTTCCGAAGGCACTCAGCTACATTCCAAGGCGTCGTATGGCGTCGGAACTGGTAGCGCCATCTCTTTTGTGCTGCGATAACAACTGTTGTGTGGTCTGTACACCGTTTAATGAGGTTACTTTGCGGAGTGAGGTTGTCGTACTCCTATACGAGAAAGACAACAAGCACAATCTAAAGCTGGTGTGCGTCACTCTGTCCAGAGCCGCCAGCTTAGAAGAGATATTGCGGCTTATGGGGGGCACAAATTCAACGCACAGTCTTTGGTTCCTGCAACAGGATTGGAACAAGGAGCAATGCTGCAGCGGATGCTATACCTTGATATTTTATTTACGCCGTTAGGTGTCGTAGCCTGAGAGTAGTGCGTAGAGCCAGGTACTTAGGGAGGAGCTAGAGTAAGGAGACTCCTACGCCTCCTTGTTAGGGCATATTATTTTATAGCAAGCTAGGAAATAGTGCTGATAACACCGCCAGTAAGGTCCCGTTAAAATAAGATGTTTCAGTATGCTCACACATGACGCATTCCTGTCGGGGACATTCTCAGGTAATATCAAAAAAGAAAAGCCGGGTTCTATAGATGGAAGGACAAGCAGTGGGTGGGGGCCGAAGGCGGGGGTTAGAGGGGCGCTGCAAGATAGTTTGGCCCCCGATTGGAAAGCCTTCCGCACGCCGATGCTCATCGCTGGCAGTGTGCTAGGGGAAATTGACCATAACTTGGAAATGCACTATTTAAAAATGCATACTCTGCTGTACACAAATAAATTAACGCTGTGACCTGTCTAACAATCGTAATACGCTTTTATTTCGCTATCATCTCCAGCTTTAATTAGTTTCGGCTTCTAGAGATTTGCGTGCAGTCATGATACATAGACTCAAATCCACAATTCTTGGCTTGCATAGCAAGGATGTTTTAAAAAGTAAACCTTTTTTTTGGAGCTAGCAAAGCTTTCCTGGTGCCGAGAATACCATCTTGCAGTTGCACGTCGCACCATATTTTTAAATTGCCTGATGTCCTGTGAATGTAAACGATCACCGCCGTTTCTTTTTTTTTTCACAATGAGCAGTTCGAACCGTACTGCTCAGTCTGTGCTTGAAGTCTTAAGCTACAGTAGTAAGCGTGTGCTTCAAATAATCAGCTCATGAAAATTAAGTGCGCTGCTTACCGAAACTTGCATTTATTTTAAGAGGAGAACACTTTTCTAAGGCATTCTTTAAAGCACGGTCTTATCTCTATATTCAATAAATCAAAGGGAAGAGTAGAACGGAAGGAGGACATTTCTAGCACGCGGCTGATAACACCTGTAGAAGTGGTTTAGTTTTAGCAAGAACTTTGGATATCAGGTGAACGTACTTCGAAGTATATATGTAATAATGACAGCAAGCTCCCTTTGACTATGCTCAAAATACGAGAAGCGTCTAGTTTGTACTTTCTGGATTGTAGCTTACTTGACCTTGAACAAGGGTCTCGTGTTCTGACTATAGAGCCAAAAGGTGTTCGTTGCAACTATTACCACAGTCTCCACAAGAACCATCTTTTCTAGAAAATAATCCCTTCTCTCAGATTTTTCGAAGCACTCTGAAAGTACGAGTGACAGAATCCCCGAAGGTTCTTGCCCGTAAGTACATTTTGCCAATGGTTAGCCGCCTTTGATTCTGTACGTCCGGAACCAGGGTTGGCAGGAATTTTCTTCTGCAAACAATTCTAGTCAAAAAGAGTTTCGTGAATACGGGCCCGGATATTCCCTTGCTCAAAAATAATGGATCTCAAGCTAATAATAAAAGGAAAGTCTTTAAAAGACACTTCATGCACCGCTTTATATGCTGTGATATATATATATATATATATATATATATATATATATATATATATATATATATATATATATATATAATGGCCCTGTTTGCGGAAGCGAAGTACAGAGCGGTCACGTGGCAAAACACAAAGCAAAGGAAGCAGAGTAGACGGCGTTAAAACTCAACACAAGAACCGATAACACCCGACCAACCATAAACTTTGCTTACTGTTGCCTTCCTTCGTAAGAGCGATAAGGAAATCCGGTGAAACATGACCTCGATCCTGCGGAATGGCAGCCTGCGCCGCTACTGCGAACTCAACCGTAAGGAAGTGCTGTCGTTCGCAAAAAGTACTGCGGCGCGGCTTTGCTGAAGGAGTATCCCTGTATCGCCTACTTCTGCGCGCCAGATATAACAGATAAATGACTACGAGGCGAAAGATTACAGAGCACTGTATACCTAAGCGGTGTCCATTAGAGCTAGAGTTTACCTCTTAGCTTTTTATTATCGGGTTTCTTTTACTCTCGCGCGGTTTTTTGCCGATTTTTTCGTTATACAAGAGTATTATATATATCATTTTTTTTTCTCCAGGATTATACCCTGGCTGTAGAGGGAATCGCAGCTACGTAGGCTCTGCACAGAGTGCCAGTCCGATGTCGCATTTTCATCTAGCAAGCCTATGATGCAGCTAACATTCGCAAGGCCTGTATAACTCACAGGCCACTTATATCGGCCGGAATTAGGGCTCCAAGTAAAAAACCGACATGAATTTCAAAAAAAGAAAAGAAAGACGACGCAAACGTAATTTGATTTTATGGGCACTATTGCCGGGCAAAGAAAAAGAACAAGTGCGCGATATTCGCTCAGTTTGAACACCCTTCGCGTTCTTGCAGCGTTCCTTATGACGAGCGCTGTCCCGACGTCATCTTGCCTGTAGCCCACTGCGTGCCAAAAATGTTATGCAGAATATTTTCGAGCAGAGGTGCATACTTTCCCTGGGACATTCATCTTCGGTATCAGCTAGAGCAGCACTCTTGCGCGGACATTACTATTCGGATAGTATTATTTTTGCCATGATTCGATTTATTCTCACCGCTTTATTTCTCTTAATGCGCAAAACCACCACCACTCCTTGATACCCATGTTATAAACCCAAGCGGAAGCAGTACTGACATTACGATGCGTACGAAAGGTGAATGGCTGAAAATGTACTTAAATTTGACTCGAGACTAAATAGTCACCAAAAAAACATGAAAAATTGAGCATAGAGAGATAGGTTGCTGTGTTGTGCTAAAAACGGGTAATATGCCCTAGCTTACAGGCGTGATGAAATAAAATAACAGTTCCGCTGAGAATGTTTAGTCGCGGTACAGAATAAGTGGGTGCCGAAGTTCAATCTATCAGATGAAAATACGCCATGTTGGCAAGTTGGGTGGGGATTTGAAACTGGAATAATGACCGATAAATGCGGCAAGAAAGACAAGGAGCCGGAAAATCAATAAACGTAACAGGCGCTGACTTCTTCAAATCAAAATTTATTCAGAAGCACAGATAGAATCTATTCATGTCCTATCCACGTGATCTTACATAAGCAAACGAAAAAAGAAAGAAAAGCTATAAAAAAACATAACACCCATCCTAAATTATGACGTCGTGCAGTGCAGGCGGACATTGCAGGATACTAACAGTGAGCAATATCAACACCGTCGTCATAACAATAACAACCACCTTCTCCAGAACCTTTTTTATCTAGTGCGTAGGAACGCCATCTCATTATCCAATAAATGCGCGGAAGATTGGCCCACGCTCGTGGTGCCCTGCCTTTGATTACCGAAATATGAAATTATGAAAGGAATTAAGCCGCACAATCTGACAATGCACCCAAGGCCCTTTGTTAGCACTTTTATTCGGAACAGACATAATGTACGTGTACATACATACATACATACATACATACATACATACATACATACATACATACATACATACATACATACATACATACATACATACATACATACATACATACATACATACATACATACATACATACATACATACATACATACATACATACATACATACATACATACATACATACATACATACATACATACATACATACATACATACATACATACACATAAACACACACACACATACATTATATATACATATGTATATGAACAAGAACAAAGGGAACCGAGACGCCCGATTGTTAATAATGATATCATATGAAGCCAACAAACAAAGACACCGAGGGCAACATAGGGGAAATTACTAGCACATAAAGAATCGGTAAATAAATGAAAATGAAAGTGGATAAAAACAACAACTGAAAAAAGCAGCGTGTGCGCATTACGCGTTTACGTATTTAAATACCCCAGAAATTGAATGGGAAAGCGGCGCCGCTGTAGCTCAATTGGTAAGAGAATTGCACGCGCAATGGAGAGACTTGTGTTTGTATCCCACCTTCGGCCAGTTGTTTTTCATTCACTTTCTTGTCCATTTATTTATTAATCGTTTTCGTTTCGATTAGTAGTTGCACGTAATTTCCCCTATGTTGTCCTTGGGGTGTTTGTTTGTTGGCTTCTCATAATATGATTAATACCAATGCGGCTCCTCGGTTCCCTTTCTTCTCGTTCACTACAAAATGAAGATCTTGAATCCGGCAACACTGATTCCTACAGGTAGCATGTGTGGGTTTATTGACCGGTGGCCGTCACCAAAAAGACCACGCAGTCGTGGCGCCTGCGGCAGGAACGATATTCCGCATGCGCCGCCAAGGTTTGTGGGTGGTGGCGCTGGCTAACACTCCCGTGGTTAGCTCTAGTAGAAACAACAAATATCCAATAAAGTAGATGGAAAAATGGTGCCGCGGTAGCTCAATTGGTAGGAGAATCGCACGCGCAATTCGAAGACATGAGTCGTGTCCCACCTGCAGCCAGTTGTAATGTCATGCACTTTCATTTCCATGTATTTACCATTTATCGTTTATTTAGCAGGTCGAGTATCGTTTATAAAGCCGTTTTCAGCTGTACAATTGAGCGCGTGCACTTTTTTGGTGACCGCATGCTTAATTTGAAATGTCAATGGGTTCACATCTACTGGTTTGTTGTAGGTGCTGAGAAACACACGTTATGCCCTCCGTAATGTCAACTTTCTGTCTTACTGTATCTTTTTTACATTCTCGGCGAGGGTTTGTTTTAGTTCACCATGTTGCGCAAATGCCAGAGGGGTTTCCGTTGAACTCTTTATTCTGAAAATCGCAGGAGGACCACAGACACGATCACCCCTTACCTAGAGTTCACGATAATCCGGTACGTTGGAATGGCAACCCAAAACGTTCAAGCTGCCCTTCGTTGCCAAAGCGCTGTGCTTTTTCGAGGGCTTATCCTAATTGTACAAATTTGTGGAATTGTTTACAGGATGGCGGAAGCGGTTGAAGTGTTGTGTGCAGTCTCCATTTCTGGTGTTAGTTGAAGAAAATCATGCCTCTATTTGTTTCGTTTCCTATGATGAGGTAAAGTACACTCGTGAGGCATTTTAGCACCGAACAGTCAGAATGAAACGGAGACGTAAGCAAACTTTGGCGTTCGTTTCTCTTTAAGGCCCCATCATTTGTACTGCAATATACATTGCAGCATTTTAGACAATCCTAGGCTAAGGCGTATTAATTAACTTATGACAACATTCAGGTGCAGGGAGAACTTGTGCTTTTGTCGTAACGTAAATCTGGTTCGTAAACATTTACCCCAAAAATATATATAACAGCAGGGTATGTCTCGCACTTCTTTTTCCTTTGCGGCTTGCGCCGTATACTTGGTGCATAGGAAATCTTGAGATATTAGCGCGTGCAAATCATAAGCTAAATTGCCTCCACTCAGACGCATTGCCGCGGCCACATGCGTTATCGCCACTGCCGCGATGCGGCTGTGCCATATATCACGAAGGGCGGCAGCAACGCCGAAAGCGTCGCTGGATTTGGCGTGACTGCTGCGTCAACAGCCGCGCACGAGTCTTCGTCTCTGGGATGCCGGATATTGCGTTCGGCAGCACCCGTCAACCGCGCTGCGGGGGTCAGCATTTCCCGTCGGGCAAGGGAGAAAGCCAATGGCACCTGCAGCTGCAGGGGCCACTCTCCACAAGATGTTCGTGCGATGACACTCCCTGAAGACGACGACCTCCCAGTGGGTTAAGTTTCTTTTGATATCCAATCACACGACCTGTATTTGTCTGCCGCTTCAATGCGAGCAATGTGCGCCGTCTTTACTAACGCAGCCATCTGTGGAAGGAGAAATAGGGAAGTAGGTATTTTCTTAAAAAGCAAGTGTGTTGTACCCTGAACTGTGTCGGATATAAACACTGTGAATGTTCTGCGAAAATCAAGTTTGTACCGGCTTATGCACACACTAGCTGGCACGTCGAAAAAAAAAAAAAGAAACGCAGGATGGAATTTTTTTCGCAACGCAGACATTCAATTAGAAAATTAAAACCTGGGGTTTTTGTGACGAAAAACGCGAACTGTTTATTGGAGACTTCGGCATAAATTTGACCACCTCGTATTTTCTAACGTGGGCCCAATGCGCGGCACTCGGGCGTTCTTAAAAATTTTTTTGTGATTTTATGCGGGAGAATCACGAGATGATTATGAGGCACGCCATTGTGGGAGACTCCAGAAAAATTTCGACCAACTAGGTTTCTTTAACCTGCACCCAATGCACCGTAAACGAGCATTTTTGCATTTCGCCCCCATCGAAATGCGGCCGCCGCGGCCGGGATTCGATCCCACGATCTAGGGGTTAGCAACGCAACACCAAAGTCACTATGCCACCACGGTGGGTAGAAGTGTTATTGAATTCTCCTCCAGTGCAGCCTACCTGTTATATCCAACAACTGTAAAACCAATTTGCGTAGAGTTCAGAGCATTGAAGCCGAAGCTCTGAGGATATGTGTTGGATTACCACGCAGTGCGTCAACGGCTGAAACTAAACTATTGCCATTGCTCAAGATTATTCAATCACGACGAACAGCGCCGTCGAGACAATGCGTGCACATGTGTGGCACATTGCCCGGACTCCTTGCCACCACCTCGCCGCGCTGACCTTAGAATGACCCCACACGTCATTTAGCAAAAGTGTCAGTGCATATCGTGCGTCCGTTACATCGGGATACGCATCTGCGGTTGGGCCAGTGTCTCTCTCGTGGTGTTGGCGTCATCCTGATGTACACCTTAGAATTCCAGGACTTCAGAGAAAGTAAGATCTACCACCGTTTGCACTAAAGCAATTGAGCTTACTCCTATTGTAGGAGAGATACAGTAGCCACGTACAAATCTATATTGACCAGTTTTGGCGGGGCTGTGCTTATATCGACGAGTGGAATAACACCGCGATTCAAGACGACACATGTCACGACGTCCCCGGCTGGAGAAATGACGTCTCTGCGCAGTGCGCTTTAATTTACTGGCACTGAGAGTTCTGGTGCATGGGCCATGTTTTCCGACTCGAGCGTGCAGCATACACGGTGCACTCAATTCTCCGATGTGGAGCTCACGAACAGCTAACATAAGAATTTGTCAAACTTAACCACGATGTCAAACAGAAAGGTCGCGCAATTATTTTCCAGTGCCTGCCTGGCCATTGCGGAATAAGTGGAAATGATCAAGCAGACAAAGCTGCCCGAGAGTCACATCAAGAACAACACAGCGTTCCCATTCCAATTTCCAGGACAGACGCTGCAAAGCTTCATCACCTGGCGCGTGAGCTCTTTTTAGCCCAGTGCAACACTAAACTTTACTAAACCCCAAATATACTACGCACCAGGTTGCAGGAACTGAATCCCTAGCTCTGGACCCGACCTCCACTAGGGCTTCACCGACGGGAGGCATCGTTTCTATACCGACTGTGGTTGGGAGTGGCTTTCACGAGGCGCACACTACATTGATTGGAATGACCGATGGTGCTGCATGCGATGTCTGCGGCGTCGTAGAAAACATTGAACATTTATTCTGCCACTGCCACCGATTTTAGCCGGAAAGACAAACATTACCTATCGTATTGCGACGACTGTACGATCGGCGGTTCTCTGCGCAGGGGATACTTGAAGACCGTCGCCATCGCTGGTCGGCCCACAAAGCTGTGAAGGTACTTTGGTCTTTCTTGATGGCGACTGGTCTATGTGAACGCCTTTGAATCGCTCACGCTCTCCACTCACGTGCGCGAGCTCACCGCGGATTTCCTCCCCCTCCCTATTTCTTCTTTCGATTGCCTCTTTCCCGTCCCCCAGAGTAGGGTAGCCAACCAGACTCATTTCTGGTTAACATCACTGCCTTCTCTCTTTATTTACTCTTCCTCTTCTTGTTCCCGTGGGACTGCAGCCGCCGCGACCGGAATCACAACTGCTACCTCGTGCTTAGCAGCGCAACGCCATAGTGACAGAGCTATCATGGCGGATGACATAATGAATCAGGTATAAAATTACCTATGTTTGAATGTCTCATCAAAAGGATTTCCTGTAGCTACATCCTGCCGCCCGATTCTTGGCTTCTCCCCCTTAGTGGGCGCGAGCCGTGACCGAGCCATAAAATTTTGTTAGTTTCAAGAAATTCCAATTTCATATGCTTAAAGATAATGTGTTCAAGTAATTTACATGAACGTGTTGTTAAGGGCGATGTGCCTATAGTTGGCTAACAATTGCACGTTAGCTGACCTAAATAAGGGGAGAATTGTAGCAAGTTTCAACGAGGGAGGAAGGGCGGTGGTTGAGAGCGTTTTTCTGAAGATTACTGTTAGATATCTACTGCACCAAAGAGAATATCGAACGAGCAAAATAGCCGAGATACCGTCAGAACCACGCGACTTCTTGGTGTCTAAATTAAGGTTTAAGTTAAGTACGATAATATAATAATAATATTTGGGGTTTTACGTGCCAAAACCACTTTCTGATTATGAGGCACGCCGTAGTGGAGGACTCCGGAAATTTTGACCACCTGGGGTTCTTTAACGTGCACCTAAATCTAAGCACACGGGTGTTTTCGCATTTCGCCCCCATCGAAATGCGGCCGCCGTGTTAAGTACGATAGCTCCTGCCCGATAGCTACTTTGTGTCCGCTTACCTTCATGAAAGACAAACCAACATAAAGAGCATTAAAATCGCCCATGCAGATAACGTTGGATGATAAAATAAAATTTGCGCATTGATGGTGTCATAAAGCTCCGCCGCCAAATTGTTCATTTCATGGTGTAATGATGCACCTTTTCCGAGCGCTCGTGCGAGTGGATGTGTGCGCGTCGTTTTCTTATTTTCTATCGACTTTTGATATCTTGTAATATGTGACGCCTGTAGTAGTATGCCAGGCCATTCACTCGGCTAACCTCTCCACCAATAGCTAAAATTTCTCCCACCAGAGTGCACGTACGTTCCCATACTGGCTGATATATACCGTTCCTTTGTGATACAATCTTCGAATACGCGAGATGTGTGCACGGTCGAGGGTCTATACGGTGTGAATAACGTAAGATGGCACTGCACGTTCAAAATACTATTTGGTGTCCTATGCTAGCGGTCTGGCTTAGCGCAGCACGAACATTGTGAGCAGTGTAGCTCGCAGTACTCAAACGAAAAATATTATATCTTTTTGTCGACTACTGTACCCTTCGCTAGATCGTTTTGTCGCGTACATGGCACGGAAATATCAGGCAACCTGCTAGCCACAGGCAAAAAAAAAAAAAGAAGCTGCATAAATGTAACATCGCTATTGCAGCAGGGGCTAAAGACAGTGACGAAGACGATAGGGGAAAGCCTGAAAGAAGACTCCGTTACGGAGCGCATATCAAGTAGAGCGCACAGAAAAAAATATAAGCTAATCTGATAAAATAGGTTCTTAGCAGGGGTACGGGAAAGTAAAATTACCGGGAATACAAAACCTATGCTGGCGAAGCACAGAACCGCAAGAAAAAAAAAATGCTTGATTGCCAGGAAGGTCGATTATGGCCTTAGCCCTAAATGCTCCAGACGAGGCGAGAATTCTGAAATTGTGTAATGTACCGTAAGGTTGGCACACAATGAGCTCTACTGAGCGCTACGCATGCAACCAAGTTAATGGCCCTTTACACTGCTTCACTGATCTCTCAGAGTTAGTGAGCCTGCGAGTGTTGTTTCTTTAAAAAGAAAGGTGACGCCCCCATGCTGCGGTGCAATCCGTGAAATTCATACTGAGGTACCCTTTTCTATTTACAGGTTTTGTATTGGACGACTTCACAATAAGATATACCTGCATTGCAGTAATATCATCTGTCTTTATGACCCAGCGTTGCAGAAAAGGTATTATGGTGAAAGTGCCCTGGCAAAAAAAGAACGAGCCTTTCATTGCAATGTCCTTGCTACAATGTAATACTGTGTGTGTGTGTGCCTCTGTGCGTGCGTTCTTTTAACGTTTTCCTCTCTGCCCTCTTTCTAACCCCTATCTCCAATCCCCAGTGTGGGGTAGCAAACCGGAGACTGATATCTGGTTAACCTCCTTGCCTTTCCTCTTTATCTCTCTCTCTCTCTACGGCCTTTCAATACTTTTCTTCTGGTAACAAACCTCTCGCGTAACGCGAGTTTGCAGCATTTCATTTAGCAGCAGCAGTGGAGGCACCGCAGCTCTGGCGCACGCAGAAGCGCATATCGGTGCATACGCCGGACGGAGGTCAAAGGCGCTTTGTGCGTACACCCGCTTTCTGCCCAACGTGCAAATCACAGCCCCGTTTCTGTACAGCGTTCAAAAGTTTTATCGCGAACAATTTTGAAATTCCTACGTCACGTTCTTTCATTTCCAGGTTCGCCTGCATTTTAACAGTGGCGTAATTCAGAATTCAAAAAAGGTCACATCCCTGCGCTACACACGCAGTACAGTCACTGTGCAAGATGGAGGAGCGGGTCCACAGGAGCTCTATTTTCGGCGCCACGCACTACAGGGCCTTCGCGGCGAAGTCTCTTTGTGTCATTTTCACGAGAATGATCTGAACTTTCTGCCTGCCGTTGACGGCGGGCTACTGCTTGTTCTGCTTTGTGCACAACGGTCTGCTGAGCCCGGCGTTGCCTGGTTGCAGAAGCGTGCGTAGGTCTACGATTCATTTATTCAGCAGTGGTTCGTACTTTACGAAGAGCTGCCATAACGTGTACGAAGAGTAAATCCAGGAATCGAGAATACCTGGCGCACTTGCGAAATTCCCGTGACACGTCGCGCGATACGATGCAACTGCTACATGTCATGAAACCTGGTGGAATACTGCGCAACTGCCATGCAAAGTTTGCATGTATGAATGGCACGTGGCGTGCCTCTCACATTGCGCGAGGAAGGAAAAATAAAGAAGAATTTATTGGCATCCCATTTGAAAGGGTGCGGTGAGAAATAGTAACCTAGTCTGCTTGATTTCATCATGTATGCATAGCTGATTTTCGTTCTAACATTTTTTTCATGTTCTTCGTCAAAACCTTTTATTTACCTTCCACCGCTACTTATGTAACTGCTACATCGCGTGCCACCTGGTGAAATTTTATGCAACTGCAATGCATAGTATACACATATCGATGTTACGCGGCGTACATCTCACCTCGCGTGACTCCTCGCGTGCTAGGACGCCTGTGTATGCGATGTGTTTCCGCAGCTCCTAGCAAGCTCTGCAGAAAGTTGCTGCTGCTGCTGCTGCTGCTAATTTAATGTCATTCCACTTGAAAAAGGGCGATGACAAATAGTCACCTAGCCTGCTTGATTTAATCAGGTACGCTATAGACGTTTTTAGTTTTAGTATTTCTTGTGTCATGTTGCTTATTCTTGTTTTATTCATCAAACGTTCTCTATCTACCTCTTACCGCTAACTATGCGACTGCTGCATGCCATGCTACCTGGTGCAATGATATGCAACTGCAATCCTAACTGTGCACGTATCGATGCTACGCAGCGTACTTCTCACATCGCGTGTAAGGTCCTTAGATAAAACAAATTTGCAAGGTAGCGACGCACATTGTTCTTTGCGCCGTCTTCCTTATTCTCGTGCTTACCCTCTCTTTTCCACTTCATTCGAGCCTGTGGTTGGTGGGATCCTTGCACGTGATGTGCTAAACGGCTAGAGGTCATATTTATTATATTGAAAAAGGTTCGAAACAACTGTGCATGCACTAATCATTTGGTCGTAGTTCTGCCAGAAGAAAGGGTGTAGTCGTAGCCAAGACATAGGATGGCCTTTTAGAGTGTGATACGGCAGCTGGCATAAAAAAAATTGGAGGGCGGTTAAGATTCGCTTTAAGACTGGCACACGATAGCATTCAAAGATCCCTGACTGCTTCTTACGCTTCCCGGCAACTGGAGCTTATGTAACCGTAATTTTTACCGGGAAACGCTCACCGCAGTTGCTATGCACGGAGGCAGGCTTTCTCGTAGGAACGTGGCCTCTTGCGTGGGACGCGATGCGATGGAGACGAGCGGCAGCTGGAGGTATTGCAAGCAACCGGGCGTGCCGCTCCATGGCCCCCGAGATACTCACGAGTCTGTTCACGCAAATGGCGGACGTTGTGGCTGGTCTATGAATGGTAGAAACGCTTGAAAAGGGGTTTCTTTGAGTTTTCGTGCAACATACTAATGGTTTCTCGCATTGTCAAATTACAATCCGAGAGTTGTTTTGTCTATAGGTTGTGTGTAAGTCATAGTTAGCGCTTTCGTCACGCATTTTAGCTTGAGAAATTCAATTAATTCAGGAATTTCCTTCCGTCACACGGAGGGGCTGGATATGGTTGGTTCGAAAATAGTTTGGCCGAAACGATCTCGACACCAACACCAGATTTTCTGTGACACCGGCTCCTTAGCGTTATCACGGTAAAGAAAGCACACGGCGCTGTAATAATCTGCATGAGAAGCTCCTTCCAGCGCTTTGGAAGTTACTGGCGCAGCGGACAATGGGGAACACGAACACATAGAAGCGTTTGTTGTCCGCGTCTTGTTGCCTGCTACCGACGCCTGTAGCATCCCTCGTTGCGTAACAATACGTAGTGGGGCGTGCTTGCAGACATGCGAATTATATCCACCTTGTGCAGGCACCTACGTTCGCATGCCTTTCAGCCTTGTTTCTGCTAAGTGCCGCTTATGGGGCAGAGTATACTTCACTGAAGAAAAGTTTTTTTTTTGTTAGAGTGGAGCGTCACCCACATCGGAGCCCCGAAGCAGTTGTATGACCTGACGAGGCCGTCACTGCGAACACACATCCGGATGCCGGTGTCCATGATATAGTATAACAACAAATGCCTTTGAACTGTAAGATAGGTCACGTTTACAGGCTACCCTGTTTTTTTACAAGTAAACACAACTACGATTATACACTTTAAACTTTTAATCTAGATAAAACAGGCATGTCCTTGTAACGTAAACCTGCTCATCCGACTGAAAACACAACCGTGTATTGTAGAAAAAAATAACGATACTTGGAAAGTGCGAACATACAAAACAACATGCTCCCAACGAACGTTAGAAAAGTCACCCAGAATGCTGAATACATTACACATAAAGCAGCTTATTTTGAGAGTGTAACTTAAGAAAAGATATACGCATTGATTTGATATTCCATTCACACATTTTATCGTTTATGTTTTACCGCTGCATCATACTCTACATCTGACATCAGTTTTTAGAGCGCAGCTCTTTGGCGTCCGTTCCTGGGTTTCGCGTCGTCGTCGGCGTTGTCCTCGGCCTCGTAACCAGCTCCGCCCCCCTTTCATCCCCCCAGCGCTAGCAGCGACCGACTGATACCGCTGGATGCCGCTGACGCCGCTAGAGAGTCAAGATAACGTGACTGCATAGAACACCGTCGCCGCCATGCAGAAAGAGGAGGAAAGGGTCCCCCCCCCCTGTTCTTGTGTGGCGGATAGGGTGCTCTTCAGTTGCCGACGCACCGGTTATTTTACGTAGGCCCCGGCACGTCGACTAATACGTGACCACCTTCCCACGGCTAGACCTGGTTCTTAGCGCTGCGGAAGCGAGGATATCATATTGTTTGTGTCGGCATCGGCGGCGTTGTCCCTGAAACCAACTGCGCAGCTGGGGTTGACTCACTATCGGCGTCAGCGGCATCAGTCAGTCGCTGCTATCTCTTCCCTCCTCCCTTTATCGTGTTGTCCGCTTGCTGCGCGCGCTTCTGCCCCAATCGTTTGCCGCTGGGTGTACACGCCGCCCCCCTCCCCCCTCTTCCTGCGAGTCTCCGGTTGTCAAAGCGCCGGCTCGAACTTAATTCCTTTCTTCGCTCCTCCTCCAATGCAACCCCCGTGCGGTGGCAATCAGAGAGCCAGATCGGTGGCGGCGGATCTGTATATGTGCACCGCCCGAGCCGAAATTGCCGCTGCCGTTCGCCTTGTGCGGTGGCAATCAGAGAGCCAGATCGGTGGCGGCGGATCTGTATATGTGCGCCGCCCGAGCCGAAATTGCCGCTGCCGTTCGCCACTGCGAAATTATCTGCCAGTTCTTTCTGAGCCATGAGCGAGACGACCGATGGAAGGCCTCCATCTGCTGCTGCTGCTGCTGCTGCTGCTAAACGAGCTGTCAGAGCAGAGGCCCAGCGCCGTCGCCGTCAGAATCCAGAGGTGCGTGCCGCCGAAGCAGAAGCTTACCGTCGCCGCCGTCGAGATGATCCAGGAGTACGCGTCGCCGAAGCAATACCGTCGCCGAAGGAATACGTGTGAAAAAAAAAATTCTGTGATAGCGCATACATGTGTTGCTCGATTTCTTTGCCTCAATCTATCGAAAAGGTGAAACAGCTTATTTGCTGCGCTCAAATTTCGCATTAGGAAGTAACGTAATCGTCGGTAATTTTTTTGTTACTCGTCGTTTTTCGCTTGTGTAAATGTAAAGTGTTTGCTTTCTAAATTGCAGCTATTTTTACATTATGTGTCTAGGCGTTATTAATATATTTTTGAAAGCATGCTACTGTTTGTGTATATGGCATCATGAAGCTGTGCAATTGCTATTGAAAGAGGCCTGAGGCCTATCAAGCTGCCGATGTCGATAGCTTTTCCGCTGGTCTCCAGCATCATGTACGTTACCTATGATGCTGAAATGGAATATTCTGCCTAACTGCTTTGCTTTGGAAGTTGAATAAATCATGCGGAACATTTATAATTTGTAGAAATACAAAAATGGTTTGACTTCATACAACAATCAGCAACATGCATTTGGTGTCTAAGAGTGCATCGGCATATTTTTAATATCTGGCTAAAGTTAGGTGGGACATTCTGCATATAAGTGTTTGTGTGTCTGTGCGTTGAAACGTGGTGATCAAATTTCTTGTTGTTATTAGTCACTGGATCCAAATGAAAATTACTTTGTATATATATGTATATATGAACGTTAACTTAGTACTTCCTGTTCACAGACGAATTGAGAAGCGACCAGTTAGCTTGTTGTCAATAACCCTAACTTACTTGAGTGAATATACGTATCTTGCTCGTTAATTACTGGTATTATTAAGAAGGCGTTAATTCAGATGTTTTACAGAACTATAACAAACATAGGACATGCACGCTTTCAGCAAGATACAATTAGCGTGCCTAATCTTTCTACAGAGACGAAGCTTGCAACACATCAAAAGACGCAAGACGACGAAAGGGATACACGACACAAGCGCAATGCACTACTAACTAGCCCTCCTATTCATCCTGCTGTAATCTTCCTATGTGAAATATCCCGTGAAAATCCCTCGAAGTATGTGGAATACCTCGTGATTACGCGCCCACCAGTACCAGCGAGCAGCCCCTCAAGTAGGGTGGATACGTACCAAGGGCATTCAGAAAGCTATTGCAGTGTGAGGAAAGTGCGCACACACTCTTTCGACGACGTGCTCAAGAGCTATCGGATCTCGTGATGACTCCTCCCCCCCCCCCCTAACGTCGAGGTGGCGTGCATGCTCTGCAGTGACGTGACATATTTTTACTATAAGCGCAGCGTGAAATAGGCAAGACGCACAAAAGAAGACGCGCACGGCGGACACAGCAATGTTTATTGTGAAAAAAGATGCGCCGTGAGTGTGTGTGTGTGTGTGTGTGTGTGTATATATATATATATATATATATATATATATATATATATATATATATATATATATATATATACATTATGATCATGTCAGATAATAACTAACGAAGCATTGCAATCACCATTGCTACCAAAGTCAGGAAGCATTTTCGACGAGTCGGCTGGGTGCCAGCCGTACTAATGAAATAAATGGTTCGTGTTTTCCAGCGTGGACTTGCTCATATATAAATAAATATCCATTTTATAATATTCGTTTTATACGATGATAACCTTGTCTTTCCACGCAGCATACGGAGCAAAGATGGCAGTGCGAGGTGAGCAATCAGCAGTATGTGCCACAATTGCGAAAAAAGAAAGACATTAAAAGAAAAGTTCTTAACGGTAAGATCCACTGCAAGAATAACCCCAGGTTAGATGACGCCTGATGATGAGTGATTTCAAAAGAGAAATGGAAGAGATAAGTACAGCGCCGTTATTGCCTATCGTGCGAGGGCACCTCCACAGCGCTGTACGGGTGAATTCCTGCAAAAGCCAACCGCAATGTATAGTGTCGGTATCTCGTGTACTGGACGTGGAACCCGATCAGAGTACTTGCTCCACGGCTGACTTTCTCGTCTGCTAGAGAATGAGGAGTGAATAACGCCATCAAACGTTACGGTGCCTAACATTCGCAAGTGCTAACGGCATCATGATTGAAATGGAACAGCATTTGTACAACATAGAAGAGATGATTTTGCATCCTAGAGGAGTGCTAAAAGTATTTAACAAGGTCTAAAAAACACTGTGTGAGAACAACAAACGAACCCTAATCTATTTTATCGCCCTAACAAACAAAAACGAGGTAATACAACACTGAGATAGTCAAAAATAAATACAGGACATTTGTGGCACAAACACGTAATTTTTACTGGCGATGCCTGATTATCCAAATATACATGCCGCGGTAGATTAGTGGTTATGCGGTTTCGTTACCGGACTTGTGGTCACGGTTTCCATCCTGACCACGGCGGCAGCATTTCTACGCGGCCTAAATGCAAAAATGATCGTTTACTTGACTTAGGTTCATGCTAACCTACACCAGGGGGCAAAAGGAATCTAGAGTCCTCCACTACGACGTGCCTCATAAAGTGCCTTTCGCGCCTCAAACAACACAATCTAACGTAATTATTCAATTTGAAAATGGAAAAAAATGTGTCTCTAGTCACCTTTCACTTCTTTCTCAAGTGTCTGTTTCATCATAACTACCACGTCTGTCATTTTCTTGAACGAAAGCCGGATTGCTAAAGTGGCGTTTTACGGAAAAGAAGGAAAGCGGCCACGTTGACTGTGATCTGGATCGTGAAGGGCACAGAAGTTTCCACCCCTTACGTTATCCGCATTAGAGCCACTGAAGAAAATCTCTACGAATCGCCTATTTGTTCGATCGGGAAGCTATGGGGTGAATGTATCAACTTCTTCAACGTAGCACGCCATTGCAACGATGCTGCTCTCGTGTCGGCACCTGTCTGTGAGATCGGCGCAGAAAAAAAAAGACGTATAGATATTGCGGGTGGGACTTCGCTAGGGGTGGAGACCAGTAGAAGATGGTCAGAGAGGCCATACTGTCTGAACGGAGCACTGATAGGTGATTACAGAAGAAAGACAGGCGTGCGGATTTAGAGCAAACGGAGGTCGCCTATATTCTAGCTGACATTAAGAGGAATAAATGGAGCTGGGCAGGACATGTAATGCTTATGTCGGATAAGCGCTGGCGGTCTAGTACAGTTACGGAATGGGTGCCAAGAGATGGGAAGTGCAGTGGGAGACGGTAGAAGACTAGCTGGTGGGGTGAAATCAGCAAATCATCGCCGTGGCGTTGCTTTGCTAAGCCCGAGTGCGCGGGATGAAATCCCGGCCACGGCGACTGGATATCAATGGGGCAAAATGCCAAAATGCGCGTGAACCATGCAATGGGCACATTGTAAAGAACCCGATTAATGTATACAATAATCCCGAATCACCCACTGCGGTGTTCGTTAGTATGTTTTCCATACTTCCAAGCATGAGATGGGGTCCGCTGGCGCAAGACAGAAGTAACTGGAGATCGCGTGGAGAGGAGGAGGACTAGATTTTAGTGAAGAGAAAGGAGGAGAGGCTGGTCTGGAGAGCGTGTCTCTAGCCTGCTACTCCTCACTGGGGAAAGGGGAATGGGGAAATACAGGGAAAAGTAGGTGGCGTGGAGAGGTATTCACCTATCCAGTGGACGTGAGTGGGCGGGTAAACAGTGATGATAAAATGGTGGCTGACTAGTTAAGAAAATGACTGGTTAGCAATTAGGGAATGTTTCAGTGCTGGAATGAGCGCAAGTACAGGGGATCCAGTTCTGGAGGCCCGCGCCGTTCTCAGGCGTCCCCGCTCTAAGAAAAATAGTTAGTTTTAATTTTCTAAAATAACGAAAAAGAATAACGTACTAAGAATATCGAAAACCTCAGGACTTGTCGACGGGCACAAAGACATATACGACGTTACCTCACCAAACTGGACCGAAAAAGGTGGAGGGACTTTTGTGGGACACTGGACATACGACAACCGCTGAGCAAAATCTGGAGAGTCGTCAGAGGCATTCGCAAAGAGCCGCAACAGCTTTATCCTTTTATCGCCCTCTCATTACATGAGCGCGCATCCCTGAAAGAGGTGGCAGAGCAGTACTGCAGGCTCCTTTCCAACGGGGCACAACCTTTGCGGCAAACTGCAAGTCGTCAGCCTAGTCCACCTCGAGCTACCCTTCCTGACTTAGAATTACCATTCACCATCGAGGAGCTTACGGCAGCAATCAGCGACGTAAACAAGCGATCATCACCTGGCCATGACGGCGTGAGTTATGAAGCACTCGCAAATCTATGTCACACATATCGCCTACGCCTTCTGGAGTACTACAACGCCTCATGGATAACTGGGGAGGTTCCTACGGAATGGAAGCTTGCGAAAGTCATTCCTATATTGAAACCATCGAAGCAGCCAACAAATTACGCCTCCTTCAGACCCATATCTCTGCTTAGCTGCGTAGGAAAGCTATTCGAAAAAATGATCTACAAACGACTAAATTGGTTTCTGGAAACTGCAAAAGTTTACCCGGAGGAAATGAATGGCTTCCGGCAAAATAGATCCGCAATTGATAATGTCATTGCCTTGGTCTCATCTATTGAAGAAGAATTGGTCTCTGGCAACATACCTACTGCATTATTTTTAGACATTAAGGCAGCATATGATTCGGTCTATCATACAGCAATACTTGACGCTTTGGAAACCCTTGGTCTTGGAGGGCGGCTCTACGCATGGATTGCAGACTATCTTCAAGGACGTCAACTTTTCATGTGTACCCCGGATGGCCCCACGGCGCTTTATGCCGTCGAGAAGGGAGTGCCACAAGGAGCTGTGTTAAGCCCGGTATTATTTAATTTAGTCCTCATCCATCTGAAAAGAAACCTGCCCCCTGGTGTCAAAATCACACTGTATGCGGACGACATCTGCATTTGGAGTGCGGCGCGTTCCCGCAGTACCACCCAACAACGCCTCCAGAGAGCGCTAGCAAATATATCGGCCTACCTAAATCCAAAGGGTCTGAAATTGTCCCCCGACAAAAGCGTTGCCATGGCTTTCACGCGGAGGTGTATGGAAAAATACCCACTAGTGTTGGGTGGTCGCGCCCTTCCATACGTCAAGACGCAAAGGTTTCTTGGAGTGACGATCGACAGGAACCTCACATGGTCGCCCCAAGTGAAAAAACTGAGTGAGAAGATTTCCTCGGCGTCCCACGTATTCCGATTTCTAGCCGGATCACAGTGGGGCAGCACCTGTCGATCAATGGTGCTCCTCCATAAGGCCTACGTCGATGGAACACTCCGATATTACCTCCCGATCCTGCACAAAATATCTCCCACAAGCAAGAGAAAACTTGAGGCAGCACGAAACAACTGCCTTCGCGTATGTCTTGGCCTTCCGAAGGGGTCGTGCCGCTCAGGGACTGTAGCAGAAGCTGGATGCCTGCCTCTGGAAGTGCTATGTTCGCAGGAGACACTTCGGATACACCTCCGCCACGTCATTCATACAAAGACTCACTTTTTAAAGGATATTTCCAGAACCCGTGCTACATGTAGCTTTGGGCAGGCCGTCGGAAGCATATCTATTTCGAATCCTGCTCAGGCGTCACAAATTATGCCGCGAAACGTTTCACCATGGACACTGTCCCCACTGGAAATCGTGCCATACATACCTGGAATCAGTGCGAAAAAGAAAATGCCTCAAGCAGCGACCTATCAGATAGCTTTAGAATATATGCACAAAGAATACGCAGCCGCAACGCACATTTTCACAGATGGCTCTACAACTCCACATCATTCATCATGTGGACTTTTTGTTCCCTCTACAGGACAACGATTCTCGTTTCGTCTTGAGCGAGCGACATCATCTACTTCAGCGGAGCTCTATGGCATTAAGGAGGCCCTTGTGTATATACTTCGACAGCAGCCGACAAAGACATGGGTGATATTCACTGACTCAAAAGCAGCCCTACAAAGTATATGGAACAGGCACAAGCGTTGCAATAATCAACCAGCAGCATTTGACATTGCTTATCTTCACCACAGGGCTAAGATTGCTGGGCATTGCATAAAGTTCCAGTGGATACCTGGCCATGCCGGCATTTCGGGAAATGAAAGAGCGGACGAAGCTGCCAGAAATGGACTCCAATACCGCAAGTTCAGAAGAACATATTTTACAAAAACCGACGCTTCAGCCATGGCAAAAAAATATGCCTATCAAGAAAAAAACCGCGTCTTGAATCTGCCGCTTCACCAAGATAACTTCCTACGTTACATTGACCCAGAAATGAGACCGAAAATTCCACGACCACTTCCTCGACACTTAGAGACATTGTACCATCGTCTTCGACTGAACGTGGCATATACGAACAATTATCTGTACCGCATAGGACTTACCACTAACCCATACTGTGATAACTGTCGCAACTTAGAGACAATTGAGCACATATTACTAGAATGCCCCGCGTACCGCGACGAGAGACAATTTTTAACGCGATAGCGTTAAGGAGCTCGTGTCGCAGAAAAGCCGGTGTCGTCGGCGTCGGGTGTCGGCGTCGGCGGCGTTGACCGTGAGCGATAAATCACGGCAGGCGCTTCATAAATAAAAAGCAACTTCCAAGATTGGCCCGGTGGGAATCGAACCCGGGTCTCCGGAGTGTGAGACGGAGACGCTACCACTCAGCCACGAGTTCGATGCTTCCAAGCGGTGCAAACGCGCCTCTAGTGAATGCGGTGTTGCCTTCGAAACGAGCCGTGGAAAGTTATACTGCGGTGTATATCGGTAATTATGAACATGTAACGTACAGAAGTCACAATTACACGAGTTGCGAAGTGCGTTTCCGCTGCATTTCTTCTGCGCTTTCCGCACACGCAGAGCCATCTTGCGGCAAACACAGAAGACCCCCTCCTCTCAATGTACGGCGCTGCCCCGACAGGAGGCGCGCCGCGCGCGCATTGGGACCGCTGCCAGGCGCGTCGCGGGACTCCCTCTCCCCTGACGACGCTTCGCCGTGCTCCCGGTTTAGATTACTATCTATCTCTCTGCCCGTGCCGATCACGACGTTTGGCTGGCGTAGATCGTTTCCCCTCCGAGACACCGAGTTCTTTGGTTCGTTTCGTTCGCTCAGGCGCACGTTTCGTTTGCCGCGCCGAACGCTGCGTTGCTCGACGCTCACAGCGTGATAGGTGGGCGCTAAGTCCGATGCGGGGCGCATCGTAAGTGATTGCTGTGCCGTAGCGCATTGTCTTATACCCCTTGGCGGGTCGACGGGAACGCTGTCGCGTCCCACTCTTGAAGGCGAAGCTTAAGCGTCCTCCAATTTTTTTTTGAGCACCAAATGGACATGATTCGCCACGAACCGTTAACATTACCGAGCATCTTAGGTCCAATGCCCGGCCCTTCAAAACAGCGACGGGTTTTGGATTTATTGTTCAAATACCTGACAGAAATGGGTCAAATAGGAAAACTTTAAAAATTGCATCCTTCCCATACAAAAGCCTAAATTAACCCGCCATGTCACGTGTAAAAATTAGTATCAGGTCCACTCGGACATTTCATATTTATTTTTATCCTTTTTTTTTCTCCCACTCTTTTCTGGAATCTTTTAATCCCATTCCCCATCCCTATACAGAGTAGCATGCCAGCGGTTATATACGCGCCGGCAAAATTCTCTGTTCTTCTAATAAAGAGCCCTCTCTCTCTCTCTCTCTGTTTTTTTACAAGTAAACACAACTACGATTATACACTTTAAACCTATAATCGAGATAAAACAGGCATGTCCTTGTAACGTAAACCTGCTCATCTGGCTGACAACACAAGCGTAATCGTAGAAAAAAATAACGATACTTGGAAAGTGTGAACATACAAAACAACATGCTCCCAACGAACGTTAGAAAAGTCACCCAGAATGCGGCACACATTACACATAAGGCAGCTTATTTTGAGAGTGTAATTAAAAAAAAAGATGTACGCATTGATTTCATATTCCATTCATACATTTTGTCGTTTCTTTTTACCGTTGCATCATACTCTGTATCTGACATCAGTTTTTTGTTACTCGTCGTTTTTCGCTTCTACAAATGTAAAGTGTTTGCTTTCTAAATTGCAGCGATTTGTAAATTATGGGTCTAGGCGTTATTAATATATTTTTGTAAGCATGCTACTCTTTGTGTATATGGCATCATGAAGCTGTGCAATTGCTACTGAAAGGGGCCTGCGGCCTTTCAAGCTGCCGATGTCGACGGCGTTTCCCCTGGTCTCCAGCATCATGTACGTTACCTATGATGCTGAAATGGAATATATTGCCTAACTGCTTTGCTTTGGAAGTTGATTAAATTATGCTGAACATTTATAATTTATAGAAATACAAAAATGCTTTGACTGCATACAGCGGTCAGCAACATGCATTTGGTGTCTAAGAGTGCATCGGCATATTTTTAATATCTGGCTAAAGTTAGCTGGGACATCCTGCATATAAGTGTTTGTGTGTGTGTGCGTTGAAACGTGGTGATCAAATTTCTTGTTCTTATTAATCGCCGGATCCAAATGAAAATTACTTCGTATATAAATGTATATATGAACGTTAACTTAGTACTTCCTGTTCACAGACGAATTGAGAAGCCACCAGTTAGCTTGTTGTCAATAACCCTAACTTACTTGACTGAATATACTTATCTCGCTCGTTAATTACTGGTATTATTAAGACGGCGTTAATTCAGATGTTTTACAGAACTATAACAAACATAGGACGCGCACGCTTTCAGCAAGATACAATTAGCATGCCTAATCTTTCTACAGAGACGAAGCTTGCAACACATCAAAAGACGCAAGACGACGAAAGGGATACACAACACAAGCGCAGTGCACTATTAACTATCCCTCCTATTCATCATCATCACAATCATCATCATCATCATCATCATCATCAGCAGCAGCATCAGCATCGTCATCATCATCATCATCATCAGCCTGGTTAGGCCCACTGCAGGGCAAAGGCCTCTCCCATACTTCTCCAACTACCCCGGTCATGTTATATTTGCCCTCCTATGTATCCTACTGTAATCTTCCCTATGTGAAAAATCCCGTGGAAGGCCCGCGAAGTATGCGAAAATACCTCGTGATTACGCGCCCATCAGTACCAGCGAGCGGCCCCTCAAGTAGGATGGATACGTACCAAGGGTATTCAGAAAGCTAACGCAGTGTGAGGAAAGTGCGCACGCACTCTTTCCACGACATGCTAAAGAGCTATCGGATCTCGTGGTGCCCTCCCCCCCCCCCCCCCCCAACGTCGAGGCGGCGTGCATGCTCCGCAGTGACGCGACATATTTCTACTATAGGCACAGCGTAAAATAGTCAGGACGCACAAAAGAAGACGCGCACGGTGCACTCAACAATTTTTATTGTGAAAAAAGACGTGCCATGTATATATATATATACATTATGATCATGCCAGATAATACCTAACGAAGCATTGTAATCACCACTGCTATCAAAGTCAGGAAGCGTTCTCGACGTGTCGGCTGGGTGCCAGCTGCAATACTGAAATAAATGGTTCGTGTTTTCCAGCGTGGACTTGCTCATATATACAAACATCCGTTTTATAGTATTCCTTTCCTACGACACCCGCCGCGGTTGCTCAGTGGCTATGGTGTTAGGCTGCTGAGCACGAGGTCACGGGATCGAATCCCGGCCACGGCGGCCGCATTTCGATGGGGGCGAAATGCGAAAACACCCGTGTACTTAGATTTAGGTGCACGTTAAAGAACCCCAGGTGGTCAAAATTTCCGGAGTCCTCCACTACGGCGTGCCTCATAATCAGAAAGTGGATTTGGCACGTAAAACCCCATATATTATTATTATTATTTCCTACGATGATAACCTTGTCTTTCCACGCAGCGTACGGAGCAAAGATGGCAGTGCGAGGTGAGCAATCAGTATGTGCCACAATTACGCAAAAAAAGACATTAAAACAAAAGTTCTTAACGGTAAGATATACTGCAAGAATAAGCCGAGGTTAGATGACACCTGATGATGAGTGATTTCAAAAGAGAAACGGAAGAGATAAATACAGCGCCGTTACTGCCTGTCGTGCGAGGGCACCTCCACAGCGCGGTACGGGTGAATTCCTGCAAAAGCCAACCGCAATGTATAGTGTCGGTATCTCGTTTACTGGACGCGGAAGCCGATCAGAGTACTAGCTCCGCGTCTGACTTTCTCGTCTGCTGGAGAATGAGGAGTGAATAACGCCATCAAACGTCACACACACACACACACACACACACACACACACACACACACACACACACACACACACACACACACGCACACACACACGCACACGCACGCACGCACGCACGCACCCACGCACGCACGCACGCACGCACGCACACACACACACACACACACAGAAAGAAGAAAAAAAATTGAAATAAACGACGATGACAAACACACCGCGGAGGCGCCACACAACACGCAGATACAACTTATCCGAGCGCCTATAAACTCATGTGGAACTTTGTGCAGGCTACGCATTTGAGTCTCGCGCAAAGAATATCCTGGAAGCACCAGGAGTTGTGTTTTCTAACGGTGGGTTTTAACTTTGGAAACCGAGTATGTGTGGAATGCGTTCGTACTGATTACTTCATTGGATCTGCGATGCTCGATTGCCCTATGAAATAATCCATTTCTAGAAATTCATCAAAACGGGAGACATCGCGTGTCACTGGTTGCGTAGAATACTAAAGTAGCACTCGTGCCACTCTTCTTTAACACACCTCGTATAATTTAATAATTTCTTTCGGTAGCAAGTGGTTAGATGATAGCTATCTGTTTTTACGTCTGCGTGAGCAGTATGTAGGCTTCGTCTTTAACGATCCTTTCTTGGATTAAACGCTACGTTGCTCGGTCACGACAGAAAATTAGAATCACACGCTGTTTCAAGTCATTCCTTTGTGTCAGATGGCTTCTAGTCGTGGTACCAAAATTGAATTTACCTAATTTACTGCACTCTTATGTGTGACCAATGACTAAGACAAAAAATAATTGTGGACGAGTATGTTGAGGGCATTGCCAGAGCTTATGACACGGGCAGAATGCACAAAAGCGAAAGTTTATTGCTGCTATCATATAACTCGCAATAACTAACTTTTACTACGTGTGGCACTCGGGGACTGCTGCTTAAACGAAGCTCTCTTCGCCGGAGTCAAAGCGTAACACAGTGTCCCTCACGCACGAGTGGAGCGACCCATCAGAGCAGATGTGCGGAAGCACGCTGTCGTCTGCTGCCTGCCTACGAGGGCGCCGATCGTTTCGCGAAACAGCCTGCTCTTCTGAACAGCAGCCTTGCACATCGGCGGCCCGCGGAAATGTACCCCGGATTCTTTAGGGACCGATCGAATCCGATATATGCGAGTTCGTCGTACGCATTCGCTCTCAACCTACAGCTCAGTCGCACTCACTCGCGCATGCACGCACATACACAGAACCCGCACAAGCCTATCCATACACGCGCGTGCACTAACAAACAAACACACACACACACATGCCCAAACAAGCGAGAAACACATTATCAAACAAACAAAAGTTGCCCTCGGAGGGGCGAGGGACGAGGTGTCGGCAGAATCAAAGCAATCGCAACACCATCTGCTACGACCGGAAGGCCATTTCAGAGAAAACCTGCTGCCAGGATTGACAAATACTAAAAGCCAGCCCGAGAAATTGGCAAATTCTTCCTAGTTCACATACAAAAAAAAAACGAAATAGAGATTTCGCGTTAGTCTACGGTGTAATCACTTCGATTTTATTGCAGACATAGGCCTGCGCACTTACTTCGAGGTTGAGTTTCAGCCCTTGTTACAAAAGAAGACCAATTTGCAAGGAAATGAAACAGTAGAATTACCCTCTGCGCAAAGGATTTTTATGCGAAGCATATTACGAGGGCTCAACCCAGCTCCTCAGGCGCGGCGGTGACCATGAAATCACGTGACACCGTGACGTCACGACAGAGGAGAAGTGGCTTTGGCTCAACTCTTGCAAGACGGGCTGGGTGGGAATCGAACCAGGGTCTCCGGAGTGTGGGACGGAGACGCTACCACTGAGCCACGAGTACAACGCTTCAAAGCGGTACAAAAGCGCCTCTAGTGAATGCGGTGTTGCCTTAGAAACGCGCTGTTTCTAAGGCGTGCGTCTCTTGCTCAGGCGCACATTTCGTTGCCGCGCCGAACGCTGCTTTGCTCGACGCTCACCGCGTCCAATGCGGGGCGCGTAGTCGCTGCCCTGTAGCCCATTGTCTTACACCCCTTGGCGGGTCGACGGGAACGCTGTCGCGTTCCACTCTTGAAGGCGAAGAAGTAATGCATGAGTTGTTTCTTCGTCTAGCCGAACCAAATATAGCCAAGCAACAGCAGTTCACCAGGCTAAACAGTGGTTCAAGAACTAAAATAAAGGCTAGTATGCTTCGCATCCTGTGGGCTTAACCTTACCTAAGCCACAGCAATTTTTTTTAAATGCAAACTGTATGAAGAGATCTCGCTTTTATTTAGTCCCAAGCACGCTGCCAATTGAAGAAACATGCGCACAAATCTATATACGTAAGCAAATCGCACAGCCGTAGCTGATGAACGGCAAGTCTTAGTAGCTGGCATTTTTTCCTTGAGTGGAGGCTATTCGACATTACTGCTTATAGTCAGAGCAGTCGATTCGCGGGAAGTGTTTTTTTTTGTTAATATTCTTTTGGTTTGATAAGCCTAACGTGTGCATTCGACAAACAAGGTTATGCCGCTATATAGGTTCACCATATATTATTCTGCGTTCGGGGCGGCCCAGCAATTTTAAACATTTTTACGTTGTCCGTGAGTTTAAGTATATTCTATGGTTGGTTTTGGAGACGATAATGATGCTAGTGAAAAAATTAGGCAGCTTAAATCAGCGAGAATATTTCACATGGTGCCAGTTAGTTTATTTTTCTTGTATTCCAAACTACCTAGCCTCAGTGACGTGATTTTGTTTTATTATATTTCAGAACGACCTTGTAAGTTCCTCACATTGAGGACTCGGAACCGAGAACAATAAAATGAAGATGCATAACTTGCATGGGAAGTTAATATGTTACAAATTCCAACTTCAGGCTGCCCCCTAGCCGACATTATGCATCCCACATATATGCAAATTTCAGGCTGATATATAACAAAGCTAACCTATTTAGAGATATGACTGTTTTCTGAGCATATTCAAAATAGCACACTGAGAGACACGGAACGCAATCAATACATTTATTTAGTTCACGTTTAGCCTGGCGTTTTTACCTCTGCAGCATTGCTTTGTAATATTCGGTTTTATTTTTCCATTTAGATACATACTGCGGTTTGCAGCAATTCTAAGCAGGTGGGCAATAGTGCTAAAGAAGAAAGGAAAACGACACATGAACTTTTCACAGCTAGCAGCGACACTGATAAATCTAAGGAAGTAGAGTTATTACACATAACACATCAGAAAGAGTAGGGCGTGACACACATGACATAAAAGTGAATCAACTGGTAAATGAATAAATCATTACATAACCGTCGCTACAAGAGCGAGTGCAGTGCGCATTCTGAGCAACTTTCACATTGACTTGCGAAAACGTATCAGGTAACGCATTCCATGCGGTGATTGTGCGCGCAAAGAAGTAATTTTTAAATAAATCAATGCGTGCCAAAACAAGGGAGCAAGTTATAGCTATGTCGCTGTCGGGATGCGTGCTAAGGGAATGGTTTGATTTATTCATATGCACTGATTTTAATTTTACCGCTGTACAAGGCGTACAAAAGTTTCAATTTCACAATTTTACTAAAGGAGAAAAAAACAATACGAAGCAGAATATAATCACCAGAAAATACTTGAATTCTATTCAGGGTTCAGTTAAAATCTCAAAGACCTCGCGTATTAACATTGTCGTCGTGAACGCATCAATTTTGTACGCAGTATCAACGTAGTCGTAGTGAAGGAACAATAAATGGCCTTCACTTCTACTCAGCTGATATTTATACTGAAAAAAAAACAGGCAGGTACTGCGAATACGACTTTGCTATCCGTTAATATAGACGACGTTAACTGCATATCTGCAGAACTAGACATACGGTTTGCGCCGCAGTTATGAGTTTAAAAAGTTACTGAGGCCAGTGTGAGGTGCTTCATCCATGCCAGCACAGACCATGCTCCTTCCGTTTAAATGTCAGTAAGAAGAAAAAAAAGCTGCATGCAGTTAGCAGCTCTGTGGGAACATTTTGAGCGCACATTTTGAATTGTAAATGTCCATTCCATTGCAACTTTGCCTGTCAGGGGCGTAATACGTACCAGAAGGCTATAACAGAAGACTCACATTCGGCGTCGGATCGTTATTTGCACAACAATTACGTCGGACATTCTAAGTTTGGGGTTCTTTGGGCCATTTGTCTCTATCTCACGCTACTTTCAGCAGAGAATGCTAGCGGATACGAGTGTTCGTGACGAAGCCTTTGAATGCACTTAGGTGACTAAAAGGAACGCTCTAACTACACTCATATGACGCGAGACTCCCTTGTTTTGTGCATATTTTATGCCTCAAAAGAAGCCATGTTCTTGTGTTAAATTTATTAGGAATTGAACATGACGCCACATTTCATGTCTTTTGAGCTTCGGATACTTAAATTTTTCGTCGAAAAAGAAGAGAAAAATTTGTAAGGTGTTGAGGAGAACTAATACGATAATTTAACACCTGTCTTTCTAAACATTTTTGGAGGCACCATTGCTGCTTTTGTTGGGAAAGCTTCTGGTCTAAGGCAGGAGTAACCGCGGTAAGATTGGTAGATTGCAATACAATTGTTGTGGTAATTCGGTCAGCTTGCACATAACCTTCGATACCCTTATTCCCAGGGTGCCAGCATATCATGACTTGCTGGTGAGACATACATGTTGTGCGAAGCACGAAATAAAACTCACAAAGTACAAGGTTTCTTTCTTTACGCAGAGGTATTAAGGCTTTTGCGAAGCTTAGTTAATCTGAAAATATGATTATTTTTGAAGTTCTGATTCCCTTATATGTTTCACAGGCGACAATAATGCATATACCTTAGTTGTAAACATACATGTTTCCATGTGCAAAACATCGTCATCGGAGAAGGATGAACCGATTTCTGCATAAAACACGCCGGCGCGTCACCTGCAGGCATCGGTGTAAAATTTTATGCAGGAGTACTTCGACTGAAGTTCTAGGAAATGCATTCGAATATGTGCCACTGGGGCGTGTTTTGTCTCCTCTAAAAACGGTATATCACATTCTAGTAGCTGACTTTGCCACGGCGGCAATGGCTTCGGTGGGACCGTCAGGTTACGCACAAGAACTGGGACTTCCATTTCCTCACGAATTTTCCTTACACGCAGAGAGAATGTGTCTCTAGCTGCTGGACGATTGTTTGCATTGCAGATGTCATGTTGTTTATAGTCGCACAAGAGAGGTGGTCGTGAATAGCGTTCACATTCAGAATGTATATGAAACGGGAGTACGACCTTAGAAGGTGAAGCGACCACTAGCTAGCTACAACATAGAGGCTCTACATGGTTTGTTGTGAATACACTGGTCGCCAGGCGGGTACATAGGCAGTGTGCAGAGTCCAGCATCTTCAAGGCGTTAGGAGTAGCTGATTGATACCCTATGGGCACGTAATCTAAGCGCCTTCGAATGAGGCTATGTAAAGGTTCATTACGCACTTCCTGGCACTACCCCACGTTGTGTGTGACAGAATTTCAAGAATGTCTATGGTTTTTAGTAATTTGTTCTTAAGGTTCTTCAGGTGCAGAATAAATGTTAATCTAGTGTCTAAAATTATTCCTAAAACTTGTGCTCTTTGTTTACAGGTACGTGTTCACTATACAGCTCAACATGGGGTTCTGGAACTAGGCTTCTCTTTCTCGAAAAAAGGACGCAGGTGCTTTTAAACGAATTTATCTGAAATCCATTCTCCTGTGCACATCCGGACACTTTGTTCAGGCCAAGTTGAACTTGCCGTTGGCAGGCTGCGAGGTTAGAGGATTTAAATTCCATCTGCGCGCCATCAACACAAGTGGAATAAAACATACATCGTAGAATAAATGAACGTAAAGAATTATTTTTCAGAATAAAAATGGTTACGCTGTACTCCATGCTGTGGTACTTCCGTGTTCTGGTTAAATGGATTGAACAGAGCATTGCCAAATCTAACACGGAACGTGTGGCTCGATAAATAGCATGATAACTTTATGCTTCAGAAAGATCTAGGTAACATTTCAAGGTGGTGCTCAAAATGCCTAATGTTATTAAATCCGACTAAATGCAAAATTATGTCTGTCTCACGTCGCTCGAACTCACCAACTCCTTTCGGCTATATTATCAATGAAACCAACCTTGAGCTTGTGACTTCCTATAAATATCTTGGAATCCAGCTACACAGTAATCTTTCATGGCATGCGCACATGAAATATATCACGAACAATGCGAACAGATCTCTTGGCTACATTCGCAGGAATATTTCAAAAGCCCCACCCCATTTGAAGTTACTGCTCTACAAAACACTAATTATACCGAAGCTAGAGTACGCGTCATCTGTCTGGGACCCTGGTCAAAAAACACTAGCAGGTACCATTGAATCAGTTCAGAAGAGGTCAGCACGTTTCCTTTCTAATTATTCCCGCACATCTAGCGTTTCTTAAATGAAGTCAAACCTTGGCCTTAATAACTTGCACATTCGAAGAAAAATTTCCCATCTCTGCTTTTTTCAAAAAATTTTTGCCAAAACAGCTCGCTTAAATAAGACTTCATTTCAGAGCCTTAGTACATGTCGTCGCATCTTGATCATTAGTTTAAAGTGTTCATTCCTTTCTGTCACACAAATGTTTTCTCTGACTCATTTCTGCCGAAAACCGTGCCGAGTGGAACCGCCTTCCCTCCTCCATTGCCTGCATCTTGGAGGCATCATCTTTCAAGACTGCAATAACTGATTATGTTTTGAGTTGATCACCTTAATACTAATAATTATTTGAACATGTATATTTTTTATTATTGTACCCACCTCCTCTGTAACGCCCTTCTGGGCCCTGAAGGTACTGTAAATAAATAAATAAGTAACTTTGTACTACGTCAAGCTTGACATCACGAATACCGATTTAAGAGAGATCGTGCAAATGTCAGTAACGCCAGGTGGTGTCATAGGCCTTTTCTATATGAAGGAACATCGACAGGAAGAAGTTTTTGTGAAAAAAATTTTCACGATAGTGTGCCTCAACTAGCACGAGGGGGTCCATTGTAGATAGGCCTTCTCTAAATACACACCGATAAGGGTCAAGCAATTTGTTTGATTCGAGGAATTGTAATAGCCGGTGATTAATCGTTCTTCACATAGCCTACAGAGGCAGCGTGTTAGCACTATAGGCTGGTAACTTCCTACAGAAGATGGATCTTTACCCTGTTGCAAGACAGAAACTACAATAGGTACTGTCCATGCTAACCCAATGTGTGCTGTTATCCAGAAAAGAGACAACAGAGTCATTTGCGTATCAGCGTGAGCGTGTTTTATCATTAGGCACATGATCCTATCAGTTCCGAAAGCACACTTGTCACAGGTATTCAAATAGGCTCTGAGCTCGGCTACACCAAAAGGTCGGTTGGATTGATAGGTTCAACTGCATTTGCAGTTCAATTCCCCATTTTCTGCTGTATTCTAATGATTCATGAAAACTTCGGAGTAATGTTCTGAACTAAAAACACGCTTGAAATGCGCCCATTTGCAAAATTCCTAATTGCCGTTTGCGAGTCGCAGATCACGTATGTAGCTTTGGTTTGCGCGAGGGCCGCTTCCTCTGCCGCTTTGGCATGTACCGTGTTCACGGTGACGCTCGTGAGGTGGTTGCCTCGGTGGCTAGTAACTGCCGCCACGAAACTCTTTCTCTCTCGATAGCGGGCTGCGTCGGTGAAGACCGCCATCTTGTCGTTGGAGTAACTTTTGTTAATGTGTTGTGCCCTGGCTTTACGCCTGCCTGTGTGGTGTTGGGGGTGCATGTTGCGAGGCAATGGAGGTACGTATAGTTGCTCATGTACGGTTCCTGGAATTTCTACTTTGATGCCGTGCTGCGAGTGGTGTGTGATGCCGAGCCTTTCAAGCACACGTCTGCCCGGGTGGGTCTTGGATAGGCGCTCGAGTTGGGACACTTGTTGCGCCTCCACGAGTTCTCCGAGCGTATTGTGTAAGCCATGTTCTAAGAGCTTGGCGGTGCTAGGCCCAAGTCCCAACGCACATTAGTACGCCGTGCGTATGAGGGCGTTGAGCTTGTTTCTTTCCGCAACCGTCCAGTTGTGAAACGCTGCCGTGTACCTTATTTGAGAAATGACGAAGGCTTGTATGAGTCGGATGACACTGCGAGGAAAATTGTGTTTGTGGTGCCCAAAAAAGCTGTAGGATTCTTTGGTGCGCCCTCGTTTCTGAGGGCGATCAGGAAGTTTTCGAAAGGCGGTATCCATATATATGCATGCGAATGTCGGTAGTAAGGCTAGCCACCCACCATGGACCCAAACAAGGGGAAGTCGCAAGAGTTGTAAACAAAACCAATCCAGCAGCCACCTACTCTGCGTTCTTCTTTCTCCTTTTATTCCCTTTACCCCTTTCCCCAGCAGAGTGTGGTCAGCCGGTACTTACACTGGCTAGCCTCCCTGTCTTTCCTCCCCTTTGTCTCCTCCTCCTCCTTTTGCTATAACTAAATATGTACAACCAAGGTTGGTTGTTCCACAGAAGATTGACCATTGGCACCCGGAAAAATGGCAGTTGGACGAAGTCTGTTTAAAATAGGAAAGATGGAAACGTGAGAGAGAAAGCAAAAGAGTTTGGGAATGAGGAGAGTAAAAGGTGAGTACCGACTTCCCCCGGATGGCTCAGGCAGGGGATCCCATCTACGTGAAGCCGAGGCCAAAAAGTCGGGTTGCGTCCGCCGAGGGGCCATAAAGGTCCAAAAACTCGGCATCGTGCGGGGCCTAACTCCCAGTAACCTTTATTTTCTTGGACATGGCAAAGCCATACACGGCTAAGTGTGGGAACGTCCTACCTCATGTGCTTGGGTAAGCCATGTCGCTACGTCCCATATACGCTCCTTTATGGTGTATATGAACAGAGGCAGAAGCTGAGCAGACAGTCTGTGGAGAAAATATGACCGGGATCTCGCCAGCACGTGTTTATAGGCAGTGACTATAAACCTTGTGTATAAAGGTAATAGATGTAAATCACGTACTCAGTGTTTCGTCGACCTTAAGATGGCGAGAATCTTGATTCATTCCTGATTCCTTGAATAGCTGAATATTTGAGGAATTCGCATCATAAAAATAAATCTTGGAAAGGATGAGTCATGAAACGGGAGAACTCATTTCCCAGTAAATTTATTATGAACATCTCCTTCTTGTTTCGGCAAGATCTCTCTTTAGGTTGCTAGATGTTTTCAATTCCACATTACTGAAACATTTTTCATGCTATTCATTACCTTCGAGAAAGAACCCCCGCATGCTTCGATAGCTGACTGGCCTACAAGCTTCAGTGGCTCAGAAGCTAAGAACAAGCCACAAGGGCCTAGTGCCGTGGGTCCATTGCGCTTAGTGGTCATTGCTCCTTCATTTCTTCTAGTCTGTCCATCAGACGCATGCGAAAGTGGCTGTCTGAAATCCTTGATGGCTCGCTCGGGGGCGCTCTTGCACAAGCTGTCGCGTTAAGCCGGAGAATCAGTCTCTGTTCTAACACACACAGCTTGCGTAAGAGCTAATCTCACTCTAACCGTTATTTCCCACTTTCCGTCGCTTAACTCTGGAACCGCGCTATCTTTGCAAGTCTTCCAAAGCGGCTTTGTCTCGTTTGAAGCGAGCGTGGGAGGTGAAGAGAAAAGGAAATGGCTTAGAAGTCTGGCGAGGAACGCCAGCGCGGAATTTGCAACGCTGTCGCACCTGAGAGTTGGATAGGAATGTTTCGAAAGAATTTGGAACAAGTGTACGCGTCGAGGTTGAAAATACATGCTGTGCATCCGGGCCATCTCACTTGGAAAAAAATAAAGGATCGCGCACCCGGTGCAATGTACCCACCATTCCCTTTCGCTTAGGCAGGTAGAGAGCTGATAACTTTTGTGGCAGACGCTTTATAACAAGACTTAAGTACGTTTAAAATGATTTGACTGCTTTGTGAGGAAGTCTCTAACGCAAGCTCACGACATGTAAACTTGTGCTCCATAAAACAGGATGAGGGTACACGTTTTGAGTGGTCATAACAAAGTCACCTATTTTTTTTTTAACCGGAAAGAGCACGTCAAATCACAAAAGAATTCAGAAGTTGGTTCCGAATGTTTCTACACAGGGAATGATATGAATGCTCAGATTGCTGTTTCTATATCTGGCAAGCACACCCCTCTTTTTATGTTTTGGATCTACAAATGAGGCTTCTCTTTTTTGACGGTATAAGAACGGCATTCAAAGCCAGCTTCGTCCTTGAAAGCGTTACATTACTCTTGGGTCTGGAAAAGGCATCCGAGGGTCAGCAATTGAACAGTTCTTAATGTACCTGCTTACATTATGCATACAATGTGTTTTTGAACTCGTATAATAACCAAACGTGGCTAAAGAATTGCATAGTAGTAACATTTTTGTTGTAGTTCCTTTCTGTGAAGTTATAACACTTTATTAGGTATTTTCAATATGACAAAGTTCGCCTTTTTCAATAAAACATTTTGGTGCTGACGTAAGTGTCATAAGATATTATGAAAGGCTGGGCTGGAGCCAGATATACCTGAAAACTATTACCTTTGAGTACACGGACAACAAGCTGGCAAACACGCTGCTGCAGTTCTTACAGAATGCAGAGTTGCAAGCTTTTATTTAACTTTCGTTTATTTTTACGCCTCGAGGCGAGTCTTGGGGAATAAAAAGAATGTATCTATCTCTGAAGCGTGGCAGCGTAAACACGTCAGTACTTTCCCTTGACCTGGCTTGATGTTGAGTATTTTGCTTTTCTTTGCCTTTTCGCAAACGAAATTATATCGTTTGGCTTTTCACACGCAGGAAACTTGAAAACCCTCATGAGGAAAACACATATCCTGTGCTTTAAGTATTGGGGCAATCAATGCCCGATGTCAGGGTTATGGTTACTGCACTTCACTGCACAAATGTAGCAGCGAGTCAACGTTTCACACATAAAAGCAGCAATCTCAACATTTATAGAGTTGCATGCAGGAGCTACACAGGCAATAAAAGTGGTGTAATGAAAGGTCACTTCCTTTTTGCTTTTAGAGGTTTCCAACTTTTGAGCTCTATTCCGGAATGTCGCTATTTCATATGGTGTTTAAAAACAGTGGGCACGAAAGTGAACAATGTACAAACAGCCAATCCTCATTACCGCCCTTTAAGACGATAATACAAAGCAAACGCTCAAGTTATACACACCTAGGAGTTTCCTCGAGGTCGCCATCACACAAACTGCCACTTATATTTTTGTAGACCGGTATACCTAGTGCACACTTAGGTTAAAATGTAATAATATCAGAGAAAAACACAACACAACGGTTTGCAAAAAAAGTAATGAATGACACATTCAGTAATTCGTGTGACCGTAGTTATTAATGCATTTCGTTGAAATACCACTGCGTGGGCGCACACAAATGAGGCATATCCAAGTCAACCATAATTGCTTGTTAGAAGAGGAGCCGAAAGAAAGGTTTTAGTAACTCATAAAAGGTGTTCTGCGTATTATTGCGAAATGATTGCAGCAATGACATTTTAGCCGCGAACAGCATTTATAAGCAAAGAAATGAACCGATCTTGTCACTTTGTTCTTCAACCGTGGATTCAAGCACGGCAAGTAAAACAATATTACTTGGTCTTCGGGCTTCGAAACAGCACAGTGAAAAACACTGAATGAATTTGAAGATTTTCTTGAAGAGGCATACAAAGCGCGCAGTAATCGGCGCATTGGGTAGACTTATCTAAGCGCAGCCAACTTCCAGCAGTTACTGTATTTGAGCATTCGGTGTCTATAGTGTATGTCGTATTCATCCTTGGGATTTTGGTAGGATGAATCCGCTTTGTGCAGCTCCACTTGTAATGTCTCATATTTTTATTTTCCTCGTTCGCCAGTCCGTTGATGTTCAACCGCATCGCATATAGATGTACGTGTTCGGGCCTCAGTATACGCCCGAGCTGGTTGCTCGAGGAGGAAAACATGATGGAGCAAATATTTAGAACAAAATGAGGCATGTGTCTGCTGCAGCAAAAGTTCGACACAACTGAGCCGATTCTAATGAAATTCTCAGGCGAAAATTATTTCTTTCCTGTGCCAAATCAACTATTTGATTATGAGGCATGCCGTAATGAGGGAGTCCAGGTTAAGTTTAAATACCTTACTTACTCAGCGATACCCTTATGTAACTTGCACCTTCCAGAAGCGTTTGAATTCAAATTGGATGGAAGCATTAACTGATCAGCATTCGAGAGAAGGAACAGACATATAGAGTGGTAGTGGGGAGGAAAGCAGAAACGGGATGGAGCGGGATGCATTACACGCATGGTTTTAGAGTAATAACAGATTTGTTTCGTTATGAAAGCATATAACACAAAGAAAGGCAAATCGACAGTAACATCTGACAACCTCGACCAGGATTTTCGACTCTCAGGAATGTAATTAGAAATCATCCTTATTGTCAAAAAGCAGTCATAATAAATCGCAACGATATAAGCTATAAAGCAATAAGCTGTAAAGCTGTAAGTGTTGTAACCTTTAATGATTGCTCAATATGTGACTTTAATGTGAACGCATATAAGGTGCACTGATCAGATATCATTGTGCACACGCATTTACGCAGATTTTATAAAACACTAAGACACCTCAGCTCTTTTATATGCACGAGCCCAGTAGACTTCATTTCTGTTTTAAAATTTCAGTTTCGTGTTAGGGCTAAAGATCTCCAGTTTTGTGCCCCCGTTAAAGCAGTTGCTGAAGTTATAAGGAGCTGCTTCTTATCAATTTTAAATTTAACGACCGTTATCTCGGCGCCGACAGTTCAAAACACCGCTGAAAACTTCCTAGCAACAAATTTTATGTGGTCCTTGAGGAATCATACAGAAACCCACCCACTCAAAAAGGGAAGGCGGGTAGAGATCTTCAAACGTATAGCAGTTTGCACATGCCACCCGCGAGAGACAGCTTGTATATAAGGAGGCATGGAAGGTACTCCAGCCGGCTAACCGAATGTCGCCAAAATATACGTTGCTGACAGCTCACATGTTGTGAACGCCTCCAGCGAACTGTTGCTGCGCTTCTAGCAATCGCGTATATGTGAGAGCCAGCGTTGCCCTTTAGAATGGGCGGGAAAGTTCTCTGCGAGGATGCCCGTTTCTCAACGTGCGAAAAATGGAAGCAATGGCGCAGAAAGTTTTGGACGAGAGATGCAGGTGGCTTTGACTTGTTGTCGGCACGAATCCGTTGTGCAGAGCCGAAGGCACTGCCTCGAGATTAGAAAGCGACACACGAGAGCGGAAGTTCTCAAATAAATATTTTCTTCACCGATCGAACTGTTTATCTTTTCCAGAGAGAATTGTTGACGGTAAGCCGGTTTTCGGACCTTGTAGGCACTCTATAGGGCGATATGTGCACTGAAGGATTCCAAGTGGCTTAACAAACGGTAACAGATTCTCAAACTTGACACCATACCAGACAATGTAACAATGATTACGTGACATGTCGACATAAGTGTAGCGCTAGATAACGCATCCAAATGATTCAGTGCCAATGTGGGAGAAATAGGTATTTCGTTCACACGTATGAAAAAAAATATTACTTTTTAAAAAATGAAGTCGTAATTACGCCCGAAATGCGAACCGTGGGTTGCGATAGCAAATTGGTGGACAGTTAAACCTATAGTAGGCATAGCTTTATCGGCCATATAAACTTGTAAACATAGTCGTACTATACTCGCGGACGACCTTATGTGGCTGTGAAAGCAAGGCTACGGGCGCGTGGCTGCTGCGCATGTGTTAAAGCGCCAAGTAGTCCGGCAGCGTTTGACAGTGCTTTTGGCTGCTCGGAGCCAAGTTTTAAAGCCTCTATGCTCGGAACAGGTGCTGAATCGACGAAGCTTTCACGTGCGACGGTGTTCGCATTTCCCCAGACGCGGAAGGGGAAACCCATAAAATAATTAAGCCTTTATACGCAGTGGTGTGTTTTGTGTTATTTTAACTGTGCCTAATAAGGTGTTTATATTTTCTCTTCGCCAGCCTAAACTAACGTGGATTAAAATGCAAAACTGTTTTCACAAGCACTCTCGCTTCTGCGCGCTTTGCCTCCGTAGCTTTCCTTTCACAGCCATAGAAAGTTGTACATGATTTCCTCGAGTCAAAACTCTTTCTGTTTGTGTTGTGGTGCAGCACGCTTGAGTAGGCGCAGATCGGCGTGCTGTACTAACGGCAGCTGTACTGCTGTACACGGCAGCATATTTCCTAGTGTTTTCGGAGAGAAAAAAAAAAAAACGTGCATTCCATTCAGTGCCCTTCGATGACAACGTGCGCGCTTTGCAAACAGACCATTGATGTAATCGCGCTCTGCTACCAAACCACTTAAGTGATTGGTGGAATTGAGTCCGAGTTATAGAATTTCGCCATTGAGACTTATAAACTGAGATCTACAACTTAAGACAAAATCTCAGTGCCTTTCCACTCTGTGAAGAAGGATGACCATTGAAGCTGTGTATGTGGGCACCTCCTTAATGATGAACTGCACCTCCACCGTGGTTCGGCCCGGCATTGCACAATCTTCGGGATCGACCCACGTATTGGGAGTGCTTAATGCCTGCTTCACCTCCGCCGCGGTTCCGCCCGGCATTGCACTATCTCCACGATTGGGCCAAGTATGTAGTTTTTTGCTTACAGTGACAGGAAAATTTCCTTGGACGGTAGAGAACATCTTGAAGGGGCAGCGCAATAAGACGAAGACAGAAGGCAGGAAACACACAGGACAGCGCTGAACTCACAACTAACTTTATTCGAAGGCATACACACACTTATGTACACGACCCATCGCCACATGCTCTCCCGTCCATGGCGTCATTATCAGTGCGCAGGCAAAAAACACGAAACACCATTTAATCTAATGCTACGTTATCAAGCGGCTTAAAAATTCAAATTCACTATCATGTAAGTTTATCGAGTTTATCGGGTTCGAGTTTATCGAGTTTATCGAGGTATCGAGTTTATCGTGAGTTCAGCGCTGTCCTGTGTGTTTCCTGCCTTCTGTCTTCGTCTTATTGCGCTGCCCCTTCAAGATGTTCAACCAGTACCAACTCGCCCAAATGTCGATCCTTCGACGGTAGAGGTATACAGCTTCACTGTAAAATTTGGAGAGGATGCTTAAGCTTCCCCTTTAATAGTGGAATGCGATGGGGTTACTGGGCCCCGTTGGTGCCTATACTAGATATTCTGTGACAGGAGGCCCGATAGAAAACAATGGCGGGCCGATCCCGGCGGCAGTGCGGTGCACATCAAAAGCTCACACCCCCATAAGACCGCGTCTACAAGCAGTGACTCATCAATGACTCCAACCCCGTAAGCAAATAAAAAGACGTTTGTGTTTCAGTTTCCGCCGAACAATAGTATGTTTTCGTGTATATTCAAATTGTTTTCTCGTATATTCAAATTACAATCTGGCGCTATCTTGTCTGTAGTTTCTGTGTAAGTCGGACCATACGAATTTTCTGAGGCATATTTTTTTGGAGAAATACGATTATTTCGGTAACGCCTGTGAGCCACGCGGAGGGCCTGCGTAGTTGTGGTTCGGGATGATTTTTGATGGCCGACAACGCCACCGACGCAGACACCCGATTTTCTGTGACACGGGTCCTTTAATGCCATGACGTTGAAAACGTTTACGAACAAAAACCGAAACTCTTCTCCGAACAGTTATGGCTCCACTGACGGCTCTTCGAGTTGCCTTTACCTTTTGTTCACGATCAGGCGCTAGTGATCCCTGTAACGTATGCTTGCTTCGTCGCTCACAAGCAGTTGCTTCTTGACGCTTCTTCAGGAGACTGCTTTAATCATGCGCAATGCAGACCCCTAATAAATACTTTGAAACCGGCAGTGCGTGTTACGGTGTCGTATAAGATATTTTGATGCTGCATACGAATTTCCGGTCGTTTCCGTATACACTTATACTTTCAAACCGTTTCATCTATTTAAAAAATTAAATGCTCTATAGGTGTGCTTCTGCTCAAACGTGAGGGAGAATATACGTTCAGCAGTGAACTTGGATGACAATGAAAGGCAAGTGAGGCTGGTGGCTCATTTGTATAACACAAGTGACGTCAGAAAGAGGCTATACGTGTTCAATGCGTTTATAGACGAGAGAGAATGTTAGAGGAGCTATGGGCTTAACTGAACGCTAGGCCCATAGTCTCGTAATAAAGTAGCAGCTTTAAAAGCAAGGAATTAATACTTACTAATCGGCTGTAGTTTGTTACATGCATATAAGAGTACGGGATGTCACGTGACATCTACTAAGAAATAAGCTTTCTTACATGACGCGGTCTTCAAACGCATCACCACTTCAAGGCCCCACTTAAAGAATACGAACCTGCTTCTTTGAAGAGCCGTATTTAAGAAAAGAAAATGTTGACAGTGTTTTTGGTGTTGCCCAGTAGGCGCTTGTGATATTTCAGCAGTGAATAAACACTTGTATATGTAGTACAGAAAAAAATAATCTTTCATGTTATTCTTATAGTTTCTGAAAAAAAAACAATCATTTTCGTTGAGCAAGCAAAATGCCAAGACTTTAGTTCTATCCTTTTTTTCTGAGCCCCAAAGTTGAACTTGCCTAAGGCTGTCTGTACGTTTTCTCGGCGCTGTTTTCTCAGATAAACAATGCGGCTGCATCCGCTTACTAACAAAGAGTTCCTGCTTGGCCCTCATATATTTGAGAAAACAACCCCGAGCTGTTCGCACGAAGTTTTGGCATAAAAAGATCGCGCTGAGTAAACGTTCGCTCAGGGATACGGAATCCATTGGATAAGCACAAAGAATTTCGAAGTCGTTCAATGTTTGCAAAGAAATTGCAAAGAATATCCTGCTATACTCACTACACAGCCAGAGGGGTTTGCTAACCATAACCCTGCTGACCTCTCCAAGAACACATTGAAGGAGGCTGTCCTTCAAACTAACGTGAGTGTTTTCAGTCAACTCTCGATACTCAAATAGTCGACTGGACTGGTGCTGAATTATCGTATCCATGATCGTGAAGACAAACATAATGATTCTGTGCAAGACTGAGAACCCCGTGTTCCCGACCTATGTTGTCCAAGGTAAAGCTAACAATATGTTTTGCAAATATCTGCTATGGGCGAACTTTGTGATATAAGATGACCTCACGCTCCGTAAAACGTTCGGCAGCATGTTACACACCTGTAACACGTGAAGGCGAAAGTCTGGTGCACATTTGGTAACGGATGAGTTTATATGATCGGAGAGGTCAGACTTCTGGCAAGACATAAGGAGTCGCATTGTGAAGTAAATGAGATGCAAGCCGTTGTCTGCGAGCTTCGGCCTCCTTTTTACGTTGCCGTCTCCCATCGTCGCGTTGCTGCTTTCGCAGTTCAGCTTCTTCGGCTCGTTTTCGACGCTTAGCTGTGGCTTACCGCACTCGTATAGCGGGGTCAGACTCATGCCAGTGACGTTTCTCTTCGACTTGATGCTTCAGTCTCTCAATAGGGGAAAGTAGCACTCGTGGTCGGACGCCCTGCTCTTCCGCCGCCATTTTCTGTGTGTTTGCTGCCAAAATAGACCGGCAAGTTTAAATGCTTACTAAGTAGGTATTTTATACCCTAGTTAAATTATACCTAACTAAGGTATAACTAACAGTCTGGAGGAATGGCTGAACTCACCAGATCAGACCCGAAGGTGCACAAGTCTGTTCTGGGTCACGTTCAGATGGAGGCAGAAGCCAGTGGAGCCCTGGACTAGGGACGCCATCCATATCACGCTCCTAATCCTCTATCCTCCCTTTGCCCAATTCAATAAAGTTATTCTCTCTCTCTCTCTCTATGTGCGTGTGTGCGTGTATGAGCCACTGCTGATGATGATACTTTTTACCACTCGACCAAGCGTCGAATTTTTTTTAGGTATAAGCCATTACAACGAGCCACTTAAGTCTTTTACCTTGAAAGAGAAATTGGTGGGAACACTTCACTCAGTGTCTCCTTTTGGGCCTTTATGCATCATGGTATGAAGGCGAATATTGCTTTTTGACTGCGTTTCCTTCCTCTACAATCAGAGAATCGGCTTACTGCTGTACGTGGTAACCTATGTAACGTGTTTCAAATTAACTAAAATTTTCAACTACAGTTACGCCTAAGAGACAGACTGCTAATACTCTGAAAATGAATTGTCCCTCGTGAAATGAATTGATTGCTATCAACCGTAAACAGATGCGGAGTGCAAAAGCATCTTATGAGTACGGAGAGGAGCTGAACGGCATGGTTTAAGTACACCTGATCTTACCAATATTAACATGCATTCGTCTCCTGTAAGTGCGTTCATAACAATCGCAATACAGCTAAATTTTACTTAAAAGCATCTGAAGTTTTGCGTGATGACAGGACAATCGTGAAAATTTAACATTTCCTTTGTAATCATCGTATGGTAATGAATTATATTCACAAGCTCTAAAAGGTATAAGTGCATAGCTGCAGATGACAAAATGCCTGTATAAACCGCATGTGTGACGTATTTCAGGATATAATTAAAACTTTATCAACAGCGTCGGTATTTGTGACCAGATTATGTAGTTGGTTCGAACCTCTTCGCATTGCTTTTGTTACAGCGGTTTCCTAAAACTGCTCAATAAAACAACCTTCACTTTCATTACTTGACTGAATTCGCAATCGATAATGATTTTATCCTCATATGCTTAAGTTGTTTTTGTTGGCCAATCATTTCACAATATAGGCATTTGACAAGTTTGGAGTACTGTTTGACTGTTGGTCTCCTTCTCAGTAAAAGGCTTCATACACATTAGTGCAGTAAGTTTTTACAGTAGCAATTACAGCACTATATTCAGGATTGCCTGTGCCGCTCTACCGAAGTCGTCGTCTCCCCTTGGTGATTATATTGTTGCCCTCACGCACAGGTCGCTCAGGACTTGGTAGGCAATACACCGAACTCAAACTTCGCAATATAAGAACTTGCGAGGCACATGCTGCGCTAAATGATGGTCACGCCTTTTACTAATGATATCGTCAAAATAACAGAGGTTGTGGGATAGAATGTTGACGCACATTGAAAAACGAGAGTCTATGAATGAATTCAGCAGCAATAATGGGACAGCAGTGATGGTAATAGAGCTAATACACATAAAGCAAAGGGAGCACTGCTGTAATGACAAATGACCACTCGGGACGATGTGTACAGAAGAAAAAAAGACGCTGTGACAAGGGGAACCTAACAGGAATTTCTGTGGTAAACTCATCCGGCTGTGTTGTACGCAAATATTTACACATTTACAGGGCGCCATGTTCTCTAGCAGCTACATTTGAATGGAACACGAGCGTCGCCAGCACAAGAATGCAAATACAACGGCAGCAATACCGTTTGTTTAGCAACCTTCCTCAGATATCCATCTTGCAAAAATACTGTCTTAAGGAAAGAACGCTGCATTTATACGAAATATGAGACTAATTCTGGAATTTCTCACGGAAGCAGTTTGGAGCTGGGTATCACTCGGTGCGAGCTGTTCTTCTGATTGTTCGACTTTCATTCATGCCTGTGTCACTATGATTTCGATATTTTTCTTTGCTTATAGTGCCTAGACGCATTCTTCTATACTGGTTGTTGTGCAGATATACTCGTACGCTATAGTGTCTACATCTCACGCCGCTACTCAACTGCACCGGATAACATGCATAGCAATATCGAAGAGTTCGCTGAAGTGCCTTGCTGTTTTGAGGAGTACCGCTGGCTCAACATTGTCTTCCTCCGCCCAGCGAAAGCAGCCTGCTTTCTTAACAAGCATAAGACGAAATGAGGAGCCATCTTTTGGCGCATCATTTCATGATGGAGTTGTATTTATTTTCGTAAAAGCGTGATACCTGACACTTGCTTGTCTCAATTATCATTATATTGGCATCAAGGTAAATTGAAACCAGTTCTTCTAATTCTGCATGGCAGTTTCAAGGATATTTCATTTCATTCAGTGCGTTTCTGTGAGTTTTGGTGTTTGTAAAAATTGCTAACTTTTTTTCTTGCAGAAAGGAGAGACATCAGAACGTGAGCACTTGTTTTGTTTGAGAATGGTTCGCCGCGAACAATCAATCTGCAACTCGATACACTGGACTTGTGTAGACACATATTTCAGTCTGCGTTTCCGCTATTTTATGGCATTTCTCTGCTGTCACAACACTTCATAATTTCTTCTGAAAGACTGTGGACAGCAGAACCGGCATTAGTAGATACAAGTGGGCACCACGTAGGGTTCTCTTCACACCAGCTGAAACGTGAGAATAAGTGGAAGCGCGGTAGCCTAAGAAGACTCTGTGAAGCACTACGACCGTCCAGCTAGCAGATGAAGGCGACCGGCCATCGGATGCGAACATCACTAAGCACTTGCTATTTGCCCACTCTGTTCAGAACAGCCACCGAGGATCACGAGAGAAGGAGGGCTTTCTGATAATAAAAAGAAGCTTTCGAACGCATTTTCTAGTTCATGGAGTGTATCGACTGAAGGATACCTTAGTTCCGTCGGCCATCACTGCAGGAAGCTATTGTATATGTCACAACAATAATAAAAAAAAGTTTTGAAATGCAGTGACATACTTTGCACCGATTTAAAGAAAAACAGTGTGTTGAGTAACGTTCATCCCCCTTTTTATTTCGCGAAACAATGTGCCATGTTTACATACGACAAGAAAACACGACATTTTATTTGTTCTTCCTTAGGCAAGTTTGTAGAAAGTGCTGTACACACGAAAAGACTCGAGGCAACGTGAGAAGCATATAGTCTAGAGAAATATAATGAAAAGAACCCTGCCTGAAAAAAAAAAGGCTTTCTGAACACTCTGTGCTGTAAAGACTCAAAAAACTTTTGTGGGAAACGTTCTAGTCATTCGAATTTAGCTGCTTCTACCAAATTACTCTGCCCGTCGTAGGGCACTCCAACACTTTAACCTTGCAGCGCTCCATCGCTCGAGATAAGGCGACACTGCCTCGCTTCAGATCCTCATATGACATTTGACATTAAACGTTCGCCTGCGCTAGTTGCGTGCATTCATCTCCTTCATCGTCATCACATTTCTTGTGTTTTTGGCGCTGTTGTAGCAAGAACCAGTTTTTTATGTGTTGTTTTATTCGCCCTCATTCCACTTCTGGGATCCGAGATTTCAAAACGCCATGTGACACGACGCTGGAAGTGAATGTGGCTCCTATTATCATTTGTCTTTGTATAACGAAAGTTCTGCTCTTTTCTTTTCCTTCAACATTGCGCGGGTTTGTTCTATTTTCCAGAAGTATTACTGGAAAAGCATGTGCAGTCATTTGCTAAACAGCATGTTTTATATTTGTATAAGTCAGTTACTGTCAAATTATTTACGCTATATTTATACTTGAGATAGCAATTCTCGGAAAGTTTCACTCTGCGTATGTGACTCCTAAATATCAAATCGTCAACAGAAACATTGCTGTAGCAAGTTATAGCATTTACGTTGGTTTTCGCCATCTCATATGAAGCCTTCCAATCACCTTCTGAAATAGAAAAAAAACCAAAACCAAAAACTTGCAGACCCAACGTAATGTTGTCACGATAATGACGGAAAACATTTTTGTTAGCGACAGAGAGAGACAGGCTTGGATGTTAAGGAGAGGTAATTCTGGTTGGCTACCCTGCAGAGGGGAAAGGGTTAAGCATTAGCGAGGTATCAGCAGCGGTGAACGACCCAAGCGGCTACAGCCTAGTCGGCTGTTGCAGCCAGCGTCCCGCGAACGAAAGTCAGGTATTATGCTTGTCGAGGCAAGAATAAGGCAAGAATGTTGATGAAAGCTGTATTTATAGAAGTATGGCAGATATAAAAATCTATTTAAGGCTTCACACCTCTTGGGTCAGAGTGGCGCACCCATGTTGTGGGATAGGGCACAAGTGAACACATACGCAGCTGAGCATACCCAGTGACCCAAGATCTGTACTATAGGCCAGACAGCAGCCAGCAGCAGGCTCCCTATTCCAGCACGTACACGGTACCCCAATTTGTCTATTCACGAAGAAAATAGCGACAACATACCCAGTGGCCTAAGTTGTCAATATGCGATATATCCACAAATATATCCGGTGAGAAAACGACGACGATTTAACCTAATGGGAAGCGGCGAGGAAAGTATTGGTATAAAATGCAAGAAGCGACGCAAAGGCGCGTACCAAATTCTAATTATCAGCCGTCATTAGCTAAGTTTAGACATGATGGGGCGTCACAATACCGCTCAGCAGGAGATATGGAGACATCGCAAAGGGCCCTTGTAGCAGCACTTTGCTAGCGCAAATTCCTAATGTGCCCCGGAAGCCATCTTTTCTCTCCAAGAACACATACGTCTAAAGGATGGTGCACAATATTAAAAAGCACTAGCTATTGCCATTCCATTAACACATTGCTTTATGCAAAGACCGCCTGCATTTTGGGGGAATGCGAAATGTTTTAAGTGTTTGTTGCTTTTTGTGTTAGAAGCGTCAACGCGTGGAAGAGTGTGTGCCTCCTACTTGAAGGCGTTCACACCAAATAGGTGCTTCAGGAGGCCAGATGGGAAAAGTTACGGCCACGGGAGCGGCGAAGACACCCCTCTAACAGGGTTCTGCTGTGCGGGCAGGTTTCGACATGATTTGCATGGCGCGGGTTCCTTTCCCGGGACAGTTGGCCCTAAAAAATGGTAATGAAGTTCTTATAATTGTCAAGTAATGCGTAATAAATCTGGCTCAGCGGTTACTTCGTTTCGCTTACTTGCTTTTACTAGCTTGCACATGCCTACCCATCGCTTTCCGGGTGCCAAAGAAATAAAACCCGTGTACTGAATGGTGTGGAGATTAATTACTAGGAAGCTGCATGGCTTCTTCAAAGCGACCCTATCAACTGAGCCGGAAACGCCGTCACAACCAGTTTCAACACAGCAATTTTCTCTTTCTTTTGTTATTTTATTTTCCTTTTTTCTTTCTCTTTTGTTTACGACCTTCACGCTGTAACTATTAGATTATTATTATTATTATTATTATTATTATTATTATTATTATTATTATTATTATTATTATTATTATTATTATTATTATTATTATTATTATTATTATTATTATTCAATCAGCCCTATTTTGATACTTAGCATCCCCACAGCAGGCTTCTCTGCCGAGAGAGCAGAAATGTGGAAAACAAGCTTTCAAGGCGGCCGGACGTGAACGGTTTTCTTTCTGACCAATTTTAATTACCTTTTTGGAATTTCATTTTTTTTTATTGTCGCTTATAAAGCTACCTACCACCTACATTTACACTATTATGACAACTAAACGTCTTAACTTCACAAATTACGCATTTTTGCGCAGATACAAGGCATTACACTGTTTGTTAGACAGACAGATGTTGTGGGGTGCTTACAAATTAAAAAGCCGACTGTCGGATCGTGGGACGCCTGTGCAAACTTGTACAGCCAGTGGGTAAATGGTCACAGCGGGGTTTTGAACGCACGTCTTCTCGCAGCCGAGGCAGACGCTGAACCACGCTGCCACAGCTGCGCTAATGCAAATGATGCAGATTTGGCTCCCATCGACACAATTAGGTGATTCCGTCTAATTTCATTTACATTTACCTTAACATTCCTGCAATAAAACAAAACATTCTTCTTATGCTTTCCATGGCTTCACGTGGTTATGATTATAATAAAAATCCGGTTCCTTAGTTTCACCTCAGCTCGTTCACTGCATTACAAAGTATATATATATATATTTATATATATATATATATATATATATATATATATATATATATATATATAAATATATATATATATATATATATATATATATATATATATATATATATATATATATATATATATATATATATATATAGACCACGCAGCACTCGCGTTTAGTGCACACCATGCACGCGACGACCAATGGCTCGTGTCGTGGGGGCACCAAATCACGCACCTTGCACCGCAACTGCATGTAGCCCCTCAGTTTTGTTCACGTTTTCTTAGGCGCCACACAGATGACAATATTATCACGTTCGCTTAGAATTCCTCACGCCACGACACAGCTGCCTAGTCACCCTTCTATCTCCTACTGGGCCGTGAGCCGACTTTGCCTTTCGAGACTCTCCTTTCGACCACACTCGTTTCACCGATAGAGCACACTGGTAATGTCATAGCCACAGCGACACAAGCAAGCCAGATTGCCCGCATTCATTTTTCTGGTTCACAGACACGCCAGAAGTGCCGTTACGACCAGCGCCATCACGGCATGGAGTAGGAACCAGGTGTTCTTGTGCTAGTTTGGTCTATAACTCGGCTTGCTAGTCTTTCGGAGAAACTCCTCTCGTGCTACTACGGTCCTTACCGCCTCCTCCACCAGGTGACCCCTGTCACATACGAAGTGTCTCCACTGGATGCCACCATGCCTTCACCTCTCTCTGAGATCATCCATATCAGCCACCTCAAATCGTACCTTTGTCGAAAGAATAAGCCGCACCAATAAGGTGCTTTTTTCCGCCGGAGCTGATCTCACAGTCTGTTTTGGAAAGAAGAGGCCACAGAATGTGGCCTTGGAGATGACGAAGAAGATTTTGGGTTTTTCGCCGTTCTACGCATGTTGGCTCCGTCAGTGAAATATATTTGTGAATAGACGTATACTTCTTCCTTGCCGTAACCATATTGGTAAATTGTTTACTTTACATATGCTATATTAAGCGATATGTAACATTCCGCGTTCAGCTGCTGATATCTTATTGTATATTTAGTAGACCATTTTCAGTTTACGTACATGCGAGATCACCACCCGTTTTACACTTTCCTCAAAGGCAAAGTGGCATCCAGCATGAGCATTGGTCGCTGGGTGTCCCGCCTGTCCATTTTCCGAAGAGACCAATGACCAACTTTAGCAAAAAAGAAAAGAAAAGAAAACTGCCTAAGCACGCAAAGCAAGTGTTTGCAGCGTCTACGCAGGAACCGAGCGAACGCATCTGGACATTACAAACGTCGGCATGTAAAAGCGACTGAGCCAGCCGACTTATGCTACCCCGGCACCACTGCCGCCGGCGTCGTTTACGCATTCCAGTCCCAACTGACGCTTAGGCGATATGGCAGCTTCAGGGCTTCGACGCAGGCCGCCGCCCATTGCTTGCGCTTCAAAACTCTATAAATGTTGGTTGATTATAAAAATCAAGTACCTCCCCAAATTAACGCTGACCTCATTATTTATGCTTTTACTCATCTAAAGGAGATATGCAAGGTCGGAGAAATCGAAATCAAGAGTGGTCCCAAACTTGGCCGAACTACATTGCGTACGAATATATGTGTAGAAGCTCCACCCCCCGTAGCTTTCGCTCCATGGCCAAGAAAAGTTGTCCACGAACATAGCTATCAATGTGTACACTCACATGTAAAGAGTGGCTTTCTTATCAGATGGTTGTGTGGCTCTAACGAACTCAAAACGGCTTGTCAGCCATATTTTTTCACAATGAAATGCAGCATTTAGCCTTCGGCTGCCGTGACTGCGCTGTAATACGTTGTTTGTCTGTGTGCAGCATGCCCGGCGTATTACGTAAGACGTTTGATGCCGTTCCCAAAATATAACGTGGTCGCTGTTTTGGGTTAAACGTCCAGTGCTTTAGCTACAAAATGCCCTATCTTTCTGCAGCGTTGCGCTAGGTAAGTAAATGACAAATTGTCAGCTTTAAGTGGTTCAGCATGGGGCAAGGTACACCGACTCAGAAAAGTGAACACAACTGTGAAAGCAAGAATGATGTGGCTGATTGTCAGATACAAAATTTGCTTGACACTTTGCGCATGTCTCATTTGCAACAAAAATCCACTTCTCCCTAAAGACAAAAACATTTTCCGAGTAAAGCATATTATTTCTTCATTGAAATGAGGGACTTCGCTTCAATACCAAAAGCTAGACCAAAATGGTATTAAAGCACTGTTGCGATTTCACTGCATACCGCTGACCACCCATCAACAAGGTGTGATTATGAATTCTGTAAACTGTCTGGTAGAAGGGTGGTAAAAATAAGTGGGAAAAGCCGAAAACGTTACGTGGGTTTGTGAAGCATTGTTTACGGGCACAAGATAACAATTATTTATTACTTTTGTCAAAACTCAGCTCGGATCCTACAAATTAGTATGCTCAGCGTTATCCAGTTCTTTTATATGTCCTGCCACGGGCAAGGAGCACCACTCGGAGGTAAGAATGGTTCCGCGGTGCCAATTTGAGCTATCATGATACGACGACAGGCGATACATTTTGTTATAGATACTTAGATCAACGTTTTCAATCTATTTTGCTTGGTAAGTGCGTCATATGTACGTGTTAGAAACTAGGGCAGAAACACTGTGAAGGGGATTTTCTCTTACATGACCGAATAAACAGTTGGAGGGCTAAACAAACCAGAAGTTCTCTGGTAAGGGGACGCATAGAAACGCATTAAAATGTTCATCCCAACACGACTGCTTAAAGTGCATGTTCTTGTAGTTTTTATAACAGATTATTTCCATTCTTACACTGAAGAAGTGTTGCTTTCCGAATGAGTTCCGGCAGCGCAAAAGCACGTTGATATGAAAAATATGGTTGATCCCTGTTTCATCGGAATCGGTAGAACACGAAAGCGAAACGTGTCTCCACAGAATTTGTTGCGTGCTTGCTTGGTGAAGTGTCGGACCGCTGCAGTTATGGGCGCAGGATTTGCGGGTTGGCGACTGTGTTGGAGGTTCTCTTCGCGCGTGGCGTCCTATTGGTGAGTGGCGTCCTTCTGCCTAGTCACTTCGGTGAAGGTACGAGCATTTTGGCCCGACCCCGTAGTGTTTTGTGCAGCCAGCAGAATTGCCACATGCTCAGCTTCAAGAACGTGATTGGCAGCGTTCGTAGCCTGCTTCGCGAAAGCTCGAAGGCGTTCTGCTTCACACTGGCATGTCTCTCGCCGGACCAAAGCGAGCTTCGCCCGTCGACGTTGTTGCCTTTCTGCGCCGCTTAGTGCAGAAGTTTCCTTAGTTGATGCCATCGCAAGCGAAGAAGTAGGCTGCGTGAAAGCCCTGCTGATGCATGTTGAAGCTGTTCGCCGTAGGCGACGAGGCGTCGCAGGCTAAACGGGTGCGAAAGACAAGCCATGTGCGGAAACTGCCCCGTCACCTTAACAGAAGGCCTACACCGCCTACACCAGGCTACACCACATTGGAGCCCCCTCTGCGATGAGACCACCGAAGGGCTCACGGTTAACGCTCTTTAGTGTGATGATGTAGTGCTTCGCTTCACCTTTCCTGGATGGCGGTGCCATTCCTGTCAAGAGCCCACTGACGTCAGATCCTTTACAGGAAGTTGATGGTAGACTCCACCGTTAAACACTTTTGCGTTAAAATACTGAAATCATGCTAACGTAAAGAAACAAGATTTTCCAATTAAAGAGTGCTAATAAGGAGTATTTGCAAGAGCGAGAGAGACAAAAATGCAGGAAGGGCAGGGATGGTAACCAGGCAAGAGTCTGGTTGGCTACCCTACGCTAGGGGAAGGGAGAAGGTGAAAAGAAAGAAGGGAGAGAAAGAAAAGGTGTAGAGACGTGCCCGAATAGTGCTTGAGCTAAAGCCGTTCGCGCAAACCAGACGTTCTGAGTTTATTTGCAAGGAAACAGTGCAAAGCATGCTCGACGATTGCGAGCGTAGGGCAGTGATGTTCAAAATTGACAACCGTGTTTGCAAAATTATGTTATTACTCTTATCATCAATACCATTAGATATGCAACAGAAACGATTACAATATTTTGCGATATGTGAAATTTGCATACATCTAAACCATAGGTTTGCCGACATGATGTTCTTCGAATGAGCGCTGAGGCCGAGCTTTGTTTCCAACGCTCTTTACTGACTGCGCGTGATGTTTTGAAACTGAGTCATGAGGTAATGTCGCTTACCGTGGCGTCTGCGGTTATATAGAAGATAGACAAAATATATAAAGCACTTGTTCGCCTCCTAATGCTGGTGGTATAAAATGAAGATTTGTAAGACGCACACACACACACACACACACACACACACACACACACACACACACACACACACACACACACACACACATATATATATATATATATATATATATATATATATATATATATATATATATATATATATATATATATATATATATATATATATATAGCAATTACAGAGCACCGTGTGGCATGGTGGGAAATTCAGAACGCATGCAAAGGAATGAAAATGCAGCTGTTCTAGCCGCAATATACCAGAGGACAAAGACAAGTCTCCGGGCTGACTTCACCGCAGTGCCGTTCGCAGCGACTATAATCACGCACGAGGCCTATATTAATGGGTGTTGGGTAAATGTGTCAGCTAGTCTTTCGTTTCGTCTGATGGTAAGGGGGGAAGAGATGGTGACGGGGGCAGAGACTTCGTCAGGAAACCATGTCTTTAGTCTGTGCCACGCGCAGGATGATGTGATTTTCCTGCAAATAAAACTGACTGACTGACTGACTGACTGAAATATAGCTTGCCCTCCGCAAGGTCTATGCATTACAGCACCCAGAAACCTCATAAAATTAATCAATAAACATAAGCATTCAGTGTCCCCAAGCATATTAGCAGATATACTGTGCAGCTCTCAACAGATTTATTGAGTTCGTGTTTTTCTGTCATCTTAAGTTTCCCTTACCAATTTACCCCAGCCTGAGATAGTCAGCTGGTCTACCAGCAAGGAGGTCATAACCTCTTCGTCTATCCTTCTCTCCCTTCCTCAGCTCTCTCTAAGCAGATCTATCGGAAAGCGCGCGTTCTCTTCGAAATGGAGTCCTGTCAACACGGATAGCTGAGTAACACCTTCTAAATCTATCAACAGTAATGGTTGCGTTGTATACTACGCATTATTGAAATCAAATTCCTCACAATATATGTATAGAAACTATAAAAATGTCGGGCTAGCACGACTCCGGCGCGGATCGATATATGTTCCAGTAAAGTGCATCGAGCACCCCCCCCCCCGCCCCCCCCGAATGTTACGAGAAATAACCGTAGAAAAAACATGAAAATAAATGTAAACATCTTAGGGAGTCTATTTCAGCTTAATTGTTTGGCAGGACGGACAAAAAGTGTGCTATTTGACGGATCAATATCTCAAAGTATCGGATCTTAACTGCACTGAGAGACGAGAGCTTTTGCAAATTCATTTGACAATGTATGATATGTTCCATTGGTATATCACGAAGGACAGCTACTACTACATTAGGTTGTAAACAGCAAATATTGCGGGGCGCAATGCCACCCGTGCAATCATGTTCTCACTACTCTTCAATATCACTCTTCTACTATCATCAAGCTTACATTTCGATAATAATAAGGCAATGCTCTTGAAACCAGAAATAATTTTTCTTCAACTGCGAAGCTTTCTTTCTTTATGAATGCCGTGAATCCTTCGTGTTTAGTATGGTTAAAATTTGTACGCGAATAAGTACCCCAACTCTGCAACCTATCTAATTACTTTCTCACATATTTACGTCTTTTTCATTGACATCTTGTCTGTTAAACGCCTTCATGACACCTGGCACCTGTACTAAATCGAACGCTTTCTGGCAATGAAATACAATGAACGTTCTAATAATAGAATGGGATGTTTTTTTCAGCCCTGTGAGCTAGAATTATATTGTTTACAATATGTTTCTAGGTAAACCTTCATTTTAAAAAAAGAAGCCAGAAGTTGCACTTCCAGGTTTTTGCTAATACAAAAAAAGATTTCCCGAGCCTGTTTGTTTGCGCTCCGAGAATCCTCGGGCAACGTTCTTCTTTTTTCAACGGTTGTGGTTACAGCGGTTTAAACTCTCGAACAGATGGACACGTTTCTAAGGTGTTTGTCAGCGAGGATCGGTTTGTTCTCTCAAAGCGAATGTAAACCCTCGATGGGTAGAAGAAAGTGGAACCATAATTTCTGCAGCGCAGCCGTCTTTATCATCACCGTGCCTTACAAATTTACTTTACGCACGTTTCAAAGCAGGCTCTCTAGCTACAAAACAATACTCCATCTCATGAACTCCATGCGATGCAGCGCAGGCAAGCGCTCTTGTCAGCCGATCTGTAGAGTTTTATGTTAGGAGACGCAAGCTGCTTGCGTAGTCAAGCAGTAGGGGCGACGGTACTGTGCATGCGCACACCGTAACGTGGGTGTCCGCGCGTGGGCAGTACCGTGGCCCCTAGTTCTTGCGTACTCAAGCCGCTTGCGTCCCCTAACCTAAACCTCACTAATACCGGAAAAGGGCCGCGCTTTCCAGAGAAAGGGAAGATGGCTCCCACATTGGGAGGCACTGACCCTTCCGTGAAACTTCTTTTCCCTCGGCACGCCGGGAAAGGCCACCAGGCGGAAAACGGAGTAGCGCTGCTAAGTGTTTCTACCGTCTGGCTGGCCAACGCGACAGGTTTACTTTTCGCTGTACTCTGTGTAGGCGGTAAGTGGGAGTTTATGTCCAGGGTGTAAAGTGCTCGAGCAGATGAACGGCGGATATAGCGGACGTCTAAAGAAACAGCAAAAAATATCACGTTCATACACGAGGGAAACAACATTCTGCCACCATAACAAGTCGCGAAACATGTCAGCACACGTGTGTTTGTAGAGATACAAGAGTGTACCACTTAGCAGATCTCAGCTGATGGTCGAAAGAGAAGGAAAGTTAAGAAAAATTTTGTGCGTCGTGACAGTTGTGTGCTTCCAGGTGGAAAGATGTTGACAGAGCACTGCACGCTCACAACCAGCTGGCCGCGCGAACTATGCGGAAGTTTGAAGCAATAATATTAATTAGGTTTTAAACGACATCTCAACGGACTTGTTCTATAGTGAGCAGTGGACTTCCAAAGCCGTGGTTTCTTGTGAACTTAGGCATTGCGCCATTAGTACTGTGAAAAAGAAGTATTTCGTTCTCCTTCACGGCCGGAGGCATTCTTGACATGATAGAAGAACATTTTCCATTACGAGGTTTTGCCGGTGGCAAATTTACGCGTTACTCATTTTCACAATGTGCCTCGGCTATGCAGGCAAATCCGTATTTTCTCTGTTGCGTGAATCCAGGTTTAGTTAACAAGTAGTACCCTGTATGCTTTGGCTAGTGAATAAAAATAAGCAAAAATGCTCCTCTTCACTTCTAGAAAAAAAAAAAACTACTCTAGGTGACCTGATAAGGCGCACTGATAAGTGACGCCATCGATGGTAGAGCACTTGGCTATGGGAGTACATTAGTTTGTGTAATAGTTTGTGCCTTCGAATAAAGTTAGTCGTGAGTTCAGCACTGTTCTGTGTGTTCCTGCTTTCTGTATTCGTCGTCTTGCGCTGCCCCTTCAAGACGTTCGGCCTTCAGGGCTTTCATCTGATGCAACACAGCAATTGTTTAAGATGGGCTGCTTAGCAAGAGGTCGAGGGATCGAATCCTGGCCATGGCGGCCACGTTTGGCTGGGGACGAAATGCCAAACACACTTGTATTTAGGTTTAGGTAGATATGAAGGAACAGCAGGTGGTTGAAATTTCCGGAGTCCCCCCCTACGGCGGGGGACTTAGATCGTAGTTTTGGCACGTAAAACCTCAAAATTTAATTTCATTTCTAACAGCAATTGTGTGTACTAAGTTTTGATGCCTAAAAGCCGTGTAGACAAGACTGACGTAATTTTAAATTGTTAAAAGAATGTCAGCACGCATTTTACATTCACCATGATTTATCAAATTTGTTTGATCATCAGAAATAAAGCCCAGCTAGGAACGAAGTCGGAACCTTACAATCCACCTGTGTGTAAGCTTTTGGGGTTAAAATTTAGTAATAAAATACTTTGCAAATATAGCAGACACTTGTGGTCAGCAATATTTATTCCCTAATACAATATTCGACGGCACATTATGGTATAAAATAAATTCAATAATGAATTTTGGGTTCTTGCTGGATATAAGTGACAATGCTATCTATGCACGCTATATATCCGCTACGGCATACAATTCATTTTTAACGCAGTGTACGTTGACATGTTGACGTTAATAAAGGAACATACAAAGCCATAGCTAGCAGCTTGCAACCTTCCTCTTTCTTTATTGAGTTCAGCATAGCATGAAGGGACTCGCGGTGGTTTTTATTCCCAGAATGATAAGCCCAAGCACGTGCAAAAACAACATAATCTTGTTAGAAGCTCGTTCTCCTTGTGCGAAAAATCGCCAAAGCGCACCATATTTTCGTGTCAGTTCAAGCGATCACTCATATATAGTACAAACTAAGAGAAGCAGATATCGCAGGCATCTAGCCGTGACCATTCAACCGGGTAATTGAGAACTCCGTGGCCAGAAACTCAGTGTCAATCCCCTGTGTTGACTCCTGGGCAGAGTAAATAAAGTTCGTAGCCTCAGGTGCATCGGTAATGGCAGTCGATCTCGCATCTTTGCTTTCCTGTATCAGGTCATTCCTTGCGCTGCCCAAAATTATAAAAAAAGAAACAATGATGGAGTAGTCTGTCACTGCCTGAAGTGAGCAACGGCGGTTAATTGCAAAAAGAAAAATATCTATATAAAGGCGCCTGCCTGACCTATGACACTTCCTTACATCTAAGTACTGACCTCTCTTTAAGATCTGATGCAGTTTCTTTTGATCATAGTGCAGACTTCCCTTATGCTGGTGCGCAAGTGCCTATGGGCCACCGAAATAACATCTAGTGTCGGGGAATTAAGAAGTCCCTCCTGCATTGGTTTACAGAGAGTACTTAAGAAAGGGCACACAACTTTTGAAATGTAATGTCGCTGAATACTCAAAATAAAACAAAAAAAAAAGAAAAATGCTCAAGAAATTTCGAGAATTATTTACTAATGCGTAAGCACTCTCTGGCTTGGCTGTTACTTTTGCTTTTCCTTGCTTGTGCATGTCTGCCCATCGCTTTTCCGGTACCAAAGAAATGATATACGTGTACGGAACGCTGTGGATATGAGGTGCCAGGAAGCTGCAGGGCTCCTTCAAAGCGACCGTATCAACTATGCCGGAATGCTGCCACAAACGGTATAACGGCAGCTGTTTTCTCTTTTTTATTTTATTTTCTCTTTGTCCCTGTTTTGTTACGACCTCGTCGCGGTGACTGTGACGTCAACAGTTTTTGTTTTCCTATATTGTCACCAATAATTTATTATTATTATTAATATCATCATCATCATCATCATCATCATCATCATCTCCACAGCAGGCTTCTCGGCATACCTTTAGTAATTCGAGAAAGCAAGCTTTCAAGGAAGCCTCACGAGAGCAGTTTTCTCTCTGATATATTTTTTAGAGTTCAGCTTTCTGTCGTTCTAAGCTTTCAGGCGCCCGTTCCTGCGTCGAGCGTCGGTGTAACCTCGCAACCGAGTGACCGAGTACAGCGAAAGATTAGAGTGAACGTCGAGCGCAGCGGGAGATGAAAAAAGCGGCGACAGAGCGCGAACAGAGCGCGAAAAGGAAAGCAGAGGAGGAGGGTATGGCAAAAGCGTGAGAAGAAAAACGTAGTGCCGGGTGCATGGGGCTTTGCGGTGGCGATGGCTACGAGATGGCGCCAAAGTAGCATGCATCGTCAGTATGTAAACGAAAGCGCTGCATGAGAAGTGGTTGTCTGCGGTAGCTGCCGTGAGTCGCGCCCACGCGTCACCCACGCGTAACCCACGGGCTTCTTGTCGCAATCTCCCTATTAGCTAGGCAGTCGCACCACACTTCGCTCCGTTTGAAACGTCCCACACGAGACAGATTTTCCACGCCAGTCAATGGATCGCAAAATGAAAACACATATACAACTGCGCTAAAATTTCGCATTAGGAAGTATCGTAGTCGTCGAGGAATTATGTTTTCTTTCGATAGGGGGTGATGAAATTAGTCCTTATAGTTTATAAAGCTACTAAACATCCAAATTTGCACTTTTATGACAATTGAATGCCTTAACATCGAAAATTGCGCATTTTTGTACGGATACAAGATACTTTTCGTGTGACAGACATTTTTCTGAAGTACTCGCCAAAGAATGCTTACGCGTTAAAAACCACAAATATTGCTTGGATTTCCCAACCGTTGCTGTTTCTCTACAGAGTTGTTGAGTTGTTTCAACGTTGTCGCAGTGTTGCAGACACTGCGATATCACTGTAAGAAAAATATGAGCGTCACAACAGGCTGTATTTTACTGAACGATGACGCACGTGTCCATTACTGCATGCGTCATTGATCGCACGGTGTGGAAAGCACTTACACTGCTTTAAAATGATTTTTTTTCATGACAGTTGGCGCTCGTGTGCTCATGCGGCTCAAAACGATTCTATGTGAAGTTATCGTGGCTGTGCAGATGAAGTGGGCGACTCTATGTTAAGTACAGGTTTTCCACAGCAGCGTAATTTTTTCATATATACAGCTGTAGGATGTATATAGCAAAATCTAGGCTCCCATGAGCCAGAAATAACAGGGATGGGAACATCCTATGAATCTGCTTTCAACTAGTTCGAGTACGTACAACAACCTGTAAAACTAACGAGCACTATCTGCAGCTCGAAATTTGCTTAAAGACGTCTTTGGAGCGCGCCAGTTATATGCACTAAATTAGTGTAAATGGTTCTCATTTTCGCAGCATACAATGGCCTCACCTGAGAAAACTTTCAGCGCACAACTAGACGAGGACGGTGAAAGAAGGCAGGAGACACACGAGCGATCGTGTGTGCTCGTGTGTCCCCTGTCGTCTTTCACCGCTCTCGTCTGGTAGTGCGCTTAAAGCTTTTGTCACGACTTACCAACACGTTCAAAGAACAACATCATTGGATGACCCCTATTGAACTGCTCAATCAAAAATTTCTGTAACTATTGTATGGTCATTTTCGCAGGTCTTCTGTGATTTTTGTTTGGAGTATTTCAATGCACTTGTATTGAATCTATTCCTTTTATATTTCGCTGACGCCGATTGAAATAATTTGATATCGCACGAGAAAGAAGAGGCCCACGTTATAGACATTGGTTACTAGCGCATAAATGAAGTGCTTCTCAAGCATTCGTGAAGTTTATTAGCCTTTGTGAATGATGATGACTGCCACGGGGAGAATTATAGTTCGTATCACAGAGTGTAGACCATATACATCTTAACTGTATTCTGCAGAAGTACAATGGTTGAGTGCTTTATTGCATCAAATAACATACAAATAGGAAGTGATGCTATACGCTCCTGACAGTGGAGTTTCCCGGCGACGGCCGCACCACCTGTAGCGTCGAAAACGCAACTCTGGTACGGATCAAACTTCAGTCGACGGCGTAGTGGCGCACGTGTTGTTGTTATGACCGCGTGTGATTCGAAACTTCTGAACCACGTGCGCCACCGTCCTGCGGGTAAACGTTCTCATACCGCTTTTTTACGATGGCAAATGTGCAAGACATCGAAAACAGCCAAGGAAGAAAAGCGTAGGGACGGTGGTACTGCAGCGTCAAAGGCTTAACAGCCGTGCAGAGCTGCCAGCTCTCCGACTCTACAGATTTCCTGGTCGGCCGTAGTTTTGTGCTCGCGCTTCCTTCCTGCGTGTTTCATTTTTGTCCACCGTCGTTTTAGCGCCTTCACTTCACATCATGCTTAATCATCACGCCCAACTATCCATCCTTCCTGGATGATCACACCAGGAAGTATTGTATTGTATTGTATTGTATTGTATTGTATTGTATTGTATTGTATTGTATTGTATTGTATTGTATTGTATTGTATTGTATTGTATTGTATTGTATTGTAGCCGGGCAGCCGGCTTGCATATTTTTGCAAATTATCCCTATCTTTTAGAGCTATTTATTTTGCTTTATACGAGGCGTACTGCGTAGTGGCCGCAGGTGTTCTGGCTTGCATGAGTCGCTCAGCACTTCACGCTGTGTGGCTCTGCTTGGGTTCAGGTTGCCGGATGTGGTCACCCGAGTCTTGGCGGCTGGAGTGGCCCAAGCTTGGTCATGCCGGTGCCTCGGCAGTTGTAAACAAAGTACTGTTGTTGCCTGTCAGAACATAGCAGTGTAATAAAATTTTTGTGGAAGTTGTTTAAAGGAGCCTTTTAGTAACTCTAAAAGATATGGCGCCTATCATCCCTGGCCAATGAGGCTTTGCAAGAGTGTCAAAACAGTACCACGGAAGGACACGTTTTGTCTACGGCACGGGTCTACGGTAACTCAAATGGTTGGATAAGAACACCTACGGTTTCGTTTGTAGCAATTGCTACGAATGGGTGGGTGTCTGATTGTCCCTTCTTTGATTACTTCTCTCCACCTTGCGGGTTTCCGCGGAACTATTAAGTCAAACTCTTGCCTTTGCTTCGTGTTGTCGACAAATTTGACTTCGCCCTGCCATCTGCTAGCCGCCTGGTTAGCTCAGATGGTAGAGCGGCTGCCCCGGAAAGGCGGTGGTCCCGGATTCGAGTCCCGGACCAGCACAAATTTTTCTCCAACTTTGAGGCCTTTCTTTCGAGGAACCCGTTTGGGCTTCCCTCGTAGCAATTACTACGAACAGGTGGATGCCTGATTTTCTCTTCTTTACCTACGCCTAACGCTCAATAAGCTCAGCCATGCCTGCACACTCAATTGAGCTGCTTGATCAAAGAATAATATGATAGTTGAGTGTACTCAGGCTAGAGATACGCTGCAGTTGCGTTTTCCTTGGTGGAATTGACACATCTCATGATTCAGTTCTTATGATATGACTAATAAAACAATCAGGCCCCCTGGCTAATCCCCTTTCTTCTCGTTTACTTCGCCAGCACAGTCACACCGGCGGTTTGTTTCACGCTGTGAACGCGCCCGGCAGCGTAGAGCTTTTCCCCTTTACGACGAATGGCAGGGCGTATCCGACCGTCTAAAGTTAAGATTGGTCTGAAACCACACAGCAAGATTTGCGCCATTTGTTCATTTCAAAACAAGCATGAACAAGCGATCACGTTGGCACATCCGCGTGGGCAGCGTGAGTAGCGTGGTCCATCAGTGTCAGTTTTGACGGAAAGTGCCGCAAGAGGCGCTGACCATCGCTGCTTGGACGCGCCGCCTGGGCAGTGTCAGGAGCGTATATGAGTGTGCATACGACAAACCGTGTTGGAGGGAATGCGGCCAGGAGGATAATTGAACACGAGCTCCTTCAGGAGGAGCGAACAAAGAATGGTTCTCACTAAAGGCACTAACCTCTAAACCTGCCAGTATGGGTAGAAGTTTTGAAAGTTCCATGAAAAGTACGAGTAAGAAAGCATAGCATACCCGCCGTGGTTGTTCAGTGGCTATGGTGTTAGGCTGCTGAGCACAAGGTCGCGGGATCGAATCCCGGTCACGGCGGCCGCATTTCGATGGGGGTGAAATGCGAAAACACCCGTGTACTTAGATTTAGGTGCACGTTAAAGAACCCCAGGTGGTCGAAATTTCCGGAGTCCTCCACTACGGCGTTCCTCATAATCAGAAAGTGGTTTTGGCACGTAAAACCCCATAATTTTTTTAAAGAAAGCATAGGGTAATGGTATAACGCGCGCAGTACAAAACAGCACAGAAAGCGGAAAGTCAGGCAAGCAAGGTCACTAGACGAGTAAATATTTTGCGCCAGCAACAAGGAAGAGATTGTATGGATGGATGAAGACTTAATAAATCCTGATTTTTCATCATATCCCGCCCCTCTTCTTTTTATCCAGTGGGAGTTAGTGAGCGAGAGTGAAAAATGTGACTCAATATGAATTTTTATCCCGCACGAACGTAGAAACTAAATTAACCTTCCAAGGCTTTTGAGGCTTGATACCATGTCTTGACATGCAGAAAATTGTCCAACATTTCATAAAAGGGCGAGATCTTGGTACCTAAATTTCTGGCTTCGTTTAGGGTGAGAAAGAAAAGAAAAGCACTGCCGCCTACCAAGCCCTTTTTTTTTTTATCGATCACATCACGTCTCGCTCTCCTCCGATCCTGCAGCTTTCCTGCAGCAAGACCAGATAAATGAGGACAGCGAGAAAAACAGGCGCTCGGGGACGAAGCCTGATAAATGCACTCTCCATCTACGCTCACAGCCAGTGAGTACGGAGCTTCGGTTCCTGCGTAGCCACGGCATTTCTCAGGAGGCTGTCGCACCCGACTCCCGAAGTAACGAAGTGACGCCCTGATGCTGTGCAACGACGTAACGTCTATGCATGAACAAAATTCGGAAGGCGCTATAGCTTCCGAGTTACGGTGCATGTTTTTTTTTTTTCTGTACGTGCGAATAGCAAGCGCAGCCTATGTCAGCAAGCGAGCTGGCGCGTGGATAGACGATCACTTACATCTATCAGTAAAGCATTCCCGAGGGCGTCGTACTACTTATTACTTTATTTGGTCTCTTTCACTGGCTTGTTTATGCTACGATGTGGCTTCTCGACCTTCCCCTTCCGTTCTGTTTTGAGGGTGCCTCTGTTTCTCGATCAACACTGAAATTTTACTCGACCGAAAAATGTTAATTCTTTTTTATGTCCTGAAGGCATCCAAGAAAGGTTCCTCTAACAAGCTCTTATGCATTTAGCTTGATTGAATTGTCGATCGCAAACGTCATTTTCTGGAGCCGCGTAACAATAGACTACCGAAGAGTAGCTAGAATGCAAGTCTGGGCGCAACCTTCGTTCAAACTATTCGGAAACACACTGGAAAGCTAAAAGAAGAATGTCGTTTATGGCGCACTAACGCCGTTTTTAGGGAGGACAACTGCTGTTCCTCGAATACATGGAAGAAACAAGCGTGAAGAAAGGTTTCGAAATTCGGCTACTACCTAAAAGAAACAATGAGCACACCATCCAAATTACCATCCAAATACCTGCTGAATTCCATGAGTGAGGGTGGCAATATTATTTGGTTATTTCTTTTTCTAGATTGAAAGCAGATAAAAAATGAATCAATGAATCAAAGGAATGTTTATTACAATAGAAAGATGCTAGATATAAAGAAGGAAGGTTCAGAGTTTAAAACTACAAGGAGACATCCTGTTTTGAAGTGCATGAAGAGAAGTCAGTGAGTAGCAATTAATATAAATCATAGCAAGAAATAGCGCGTAACAAATAATACACATTATTTTCATACCACAAAATGGCAGTAACAAACACGAGGTGTATCAACTCAACCATTTATTTGAAACAGGATTATTATTTTTTCTTAAATGTAAGAAAAGACGCACATATAGTCAAGTTACTGAAAAATGCTAAAGCTGCAAATTGGGTCATGTATTTTATATGCTTACTGGGCACTTTGGTTGCTAAAAAGTTGTTATTCAAGGCAACCGTGGTGTTATTGGAACTAAGAAGCTATACCTTTTCAAATACATTAATTGGAATCAGGTTGTACGTAGTCTAGAATAGCTTGATATCTAAGCAATAGTTAACCATGAGCGTTAACAGAAAGATTTTTTATTTGTGAAGTAGTGCAAGGGCGTTGGCGCGGAAGCGTCTGATTGAGTGCAACCAGATGACCTGGTCCTGTAAATGATGTTAATGGGAGTAAATATGCGGTATGCGTATTACCCCGAGATGATCTACAGCAAGCAAAATGGTCGTGAATCAAGCCGTAGTAGACTGATTGTAAAGTCAGACGGACGTCTAAAGTATTGTCGAACTTTTATTATTCGTCTTATTCCACACGCCATCTTGTTGTTTTAGGTGCAAAATGTGTTTTGACTACTTTAGTTTGGAGTCAGAAATAACGGTTGGGGAAGAGCATTGCTAAACAGCATATGATTTAGGAGATATAAATGCAATTTATGGAGAGAAGGTTGAAGATTGAGAAATAGATGAAGATCATAATATTGGTTTTAGACAGAAAAGTCTGGGGAGAGTTGAGTTCGCACCCTTCTGTTAAGTTCTTAAGGTCATTGCTAAGCTTTGTATAGTTAAACAATGAATTATGAATCTATTGCTACTACCGTCATGTAGTCTGCGTAGAGCTATACAGATAGTTAGCGATATCGTTAATGCATATAAGAAATTCAACTCATAGATCTCTGTGGAATGCCTTCTGTCGTAACTTTGAAAGCATCTATTCGATGAGGAACCTTTTATTTCCTAAAGGGGTTAGTTTGGTTTCAAGGACTATATGACTGATGCAATAAAAGTTTTGGTAAAGTCAACGAATAGTGCACCGGCATGTAAACCTGAGTCCACAGCAAATCTAATCTGGTCCATAAACGAAAGCACTGCTACGTTAGTTGAAGAGACTTGGGTATCCTTATTAATGAGATGATATCAAAGGAAACGTAGATAGGTATTCAATCAACCGCTTTTCTGTACATTTTTCAAATACTTCGTTTAACTAAGGTAACATAGAAATGGAGCGATAGCTTGAAATGAGGGTGCCGTATCTCCTTCCGGGAATCGGGATTATTTTTGGGGTTTGTTAGGTATTCGCGAGATCTTCAACATCTTCAACATGATATTTGTACTGTGAGAAAGAAGGTAAACGATGATATGTGCGACTTGATTTATATTTGGTGGGTGAATAGCGAATATCGCAACAACGAACCACTAGATAATTAGAATAGGAGGATTTATGCCATCTTGATAAACTCTTCTGCACTGAACGCGCGTGACGTCTCACGCTATGTTCTAAATTTTGCCGGCATTCCCATATTTTACATGAGAAGCCACGAGTTCCCGTGACGAACTGTTGACACATTTCTCAAGTGTCCGCCACATGATAGAAACACAGAGGTGAAGCTCGACTTTCTTGAACACATTTTCATAAGCTTTGCGCTTGAGAAAATAGATGTTCTCCCGTGTCTTTACGATGGCTGTACGCTGGGCTCTGCGATTGTATCCTTTGCTGAAAGTATGCCCGCCCTAACGGCTTTCTCTCAGATATGCAGATTTTAAAGAGCTCAGAAGACATAATTTGCGTATATTTCAGATACTCCCTCCGAGCACCTCAACAATAGGCCTGCTTGACAGAGAGCCGGCGCATCTCACTCCGCATTCTGCAAACGCTAGTGCTCGACCGCAGTCATATTCGTTGTGGCATAAGAGCAGACCGTCACCTCGCAAACACTTTGTATTTCTGCAGTGCCCGACCTGCTCTTCCTTCACTATTAAAGCCCCTGCGGGCCTCATCTGCCACCTTGGAAGCACTTTCCCTGGATCATTACTGCGACTGTACCACGCATCAATGACAAAGCTAATGACCGACATTCAGCTATGAAATAGTTTACGTTACAATGGTCGGTGCCACATTTATACCGATGGTTTGGTAGCGTCTGATTATGCTTCGAGATGCCTCTGGAGTGCCCTCTGCAAAAACAATTTCAGCCTCATTCAGACACCGGATGTCTACAACAGCAAAGGAGCTTCCTGCATTTGGTGCAGTTTTCTCCTAGATTACGAACCAGCCGGTGCTTGCGACCGCCTACGGGACAGCAGTTTTCTCATTGAAGTGATTGACGTCATTGAAGTCACAACAAGATAAAAAGAAGCAGCGAAAATAATACTCGTTTAGAACATTACTTCTGGAACACCCCAAGGGATGTAGCCAGAGCAGAAGGTGCAGGCCCACGCTGCTAGAGCAGAGGGTGGCGACGCGTTTCGGCTCGTCATACTATTTTTTATGTGGACTGGTCTACTGTCATGAGTTCCATCGTTTAACGCTCTGAGTGTGCGATTTGTACTGACGCGGAGACACAGCGTTCAGCCATTGGTTAGATCTTCTCCAAATGAGACTGTAGCGTGTTCGAATACGTTACAATACGTGACCTTAAGCGTTTAAACCGCATTCGGTGGAACAACGCCTCCTGAAACTACGTCTTGCGCAAATTTTAGTTGGCGCACTTGCCGCAGTGCAATGTTCCCCATTACTAAAATCGTGTTTTATGCATTTGCACGCTCTATGTGGCTTCAAAGCATGTTATGTTATATACCTTAAGTTTACATGGCAGCTTCCTGCTGCTGAACGATGTAAGTAGGCTGATGTTATGATGATGGTATGGCTTTGCGTGCATGGAAGGTGCTTTTAGCTTTAAAGATACTGGCCGGAACGACACACTGTAGTTACTTGTTACTGTGTGCTAGTTTGCGTTGTATACGTGCGAGAATAGAGCTACACCATTTAATATGTAAGCTAGATTATCTTCAGTAGGATGCTAGGTGTATCACCAGGTAAATATCTTCAGGATCCATTAAATAATGGAGATTAGCTTCCCCAAAGTCCACAGTGCATTAGGAACGAAGCCGCACTGTGTAGGGTTGTAGATTAATTTTCATCACTAGCCTGAGGCTCTGTAATCTGCACCAAAATATAAGTACAGCAACAACCTTGCATTCTGGACAAACCCTGCATTCCTTAGTGGATGTTGCTCTTTCACCTCTCGCCTTCCTAACTTTGTCTTTTCTAACGGCTGGTAAAAGCTAGCGGGATTTGAATAATTGAAATCAGCTATCCTGGCTCATTTTAATGTCTCTGTGCTCGAGCATCCCATGAAGATTGCCAGTCCTGAATGAGTTTTGTTACAGGGCCTAGTAACATGAATTTTATGGTGGACTAACCGTCGCCAAGTCAAGAGCGTTCATTAAGCTGGAGGCTTTCTAAAACGAGGTCTTGAAACGAAACAGAAGTTTAAGAATTCACTGAGGTAAGATATAAGTTTTTATTACAGGTGAGGCTCGGCGACAAGCGAGGCAGATGTTGCAATGTGGTTAAAAAAGGCACTGTCGAAATTACTTTCCAGGCTGAAAGGAGCGATATTTGCTGCCGAAAGAACGTTTCGAAACGTGCCGCCAGTGGTTTTGCGACACTTCACAAGCGCCGTTCTCAGTGTCGTTCTCAACGTACCGGCGTCCATTCCGCTTTGCCATTTATGAACTCGCTAACGCCAGCCCACGTTTAGTGTTAATCTTTTTAACGACGTCAATAGAAATCTTTGGAAATATGATTTCATCACCGCTGCTGTCATCCTTGCAAGCTTTTTATGGGGGATGAGCGCAAAGCTTTCAGAATGTCCAATTTCATTATCACCACTTTGATCAGTTTTGTGTGCCTTCATTGATGCCTCTTTACTAGCGCTTTTACCTGAGTCGGCTCAACAAATTTGTCTAAAGGGGTGAATGATGATGGACATGAATTTTGAATTTTGCCCTGGTAACCCTCTTCGTGTGCACGGCCCACCATTTGTAATAAAATTACCGTAAAGGGCCTGCGCCATGCATGCAAGAATGAACGCAAATGTATCGGTAGTATTCCGTAGTATTTCACGACCCAATCGACCTGTAACATCATTACCATCATGTGAGTAAAATAATTTGGTTAATTAAGTCACTGAGGTCGTCAATCGTCAGTTTCTTTTGCTGCTTGCAGGAATGTGTTTTGAAGCGTACCACGCGCGAGCTCTATAACTGTTGCGAGAATAATTTGCGTAGGAGATAGCGATGAGTTGCAGTGGAGCTTCGCAAAGGCTTTCGCTGCTACGCCGTCACTGAGGAAGCAGCGTGGTCTTTAATGAAGCATGACTGCACATGCGCCGCTTCATGATAATTTGTGACGACATCATCGCTTCTACATTACATCGCACCGGAGGCAGAGATTAAGTGTTTACCATGTTGACTGCCAATACATTTTCACTAGGCTAGTGACGGGTTTAACAGTCAATGGTGAAGCAATGAACTTACCCAGTTCTGTTCCCACCTCTTTCGTAGCAAATGTCGAATTACTTGCAGTGATAATTTCTTACGGATATGTGTACTCTTGTACAAAAACATCGTGCAAGCACTAGTACACTGCTACGCAGTAAGTTGTCGCAAATTTTACAACCTTGCTTTCGGCAAATGAGTTCTACTTGCGCAAAGATTTTCAGCATTAAGGACAAAAGGTACGGTGCTAAGCCGACGAGGACGAAGTGAGGCACAAACGGCAGATACGGGCGCCAGCAGAAGAAAGTCATCCACATATCCATAAATCCAAACTCTATTACAATTTCTGACTTTGGCACTGATTCGCTTGTCAACAGATAAAAGAAAGATGTCGCACAAAACCGGAGCTCCAGAAGATCCAAGGCATATACCGTCTTCTTGAACGTAATAAGAACCACTAAACACATGATTGTGGGCTGTAGGAACAATTGTAAAATATCTCAAAACTGGTCAGAATCGGTGCCCGCAATGTTAGGGAATTCGACTTCACCCGACGCTTCGACTGTTTCACGAACTGCGTTAAACAAGCCACGATGGGGTACCGCATAAAAGGTTGAATGCACACTCATTTGCTCGCGTGCGGATGTTTGCTGGAATGAACACATATCAGCGATACCATTTCTGAGAGATTCAGAATGAGCTAGAATGGCGTTGAGCGATGCCTATGTGTGCATTATGAGCAAAGCCCATTGTCCCAACTCAATTCGTGAGGATTGCTTTATGAACTTTGGGTTTTGTATAGATATCTTGGTAGCTCACTAAAATGTTTTCACTTATCCCCTGTTGTATTAATAACCATCGCAGGAAGCGCAACAGCGTAAAAGGAAACACTTGTGGTTTTGCGCCGGAAGCTTTTTGCGTTCACGGCGGCCCTGACTACCGAATACCGCAATATCACCTACGCCCATAACCTGCTAGTTAAGGTAGCTGTCTTTCAGAGTAGTACTCTTCAAGGAGCGAAGGTCTCCTCTTAAGACTCCACTGATGAGCACTCTGCTACGAAGTCATTACAGCCAGTCACGTGGCGTTTATCGTGTTTCTTTTGTGTGGCATTGCGTTCTGCTCAAGTAAATTGTCCCTTCCGGTTCAAAGCCATTCTTAGAAGCTTGGAGCCAAAATTCATGCGCTGGTTGTAAAATTGATACTTATTTATCGAATATGTCGGCGTCTGTGTCAAGAAGTCGTTCTACGGTGCCTTCGTGCAATCGATAACAGACACACAAAGGCGTAGATGACGCAATTTTTTTGTTGCCAATCCGTGCGATCTTCTTTACATAAGCGTGCGATACCATAGGCCTGTCTAATGAGAACGTTGTCCGCATATTATCAATCATCGAGTGGAGATATCTGTTTTGAACGAGAGAAGTCAAAATTGATAAGCGCGGAGCCTTGCAAAGCGTTGAAATTCCAGCCCGCAAATGAACCCATGAAACTTCAATCCATGGGTACAATCAGTACGATGATAACAGTAATGTAGGTTACAGCAGATGAGACAGAGTGTTTGAAATAAACAAAAACCCTACATTGCAGCGCTTCGCATGTTCGAGATTGGAATACTTGATTTGCCCAATGAATGGGTATCTCTCATTGAAAGTCGCATATTTGTCCAGTAGCCCTTTTCTCTAACTTTTTAGCGTCATCAAGCCCATAAGTAAAACTTCATAAAACCAGCTCACGAATAACAAGGAATAACAGGTGCATTTTAATTATTATACTATACCAAATTACCAATACTGGCTGATTACCAATATACAAACATATGTAACAGCACATAAACGGTGGCTTCTATTTAATATAAAACAAATTGTAAATGATTTTGTGGGAGCGATGCATTAAAGAGGCCTTCGAATACCTTTCGAATCACTAGGGAGATGATTGACTATAATGAGTTTAAAGCGTGAATGAAGACGGAACGACAACAAACACAGAAAAGCGCTTCTCTCCACTGTTTCAGCGCAAAGAAACGCACGACGCTAGAGGAAGCACACAAGACACAGCGCTACTAACAACTTAGCTGATGCTTTATTGCACTCGGGTGCAGTATATATAGCACCGTACAATACAAGACAGAAACGGAGTGTAAAAATACCGCAGTACCATAGATCGCCTAACAGCGTAACAGTCAAGGGCTACCGCGACAAGAACAGCATCTCTTTTCCTGAAAACGCGACAGATGGGGAGCTTACGCAATCTTTGTTCCTGTTTATTTAAAACGCTTCTACGATTTCCCTTGTCAGTTGATCAAAATGCCTGTCCATAACTCTACTCTTTTTAAACAAAAGTTTTCAGCCACAGCGCATGCAGTGTGTAGCAAGTTGACCATTTACTGCCAGTTTATCAACAGTGAGTGCTCGCATAAGCGATCGTTGAGACATCTGCCAGTTTCTCCCAAATAGTCTTTCCTGCATGACAATGTAATGCAGTAAACTGCACTTTCCACGCGTGGGTCAACAAACGGTTCACGATGATTTGTAACACAAAGATTGCGTATCTGCTTGAGATTATTAACTTTCGTGCGCAAGCTTAGTGGGGAGAAAAAACAACCCCCACTCCAACTCTTGCTGCAATCTTCTTGAGATTGTGGCCGACTTTATGTAGATACGGCACCACGACCACATTTTTACTTTGCGTGGTTGCAAGGCGGCACCTGGTGCCGCCTTGTATCTACATAAGGCAGTTTCACTGCTGCATGCACTCATTCAATATACGAGTGTGCTAAGCGTACTCTGCAGCTGCGGGATAAAGTTTGGCATATCACTTTGATTTTCCTCCACAATTCCACAGCAAGGAAGTATATATAACACACTTCCCGAATCTGTGTGTAGCACGGTTTCGGCGAAGCGGGTAATTAGAAGCTATATGCCATAATGTAGGGCTAACAATTGCATTTTCATCTTAGGCAACTTGTAGAGCCAAGCAATATTTTTGATTACGGGCCGTACAGGTCGAACCTTCTATGCCATTGACTTTTAGAGCTTATGCATTACACCGTTTCCAAACTACAATGCAAACACCAAATCTGGTGGGTGCACACTGCAAGGTGCGATACCGTAATCTTGTGGAGGATGCTGAGTGGACTCTCACGATTGCAGCTTTAACTTTGAAACTGTAACTTCTAACATTCACAACCGTAAAAAAAGCATATGAACCGTGGCACATATAGGCGTTAACAACAACAGTTTTTACGTTGGCACGCGAGCTGCATTTACTGCCTCGTAGCAATAGAGTGGCTCTGAACATCTCCCAGCTCATTCTCTATGTTGAGCAACTATAAAAAAGGAACGAAAACGAAATGTACTTGTATGAGGCAAAAATTGATCAGCCGGGAAAAGGGATCTGCACTTCTTGTTTTACACAGCGTTTCCCGTTTTTCGCAGATAATTACCTTAAACACACAAAAATTCAGATCATTAAACTGCTTGAAAAGGGCTATTAAAAATATTTGCTTTCCCTTTCTGATTGACATTGTGCTAATTGGCTTCTTGTGTGTTTTATGTACAATTATTTTAAGTGCGTTTCATATTGTGCTTCTATACATATAAAGCTTTTTTCGTGTTCCTATTACTCTGTTGATCCTAAACTGTTTCTACTTAGAAAGTTGTACAATGATTGTTGTATTTAATGCACGTATGTTTGTAATGTATGCTATGTATGTCCAATCCACGCTATTGATATGTGTGTATACTATCCATATGTTATGATATGCTACCTCACTGTTGAGCAATGTATGGGTGACAGGGCCTTAGTCAGGCAGACAGTGTACTGCCTTTAGCCTTGCCATCCAAGACCTTCACTGTGTCTAAATCAATGCTTAATAAAAAAAACAGAACTACCATGGAAGCTTACCAGCGATGGTAATTTCTATGGTAGTATGCACGAATCAGACTGATCAATATGGTTCATGTTTTTTTTCTGTTCTTATTACGGGTGCACGTAGAACGTGTTGGAAAACTCCTGATAGCTTTTGCACCGGCCAGGATAAAGCTTAATTGGTTTTGCTAAATAATGTTCCTAAAACAAAAGTTGTCGCTAACTCGAACCTTCATCCCATCGTGAGTCGTATCGGTGAAACATCGAGAAGATAAACCCTGGCTAAATAAACTCTGAGCACAACTCAATAGGAAGAGACATTCATACCGAAAGCGCTGTCACTTGCCAGATGCTGACATGTACCAGAAAATAGAGCAACTGATAAAGAGGATGGCAGAAAATATGCGTAAAGCGCTAGATGCGTAATCGCGCAATCAAATTAAAAATAAGAAAAGATTAGCTTTCATTCAAGACGTCATCAATGGTATGAGCTATTTCGCAGACAACACAGGCGAAACTGAATATTTCAACCCATACTTCTAATCAGATTCCTCACCATCACCGTATGTCAGGCATAGAACCGACAACGATAGGGGATTCCTAGAGGTGGCCAACATAAAAATTTCTGAGTGAACTGTGGCGTTCCCTTCAAAATCAATTAATGCCAGTTCAGCCTTTGCGCCTGCCAATACTTCCAAGTTCACTTTAATATACAGTGCTTTTCTATAACACCATTCCTAATAGTTGCATTTAAGAAATATATATCTCAAGTTTAATTAGCTCTAGATTTTAAGATACCAAACGTAGGTCAGACAAGTCACAAAAACAAGCTCCTTAAATTGTCAACCGGTCCCTTACATGAAGGTGCTTCAAAATTTTCGAACACGTTATTTATGCAAATCTAACAAAACACCTTCTGGCTAACAACTTTTTCGGTCGGGCAGAACATTCTTTTCGAAAAGGTTTCACGTGTGAAACACACTTATAGAATTTACTCACGACATTGCGACTGCACTTAGTTATAATAGACAAACGGATTGTATTTTTTTTTTCAGATTTCGACTAATGCCTTTTATTATGTATATCATGCTCTAATTTTACTAAGTCTACCGAATCATAACATTCCTGCTGACATACTTGTTTGGCTTGAAGTCTATCGTACTAATTGAAACAAATGCGTTTTTCCAGATGGTGATAACATAAGAAGCCAACAAACGCTCACACCAAGGGAAACATAGCGGAAAGTACTTGTGCTTAATAAATGAAATAAAAACGATAAATAAATGGAAATGAAAGTTGATCTAAAAACAAGTTGCCGCAGGTGGGAAACGATTCCACAACCTTCGCACTTCGCGTGCGATGCTTTCCCATTTGAGCTACCGCGGCGCCCTTTCCCCATCCACATTCTTGGGTATTCATGTTTCCTTGTGGAATCCTGGGAGTGTTGGCCAGCGCCACCACTCACAGGCCTTGGCGGTGGTAGTGGAACATCCTTTCTGCCGCAGGCGTCAAGAGAACGTGATCTTTTTGAGTGAAGGCCACCGGTAAATATACCCCCACATGCTACCTGAAGGCATCGATGTTGCCGGATTCGAGACCCTCGTTATGTAATAAACGAGGAGAAAGGGGGTTAACCGATGGGCCCGATATTTATTAGTTGTGGGATCGTTCCCCCCTGCGGCAAGTTATTTCTTCATCCACTTCCATTTCCATTAATTTATCGCTTCTTAATTTCATTTATTAAGCACGAGTAATTTCCCCTACGTTGTCCTTGGTGCCCGTGTTTGTTGGCTTCTTATGATATGACTAATAAGAATCGGGCCCCTCCATTAACTCCCTTTCTTCTCGTTTCTTCCATATGGTGAGTTTTTATCACGTATAACAGGTCCATATGGAGTCCCACAACGCTCTGTCGTGGAACCACTTCTGTTTTCAGTTTTTAAGGTGACCTTGTTGACCAAATTCGCGCCACGTCCCGTACACGCCGATTATTGTCAGATTTATCAAGAAATGAGCGCTCCGACTGATTGTGAACTGTTACAAAGAGATCTCAGCACTGTACTTTCGTGGTTTGTGCCGTGGAACAGGAAGTGTAACGATTATAAATCCAACGTCATTAGACCTACTAATTAAAGAACACTTTTTGTTACTGACTATTAGATCGATGACTTGAGTATATATGCTGTATGCGAATACACATATTTTGGGGTGGTTCTTACTAACACTTTATTTTGGAATGCCCATGCCGAGAATTTCATAGAGAAGGTGAGTCGAGTACTAAGCTTTCTCCGAGGAAGCTTCCGTAAGGCACCCTCAGTACTAAAACAAAGTGATGTTATCAAACGTCCACCAAGTCCTAAGATAGGCTTGCACAGTTCAGTTTGGGACTGTGCAAGCCTATCTTAGAATAGAATGCTTGCAGAATTAGAATGCTTGCAGAAACTCACAGCACGTTTTGTTTGCAATGATTATGACTTCAGATAAGATCCAGTGTTCTTGTCGAAGAGCTTACTAACCCCAATGACAAGGATACTTTAGGTTGTGCTGGCTATTCAGCATCTTACGGGAACTAGCAGGTATTCACAAAAACGCGCAAATAAAAACTCAATGCTTCATTTCACCTCGTTTTGTCGCGGTCTTGAAAGTTAAGTAACATAACTGCCGGACCAGTGCTTTTAAATGGTCTTTTTTTTTCAAGAACAATGTGTGAGTGGAACCGCTTGCCATAGGATATTTTTACTGCACAACATCCACTGTTCTCCGGGCTTCTGCAGGGGTTCATATTATACCACTTATGAAAGCATTCTCATTACCGATCCTGTTTACAACCGTGTGTTGTTTTGCGCTACCTTGAGTCTTGTATTTGGGTTTCTTTTCTTATGTGTTCTTATGAATTAGGACCTATACGCGTGATATTAAACTGCCCTGTTTTGCAGCGCTTATAATTATAGTGAGAAATATGATGTCTTTACATACCTCTGTATTGCCTATGAGAAATTACGCATAGTACTTTGTATGAATACTCCCTCATACAAAAATCCCTGTAATGGCGATGTAGGATACCAGTATAAATAAAATAAATAAACAAAGAAATTGCCTATGCGATTCGTACTAAAAGTAGTGCCAATATTTGCGTTTAGCGCTTTTGCAAGCGCTTAATAGAGGGCTTTTCTGAACTATCTGGATGTACCAAAACTTCAAGGTTCCCGGTCTCAGTAGCGTGCATAAAAATAAGTATGAACAGCGTCGTGAAACTGACTGATCTCGTTTACTGCGCAAGGATAAGTTGCCGCAACGCGGCAAAAAATGTTCGCCGAAGCGTACGGGATTTTCTCGTTTACGAAAATCTCACGAGTTCTGGCGGACTGTCAGAGGAGAAAAGCATCGTGCCTGTTCTTTGTCGGTGACGGTTGCTGCATCCGGGCGTCGGTATCAACTTTCCTGCGAATCCTCTCCAAGGCGTTAATCCAAGCCTCCGAGCCAGCTTCGCGTCTATGGAAGGACTGCGCGACTTGCGTCATCGCGGAGACCCGTGAGTATAAGCCGCTTAGCCCACTCCCTTAAGATGACAATAAAACCCGTCAATCCAAGAATTGTTTTCTACGAAGGCAGGGAATTTGGAAACCGGAGCTCAATATTGCACAAAAGGATTCCTGTTGAACGGGCAAACGGTGCAGAGCTTGGGAAAGTGTGCACGTTCCTTCTCGAAGTGTTGTTAGAAAGGCAGCGGAAGGAACAAAACAAACTAGCAAACAATAAAAGTGCAATGATTCTGACTGTCACTGTTGGAGGCTTCTCGTGTCAGTCGGAGGGATGGCGCGATGTGCCAGCACATTGAGCCGTTGCGCTAATACCACGAAAGCTTAATACCGCGGACGTCGTCGGAGCTTGCAAGCGAACCGTTCAGCGAACGCAATCGCTAGTAAGTAAGGTGAAAGGATCCGATGGAGAAAACTGCGGCAAGAGTCACCGCACTTTGTTAGAAGCGCGTAGCGCTTTGTAATAAGAGACACCTATTTTGTGTTGCGTAGGAGCTTTATATTAATGGAAGGAGTGTCTACGTTGCCTTTCAGGGACACGACGGTGCAGCTAAAGAAATTCTGTACCCCGTTGAAGTTAATTTCATTCAGACGACACATTGAAGCAAGGTACGCTTCCAACTATAGCCGGCCTTCGCCAGAGTGAGGACAGCAAAGTAAGTAGTGGTGTGTGCTGTCTACGTGTGCCGGCCATCATTTGCAAAACGTTTATTTATCAACCTCGTGGTACTATGAATCATTTGAGCACTACGCGTGCTTCGGAGCACAACAAAGCTTTACGAAATTCAACATGCTCAATATTTGAAAATTCGTAACAAATGCATCTTATTTTCAGAATAATCTTTGCGCGGTATACGATGCCTTGCACAAAGGGCACCTATTCTTGCCTCCATAAAACGCGTGAATGAATACCGTTTTTGTGCCTCTATTAAAAACAACAGCTATTTGTGTATGTACTTTCCATGGTATACAGCTCACAAAAGCAGGGACTTAGTCTCCATACAATAGGCCAAAGCGGTGATTCCTTTCTTCGTAGAAGTAGCATCTGCATGACTAGGTCTAAGGTTGTCATATGGCAAATATGAGCGTTTATGAAAACCGAAAGATTTGAATGACTTGATTGCGATTGCACACCGGCACTACAAAGAGCTGCTATTTGCAAAATTTGATAACATGCTAGCTTGCAAATAAATTTGCAGGCAGTAGGCGCCCATGCTAGGAATCCGCTTGCTTGTGGCGCGCTCGAGCTCATGCGGCACGTTCAGCAACACCACTATTACCACGTCAAAATGAACAAAACTTACAGAGGGGTTATGAGAGTCTAACGCGAATGTTCAAGAATGTTCAAGTGTTAGCCGTGGTGCAGGCTAGGTGATTTCGTTCCCGACCTCCAACCCGCCGAATCATTTGGAGTCTGAAGGTCACTCATGACAATTGAGTAGAAAGGGTGTTTTATAGCATTCTGGCTTAAACTACTACGCTCGCATCCGGAGTTCCCGCCGGTTTTCTAAGCACATACTGGTGCAGCCGGGCACGCCGTAGTGTGCCATGCATGAACACCATGTCCCGTAACCGTCATCCAGTTACAGCGACGTGGCGGCAAACGCCTGCGCCGCCGCAAACTTCTACGATACTGCGGGCGAAATCGGTGGGTTTTGCCGGCCGCGAAGCGTATGGTGCCTCGATGCCGAGTAGGTTTACAGGGTGGAGACACCACTTCCAACGTCGCCATCTTGGGGCAATGTTTACGGCGAGGTGCCACGTCGCACTTACGCGGATTTGGAGACTTTCAGGGTGAAAAAAAAACAGAGCATATCCCACGGACTCTAGGAATCGATGATGGGCGAAAGATTTTGCAGGTAGCTCACTATGGAGCATCGTGCTTCGAAAGAAAGCATCAAAAACCATTGCTAGTTGCACGCTAATATAGAAAGCGCGTATTCGCTTTATGGCAGAGCAGGAGAAGTGTATTTTGTAAAGGGACGCATTCAACAGTTCAACTGGTAGCGTCAAGCTTAACTCAGCAGTCAGTTGATGCAGAGCAGGAACAGCTGGATGGCCGAGTGGCTCTCACTAGTGCCAAGCACTGGCGATCCGGCTGGCTCAGTGGCTTCACTGCAGGCATCGAATAGACGATCTGGCTGGCCTTGTCCGTGTACTCTTCTTCTTCTTCATTACAGTGTATACAATATTCACTTTATTTTGCTGCATCACCCTTCAATTTATTCTGGTTTCCTTCAAGACACAACAACTAAATGTAATAAAATGCAGCTTATTATTGGTAATGAACACTCTGATGAGCTGGTTATTATTTGTTGCTGGAGCAACGGTAGGCGACAGACTTCCGAAGTTAGCTACAAGGGCTCAAAATATGCTTCGAGACCAAGACACAGAGCGCCAAAGAACATCTGACTTCTTAAAATTCTGGAAGTCTGCATAATGAAAACCAACGAGATGGGGGAGGGGGTGTAAGGGGTGATAAGTGTAACCAAAACACTGAACAACATCTCAAGCAGACATGACAGGCAGAAGTTCTTTAGCGTAAAAAAAAAGAAATATAAGAAAGAAGGCGCTCGCGGGAGTAAATGCTTTTGCTTAGGTGTGTGTGTCTTTTTTTCATTTTTGATCAGAAATTAGCGTCATTTACCGCTGGACTCTGGTTTTTCGAGCCTATTTAATTCGCAAGAATTTTCATGATTGACTCGCATGGCTAAGGAGTATAGAAAAGGGGGATCATAAGCACACTACCGTGGAGGGTGAAGGTTCGGTATGCAAATGCGGAAGTTACATTTTCAAGTATTTCCATCTCCTTTTACTTCATTACTTCAATATTTCAAATAAACATAACATACAACTACCCATTTGCTTCCTGCAGTGCACAACACTTAAGTCATCGCCTGTATTTGAGTGGTTGTGCTTCTCAACGCAAACAGGCTCATCGCACCCTGCTTATTCTTTCACTAGAAACTCGTTTGGTTTCCTGCTTGTGACTGACTTTGCGAGAAACGAAATTTTTTTTGCTAGTATTGTGTTTGTTGTTTTTGTAATCTTTTGTAATTCGTGCGACGTGTATTCTGTGCCTACTTTTACACTCGATTTCTTGTCGTTGCTCTAATACAGCCTCTATGACCTGTCATCTTGCTTCAGAAAAGTAGAAATTTGAGCCTGTTGGTGATTTTGAAGTACGGTGAAATGTGATAGACGAGACAAAGTAGGGCAGGACCGGTGGTACAAGCGCTGCTTATAACTGTGCTACTCACAAAGCGCTGTGAAGCGAAAAAGCCGGGTCGCCTGCCTACCGTATATATTTGTTTTTAAAGAAAAGGAAGCGATCCAGAGTATTTTAGGGAAAAAGATATGGCCTACAAAAACCAGGATTCCATCCAAAGACCTGGAGGTTACAAGGTCAGTACTCGACAACTAGCCCACGTCGAATTTTTTTGACAGTGAAGCTGTATATGGTTAGCAGATTCGGCCGTCCATCGATTCTATACCGAAAACTTTTCCGGCACAGCCCTACGCGCATGCGCGCATGCACACAGCCCTACGCGCATGTGCGTTAGTTGTGACATCATTGCTTTCCGTCGCAACCAAGCGCGTGCGCAGCAGTGTCTCACCGGCTCCGAAATGGGAGGTCAAGCGTCATACGTACTCCTGAGGAGCAGGCTGCTTTCGATCAGCAACTCCGTGAGCAGAACCGGGAATAAGCTCGCCTACGTCGTGCCGAGGCTGTAGCCCGGGTAGAAGAACAGGCTCGTGCAGCGGAGCGCAAACAGCAACTGCATACAGAGGATCCGGCAACTAACCAAGCCGTCGTTTAATGAACCGTCGGGATTAACTCAACGATACCGGAGCCACTCGTTTCAGCTTCGCTGGTTAATCATCTGTACGGAGTTCTTGGGCAACGACCTTTTTATTACATGCAAACAAAACGTAATGATAAGTCGCGAATAATTTCCAATGTCAAGACGCAGACGCAGTTTGAATTGGGGCTTGCGCGTAGCGCACAGACTGAAGGCAACGCTTACGCCTGTATCAGACAGAAAAACTTGTCGGGTCTAATTGTATGCCCTGAAGTGGCACAGCACTGGATTTTTTTGTTATTACGATAAAAAAAGAAATCTTAAAAGTACCGCTGACACGGCGGGACGGCATGGCTATTACTACCGATTTCGATAGCGGCTACTCGTTCATTGCGCCAGAGAAATGGAAAGTCATTTTAGTTCGACAATGCTTTCCAGACAACACGTCTGCGTAGTCCCATATCTCAGCCAGGCAGGAATCGCTAAGTGCGGCTGGCAGCCTTCGGCAACAGCACATATATGTATATGATTACAGCGCGTCGCATTGGCGCTCACCGCTTATATTTTCCGTGAGCGTAGATAAGAAAAAAAAACGGTCCATTTAATAACACTGATTGCCAAAGATGAATTATAGCAACTTTTTCTCGTGAGACTCGTTTATTTCCAAGCGCAGACGGGCCGATCGCGTGCTGACGGAGTCAGCCGGTTCACCATCGGCCTAACCTTCGGTAGAACGCAATTATCTCGGTTCGGGCGCCTGGTAAATGCTAAATAGTCAGCTCACAGGGAGCTGACCATTAGACGCTATTACGTGTATTTGAGCTTAAAGAGCTTTTTACTATTATTCTTTTACTGCACTAAGGCAAGTGGACGTGCAGAAATTTTCACAACTTTGTTATTTGTACGGTAACATCAATCGGTGGCAGGATATCTGTGGTCTCATAGACCTCGTTCAAACGACTGCTGGATTTGTTTGTTTCGCGTCGACTGCAGAGCAGTGCGAGATCACGCAGTCATCGGTTGGACCATCAATTCCGAACACCAAGATAATACCGTTAATGCAGTACGTCACGGATGCGAGACTGACAAAAGTAATGTGCCTAATCTGCACGAAATGTAAACATGCATGCACAGCTGCTGAGAAAAAAGCCTTCGTTGACGCCGACAGCATAAATACACAAATAAAAGAAAGACATACGAACATATAGAATGGTGCCGTTATCAGTGTTTGCGTATTTTTTGTTTAAAAAACATAGGTATCCACACCGTCAAAAGGAAATGCGAGCAAAAGAAGTGATCTTCAGTGTCGCTTATGCATGCATAAACGGAGCAGCTCACGCACCTTTATGCCAAACTGCGACACGAAACGCACATTTGTGACCTTGGTATATGACTTTATTTAGGAGAGGGGACTAGTACCTTCCGATGAAATTGCATCGCGTATGCAAAATTAAGCAGCGCCGGCTCCTGACGCATGACACCCGGGAGACAATAACGCAACTGGCGCTGTTTCCAGTTTGCACCGGCGAACTGCAGCGAGAAGCAGCGCCTTTGCAGCACTTAGCAGTGCGCTCTAACGACATAGCAGCGCAACCAGCGATTAGTCCAAAGTGACCGAGCTCTTTTCCACAGACCTCAGCGGTGTCCTAGTGACTCCTAACGAGCGCCAGTGCCTCAGATTTCACGCAGTGTAAAAAAAAGCGCTGGTTTCACACTGGAAGGCAGTGTAAGATGTTACATATAGCAATTGGGACTCCAGGAACGAAGTATACTTTCTGTGCTGCTATCAAACGATTACAGGTTTTATGCGCTTTGAGTGCCGATGTTAAATTCTCTGTGCAAAGAAATTAGCAAAATAATTCTTGCTAAAGCATGTTCCCTATTTATCTTGTAATTAGTAGGGTGGTAATGAAGTTTTGTACTGGGATCGACATTCAATGACATCGATCACCCTCATCGAAGGCAAAGAAAAACGACACTGCGTTCCTCCTTCAGAACAACAACAACAACAACAACAACAACAACAACAACAACAACAACAACAACAACAACAACAACTGAATGGAAAGAAAAAAAGAGATGAGAAAAAAAAAGGCTCTCCCCTAAGGTCCAAAATAAACATTAAACGAAACAGCGTCGTTATGCCATACAACCTGACTATAAACAGCATTCTGTTTGATTTGTTCAAGGTGAATTCATAAGCGAAAGAATGAATTTGTTATTATCGAGCGAACATGAATACGCTGTGGCAGTAGCAACGTTTTTTATAAAATTAAACACAAATTTTGCGCCAACATAATACTTGTGTGCATTAGACTCTCTCTCCTATCCAGTAACAATTTTTGTCGATACGTAGGTTTATCTGAATCTTGTGTTTCCTGCACATGCTCACACATTTTTTTTTAGCTCGCCTACAGGCAGTTCTTTTTCTTTTTTCCTCCTGAATTGCCCCTGCGTAGCACAAAATCGTTTTCTTCTTATGCAAGGCATCGCCCCTTAGTTTTTCTAGCAGAAGAAATAATAATGGAAAATGAAAAGTGTTCCGGCATTTATGGAGGATTCTCCAAGCTACACCTGCGTCTAGTTTCTCGACATAATAAAACTATTTTTGTTCTAGTTTCTGCATCTTCACTATACTGAAAGCCGTTTTCTTTATAGTAGCTCATAAGTTAAAGATAAATTTTCTTTCGTCTTTATTAAGCTTCAGGCAAGCAAGCAAAAAAAGGAGATTCATTGCTTGTATTGCTAAGGCTCTCTTGTCCCATAGTTTGATTTTGTTCACTTCATGAATGTTTCCAAGCGTACACTTGGCCCCGAGGAATCAACTTTCATTCCTTGCAAAGCACGAACAGGTATAAAACAAAATAAATATTCATTTCTTTTTGCAATAAAGTTCTGCATCGTAGGTATCACCTAACCAGGGTCCCTGTTTAAGGTATGTTGGTTCTGCCGACTTTTTCAAAATGCGTCCTTGTTAAAGTTCTTGCAAACCATTCTTCCCTCAGGACTGCATAACTAAACTACACCTGACTTGACAGATTAAATCGCCTCGAGCATATTTTTCTAGTGGGACGCATAGTTCTACTTTTCATGTATCTCGTTTGACATCTGTCTTTTGCAGGCCGTCGTCAACGGCAACGGCGGCCTAGGGCAAAGGCGGAGGCAGCAGCAGCAGCAGCAGGCTTCTGCCAGCGATCTCCAATTACCCTTGTCTTGCGCTATCCCTCGCCTGCAAACATGCTATTTTATCACTGTACCCAATTTTCTGCCGGCCTCGGCGGCGTTTCCCTTCCCTCGGCAGCCACTCTGAAACTCTAATGGTGCACAAGTTATATGCACTACACATTAGGTGGCCTGCCCAACTCCATGTTTTCTCTTAATATGAACTAGAATATCGGCTATCGCGTTTGCTCTCTGCTCAGCACCACTGTCTTCCTATTTCTTAACGTTATTCCTAACATATGCTGCCCAAAGTGGTAAACAAATATTTAGTTAGCACATACTGGTAAACAAAACAGAGAACCTGCATAGCTTTAAATATAAGAGCAACAAGGAGCGATGCTAAAAAGCTAAACATTACCTCACCCGGTCAATGCAATATGGTTAAACGTTAAAAATTAGACTTTGTATAACTCCAAGCTGGGAGGATGCAAAATGCTAGCGTTATAGTCTTAAAACGTCAGTGCAGTGAGTTGTAGGCTTAGAAGTATACAGAGGAGATATAGGTACCCAAACTATAAAATAAGGAAAAGAAAAAGCGAAGAACAACAATAGAACAGTAAACCGCGAATGGATTAGAAAATGTCACGCACGAAGGTATGACCCAAAGAGAAAATTCCTGTTCTTAAGCCTGGGTGCGCTCACATGTCTTCCTAATGAGCAGAGGAAGCAACAGGATTACTCCCATAATGCAGGTAAATAAATCTAGCACACGACAGGCACATATGACTAACTTTGATCCTTACTTAACGAACAGATCATAACAACTCTAGACAAGTTGGTGAGAGCACCTCGGACTACCGCCACTTTCATAACTCGCAATTCAAGGCAAGAATGCTAAAAAATAAAAAAATAAATGGAGCGACAAGAGAAAAAGTAAGAAACTATAATCAAAGGGCTTTAAAGACTCAAAGCTTTAAATAAAATAATCTATAATCAAAGCTTTGAAGACTGTATTGTGTCACTGACTCATAGCAATTAGAGGACGTGCTTGAATTGCTCATAAAACGTCACTCTTGATAATTATCCTTCTTGTAATACTATTTTGCTGAGGTGGTTCGTGAATGAGTTTGCCAGGATTATTATTATTATTATTATTATTATTATTATTATTATTTTGCTACCAATTGGCGAGGTGGCATAGGTCCGACATACCATCAATCTATGTTCACTCGTATACTTCAGACCTACACGAACGGAACGGCTACGTTAATCGATCGATCGCGTGCACAAAACTGTCGTGTGAACGCTTTGTAGTCACGAGCGTTATCAAGCCCCCAAAAGTGAAAGTGCTTCAGATTTCTCAACTAACAAAGGAAGCCATTAGCCGCCATTTGCGAACAGTTTGGGTGCCGGCGCATGAGCCCTGCGTGATGAAGAGGCTTATGTGCTCGAAGGCCACGCTACTTTTTCGAATCGGAACGGGTTCAACGTACACAGTACTTTGGGCATTTAACACTAATTAACACATTCGATTCCCCACTCTGTGGAGACTGCGGAGACATAGGCGACGCGGAGCACTTCACGTTGTCTGGCCGGCGTTACACTGCATAGCGAAACATTCTACTTTACGCCATGAAAAGAAGAGGATTCCCAAACTGAACGAATCAAGTACTTCGCAAGTACATCAATAAGGGTGGAAAGATAGACAACTAGTTCCCAGCAAAGTACCACTGGGATTCCCACATGGCTGCGCGCAATTTATAGTGCTTCCATAAGATCATCCGCAACTACGTATTACTCCTTTTTCTTGCATTTCTTAGGGAGAGTGCAATTTCAGACATGCGATGACAAACTGTATATTCAGGAAGATGTGCTACAGGTGGAGCGATTGCCGGCCTGGTCTGTCGTGCTGAACCACGTCAAGATGTCACACCCGGATATATTTTGAAAATGATTCAAAGAGTTCAAGCGAAGCCAGGGTACTTCTATACATTCCTTGACCCCGGCTGAACCTTGCTGTTGCTGCCAATGCTTGGTCCTTCGGGCGAAACTGACACTTTTTTTTGTTTGTCTCTGCTGTAGCGCCTCTAAAACTCGATCAAGGCATTCTGCGGAAATGGTATTCACCACAACCTTCAAAAACATCCGCGGCCTGCATGACGAAATTAGCACCCTAGTTACTCTACATTAAGCGAAGTTTGGGCTAAATATATCAAGTAATGATATCAGTATTTTTAAAACTTCTAAGTGAAACGCCAATTTAGAGTCTAGTCACCTAACATCCTACAAGGTATTTTTATATTCTCAAAAGGCATGTTGAAATGGCCCACCTGCCCCTATTTATGCTTTACAGCTTTTAAATAATTCATTCAAATAGCACCTGTTTCAATGAGAAAAAAATTTTGAAGGCCATAAAAGTACACATAACTGCACATTACGCCCTGCGCAAATACAGATAGAATTCGCTATTATGTCTTGTTCGAAATAAAGGCCCACAAAAATGTGCAAGATTTAAAACTAGAACTAGTTGTATTCGGGCCACAATGCTTCTACTTATACTACGCTGCTAAAGGTGATTCTGGAGCGTCAAGCAAAAAAAAAAAAAAAAAAAAAAAAATACCGCGGAGATTTAGGTAATTCTATTTTTATTCTCTTGATTGGGGTGGGCATGCGATTATCGATATTCAAGTGCAAAACTATTTACGATCACTGCTAGTTGGAGAACAGGGGACAACGGTGCTTTTACAAAAAAAAAAGAGAGGAAGTTAGGTCCATGGTGCACGACGCGAGACGCGTGGTTGTTTTATTTTGTGGGACTGCTCCAGGAAGGCGTAGAAAACGTCAAGGAAATGAAAGCCAAACATCGGTTAATCACAGGAGCGGAAAGGTCATGCTCTGCTCCTTTTATCCCAGCCTAGTAATAAGAAGGAGTGTTCACGACGTGAACGGATTTCCGCTGGACCGCAGAATACGTGGTAGGTCTGTTGCCGCAACTGCAGCTTTATTTATCTTTCCTTAGTTTTTTTTTTCCTGCGCGCAGTAGTTGCTGTTGATTAGTAAACAAACATTCATATTTTGCCAGACACTTTAATACCGAAGGCACATTCAGTGCCTATGAATGCTTTTGTTTATTATTACTCATGCATCCCATTTTAACGTGATAGCGTTAAGCCCCCCTGTCGCAAGAAATCCAGTGTCGGCGTTCCGAACTACATTCACGCAGGCCACCCATGTGGCGCAAAGGCGTTACTGAACTAAATGAACTCATAAAAGGAAAATATATTACAAAAACGGTAAACTACAACTTAAGCACAACGTACAGAAATGATAACGTTTGGATTATAATTTGAATATACCAGAAAATGTAATTCTGTTACGTGGTAACTCAAAACACAAACCCATTTTCCAACGTTTGTACCACTTATAGAGAAGCGCGGCCCCCTTCATCCTTTGCAACATCATCCTCATAGCGCTCGCCTCCGCGCATCCGCACGAAAGCTGCGGTTGCCGGGGAGCGTGACAAGCAGTCAGGGAAATTTGAATGCTATCGCACGCCACTCTTAAAGGCAAAGCTTAACCGTCCTCCAATTTTTTTCAATGTCCTCAGAATATGGGTTTTTCTCACATGTTGGCCCTTCTACCCTTGCCTATTAAATCACTCTGTGAAAATGTTTCTTGCCTCAAAGCAGATAACTGGTACTACAGCTTTATTTCTTTTTTTTTGCTAGAACAGCTGTAAGGAATGACGACTCCATTTTCAAGTTCTACTGGTGAATAGCGAAGTGAAAGTTACCCCTCGTACTTGCGCGTGACCAAGGCACCTACGGAAAGCATTTTTTCCCGATGAACTACAGAATCGTCGGTAGTGCAGCGGAGCAAGGTTGCTTTCTTTTTCTAACTGCAAGATATACTTAAAAAGCACTGATTGAGTGTAGTTTGTGCTTTTAAATCAGTTAATTTGCCACAACGTGCTATAGTCCTAACACCTAGAAGGTTATTATTCCAGGCGTGCCACCTACGTGCTACATAAGTGGCCAACTCTGACTTTTGAGATCGCAGCTCCTAGATGCCCGTTCCTGAATTTCTCGTCGGCGTCGGCCCTCGGCGTCCTCCCTCGGCGTAAACGAGCGAACGAGCCCGGCGAAGGATGAAAGAGGAAAGCCAGAGCGCCGCGGGACATGAAACGCAGCGATACCGAAGAGAGCGCGAGACGGAAAGCGGAGGAGAAGGGTGCAGCGGTACCGTGAGGCGGAAAGCAAAGGCTCTGCATGAGCGGAGGTCTGTCAGCGGCGGCTGCTGGGAATCAAGCCCGCCCGTCCCACGCGCGGTGCCTCTCGCGCTCTCTCGAATAGCGAGACAGTTTCAGCACACTTTGCTGCGTTTGCAATGTGCCGCACGAGACAGATTTTCCGTGCCAGTCAATATATCGCGAAGTGAAAACACGTACAAAGCTGCGCTAAAATGCTGCATTAGGGAGTATGGTAATCTTCGGTGAATCTTGTAAATGCTATTCACAGCGTTCTCAAACGTACAAGTCGGCGCAACATTAAAAACAATTCGCACATTCTATGGCTGGCTGCTGTGAAACGACGAGCGTTCGTGGAGTGGATCACGCATGTATGAAGAATGGCTTAACGCCAGGCTTCGTAATTGGCAGAACATTCTACATATAGATCATTTGATCAGTACAGATTCTGGAACTTCCATCACAAGCACGACGTGTGCTTGCGTGGTCAATCCTGTATACTTAGAGGGTATTTAGGCCTTTATACTCACTTAAGGCTTCGTAGTCCGGATAATGTGATAAAAAAAAGCATGCGTACCCCGCTGGCGTTGGAGGCGAACCCACATTCTCATCATTGTCTACATTCATTATTTAGACAGTGCGCCGGAAAGACGTTAGTTCCATCATATTCGCTTTAAGTTTTTATTTTGAATCTTTCCTTTTGGCGATTTGACTAGCATAATCTGGGTCCAGCGATCCTCACATATTTACTCTGCAAGTTAAAACCCGATGCCAGGGCGCTAAACTTTTTCGACGTGCTCTTTGGAAAATTCGATTTCTTTTTGCGTGGAAAAGGCATTAATCATATCACGAATTGGTGGCCATGAATGTGTTCTTGCACTCATATTGACACTGCCTCCTCTCACTGCATTTATTCAACCGAGGATGATGTACGTTTACGACAAAAGCTACCAATATGATTGTTTTCTTATATATCACATTTAACAGCCAGGGTGTAAATAAGCTATAGCGCACATTGGTAACATTTTTAGTACATTCTATATTTATTATCGAAATATGTTGCCATTAAGCAATCGCCAGAACTATGACGCGAAAGAAGGTTGCTTAATACTATGAAGGGTCTACTGTTACCGCTTTAAAAAAATAATAATAATAGAGACGCTAGCCTGCGCTTGTTTATCAAACGGAAAAACCACGTCGAGCCCTGCAGGCTGAACTCATTTGCTAGAGGAATGCGCATTGAATCGCCTAACACAAAGGAAGAATACGAACAGAGCGCTAACTGCAACTGACGATTTATTTCTCCGTCAATGGACTAACTACAAGAATGCAAAGGTGATAAAAACCAATATTGCCCCTCGCCTAATAACCCGATCAAGACTTGTCGTATGACACTTCAGCTACGCGTGATAAACAAGCTTTAACAGCAACAGAAAACATGTCAGCACAACATTTCCTTTTTCTTTGCGATCAGGGCGTAATGAAATGGACTTGTTTTTGCTTGAGGAAAACAAACGGCACGCTCACGCACATGTTCAATAACCTTCGCAGACATGTTCAAAAAATTTTCTGGGGCAGAAAAGGCCATTTGCACGTAGCAAGGTTTATCAGTTTACTTTCACCTGGGAGTGTTGGAATAAATGTAAGACATCACCGCTATATTCTGTACCCGTTTTATTCGGTGTGTCTCGCGCAGCTAAAGGGTCATTTGATACGGTTCCTTTTCGTAAGAGACGGACAATTTTTGTTTTTATCACCTTTGCCTTCTTGTACTTAGTCCAGTGGCATAGGAACAAATCCTTAGTACCAAGTTTATCATTGTGTGCGTTCTTGTTCTTTTGTCCTACGTGATTCAATGCGCTTTAAGCTAGCGCCTTGCCCAGTGTTCAAGATTAGGTGAAATTAAGGGACCGAAGCTCCGGTATTTAGATTTTCTTTAAGTAAAATGGCAAAAAAGCCAGCGGAAATATTGAAATTCACAAACACTTCTTGCAGAAACCAAGTCGACGTGGTTTTCCTTCAGGTTGGCGCCAAAACTTACGAATGATATGCGAAGGCCAATCATCACAAATGTAACGTTGTCTTTTTTGTTTCTCCTCGCAGCTGCTGACTCTAGAATACTTAGGAAGTCTCTTATGAGGAAATGTTGCTCTAGCTATCGGCTGTCTTACTATTTCAAATTGTTTAACGATATAACTGCTCCCTATAGGAATAATAACTGGCTTCATACTTATGCGTTGCAGGCTTACCCTGACTATTACGAACAAAAACACTTGGATGGTTTATTTTTAAATAATAAAATACTGGTCACCTAGCTACGGTGCTAACTATATTCGTCTACATTAACTTATTCAAATAATGACATAGGAATTTACCGGTCACGTCACTCATCAGCGTACGATGCAAGATCACTGGAAATATGCAGCGTGTGGACTACCTTCAATTCGTCAATATCTTAATCGAGAAATCTGTGGAGTACAATCAACCTCTCCATATGGCTTTCAGAGATTATGAAAATACATTTGATTCAGTAGAGAGACCAACAGTCATAGAGCCATTGAGTAATCAAGGGGTACAGGAGGCATATGTGAATATCGTGGGAAATATCTACAAAGATTCCGCACCTACTTTGGCTCTCAACAAGTAGAGTAGAACGTTACCTATCAAGAAAAGCGTCAGGAAGGCGACAAAATATCTGCAATGTTATACACAGCACACTTAGAAAAAGTATCCATGCTATCAGCGTGGGAAGGCTTAAGAGTAAGGATAAACGGCGAACATCTCAGGAACCTTCGCATTGTGGATGACATTGTCCAGTTCAGCAACACCGGGAATAAATTACACGAAATGCTTGAGGACGTTAACCTAGAATGTGTGACAATGGGGTTGACGATTAATATACAGAAGACAAAGATATTGTTCAGCAGCCTGTCAAGGGAATAAGAATTCAGGGTCGCCAGTCAGCCTCTAGAGTCTGTACAGGAGTACGTTTATCCAGGTCAATTACTCATCCGCGATCATATCATGAGAGGTAAATTTCAAGAAGAATAAAAATAGATTAGAATGCATACGGCAGACATTCACAAATCCTGAGTGGGAGCTTAGCACTGTCGTTGAAAAGAAAGGTGTACAATCATTGCATTCTAGCGGTGCTAACCAACGGGGCAGAACCTTTGATGTCAAAGGCACTGACAACCAATTTTCATGGCATGCATATGTTTAGTGAAATGGAAAGCTTACCATTTAAAGTTTCTATTCATGAAGTGGTAATGCGGAAAATGCAGTAGAACATTTTTATCAAAATTTGTGGATGTAATATAAGTAATAAGTATGACGTAGTAGTTCTGCGGAAACCTGCAAGGTGGAGAGAAGTAATGAATAAAGGGAAAATGAGACATCCACCCGTTCGTAGCTATTGCTACAAAGGAAACCCATACGGGTTCCTCGAGAGGAAAGCCTCGAAGTTGAAGAAAAATTCGTCCCGGACCAGGACGAATTTTTCTTCAACTTTGAGGCTTTTCTTTCGAGGAACCCGTATGGGTTTCCTTTGTAGCAATAGCTACGAACGGGTGGATGTCTCATTTTCCCTTTATTCAAGTAATAAGTATGTAAGTAATAAGTATAAGTATATAAGTAATATCTTCGCGATTAGTTTGTCCTCCGTCTTAAGTTATTTTTACGATAATAGCTACACGTTTTCATGGTTTCATGTCCAACTGCTTTGTTTATTACCCAGTTAAGAGTGTTTTTTAGCCAAGCAAAGCAAAAGTTCTCGAAAGCGAAACAACATTTTTTTTACACGCGATACGGAGTCTATCATGTTTTCATCGCCATGCGTGTGCTAATATTACCGTGTTCGCGTCCACTTACGGTACACTAAGTTGATGTCACTTTGCATCTCACAGGGAGACCACACAACTGCGTGCGTACGCAAAAGCTCGCGCGCGTATGCAACACCACGTGCGCCAGCCATGCACTGTGGGACGTGCGTGCTGCTTGTTAGCGTGGACTTTCCTTACTTCATTATACGCACAGAACAAAGCGCAAGCGTCTAATAATATCCAAATGGCAGCTTTAAGCAATAAGTATGCTGTGCCCAATATCAGCCAAGTTACGTACAGCAATCTAATACATCCAAGATAAAAGGATTTTACCTTGAGCCCACGCCATTGAAAGCTTTTCGAAATTTTCGTAGATAAATTAATGATATAATTCCTACCTAAATCCCGAACAGCGTTCCGGATTGTGCCATTATAAATTATGGCCATCTAATTTCCAACAAAGCTTAAAAACACACTGTGGCCAGTTGTCGGTCCCTTCAAAAAAGAAGCTCGAGAACAAGGTAAGGACCGCGCAAAGAGCTATGGAACGAAACGTGTTAGGTGTAACGTTAAAAGACACGAAGAGGGCGGTGTGTATCAGAGAGAAAATGGGGATAGCGGATATTCCAGTTGGCGTTTAACAGGAAAGAAATGGGGCAAGGAAGGGCATGCAATACGTGGGGTAGATAATTGGAGGACGATTAGATTTACAGAATGGTTGCCAAAGGAAGGGAAGCGCAGTCGAAGACGGCAGAAAACTAGGGCAGGGGGCGATGCAATTTGAAGAATTGCATGCGCAAGTTGGAATCACCTATCGCAAGACAGGTGTATAGGCTGCTGTTGCTGATGATTGATGATGATGATGTAGTGTATAGCGCCGTAACAAGCCGCAAAGAAACCTGAAATACATATGCCAAACGGTCTAGCATGTTTTTCGAGCTGTTATTTCCTGCGCTACCCAAGTGATTCAACTCACCTACCGGGTATGATCTTTCTCAAGGTTTTCTTAATGACTAATTAGTGGAATGCGTTTCCTGTGATTTTCAATCAACATTTGATACAGTTAGACATTTGGTTGCCTTCACAAATTATACTCCATTGGTATGACTGTCTGATTGCATCAGGAGTTATCTGACTGAAAGATAGACATCTTCGTATGATAAGCAGTGACAAAACAGAAGTCTTATCTAAGCAAACAAAATAAGACATGTTTTCGCGTTAAGCAGTGACATATAATATTTAAAACAAATTTTAAGGAACACCTAATTGTAAAACGCTACTTATGCTAAGAATACTCCCTCACAGCACATACAATATCCGCAGGAACCAACTACTCAATTATGTAAAAATAGTAGCGATCTGCTGTCAAAACTGTCGGCCTGAATGTGTCAACCTTTATAAGCAAGAATAGCTCCGGCGACATTGTTACTACCATTCTTGCCTTCTAGAATGAGCCAGTTGATTTACAGACATAAAAAACTATATCCTAAACAAACACTTTTTATAAACTACAAAGCAATAAATGTCAAGCAGAAAAACTTTATTAGAGTTCCTCCTGTCGTCTGAAAAAGTAATTTTCTTATGGTGCTTAATTGTGTCTTGTTTTTCACAGCGCACTATTTCTTTACTGCCAGTCTACGCGGGATCCCGAAAGGAGCTGACTGTCTTCTGCTTCTGCGAAAAATAAAAGTTGAAACTGCCCTACGCAGAGTTAAGCTTGCACGTGGCGGCCGTTCATTTCTTCCAATTTCAAAATGCAGTTGCCGGAAGAGGGCATTGCGCCTACCTGCCTGGTTCCATCTTACGATCCTACGTCACTTCTTACCCACTGCCGATTCGGGCTCGGGTTTTTCTCGGGCGATTTGCATCACTATACACCAAGCCATTCCTGAAATGGCATGGACGTGTTCATGCTCTTTTCAGTTCATGTCTCACCAGATCCACGCTACCTCAACACTTAGAAAGCGCAGGCAATCCGTTTTCTCTCCAGTCGAGCCCGTTCGAGCGTGTTTTCAGTAGAAGTGAAGGTCTTTTGTCAAAGTGTGAAAACGACTATATATAGCAAAGGCAAGGATAGTACAAATACAAAAATTTTCATATGAAATTATACGGTAATTGTTTTCATAAAATCTGTTGTGTACTAATACACCAGGCACCGGGCAACCTTCGCACTAAAAAAAATAAATATCTATTGCGTACTAGCGTGATACACGGGACGTATATAAAAGTATAGGTCCTGAAGCATCAGGGTGGTCAAGTGGGTTCTACTCCTTCTTCAATGTAAATATTTTATACTACCCGTCTCACTGCTTCCATTCTAGATAGATATAAGAATATGTACATACACAGGTGACAACGCGCGTCCTTCCGATATCGACTTCAGCACAGCCGTGTATGAAGCTCGAAGTATGGCATTCATAATTATTACTCAAGTACCGCGTTAGTAACTAACAATTGCACATTCTTATATTTAACTGAACCAGTAACAACGAAATTCTCATATCATTGTGGCTCAAACAAACGGAACAATCAGAACGAGGTTAACAGTGCTTACAAACACTTAAACAAGCAGAATAAATAATTTACACATTTCATTAATTTCCTATGCCATAAAAATAATAAATGGCCAGTATATTTACGCATTCGAGCTTTCTTGCAATTATTACAAAACAACCTATGAGCCGCAGTACGTATTAATTGATTTAAGAAATATTGCACAACTGGGAAATGTAATACGACAAAGGAAATGTTACTTTCGTAGACAACTAGGCAGCTTATCCGACGAAATACATCAATGAAAACAGGCCGCAATCACGAAGTAAAATATCATGCCAAACCACGTCGCATACGGAAGACATGCCCATGCAGCGGCATCACATGGAAGTACCGCCGAAGCGCCTTCTTCTAGACTGGGACCTTATCGGCATTCTGTCTCGATACTCGATTCGACAACCACAAAAACGTCGATGCCGGAACAGAGAATGTCTATGGTAGCGAGTTCCGTGTACACATAATGCACGATATAAGAACGACAAACACACGGGCTTTGGGCAGTTTTGCTATAAGGAGCATACTATCGCGAAGGAATCGCATTGTTCGGGAAGCAGCGTATTGACCACGTCGGGAAAAAAAAGAAACGGGAGAAACTGCCGCGCACGCAGACCGCCAGTCGTGTTTGGGCTAAGCCACCTTTCGGTGACCCGTACCACGAATCCGATAAAAGGACGTTTGAACTTGGACTATATTTGGTCGATAACGCAGTGCCGTTATTTTTCTTTATGGTGTGTGCATCCCTAGTAGGAAGCTTTCGCCCGTGAAGGATGCGAAAGAAGACAGAGGTCGTTGCAAGGAAGCTGAGCCTTGTACTTTTTCTAGATGCTTGCATTACTTTTTGTCCTCTAACTAACTTGTTTTTTCATCTTCTACACGGAAGGAAGATTTATTGCCGTATCCGTGACGCACTTGCGCTTCCCATTGTTTTCTAGAACAGACCAACTGTTGTGGCTGGGAATGCTGGCTCGGTTTGTACGTAGCAAGTCTGTCTGTGCGGTTCTTCCTTGTATCATTACAAGCCGAAAACACACGACACGTCCGGGCACCCGGTTTGAATTTTTACTAGTTGTAATGACAACTGGACCCGACAATCGTACAAGAGGTCGTCATTGATACAAACTATATATATATATATATATATATATATATATATATATATGTGATATGGGGTGTTTTATGCCACAACCACTTTATGATTATGAGGCAAGCTTAGTGGAGGACAATGGGAATTTCGACCACCTGGAGTTATTTAACCTGCACCTGAATCTAAGTACACGACCTTTTTTTTTCTCATTTCGCCCCCATCGAAATACGGCCGCCGTGGTCGGGATTCGATGCCGTGACCTCGTGCTCAGCAGCCCAACATTTAGCCACTGAGCAACCACGGCGGGTCGATACAAACTATCATCGTCTCTTCAGCGCAGAGCAGCCTTTTTTACTGACTTAGGCAAATGAAAACCGTACGCTTGCGTTCACTGAAAAGTATCTAAGCAACTATTTTACCACACGTCGGAAGTCTTAATAAACAGCATGTCGTGGCCTACGCCTGCTGATTTGTCTTGTACCTCAAGCAAGGCAGTTTTGCTGCAGATATTTAACATGGTAAAAACCACACGATGATTCCACTGAAGAAAGCACAATGCACTTATACGATGAGGAAACCGTCCTATAACCAGATATGATGTCTCTTGGTCAGAAATCACTGTGAAAAGAATAGTTTGTTTGCGGAAAAGGTTTCTACGTTGAAACGGAGTACTTAAGAAGTACTCTGTTTTGTACTCTGAGTACAAAGTACTTTAACAAGTACTCTGCACTCTTTAACAAGGACTGCGCAAAGAGAAGTAGAGTGAAAAATTTGAGGCCTAACGAAAAGAGACATGAAGAGAGTGGTGTGGATCAGAGAACAAACGGGGGAGAGCCGATATTCCAGTTGGCACTAATAGAAAGGAACTGAGCTGCTCGCGCCTTGTAATGCATAGGGCAGGTAACCAGCGGACCATTAGAGTTACAGAATGGATGCCAAAGAGAGGAAGTCATAAACGAGGACTTAAGAAAATTAAGTCGGGTGATGAAATCAGGAAATTTGCAGGTAGAAGTTGCTGTCTGCTAGCAAAAAGGGTTAATTGGAGATCACTGGGAGAGTTCTTTGTCCTGCTGCGGACATAAAAAATAGGCTGATGATGATGATGACGACAATGATGACTTGTTTATTTGAACTCTATGCAAAAATACGTCTGCCTGACTCCGACTCTAAACCTACGGAATTGTTGAAACAATATCATTCTTTAACACAAGCTGGTCTGCAGAGCGTATAAGCTATAATGACTCTTTAGCTCTCTTTTGTAATTGTTGCGACTACACATAATTTATGAGCTCAATTTTCATTGTGGCTGCACAATGTCATACTCTTAAATAAAGCACGTATTTTTTTTCTGCCTTATCTAGCATATACAAAACGAAACATTGCTGGTCTACTTTAACAAGTACACAAAGGTCAGTAAATGGGGTTACCATGTCGAAACTAGCGCTTCCCAAGATTTTGTAACCCTGCAACCTAACAAAACACATCCCGCCATGGACGCCGTTTTTCATGTACCTCAGTGGAAGAGTAACGCATGAAGGCGGGGCTGTTCATGTTTCCTTTAATAAAATCACAATTACATCGCTATTTTTTGCGGAACGTTGGATGCTCTTGAGACGAGTGCTTCCAGAACAATGAAGTTGCTGGACGCATGCCCTGTTTTTTTTTCATAGAATATGCAGTTTTTACCTGCATTTGCCTACTGTTTTCTGTGATAGTAATAAGGTCACGGCAATTGCTGGAGAGAATGCATTTTACCGGGAAAACGTTTCGCTGACCTTAGAAGCATTTTATTTCTTTCGGCAAAAAGTTTAAGATGCAGCAGTGTTTTTTTTTTGCAGCATACCTTCGAACTGATACGATTTAAACTTAAATCAACTGCTTACTTTTAATGTAAAAAGGAGCACGCTTATGTAATATATAGCACAGAAGAAACCACGCACCTTCCAATCTAATAACGAAATTGAAAGTAAGATCTTTATAGCTCCTATAATCTAATCAATTATAAAAAAAATTCCTAGCAAAACGATTATATTCATAGTAAAACGGACAAAAACTTTAGTGCGCTTATATTATTACTTCACATCTGCTGCAGCCACTCAGTTTTCATGCTGTGGGCTCACGAAAGCCCAGTGAACCGCTTTTCTTTGTTGCGCACATCGTACTGCACTACTGAAGCATAGTAATGCTCTCTCAACTGTGCAGATTGTCTATATCACAAAGTAAGTGGAGGAGGACCAGAGAATTCAGGCATCTATGCTCTCACCTTAGCACTCACCTTAGCAAGTGGTTGCTAAGCGAGCGGCGAGCATGATGCATTCGTCACTGTTCCCATCTTTGTTTTTTTTCTATGCGTGTTTTAACTGTTTTACACCTACCGACTTAAGCTCTGCAGCCGAATTACTTTTCAGGAAGTCAAATGCATGCACTAATCCGAGAGCCCTTGTGAGAAATTTATAAAATTTGATTCTATGGTAACGTCAATATAGAGACACTGACGCGTGCTGTTTTCTGTTTTTGACGAAGGGAAAACACTTCGCCGTTCATAAGCATTCGTTCAATTTGCTATGCATTTTTTCCTTGTAGCAGACCCCGCTCTATCCAGTCTGCTTCACTATATTACACTAGCTACATAATGTAGTTTCCCCTAGTATTGCGTTTCTTATAAGCTTGAAATCTACACTAAGAGGAGTCGAGATTACTGTGCGCTCACAGTTATTATGTGCCTGTCTTTTTAGAGTTCCTGCTTTTGGAATGCACCTCGCCCATGCGCATGCTTACTTACTCGCTGAGCGAATTGCGCGTTTGTTTCTTTATGCACTTGTTTCTCTCATTGAGGAGCATGGGAAGGAAATCGTTAGGTCGATCGTTAAGTCTACCACCCATAAAATACTAATATCATTTTCATCCCTGTATAATATTATTTCGCGACTTTTTCTCGAAAGTTCATTTTGATTGACTTGGGGGGACCTTCAGGATCTTGATTATTTAGGAACTATACCCAATCAGAGGTTTGCCTGTATCTAATCTTCCACCCAGTGAGGCCAAGTTGTTTACTAGGTTGAGACACTAGTTATGGGATAGCTGCCGTCTTGCCGAGTATACCACATCCGAATAGGCATGTCGCTGCTAGCTGGCGTCTGGCGCAGTACACATCTTAGGTCAGTGGGTATACGGCAGTGGTTGGGTGGCCGAACAGAGAGCTTCGGCACTGCGTATGCTACGTTGCTTTCTACCCATTCATGGTCAGTGCCTTAGAATGAATGTGCCAAGGCGACACTAGGAGCACGTAGTCTTAAATATGTTAAACGATAGCGCTCCATGCACAATAGACGCCTCCGTGTAGAGCCCGACCACTTGATGGAGAGGCATTTTGCATTTGGACATGCAGCCAGGATACAAGGCTCGCCAGGGTGATGATGATGATGATGATGACAATGCTGATGATGATGACATCGACGACGACGATACTCTGTCGTTGAACCATTTCACAGTGTAGTTGGTCGCAAGATTGCCGCTTCGTGTGTCTGCGGTGACAATAACGTCTGTCGTTACATTGGATTAGTGCTAATCGCATTATAGCCGACATTCATGGTGAGATTGGTTTGGCTGTAGTATATTTTTTGAAACAAGAAACACCTTTGAATATTCAACAGTCTTTATAAAGGCTTCTTGTGAAACAGTGCGTTAGCTTAATAAAACGGGTACAGTGAGCGCGCTCCCGGTGATCGTTCGAGAGAGTTTGAACGCGAACTCGTCGGTAGGCATCCGTCGATGAAAACAACGCTATAAACATGGACAAAAAAGGAATCGTCGTGCCTTCTTTCTTTATAATCCATGCTTTTAGAGCTTTTTTTTTATTGATGGACAAACGATTAGCCCTTTTAGTACTTCGCACCCACCCTCACGTATTCGCTTTATACCAACAGCTTTGATATTTATGCTTCGGTTTCCATGTCAAACGAGCTCCCAGACTGTAAGACGGGGGGGACGGGGCGAAGTGTGGTTATTCTTCTGATAAATCTTGCGAACTATCCCAAAATCCTATAGAAAAGCTGATGAAATTCAACCAATATCGACTATAGGGGGGCTCTCCTGCGTGTACTGTTGACGCATGCAAATTTTGTGCTAGGTATGGAAATTTCCTCAGACTTACTTTTATGCAGAAAAACAGCCGTGCATATATACCATGCCCAGAGATGTACATGGCTAAGAAAGTGCATTTTCTTTTCTTGCACATCCCTACAACATCATTGGCTTCTACTTTCCGGTCTATCCCGTTACTAAAGCCATATCACGCTTTCACATAGGCAATCTTTTTTTTTCTCATGTTCCTTCGAGGGCACACTAGCGACTCTAGCACTTGGCGCAGGCCCTCTTTGGCATCTTCACACTGGTGCATGCCCAATATCGTCAGATAAGGCTCGACCGTAAGCAGCATCAGGCAAGAGCCTATGCTATGTATAAGTCAATGCCACGCATCGCTATTACTTTTGTTCTCGCTGCACACTTTTTTGCAGCTTCACATAAGAAGCACGTCCTTAGAGAGTAGCTGTTCTGTCCTGATCAATAAGTGCATACGTCTCTTGTGACATTGTGTTTCTAGTACTTTCAGCGATGTTTCTAAAACGGGTGAATGACTGGAACCTAGCTTCAATGATAGCTCCAAGTTACGTGCTCATCGGCAAGCAAGTTATATTAATATACGTATTTCTGTTGCAAAATAGTCGCGTTTACGTGCATTTGGTTTTTATCAACACACTCATTCCCGGGAAACGGTCACCCTCAGTCGATGTATGCTCCACAATTATTTTTGTGCGAAGCATATTACTAGAGCTCAACCCAGCTCCTCAGGCGCGGCGGTGTCGCCTTCAATACCACGTGACACCGTGACGTCACGACAGGGGAGAAACGGGGCTCCAACTCGCGCCGTCGCTCGCGGCGTCGCGGCGGTATATAAGCAGCTGCCCTTGCCTCTGCTAGACACTCACGAGGTGAGATGCCTCCTGGAGACAGAGCTGCTCGTTGGAATGAGAAGCGAAGGTTGCGGCGTGCTACAGAGACTGTTTCTAGGTGGCTTTGCTACGGCGCAGCGACTACGCGCCCCGCATCGGACGCGGGGAGCGTCGGGCAACGCAGCGTTCGGCGCGACAACGAAATGTGCGCCTGAGCAAGCGCCGCACGCCTGAGCCGACGCCGACGACACCGGCTTTTCTGCGACACGAGCTCCTTAACGCTGTCGCGTTAAAATAAAGGCTAGTATGCTTCGCATCCTGGGCTTAACCTTAGCTAAGCCACAGCCATTTTTTTGTTTCTACAATGCAGCCACAAAGATCAATATTTTTTATCACGTCAAAAAAGGGCTACAAGAGTCATTTGAATATGTATTCGTCGAAGGTAGCTCTATATTTTCAGGTCATTGCTTACATTTATTACAGATCGCAATCTTTCGGTTCATTGCGCTTGAATATCACATACGGGATAATGAAAATGACCCTATAGTGAGCACGTGTGCACATGGTCCTCCGTGTGTCCTTTTTATTATTCCATGTGTGAAATTCCTACGCAGTGAGCCGAACGATGTCGTCCCAAGTAACCCCAGTTGAAGACTTATTGAAACAATTGTAATTTGAAGATGGCATATTATAGAATTGAAAGAACGAAGCGAATGCGCAAAGAAGACGCTTGCAGAAGCACAAATATGGGGCTGTGGATACGCCTCTAAAAAAAAAGCACTATGGTGTCAGTGACCGAGTTCTGACTTTTTTATTTTATCGGGCCATGTCTTATTTTCATCGTATTGTCCCGCAACATTACAGATTAGGCAGCCATATACGCCAGTATTCGTAATTTGCATGCAAATAATGGAGAGGTCATCTGCATGAGAAATGAATAAAGAAACGAGTGTCACAAAAGATGCTGTAGGCTTGCCCAAAAGACGAAGCATCGATTGCGATAGGAAATTAGCAGAGACCCATACAAAGCAAGGATAATAGATTTATCGGCCGTATCAACTTGTAAACATTCGCTTCCTAACTAAGTGAACAAACATGGTCGCAGCGCGCACACCAAACATGAACGCATCACATGACCGCGGACACTCGCTGTCAAAACGCTGGCGTGAGGAGGCCCAGTAGCAGCAGTGAGCGAAGGGACCTTCATGCTGTCTATCGCTTCAAAGCAAACTCAGTGCCGAGAACACGCAGCTCGCACAAATATACGAGCCACCGACGCGCCAAGACTTCGGCCCCAACGCGGATCGCTCTCAAGATAAGGCCATGCGACCGCGCGCAATTGCAGCTGGAGTAGAACGGCGCAACCCTCGCTCCCCTACCTCCGGTGCCTTGCAACGTTCGGTGTCTCGCGTGCGACCGAAAACGGTGCGCTTCCTACTCGCTTGCCTCCCTTTCGCGCGGTTAAGATTGAGCCGCGATCGCCGGCTCCCTTCGCAAGCTTTCAGAGAGAGAGAGAGAGAGAGAAAGAAAGAGAAGGGTAGAAGGAAAGGCAGGGAGGTTAACCAGACTTTGTCTGGTTTGCTACCCTACACGTGGGGAGGGGAATGGGGATTATCGAACATACAGCACAGGGCGTGCTGCAAGGACTTCATTGGCGTTTCAATTAATACGGGACCTCACGGCAACAGTGACGGCAACGACGACGGTGACAGCGAAAATGCGTCTAGAGTGTCCATAATATTGCTATCGCAATCAAAATAGCCGCCTGTAGGCATATGAACTTGTGAAGAAAACAAGAAAATTTATTGTGAAGAAATCGTAATAGTTATATTGGCCACCTAAGTGAGCCGCTAATGCCATGGTGCAAAAATGAAAAGAAAACAGTGTAACGGACATCGCATACAGCAAGCTGAACAGTGCATACACAGACCTGCAGCTTACCAGAGAAGTCAACTTCTAGCCTCAGGCATGAATAGTTCAGCCAGTTGTCAGCAACAGACTGCTGAGCTAGACGCCCACACGCAGTAGCCTAGACGAAAGCTCAAGGCCACTAGACTAACACAATACTAAAATACAGAGACACCCTCATGCAGTTTTCATTTTCACGTCCACGAATGTGCGATAGAGGATTAAAGTCTTCGACAACGTTTTCTGCATTCTAGGGTATTTCAGCGTACTGTAAAAGTGACATTCCGGTCAAAGCGCACTAAAATACCTGAGGAAAACCCAAAGCACTGCGCTGCGTCTTCGGCCACTGACGGCTAAGCTCTGGCGTCGCTGTCATTAACATACGAGGACCCTAAAATTACTAGAATCATACTTGGCAATCACCGAACCTCAACACGGTGTCAATTCGCGGCAACATTAAGTTGATATAGACGCAACATAATTTCGATGTTGGCACTTGTAAGGGTAGAAAAACTTTTCTTCACATTTCGGCCATACCAATGCGAAATGAGTAATATGTGAATGCCACCCCTAGCCATAAACGATAAAGCAGAATGGCCTCTCTGCGGAGGAGTCCTATTCGCATACAGAGATGCATCAAAGATGGCAGGTAGTACTGACGATGTCTCCGTTTTGTCTGGCTGCTTGATGCGCATCATAAAGAGAGCGTGATCTCCTGATGAAGCACTCGAAGTCTGCTGGCTGCGTCGGACCGCGAAAGTGGTATGGCCTCTTCCTGTGTGTCCTCAAGAGCTGCCAAAGCGGCATTATCGGCGCCTACGTTTCCTATGACGCCGCAGTGACTTGGCAGCCACTGAAACGTCACGTGGTGTCCTTTCTCATGTGATGTATGGAGTAGGCATCTAGTGTGGAATGTCTATCTTTGCGAGGGGACGCTAGAACACATTATGTGCGACTGTCCTGAATATAATGTTCAGAGACAGTCCCTGGCATCCGTTATAGCGCACTCTGACAATAGACCACTGTCAGTTGAAACGATTTTCACATGGCGCCCACAGAAGACATCGCAGCTGATGTCGACGAAGGGACTACTTCGGTGTTTGAAAGAGACGGGCTTGGACAAGTGGCTGTGACAGCGATGTCACGTACCACGCAAGAGTGACGGGCTGTAACTGAGGATGTGTGTGCATTACTATGTGCTCTCTCTCTCCTCCCCATATTTAATTCCCCCATCCCGCTCCCATGTGTAGGGTAGCAAATCGGTTGAGCTAGAACTGGTTAACCTCCCTGGTTTTCCTTCTCCACTTCTTCCTTACTTCCTTCCTCCTCACATTTCAAATTTTCTATGTAATTTGCCGCATACACACCATCTAAAGCTTGGCGGAATCGTATTGTACCATGAATTTATGGCCACTGACTCACAAATTAGGAAAATACAGAAATCTTTTGTTTATGTCTAGCGCCAGTGTCTCGGTAGCGAAGCTTGGGCAGCGAAACTTGGGGATTAGAGTCATAACTAGCCTCAGCCACTTCTCAACATATTATGTCTCATCTGCGGCATCGAGAGACATCACCTTCTTTTCACTTCGTGTTGTCAGAGCAGTGTTACAAAAGCATTATTCGGCTCTCATAACCTAGTTTTGGTGCTACCGCGTGAATTCTCGCTCAAATGGGTAAACGTTAAACTTTTTCAATTGAACTTCACGCAATACGCAACACTTCCGCTCATTGACTCACTTTGTTCTAGTTACGAAAATGTTTCCACATGCGATGAAAGCGGGAAATAATGGCGTCGCCGCGGAATTCGTGTAAACGTAAGCGCAATACTTGAAAATAAAATTATGGGGTGTCAAGAAGTCAAGATATGTGTATTGGGAGCTCGGTTTAGCGGAGGCAAGGAATACACGTTTTGACAGCTTGCGAACGGAGAGTCGACTGGCTTTACTAAAAAGTAAAAGCAGGTTTGCCGTGTGGCAATGGTGGCCCCCCAGTCGGGCAGCCGCTTCGGTTTTAAGAAAGAGCAGAAGGCAATGTCCCCTCGGTGAGGCAAACTGGATTTACGGACCAAGGGGCAATGACCCTCACGGAGGGGACAACGAAGTGACGGGTGGTCGCCACGTATGTTTAAGAGGCATCCAGTATACTGGAGGGTGCCGGGATAATTTTGACCATCTGAAGTTCTTTAACGCACACCAAAATCTAAGTGCACGAGCGTTTCTTATTTCGCCCACATCGCAATGAGGCCACCGGAGCCGAAATCGCGACCTCGATCTCGAGGCCAGCAGTGCACCGCTACAGCCACTGGGCTATCGCCGCGAGATGTGGCCTTGACTAGAAAGTCAAGCGCACCAAAGACAGCGTAAAACGACCCATATGGCACGCGACTAGCGAGATTCAGAAGGAACGGGGTTACCGCAGTTAGCCGTAATAGCCAGTGTGGCGCTCGAGCGAATAATGAAGTACGCAGCGGTAGGAAAACAGCACGAGTGATTCATGGCTGGCCCCAGGGAAAGTAATTAAGCTTCACTGACTACAGCACTGCACGTATGGAAGGGAACTTCCGCTGGTCACTTTTTGCTTACTTACACAACATACGTACACCACAGTAGCTGCCTTGATTTAGAAAGAGTAAAAGGATGGCATGCGAGGAAGCACGCACGACCGCAATACCAAAACGCTCACGAGAGAACAGTTTGCTGGGCACTTCCTTGGTCTGGAGCACGTTGTTCACTATAGACTAGCACTTCATGCTTTTGTTCTTCAAGCTTGTTTCCTCGTTTGGCCGTGATTCACCGCCCCACGCGTGTGAAGAGCGTTGCCACAAAGGGAAGTGACTAAATGAGAGATGCAATCAGTGTCATTAGTCCATTTAAAGACTCCTTGCCCGTATGAGCAATTTTCGTGACCTGTAAGTTCCCCCAGCATGCGCTGCGCAACCCTTTCAGTTTTGCTTATTTATTGAACTTATATTGGTATATATGACACGGAGCCACGTGAGTGACTGCGCAGTGTTGCTGAAAATGTTGGTTACGGAATTTGGGCGCGCTGATCTTAGGGACAGTGACATGTCTCCCGAAAGAAAACGTTTCGGATTGTTTCTACTACCCAAGAAAAAAAGAACGAGATTCTTGGGCTTTACGTGCAAAAACCCCGTGGCCCCCCATTATAGAGGAGTCCGGATAATATTCGACCATCTGTATTCTTTAACCTGCATCTAAATCTAAGTGCAAGAGTGTTTTTGTATTCTGGCCACATGGAAATGCATCCGCCACGGCCGGGAACAAACCCACCACCCCGAGCCTAGCAGCACAACGCCTTAGCCCTGAAGCTAGCACGGTGGGTATTGGGCAAGGAAATAGCGTTTTGCAGGGATTACGGCTAGCGCACACTGTATCTTTTCTGGTAACAATAAAAATTCAAACAGCGCATAAACGACGGGACCAGAATGAGAAGGAGACAAACACTGCGCTGAACTTACAACTGATTTATTTGAAGCAGGAAATCGAACATTTATACGTACAAAACTGGGCACGCATGCGCCCGGTCAATACATCAATGATCACATACAAACTCCGCACAGCAAACATTCGCAGCGTTGTACCTGCCCAGTAATCTACCCTTTTTCAGCAATGCCATTTCCTTCACCGACAAGATTAAAGATGTTTTGCTAACGCAACTATTAGATTTTCTGGTGATATGAAATGCTTCAGCGACTTCTCTGGTAGTCTTGTCAGTATGAAAAAATAACAATTTTGTATCGTCAAAAAAAGGTACGCATTTACAAATGCTGCAATGTTTAGCTAGGTTAGTGTCTTTTTTGTCTAATGAATTGGCATGCTCCATTAGTCTAATATTGATGCACCGGCCTGTCTGGCCTATGTAAGTTTGGCCACAAGATAAAGGAATTTGGTATACAGCACCCTTCTTACAACTAATGTACTTGTTAACATGATTTACCTTGCAAGCAGTATTCCGTTTCACGCCTTCCTGCTTCCTCTGAACTGCTGCCCCTAACTTACCCAGCTTCATCGGAGCAGAAAAAACCACCCTCACACCATATTTGGCCCCTACTCTCTTAAAACGATGTGACAAAGCGTGCTCATAAGGCATGACAACAACCTTTTTACCCGCGACATTTTCTTTGGGCTGTTCCGAACCCTTCAGCGTTTTTATAATCTTATTAGCACCAGCCACAATTACAGAATCTGGAAAACCGGCCTCTCTGCATCTCTGGGCTTGGACCATCAGGCTACTGGACATTTGAAGGGCGTAAGAAGGGTGCTGTATACCAAATTCCTTTATCTTGTGGCCAAACTTGCATAGGCCAGACAGGCCGGTGCATCAATATTAGACTAATGGAGCATGCCAATTCATTAGACAAAAAAGACACTAACCTAGCTAAACATTGCAGCATTTGTAAATGCGTACCTTTTTTTGACGATACAAAATTGTTATTTTTTCATACTGACAAGACTACCAGAGAAGTCGCTGAAGCATTTCATATCACCAGAAAATCTAATAGTTGCGTTAGCAAAACATCTTTAATCTTGTCGGTGAAGGAAATGGCATTGCTGAAAAAAGGGTAGATTACTGGGCAGGTACAACGCTGCGAATGTTTGCTGTGCGGAGTTTGTATGTGATCATTGATGTATTGAACGGGCGCATGCGTGCCCAGTTTTGTACGTATAAATGTTCGATTTCCTGCTTCAAATAAATCAGTTGTAAGTTCAGCGCAGTGTTTGTCTCCTTCTCATTCTGGTCCCGTCGTTTATGCGCTGTTTGAATTTTTATTGTTACCATGCAACACCAACTCGCCCAATCCGGTGCCCTTCTGTATCTTTTCTGTTGAATTGGACGTTTAGTACATCGCAGTCTATTTAATTGTTGTTTTTCGATACGGCTTCGCGTAGGTCTCTCGCTGGAGCTGCTGAAACCGATTTAGTCAAACATACATTAGTGAACAAGAATATACGATGTTTATGCTGGCAACTTGGTGCCCCGCCTTTTGTGCGTGTCTTGCTCTCCTACTTTAGGCAGTGCACTACAACAGCTAACTATAACCTAATTGGGAAACGATCCAACATGCGTAGGGTCTAACTAGATTCCAACTATGGATTACGATTACTACGATGCGGAATACAACACGTCGTCGCGACAACTAGATGGTGTCACCAAGAAAACAGAAAGCTTTTTCACTGTAGCTATTCAATTTGACAGTAAGTTATACCAACCAGGACGTATAATTACCGCTAGAATACATTTAGCATCGGAGGGGCATTTATGATTCTCGCACGTATAGAAAATTTCTGGCAGGAATATTTCGTGTTCTCGTTCCTCGAAACGCCCCTTAAAAACGCCCATTGTCGAAAGTCTGCATACTGAAAGTTTTATAACGCCATCCAGGAAGCGTCTTACTGCGAGCATTTCATTCTTTTTCCTAATAACAGAGACACGGGCAAATAAAACTGCGATTGACTGTGAGTGGTGGCCAGCAATCGAGACGTCTTATTTAACCCCCTCTCCTTCCAATGCTTTGTTTCACATTGAACTGCGGGCCCTTCCTTTATGACAATTACGTCACTAACATCGTATCTTTTTATTTTTCCTCACATTCTTTCATTGTACGTAACACTTTTTCAATGGTGAGGGTACCTGTGTTTTCGGTACTGCTGGTTCGGCCTTCACTGCGCTCGAGAAGCGTGAAGTGGTAGGCGACAGCTACAGGACACAGCATTTGCCGATGACGAGACTAGATGTACTGAGAAAAAATGCTTGTCCTTGTCTAAGTTCTTTGTTTTGTTTTGTGTTTATCCTCGTTGAAGATGTCGCATAGTTCTACATTTAATCACGTAACTAACACAATTGTTGACGGTACTTAACGCATAGGCATCGAACATAATTTAGCAGCGTACATCATTCCGTGAATAATATTGTCAAGTAGAATATCAGGATAACATTATCAGAAACGATCGTCAGTGCCTGATACACGTAGCACACTTGTTTGTTTGCAATGTCAAAATTTTTTAGGGGACACATTACAGCACTTTCGCATTAAATATTAAAAAGAAACGATAAGATGTGGCATTATTTGAATCAAAGCCACGAGGCATTGGACGGAAAGAGAGGCGGTTCGCGGCAAATTATCCCTGCTTTCATATTTATTGTGCGATACCAAGTGTTACAAGGAAAATTTCAGCTAGAAAAAGCAATGACTCTGCTAACACTGACAAGTTTGCTTTGTTTATAGGCGAACGATCAAACCTTTTTGCTTAACCTACTGTGAGAAATTTTCTACTGTGAGTATTTTCTTTTTAGCGCAGTCTCCTCCATTACGGCACAACTTTCAAACTAGGCAAAGGCTACTAATGTCCCGCACAATAGATGCCTTAAATATACGTGCAACCTCAAAACGTGGAAAGCTCAATATCAGCGCGGGGAGGTTAACACGATGGGAAAAGCGCTGAACACAAACTACGAGCGCGTAACACAGTACATCCCAGTAATTATTAATGTGTGCAAAGTCCATCTCTCAGGCTGTCACGCAAAGTAGGTAGCTACGCAGATAATGCTGGGAGCCGAATCCTTGGGGCAAAATGCGATCGACTTCTTCTGTAGAAATGAAGCACTGATGGACCCGCGCTGAACAAACTGAAATGGCCTAACATAGAAGTTGGGCTTCTTTTTTCTTCCAGTGACGATGAACATGAGTGGGCCTGTAGGCATTGCTAATGTTTTGTCCATATCGCTGTATGCTATAAGCCACACAGTTTATAGTTTATTGTACCCTGAAAAATAATCGTTTTAAAGGCTCACACATATTACCTTGAAGACAAAATGCAAAGCCTAACTTGAACTTGACGGCATCGTTACTGGTGGAAGGTTCTGCCATCTAGTAAGTTTACACTTGCGCTCGTGGGCCAGCCGAAAGAAAAAAAAGGTAAATGCCATTCACATGGTGGCGATGTCAGTAAAATGTAATTAACGAGGCTTCATCAATACGCTGCCAACATGTGACGGCTTTCACCACTTTTGCCCGTTTATTCAAAAACTGCCTCAACAGCGTTGGGGGCGCGGGAACCTGTGTAGCAAACTGGAACCTGGCAACTAGGTAACGTCCTTGCCGAAACAGGCGCCGTCGCATGGGGCACGCTGCTGAGGTGCGGAGCTAAGTATAACAACAGGATAATAAATGCGTCCCGCGTCGGCATGGGACCGATGCTGCGGACAGCAGATCAATTACGCTGAACCCTACACTAGCCCCTGGAGCGTCGTATAACCAGGTTATTTATCTCACGCGTTGTAGGGAGAGGAAGCAACAATGATGCTTTCAACCCCTTGTAAATAACGTTTCCCGTTTCTTCGCGCATGCGTGCGAAATAACGGTCGCTTCTATAAGACCCACGCCAAACTTAGGCGCAAGAAGGCTTAGGCGGGTCTCCCGCTATTCATCTTTGTCCATTCTTTCTTCCACTTATCTTTTGCTTCAAAAAAACGTTGGTAGAAGGCACGCACGCGTCCTGCCACTTCCCACAAGTTTCCACAAAGCACCGATGTTGGAACACCACAGGCCTATTTTACGCCCACTAAAGGACACAACCTTTTTTCCTTTTTTGCCTTCGGTCACCAACTACCTCTGTTTTGCTACGAAATACTTCGCGCTGTGTCGGCTAATTTATGAGCCACAGGTGATTAACACCACACACTGGCTGACCTGTACAACTGTACTCATTTCTCCTAAGCTCAAGTAGACCACCATCATGAGTGTTCGTACAGACCATTGGACTCCAGATTCAAGCACACTTATAGAATCTTAAGGATGCCAAAGGCCAGAAGTCATGGAGAGAAAAACAAACATTCACCTACACACACTTGGGAAATTTCGAAATCTTGTTTCTGGCTGCAATTTCTTGCAGCTAAGCAACTTTTGGGTCCACGCTTCGAGCTCTTCAAGTGGCTTTTGAAGGCTCACTTATTTTAATACAACTATGTCAATCGAATTCTAGCATGATAGGGGTGTCCGGCTTCAGCCGAATATATACTGGCGACATAAAAGCCAAATGACTGAATCTTACTTTCAACTAGGAATTTAACAAACCTAGGGCTTTGAAATCGAGCCTTGATGGCGGTGGTATGAACCAAAACGCTAAAGACAAATAGTGATACGGCTTGGTTGCAGCATCTGGCTTCGTCTAGGTCCATGAGAGCAATCTCTGGTTAACCTCCCTGTCTTTCCTTTGCCTTTCTCTCTATCTAAACAAGCCTGCCATTTGTGGCTGTCTAGACACCACGTTGCATCGCTGAGCAACCGTCTCAAAATAAAATATCAAGGATCGTTTGCCGAACTACTGAGGCTCTTCGGTTCGTCGTGCCGCACTGCTGAGGACTGCCCGAGGCGGTGCTTTCAGCCAAAAGGCGTTGCGTACACTGCATCTCCGGCAGCCTTCTGGAGATTTTCTTACTTTCATTGTTGAAAAGTCTCTCGCAAACACAGTTTTCGAGGATTTGAAGGAGAACATTTAGTTTGTACGAGATTTAAGGGCCCCTGATTCTCTTTTTCCAAACCGAAGGGCATTAAACGAACTCACGGAGGTTTACGAACCCTGCATCAACCCTTACTTGCTTTCCATGCCGTATATTGCCTTCTGCGCGCATCTCAACGTTGCAATAGTTGCCCCGATCCCGGATGACGCAAACTTCTAGACAGAGTTCCACAAGATGATTTTGTAAACAAAGTCAACACATCTATACGTTGTTAGTTCAACCTATTCCTTTCTGTGATGCCTTCGAGTGCAAAAATGAATTAAACTTAATGAAAGATATTATATAAATATACGTTACGCAATTTCCCCTACTTTGTTTACCCGTAACTCGTATAGCTTTTTGTACCCTTTATATTATAACCTTTTTTTTGGTACGCTTACATGTAGATAACTATAGAAGGTGTCCCTTCATGTCTGCCTTTGCGCAGAAGAAGTCAATGGCGCAATGACACCCGAAGAAGTCGAACAAGAGGAAGAATCTCCAGAGAGCCTGGTGGCACAAGGGATGAACGTGGGAGCTTAACTTGAGGTAAAGCGCAAAACAGCACATGGGGGGACAACAGAAGGGAACGAAGACACTGCGCTACTAGCAACTGAACTTTCGTTGCGCATGATTACACCCCCCCTCCATATATATATATACCATAATACAACAGGCAGAAAAGGACATCGTCGCAACATAGATTTCTTTTCGGCAAAATCATCCACCATAGGCCGCTTCGCGATGGGAATACGATTTCTTTTTTTTTTGAGATAGATGGGCTACTTTATCGCTTCTATCGTTATCGCTTCTAATGATATTAGAATGCCTCGATGATTTCCGTAGTCACTTGATCTGAGTTTCTAAATATCACGTGTGATATGTGGGGTAACCATGTGGAATAAAAAATTTTTATAGCGCTGTGTCTTTGTTCGCTTCTGTTATCCCACGTGCTATTTCGCACTTTGCTTCAAGTTATGCACCTCGAACAAGCCCACCTATCTGTTTTCTTGAACGTGGGAGCAGCGCCATTGTAATATAGGAATGCGAAAGAAGAAAGCAGCGACGAAAGAAGCAGCCTTTCGGACGATGGGTCCGGGCTCCTGCCTGTGCCTGGTGCTCCCGAGCCTTCGGCTCATCGTGTAAAGCATGTGTACGTCTGCGGGGCGTCGAGTGGAGCACCGACAACGGCCTCTTCCCTTGCGGCCCACATTCCTGCTCGGTCTTTCCACGTCGTCTCGCCGCCTACGGCATATCAGCAGCAGTCCACTCGACGCCTGTACCATGCCGGCCATGAACTTCTCCGACACATCAGAGCGAAGCACATGGTGACATGTCAACTTCGATTACTTAAGTAGTGGTGGTGGTGATGTTGCAGCAAGCGAGGTTAACCTCGCATACATAGCCGGCAGTTGTGCCGCCGTTCGATGATTTATAGTTACATAGCTTTGCAGACTAATTATTGATTCTGTGCCAAGAGGGGGGTTCGTAATTTATATTTTGTTCAAGTTATACAGCGTGTTTCAACCAACACTTTCGATTTCCTAAAAAAAATTACCTGCGGCCGACAGCACGATTCTAGTCCATGAGCAGGTCTGCTCGATGAGGCGGACATTACGTGCACACAAAAAATTGAAATGCATATCCACTTGTTAAGAGAAATTCCGAAATTTTCTTCTGAAATAATTACAACATGACACATATTGCAATTTGCACAACCTAGTGGGTGAGACTGCAAGGTGAGACGCAGCCCTTGAATATAATTGTGTGGATGACACCATTTCCGAGGTATGCGCCGTCAAGCTTGCTGTAAGAATTCCCGGTCATTCAACTTAATTTCTTAACAAAGCTTCATTTTATGCATTGAAGCAAAAAAGTAGAATTTCACCGCAAAATTCGCGAATTAATATCTCGAAACTGTGTCATCCTCTAAATTTGTTCCAAGTGGATGTGCCTTGTGAATTCCCCAGCTAGAATTTGTAAATTGCAACGTGTGCCGCAAGATAATTCGTTAGAAACCAAATTAGTGAGTTTTTGTTAAATATATGCTTACGCATTTCTATTTTTTCTGTAAGTGATATCCGCGTCTTTGAGTAGACCAGTTCATGGACTAGAATTGAGCTATCTGCTACAGGCAATCTCGAAACCCTTAGGAAGTGTTTGCCGAAAAACCGGGTATGTTCTTGAAGTCGTATAAAGCATGTTTGCGTGTCTGAGACAGGGACCGTACGTGTCGTATTTTATTTCCTAAATCTGTTCGCATTTAGCAAGAACGCCAAACTAATACTTTGAAGGTATTCACGCTGTGACACTCTCCTACGAAATGAAAATTCTGTTGTTGATCACGACAGGACGAGTGGTGATTATAGTTGGGGTTTATGATGTCCCATAGTGCAAAACAAGGCCCAAAAGAAGGCGCGAGTGTTTATGTGTTAGATTCAGAAAATTAACTGTAGAATGGAAGTGTATGCGCACTATAAGAAACGTCTGTGCAACGTGCACCGAGGCTCCACATGAAGTAGCTTCCTCTAACAGCCTTAGACATGTGCTACTGAGCTAGCTGAAGAAAAAATGAAAGGAAAATGTCGGCGATAGCGAGTTGTGATTGCTGTTCTTCACACACTGTTGTCTTTACATTCAATTTATATAAAAAAATATATTGCATTCCGTTCACACTGCATCCGCCTTTCTGGCGCATCATGCATAGCTTGCGTGTAGTGGATCATAGTTGCGTAAGCTCAAAAATATAACCTAAATAGCAAGAATCTTGCAATTTGCCGTCCGATTAGAGGAACGGAGATGACAGTACTTTTGATGGGCATGCACGCACCCACGCACCCACCTAGCCAAGCAGACTCGCACACAGTCTTTCGCAAGCTTCGTTGTTCAACTGAGGCCAGCATGCCCGTCTCGCGAGGAGCGCCCGCATCCACGAAATACTTCCGCAATCGAACTCATCTGCGCGCAAACATCGCTCGCACTTCTTTTTCACGTTGTTGAACGTTGCTTCCATGGCAGAATAAGCTGGCTCCAGCGAACCTGCTTATAAAGCACGGAGTTTCAGCCCTGAGGTATATAGTCAATGAGCACCTGTCTCTTATAAATCATTACTCCATAGATGTCTGCAGATGATCGTGACGATAATGACGATGACGATTTATCGCGATTCCCTTAAAACGGGGTAGCGAAAAATATTCATCAAATATTCATCAAATATTCATAAAATATTCGTCATGTAAACTATACTTGCTTGTCAATCTAGAAATTCGCCTATCACTCGTTAACCTTTTCTCTTTTTCTTACAACTTCTGTAAATACCTTGTACAGTCACCTACGCCTGTAACTTCTGGTCCGATCAATCTGCCTCCTACTCTTTTACAGCTACGCTCTAAACGTTTCTTGCTTATTTTGACTGCTGACTGAAGCTCCCGTCTGCTTTGTACGCCAGCAGTTCTGGAAACTGAAGGATATCTATGGGTTTCACTTGGTGAATAGCTTCGCACTACATTAGGATGGGATGAGTTGTCACCGGAGTTTTTATGCAGCAAAAATATGTCTAATGCTGTCTCCAATATTTGCTCCGCAATGTTTTGTTCCTTAAGCAGGCACATCGGGCCTCATATAGCGAGGCACTGCCCTTTGTGTTATCGTGCAGATTTTCCGTTCTAATTTCTTTTCTGCCATACTTATAAATCTCCATGATCTATTTCATCTGCACAGAATTTACTGCCTTTGCCCTTCTCGCTTTCTTTTTGATGACTTGTTGTCTATTCACATTTCAATTTCCCTATACTTTTTTGCAAATTTTTCTAAACCTCTTCTTCCATTCCGTGTCCACGCTTTTGACGTCAGATATTTGTGCGCCTCAATCACCCATTTAGTTGTCATCCATGCATCTTTGTCTTTCTCCAAAAGGAATTTTGCTCTGCGCTTTTCTGACTTAAAAACAGGTCCCAACCCATGACACTCTGCCCTGCCTCATTTTTGGTTTTATCGTCAGCCCCCACACTCATCACGCCTGTCGATTTTTGGCTGATTTCCAACCTCGTCAAGCTGTTTGATTTTAGCCACATACTCCCATTTCCCAACTCTAACGCTGGCAGTCTTACTCCTACTCCAAATGGTCGTACCATCTCATAATTATTGTAACCCCAATGTACTGCATGTTTCACTAATTCTGTCTTCCACTTCCCCCCATATTTAGATTATCTTGGCAGTTACTTGAATAGGTCTTTTCTTCATTTATGTATACACTCTCGTATTTACATTGCTTGACTATGAATACGACTTGCTGTTGAATTGACACCACATCATTGCGACATGCTAAACTTAAGACTTAGATTTGTCGCTGCCTTACCACACATACTTGCAAGTGTCCGCGAATTCCTCACATTGTCCGCTAGTAGCACCATGTTGTCCACATACATCAACATAGAACCACCAACCATATTGTGCTGCAATCATTGTGCATTACCAATGTAGCTGTCTTCCAGTCGCCTTTCTATGCTTAATAAAGCCTGAACGACAATGCAGGCCGAGGACAGCCTTGCTTCAGTCCTCAGTGAAATTCCGCTAGTTCAGGGATTGTGATGACGTTGAGGTGTTGCTGTCCTACCATTTGAAACGGGTGGTGAGAAATGGTCACCTAGCCCACTTGAGCTAATCCCACAATGATATACGCGCTTTTCGTTCGAGCGGTTTGCCTACATTTTCGTAATCTCTTCTCTCTTCTCTAAAACATTTATATCTACATGGTACGCTGATGGATCTACCTTTTACGGCCTTTTACGGATTTAGTCCTATCAATCTCTTCCCTGCATTTTTGGGGAAAAAACTTCTCAACAACGCATTGTAGCGGCAAGGATCTCGGTGGCTGCGTCAAAAGACGTAATTCTGGCCAGATGAAACGCTTTCAGACGCGCAAGAACCTGTTTATATGCAAGGTGTCGCATGTAACTTGAGCCAAACATTAAAAATATCCAAATGCCAAGTAGATGCACAAAACCAAGGTAAAGTTGCTTGCCGTCGCTTGGAGATACTCAGCTTATTTTTGTCGTAATGCCTAATGAAGTAACTTGTGTGAACTTCCGATAAAGCTTTCTGTTGCTCGATACGTGCGACATGAAAGTGTTTTTCCGAGCGTGAAAGAAGCCCGCGAATATAAGCAAAGTGCCTCGTGCGGCTAGTCACGCGGCAATTTTGCGTGCATTTGTAGGCTCCTTTCACGCTCAGAAAAATACTTATGTTGTGTGTATTGCGCAGCGTAAAGCTTAGCGGGAGTGTTTAATACTGTTCTACAATTTTCTCATCGACACTTTTTAACGTAACTATAATATTTGAGTTGATGAATCAATTCGAATAATTATCTAATTAGGCGGAAGGAAAAAAAATTATCTGAGAATCTCCAAGCGACGGCAAACAAAATTACCTTGTTTTGGCCTAGCTACGGGGCATTTTCATATTTTTAATGTTTCGCTCACCTTACGTGGAACACCCTTTATGGTCGGCTTTTGGGTATATATGAAATACACACAGTTCCAATGAAAGAACGCAATATATTTCATCGTTTTATTGCAGAGGTTGAAAACCTATGACCCAAGTGATTGTAACATCGTAAGTGTTACATTGGAAAGGAGTAAACTCGCTGAAGGTAATACAAAAAAAGCGCTTATGCACTTAAAGTGAGACAGCGCAAAGACACCTGGGAAAGAACATTGGCAGTTTCGCTCGAAAGCGAGGCATTGAAAACGATAGCAAGGTTTAGCATTGCACTGAAGGTTTAGCATCGCACTTCTCATCACTCAAGTTCACTTGAGTGATGAGAAGAAGGAGAGAGAGAAAAAAAAAGCTGCAGATCCAACAAGTTGGAGTCTACATAAAGCGAATCTTTGTGGGAGTGAATAAAGCGTCGAAACACTGGTGTGTTTATTGTATGTCCGCACTAAGTGGCACCGAAGGCTTTATTGAGGCTTTGTTGATAGGCTAATGCAATGTCTTGTAAAGGAAACACACACGCGGCGTAGATCGCGGGGCATGCTGGCGTTTTTATTGTTCTTTTGTTTTCTTCTCCCCGCAGGGCGGTAGCCGCCACTGCCGCAGATGCACGGAGGCGAGCGCCGTCTATTGGTGGTCCAAGGAACCAAGTGGCACTGACGTCGCGCCCATACTCCGCTGTTTCGCAGCGAAGCTGTGTATTACTAGGGTTCTGTACATTTTCTTCTCCGCCAACAAATATAAACATCATCATTGGCTCATATTCCCGTAAGCAGTCGTGCCTCCGTAAGCAGCAAGCGAAGATTAAATGACAGATAGCCCCGTAAGACAGAGGCTACAAGCACTCAGCAAAGTCAAGTGAACAGTGCTTGCATTCTTTCTAATTACGCATACAATATAGAGAACGGCATATCGAAAACTGTCATCATCAGTGGCTCATACCCCGTAAGCAAGCAGGCATAACGATGGCTCATAGCCCTGTAAGGTTCATGGCTACTCACTTTGCGTGGGTTACATGGGATTACATTACCCCTTTAGTTGTTTTGGTGACTTCATTGTGGATGTGTCGGCCCTAAAAAATGGTTGTTTGGGCATTTCACGTTGCAGAGATGTCGCTTGCGACGTCACACCGATCCGGCCCCATCGACAACCCAGCGGCGTACGTGCATCGATTAGACATTATCAAAGACAGCGTTTGCAGTGGCGAGTATGCCGAACGATGTACATAATAGCGATCTCTAAGCATTGTGACCGTCGTTACTAAGTGACAATAAGTGATGCAATAGTCTTTACCGGAAGTTTTCTCACCACGATGTTAGAGCTTCGCTGGCCATTCACCTTCATAGAGTGGCATGGTTCATTATTTTTTTTTACAGCGAAGCTATATATGGCTAGCATCTGGGAAAAAATGTTTCCGAGAGTTGGCAATAACAAATCATATGCGCCGATCCTAGCGATATTGCAGGAAGGGTCCAAGCTCAATGGCATATACCCACGTGGCCTCGGGGACCTGCAACGCATCCTTGAATTACCCTTGTCACACGTTCCACCCAGCGATGTCCCAGGCACAAGAGTAAGAACAGATGTTATTGAAAAAAAGTATTGTAGAACTTTTTCATAAAGGACTGTTAAAAAATTCTCGGTGCCAACCGCGCAAACACGCTAGTGCCACTGCTCACGCCTTCGTCGTCGTCGTCTTCTTCCACAGCTGACTCCGTTCTGCAAAATATTGGCTGCCGCTTAGCTCAGCTAACCCTGGATATGCAAAGCGAAAACTCGGTTTAGCCTGGTTAAGTCTTGGTTTCACTTGTTAGCATTTGATTTAGTTGTAATTAATATACTTAGGTATACAATTATCGTTAAGCCAGGCATGATGGCTCTGCATAGGTCGGTGGCTAGACATGACTGTGATTAGGCTTGAGTAGACACGCAATGTTCGACGGTGCGATGCCTGTTAGGCCACAGAGAAAGCGCAAATGCTAAACATACAAAGAGACGCCGCGAACATGCGCGTCATTGAAGCACAAACAGAGAGGGCGCAAACGCGGTCGCTACATTGATCTCGACAGTGCAACGCCTGCTGAATTCCGGACCCTCTGCAGTAAAGCAGCTCGCCGGACGATATCCGTTGGGTGGTCCGATGCCGCGTGGCGACGACAGCTCAAAGCCTCCTGCTCCCGAGCAGCGCTCAGAGAAAATGGCCCGGCCTCTCTCTAATCCATGGCCAACTCGCACTAACTAGGCGATTGCAGCGCACTTCTTAGACAGGCGCGCGGCGAGTGACGTTTCAGGCGGTGACCCAGCTGCGCAGAGCGTATGCGTCAAGCCCGTAGCGGCAGCTTAGCTCGGTCGGGTGCGTTGCCAAGGCTACGGCGCAGCTGCGGTCAAATGAAGGTCAAATTACAGGCGAAGGTGAAACTCGGCTCGACGCGGTTAGCAAAGCTTTCGCTTTGAAACTATCATCATCAGCAATGGCTCAAGCATCGTCGTCTTCTATAGTTGGCTGCGTTGCCGCTCATCATTCCAGCATAAAATTTCATTTCTCTTCTGCCGTACGGGGAGGCCGCGTTCAGGAGGTTATGAGCCATTGCTTCAGGGGGCATGAACCAGTCATTGTCTTACGTGACGGACTCATTTAATAACAGAGGTTGTACGTAAATGTTTGTGCATACCTATATTACCACGATGCACGCACAGACAAGGACAATAAAAAGGTTCGTACCTTTGTTTAAAATTTTGGGTGATATCTGTGCTGTCTCTGTGCTTCGTTGATCATCCACCTTCACAGAGTGAAATGGCTGAAGAATATTCTGGTTTATTTTTCTCTCCCCGCGCGGCCTCCGCCGCCGCTGCCGCGGATGGATGGATGGATGGATGTTATGAGCGTCCCCTTTGGAACGGGGCGGTGGCTTGCGCCACCAAGCTCTTGCTACTATGCTGCCTAATATCCTACCTAGGTTAACCCATGAGAAAAAAAAAACACACTATGAACTACCACGTCCAAATTTTCTGATACCCTATTGCGAACTGTGCTTTTGTACGTCTCCGTCCTTTGTCGTTTCCCTACTTTTCTTCCACCAATCCTCCAATCGCCTCTTACTGATGTCTATTGCGGACCTGTTTGCTTTACCACTGCTCCCACTGAACCCAAGGGCTTCAAGGAGGCCAGTGGTGCCTAAATCGACCGCTGGATAGATGTCTTCACATTCTAATAAAATATGCTCCGTCGTTTCCCTAGCTTTACTGCAGCAAGCACATGCTTCTTCTTCCTTCTTATATCTCGCTTTATACGTGCGTGTTCTAAGGCATCCCGATCTCGCTTCGAAAAGTAATGAGCTTCCCTTTGAGTTATCATAAATGGTTTCTTTCCTAATTTCGTTTTTTCCCCTTAAGTAGTTACTCATGGCAGGTTTCTTTTCCATTGCCGCTACCCATGAGATTAATTCAGCCTCTCTGACTTTCCGCTTGACCTTCTTTGTTGCTGTGTTGCCCACCCCACAGGCCGCGTACTTGCTGGTAAGCTTCCTAGTTCTTTTCCTCCACTGTGAATCAATGTTTTGCCTGTACAGATACCTGAACACTCTCCCAGCCCATTTACTTTCCTCCATATTCCTCAGCCGTTCTTCATACTCAATTTTACGGATGTGTGGGGGGAGTGCCACCTGGTGGTGGTGCAAGGAACCCCGCGGTGGTGGCATGGCGCGCGTCAATCGCTGTGACTGGTTGGCCAATTTGGAAAGAGAACAGCCGCGCAGCACCTACGGTCACGAAAGCCCGGAAAGGTGTGGAAAAAAAGAAGCTTCGCTTTTAAAACATTATTTTCAAAACCTATGTCGTGATTAGCGCTCTAAGACTGAAAATCTTCCCTCATGCTGATATGTATACGGTGGAGAAGTGTTGTCCACGAAGAGGACGTTTGACCCAGGTCGGCCGCTGGGGCCCTCCATTTCGGTATGCTAGGAGAAAGCGCGTGACATTGTAGCATGCTGGCTCTGGGACAGTGCCAGTGTGGACGTGGGCTAGCGTGGGTGCTAGCCGCTCACCTAGCAAAGAAGCGTATTTGGATCTTATGAAGTAGAGCCGCCATTGACAATGCGGGCATGACATCTGGATAATGCGCATAGACCGTAGGGAAACCGTTGGCCTTCATCAGCACCCAAAAAAGAATTAGGTAGATTTAGCTTGACGGCTAGCATCCGATCCACTCCGACTAGCGGATGCCCTACGGCGTGGTATGCACACCGCTGCTTATCAGGAACCACAATGTGTGTACGGACGACGCTACCACTTGCCCTGTGTGTGGCAGAGCAGACTAAGTGGGGTGTGGTGGTGTGTCCACTTGAATTCATCGCTTTTGCAGCCAGATGCACTGGGTGTCTCAGGAGATTTTCTAACGCTCTACGAGTGGGCCGTGCATGTGCCCGAGTACAATTAGAGCACGATGTCGGTAGCGCGGCGACATAAAATAAATTATGGGGTTTTACGTGCCAAAACCACTTTTTGATTATCAGGCACACCGTAGTGGAGGTCTACGCAAATTTCGACCACCAGGGGTCCTTTAACGTGCACCTAAATCTAAGCACACGGGTGTTTTCGCATTTCGCCCCCATCGAAATGCGGCCGCCGAGGCCGGGATTCCATCCCGCGACCTGCGACATAAAATATTACCACCAGTATAAACGCATGTTGCGAAAGAACGCAAGTGTGTTAAGCGAAAGTGGGCTTCTAAAGCTTCTATTGAGTCAGATCCATACGGCGCTCAACTCGCAGCGTGAGCGTCTAGGTGCAAACTAATCCTGAATGTCCACTTTTAGCGGCGATAATTCTGCAATATGTGTAAGCAACATACCTTTTCTTAGATGTAGACGAAATAGCTCGATGTCGAGCATCCCCAAAAGGAGACAACCCCGGAAGCAAAAACCTAGTTTAGAAGAGAGGCAGCCAAAACAATGCGCCAACTTCCTCGTTGGATAAGGCTCAAGTTCTCTCTCTTTCTCGCGTTCTTTCTACTGCAAACATGAGTTAGCACTGCTGTGTGTAAACACGTATCGACCTTGTGCCGGAGCTCCAAAACATCCACGATATATGCGGATGATGCGTACAAACAATGAAGTGGCGATGTTGCTGAAAATCCGAGGCACAGACGCCTATTCTTCACAACATCACTGCGTTCTCTACTACTTTTTTTTAAACGTTCCATTTTCTTTCCTTGGTAGTCCTCTTACATTCGGTGGTCTCTATGCTACTTTGGAAGCCGATCCCCTAAACTGGATGACTTTAAAAGTGGTTTCGACCAAATGCTTGTTCACGGCCTTCTTTTTTTAACTTTCACACTTCAGTGAGACGTAATAAAATTCTTTCCGTTTCGTAATTTTTTTGCATACGTTTACGCTTGTATCAGTTATTATTATTTATGTTGATTTTTATAAATAGCGCTTATTACCAAGCACTACTACCTGCCCCGCTATTTCAGTGCCTATAAAATTCTTCTGCTGATATAAGGTCTCGGCTTCAACTTCCAACCACACTGGCCGCATTTAGATGGAGAACACCGGAGTACATAGACTCGGTTACAAATTAAAGAGCCACACGTGGTCAAAAATATTCTTGAGCCCTCTACTAACACTTCTTACACGGTCCTCGGTACAGTAGGGGAAGGTCAACCTGGTTATGTTTTAAGGTGGCAGGCCGCACACGCACACACATATACAAAGTTTTTAAAATCAGGATCCAGGATTTAAATACTCTTTGTTTCTTGAATAAGCATGTTTTATCTAGCTTACTCATATATTTAAGCGCAGAAAATGGTTCAGTTTATTTTTGGCAGGTAATTTTTCTCATGGAATGTGGTAAAAGTGTAATCGCATCACCAGTGATAGGTAACTAATGAATCGCTAAATTGAGTAAAGATTTGATATTGGCGTAGCTAAGCGGGAGATCTGTGCAACGAACAAAGTTCGATAGAATTTCATAAATATTAAGAAACTAATGATAAAGAAACTGAGCACAGCAAAAAAAAAAAATTGCCAATTTTGACCAAATTTATTTCCAAGTGAGCTCTAAATCCAAAATTTCTATCAATTTTTTGTTATATTTTGTTGTACACATCTCTATATTAGAAATGAGTGTGCAGAATTTCATGTCAATATGTTAATTTAAAAATGAAGTTATTGAAGTTTGCGTAACACGAGGTGCAGCAAGGTCTTGTTTTTAGATAATCGTAAGCAAATCTTGAAACCATATGAAAGATGTGAACAAAAAAAAAACTACACCGAGGGCTAAAACGCTCCAGCTTCATAGCTACAACCCCACTGAGAGGCACTATAATCTCTCTTTGTGTGTGAGGCTGCTCAGCGACACATTTATATAGCAGCTCAAATTTTATAGCTACAGGATCTGATGACAATAGGCCACGGGAAACACACCTACGCCTTCCAAAATATTAGTGGTAGGGCACAATTCTGGAGGAATGTGAAATACATCGTGATGGCGGGTAGAGGTGCATACTGTCGAGGGCGACGCAGAAAGATTGCTTACGTGTAGTTGTTACCTATCGAGCAGCCTGTGGTGTTAGACGGCCTCTGAATGACGGGTTAGGGTATTAGTTTACTTTCTTCTTTAGTTTTGAACTGAAGCCGCGGTTAGCACACCTTTACGAAGAATATATTGTATTGTCGCTGTTTCTTCTGTAGCGTAAAATTTTGTGCATCAGAAAATGACACACGCACAAAAAAATCCGCCTTTCCTACAGAAGCCGACAGGGAACTGACACAGCGCTTCTTGTCTCATAAATATCCACCATGTGGTCATTTCTCCTTCAAGCCTACGTAGGCATGCCTGCTGTCAAGAAAACCAGAGCCGCAAATCAATTTCGGTTCGGCCCTAAATCTTCCGACAGCCATGGGAGCCGTCCCTGGAGCTTAAGTCAGGTCCATTTTTCAGTGGGCCTCCGAAGAGGCGTCATGCAGCGATGCACCAACGATGACGCATCTGTTTTATGTACGATTCGCCTATCCTTCGCTAACCTTTCAAGTATACTTCTCTGTGATGTCGGGTTCAACACATTGATATCGATGCCGAGCTTCCTAGCTTCTTTTTTCTTCACTTTCGCTCTCATACAGTTTCAGCTATATTAGGCTGCGCATGTCTTGACACGAGATTCTCGCTTGCCCTATATAGGATGTTCGCCGTCGCGATATGCATCATAATGGCATTTCACATTCGAGTAATATCAATGTAACGGTGTTGGTGGCCCGACTTTCTGGAATTCTATAGTGGCCGTCTTTTAATGCTCGTGTTCATCGCCTGTTCAATATCTACATGGTGGTTCAATTGTCACCAAATATTGTTATTTGTGGAATACTGTGTGGATAGGCACTCTTTGGAGCGAGTGTAATGCCTGCAGTGGTACAACAAAACATGCGCCACCTTACTCCTCTACACTCCTTCGGCCTCCACTCTAAAATTCTGCAAAAGAATAAGACAATCCTTTTCTATAAGCAGACGTAATAGTATTCAGCGCTCCTTCAGAAACAAACAAGAAATATAGTAAAAAAAATCTGAGCTCATCTAAGCACTTCTTACCAGGTGTGTAGGCGAAAGCATAAATATTTAGTCCAAGGCCACTGACAGATCGTTCGAGTTATAAACTCCTCGCGGGCGAGTGAGCCCGTTGAAACGCTTGGAGGAGGCGCTGGTTTAGGCCAGTTGGTAAGACACTCGGCTTCTGAGCGCGGTGTTGTTAATTCGAAACTCGCTATCGCCAACGTTTTTCCTAGCGAATTTATTCTGTTTTTTATAAATTTCCTTATTGCGGTTACCGAGGAGAAGTAGAACGCAGGGCGAGTGGTTGCACAGGCAAAAAATCCCACGGATAACAAAGGCCTTCGAGAGCGAGGGTGACGTGACGTCACGGCGATGCCCTCTCCCCTGACGCAACACCTGGCGCTCAAGTGCGGCAACAGCTGCCCCCTTTCAGAAGATCTGCTCGGCCGAGGCGCGCACTCATCCTGGCGTCGCAGTCGGTGGGAATTTAGGTGCCGTTTCGCTGTTACTGACGGCTGCTTTTTCGATCAATGGGCTATTTGATGCTTTCGCATCAATCATAAAGCGCTCATTTGTGTCCCAGAATGAAGACTTCGATACGCTCACTCTGTTTTTATAAAGAAAATGGCTTGGCAGATTGAAGACCAGCGACAAAAGCAATTAAGCGACGAAAGAGAAGAACAAGCACTAGATGATTGATTACGATGGAATTGTATTTGTTGGTTTACTGTTTTTACCTGCTCATCTTTTATTTCACTGTAATAGAGTGTTTAGTTTTTCTATGAATGCGCTATTTTATTTACTCTTCAATAATATATGTCTCATAATTGTGTTTTGTTTAATCTGATCACTCTGTCACGTAATATTCTCGTTCTTTTTCCCGTCTTTTCTTTTGTTTTTGGGTGTGCGTTTCTGTTCCTCTATTAAGAAATTCTTCAAAGCTATCTGTTGCCGCCCCAGATTTGAACTGTTGCTTACGAGGGTACGTGCCATAACCGCGGATCATCATTATCACGATCACAACAGTCCAAAAGGCGAAATAACCAGTCGACCAAAAGGACAGCATGAAGGCATATGTGTTCTGACCAAGATAACCAATTCCCGGGCCTCGTTGTATTATCGTCCTTGATACAGTGTTCGAAAGCTAGAGCACGGTCAACAGAGAGGAGCCATTCATCTTACCAGTGACGACCCTCCCAACATCCATCTACCTGCACACGAACGCAATCGTATACTGGCGTTGATGGCCCCCTGGGTAAAGGAAATGAGCTTTCCTTGCATTTGAGGCTCGCACGTCGCACAATAAAAGATGCGGTATGTGGCCCAGCGGTCTGGTTTGTGGTTCCTTTGCTGTGCCGCGCTGTTTCAAGCTGTTGCTTCAACAATAATCAGATGGCCGCAGCGCATAACATTCATTCCGCATATGGAACTGTTTTTCCGCAATTGAAAAAAAAATTGCCAATGCAACTTGCCGAGCCTGTACAGCTCCTCATTCAGGTCAACATTAAATTCTTCTCTACTTATGGTATAATCTCCATCAAACGTTTCATTGGTGATTAAGCGCTAAATGTGAGATAAATGCGTTAGCATTACGGCTCGTTTATATGAGGTCCCGGATTCATGATTTAAACCGTTTTCACCGCAGTGCGAATTGCTGTGCAGGAGCTCACCCGACACATGTGCTGCCGCTTCCACGAGCGAGAAGTAACTGACGCTGGCCTGGAGCAGACCACCGTTTTCTGTGACCGACAATTTGTTTTGCTTGCCTTTGTGCTCTTAAACATCCACTAAGACATACACAGAGTAGTGAAGTCACAATGCAGTGGATTGACGTCGCAAAATTCTGAGCGAGCACCTTTTTCGACACATATAACCCACTTATCTTATTCACTATGGAGTTTAAAGTGCCAGTGTCGGTGGGATGCAAAACAGTCTGTTCTCTATACGGAGAGTACGTCAGCCGCCAGTCGCCATCTCTCATCTATGAAGTCTGACAATCATTAATTTACTTTAGCTTCCGTTTTAGTTTGGAGTACAACTTGTTCTCAACGGTTTGCAACATGATCAGAAATTAATTAAAAGTCGGGAAAACGTTAGCACATGAAACAATACATTGCTCCATGAAAAAAAGAAGATTTGGTATGTCCGGCGCTCGTTTTACAAACGCTGCCCATGCATTCCTCGGTAAATCAAGCATTGTATTTTTTTTTCTGGGTGGACTGCTTACATAAAATAAGCAAATGAGCTTGGAGAATTCAGTGCTTACATGGCCATTAATCATTGGTTGCACCGGAATCTGAGGACGGGTTCCCGAAAAATTTGAAGAACGTACCAAAACAAGCTGTAAAGTTTTAAGAAGTGCTTCACTATGGGACGCTAATTTCAACACTGAGCGGACAATCGCCTACCATAATCACCTGAGAAGCGACAGCGATTAATCTCACTTTCTAAGGTTTTCTTCGTCATGAGATATTACCTCGCCGGGAGCTCCGACACCTGCGGAGATATAATAAATCACTTGGAGTAGTAAAAAAAGATATTGCCTGTTCATGCATGCGTCCATCATTTGTCTTTGCTCTTAAGCTGTTGCTCCCAAAATTGTGAAGCAATGAGTTTGCCGTGCACCTAGTTATATCAAGATAGTGCATATTTAGAATGATTATGCAATGCATTAAAGAGGTACATTGAGGAAAAACGAGGACAGAATCAGTAAAACAGGGGAGCGAAGTAATTTATTTATTATGTTCTCCGACGAGGTAAAAAATCAAGATAATCACTCTTTGAAATGTGACATCATTTCCGCTGGAATATTTAGCTACGCAGAAGTACAACGACATTCTACATGTATAAATGGCAATATTGAACATGTATGTATGTGTTATATAAGTTAAGTGCTTGAGTATCGTAGACCATAGTTTCCATCATTCTGCTTCATAGCCTTACGTAAAATAAAGGATACTACTACAATATATGTACATGAAGCAATGTTACGGTTGTGAGAATATTTTAGTGATGAGGACTGACGCCAAGCGGCAGATAGCGAGAGACCACGAAAGGGGCATCGGTCTGTTATTCTCTCCGCTGGATGTTACTTCCAATGCTTCATCCGCATCGACGCACGGAGACACAGCTCGTCTCGCAAACAAAACATTCGGCGTGAGGAGTCAGTCAGGATGCTGTTTGGCAATAGAAACATAATTAGGCAAGCTACATATACGTGACCTGGGTCATCGATGAGTGTCTGCCTCGGGCAGCCGCCCAAGCTACTTCGTGGGTCTCCTCATCGATATGATAGAGGACAATGAGCGCTCCAATATAGCAAGTGAGCAGCTTTCAGCGCAATTGCGCTCAAAAGTCTATACAAGCATGGGAGGTCGCCAGAAGCCAAAATGACGCGTCTGCGTCCAAAGTAAACAGGCAGAATTTATGCTCCTCTGAGAAAGCCACAGTTCGTAACCGAGAAACCCGCCTTGGCTTTTCCGCGCGACAAGGTCTCCCGCGATTTAATGATCGTCATATGCACAATAAGAAAGGATAGTGTTTGATATATAAGGTGGCGGGTGAGCTTAAAGAATAGACGTGGACTGTAGCCAGCAGTTTCCTGTTCAAAAGCGTAGGCATCAAAAGGTAATCTTCTGGCTCAGTGCTTGCGATCGTAGCCAGCAAACGTAGAAATCGGGTTGATAACTGTTCGTGATCTCGTTCAGGACATTGTTTTGAGAATGATAAGGCGTTCACTGTCCCAACACGGAAGAACAGAAGTGGAGGTCCAAGTTCAAGTTCTTGCTTCGCTTGTGGCCTAAGACATTTTGTCTTGGCTTTTTCCATAATGATACAGCTAATGATATCCATGTATAGGTGTTCGTTACATTCCGCCAATCTTTCTTTTGCATGAACAATGACACAGATATGATTCCTTCTTAAACATCCCTTATTAAAGCAACACTGTTGACGTGTTTTACGGAAGTGAAATGTTATCCTGATGAGAATCCACATCCCTTTGCAAATATTGTCACGAAGGTAACAAGCGAAGCCTTGGCAAAACGGCCTTATCTTAATAACGGCTGACACTTGTAGTGCGCGTGTGCCACTACGCACGTTGTCGTTGTCGTTCAAGTGGCCGGCGGCCACGGGTGACAGCCTACATCGTGTCATTTGTCCCCTCTCAAAAGCGACCATCCCAGTCAGCTGGTGCAGATGATTAGGCTAAACTGATGGGACAGCTCTAATGGCAAAGTTCGTCACAGAAAGCCTAGAGTTACCACAACCCTGCGCAGGAAAGCGAAGGGCTCGAAGGGCGCACTTCCCTCGCGGGCGTAGTACGTCTTTATCCGTAGTACATGCGTAACTTTGGGACGGCGACGTCGTCGGCTCAAGCGAGAATCAACACTTTGGGGCACGACCTCGTATTTTACATTGCTACGGTGGCGCGCCACCTCGTATGGGCCGAAGTATCTTCGTAGTAATTTCCCCCAGAACGCAGGGTGGCGGGCAGCTGCAAACTCTCACACCTTATCACCAGCTTATCTCGCGTCATTATTTCGTACAATAATTAAAGCAGTCTAATAAGGCAATAATTTTTATTCTATAACGGCTGCTTTCTGATTGGGTAATATTATTTTGCCAATATCAAAAGTGCTTAGTGCACTTGAAGTCATGAGGTGTTGCCTGCAAAGGGCAGCAATCTTTTTGAGTAGAATATCTTTACTATCTTTTATTATATCGAGCGTTGTTTCATTCGCTCCTGCAACTTTTCCTCCTTATATATTTTTCAAAGCTCTTCTAACTTTATGCAGAGTTAAACGCATGAATAACGTTTCCTCTATGACACTACGTGTAATCATGATTGCAAGGCTGTTCAAGGTCCTGCATATGTTAAGTATAAAATGTTTCTGCTGTCCTTATTATGTCATTCATATCATTCACAATAGCTCCTTCTTAATCACTGAATGCGATTTATTTTCTACTAAAACCAAGCTTCTTCCTTGCTCATTTCGTGCTTCCCTATTCTTTGATGCTTCCTCAACCTTTACAATGCTACAGCTTCAGATATAATCTAATTTTGACTTATTTTCTATCTGATAATCGAGCCAGTTTCGTCTGTCTTTCGGCTTTCAAAATTTGAGCTAACGAGCACAGCGGAATATGAAAGCCAACGCGGATCGCAGCGGGTGATAAAACACACGAGGAGGAAAGCGGAGGAGGAAGTTGTACCGGAACCATGAGACGGAAAGCGGTGAAGGAGGGTACGGCGAAATGGTGAGAAGAAAAGCGTATTTCAGCGATGGCGGCTAGGAGATGGCGCCACAGTAGCGCGCGTCGTCTGGGAAGTCTGTTGGCGACGGCTGCTGTGAATCGCGCCCACGCGTCACCCAATCGCTGGCTGTCGCGATCTCCAGATTGGCGAGGCAGTCGCGCCCCACTTCGCTCCGTTTGGAACGTGCTGCAGGCGGCGGTTTGTCGGCGCCAGCCAATATATCGGGAAATGTATACACGTACAGGGCTGCACTCAAATTTCTCATTGGGCAGCATCGTTATCGCCGGTGATTTTTTTTTTTATGAGGTCCATTGGTGCTAGGGAGAGGTTACTGGCTTCTTGCCTCAGTGCCTCTTGTTCGACTTAAGTTGCGACCTGTGTAATTTGTTACAACGAAGTCATATTCTACGCTTAAATACTGTCCTTAGCCTTCTATTTTAAAGGCCGATAATAGTTCGCCAGCCCTAGACACGATTTCTCCACTTTTCTCTCGACTGGTACCCAGTTGGTTTCATTCTAACTGAAATTTTTCCCTTGGCTTAATTAGATTGGAAACAAGCCTAGCCATGTCTAACTTGTGGTCACTGCCCCTTTGCCTTCCTTCATACCTCTATACGCTGTACAATAATGGGTTTGTACAAAGTATTAAATTTGTTTTGTTGCATGTTTCCCAGTGTGACCCTTCTTTATGTAACTCCTTTTCCAGAGGAAGGCACTCACTATTCGCCATCGTGTCCTTTCTCCCAGCTTACCTCGTCTGCTCTTTCTAGAGTGAATGAGATAAATTGACACGCCTTATACAATAATTTCTGCACTATAAATCACCCCTATGTGTAAGTCGCTTCCCCACAATTCGCGGGTTTCGAATAAGCAGGAGAAGCTTATTTTAAAGAAGGTAAAGGAGGAGACGTCGGCTTGGAGAGCGTGTCCCTAGACTGCTACTCCTCATTGGGGTAAGTGAAATGGGAGACACAAGGAGAAGTAGGTGGCACGGGATAATCATATGGTACAATCAGCTACTACATACACGTTGTCCAGTACGCGGATGTGCGCTTTAGACACACTACGCGCAGGATTAATCTTGTCTTTTCAGAACGTTATTGCGCAAGCGCATTTCATACTGCTTTCATGTCTCAAAAGACCTGCTTTCACATGTCCCGGAGACGGCCGTCTAAAGCCAGTCTCACACATAAAGTTCAAGAGTTATCTTATGGTGTGTTGGGCATGGTCAACTCTTCTCCACGCGCCTAGAATCTTTTCTTCCGAAAAGGAGCGAAAGTCCAAAGAGTCAACACTAAACTCAAGTGTCCTTCGCTCGGCCGCATGTTGAAGGAACACGCAAAGTATATGATATATTATCTCCAGGGTGTAGCTGACGCTACAGTCAGGTCCCGTGCTCGTCCAGTCTAATGAAGGTATCGGCGAGTGTACGCTACAACCGAGTCGTATTTGACGAATGAGTGTTTCCTGGCCTATTCACATCCGATGTGCAAGCCGAAATCGCAAACGAGCGTCAAGTCTATCGAGCCGCTGTTGCCGATGTTCGCGTTTGTTCCCTCATCCTTTTGACGCAGTTATGAAGCAAGACGTTGATGCCATACCCGGCAAAATGAAGTTTTATAATTTTCTCTTCAGTGTGTGCCATTTTCGCAGCCACGTCAACCTACGCATTTCCAGCTATTCCACAATGGCTAGGAATCCATTGCACACGATGGCACGCTCGGATTGAGGCGCCTCAGCAAGCAGAGCCACGCGGTCGTAAAGCAGGGGACTATATGCGTTTCTGTGCGTTTCTTCCAGACGTACGTCGAATGACTTGAGAGCTTTTTTCTTAAAGCAGATATGGGCTTCGACCAAGATAAGTCACGGTCGATGGTGAGTCTGAGAAACTTGTAGTAGGTTATCGAAGGTATATACTTCCCATCAATCATAACGAAGTAGCATGCCATTAACTTCCATGTAAATTATATGGCTATGCCCTTTGTCGGTGGGAGCTGTAGTTCACAATTATATAGGCATGTTGACGTTATTGACACTGCACGCTGTAGTTTCATTTTTATTGCAAACGCGTTAAGCTCGCGGTCCACATGCAGGTGTCATCTGCGTACACAGAGACCGAGACAGTGCTTACGAGTTCTTTGACGAGTCCAACCAGAGCAAAATTAGGTAAGCTTGGACGAAGTACACTTCCCCGAGGCACCTCAGGATAGACGGGATGGTTCCTTGTATCACCGTCTGGAGTTTTCATAAATATCGTTCTCTCTTGGACATAGCTATCCACTGATCCAGACGGCCACCAATGCCGTATTCTTCAAGGGCCATTAAAACTGCATCATGTAGGAAATTGTCAAATGCACCCTTCATATTGTTACGGAGAGAAGATAGGTTTGAATATATTTCCAGGGTATTTCCAAAGCATTCACTGGCATAAAAGATGCGAGACAGTCCGTGTGACATCAGCCAGCGTTGTCGTCTCCTGTAGTGTCGTCCTCAGCTTCGTCTCTGGATGTCCTTGGTAACAAAATCAAGAAACGCAACAGTCGTAAGAAAAAACCATGCGTTCCATGGTTTTTCTTATAAAACTGCCAAGCACCACCAGTCAGCAGGAGAGCATATCCTGGGGTGACTTGCTTCGTTTCAATAATGCCGCGATCTTACTTGTTTTCCATTGTGCAGGCGCAGGTCTCAATGCCCAAGAGAGATTAAAGGCAGAAGCTCTTCAGTCGCTAGAAGGTGCAGGAGTGTCTTGATTGAGATATCGCTACACGTAGCTCTTGCAGTGTGAATGGAAGGTCGAGACGATAGTCCGTTGTTGGAGGCGCGCAGCTGAGCTGCGAAGGTACCGCTGTTGTAGAGCCGGAGAAATACAAGCACAAATCACTGCAAGCAGTGAGAAGTAGATCGCGGGTTCTGAAGAAAAGAAATGTATAGATGCTTCACTGGTGTAGAACACACGCCTAGATTACCTCCGTCTGCATCGTGAAACGCGATAATGTACGCTTGTACAGAAGTCGCATAATTGCGTACTTACCTATTTCCGAAATTTTCCGCACCGTAGCGTTACCCATTCCGCAAATTTCCACAGAGTAGCTTTTTATGCTTGTTGGTGCATGATTCGAATAGCAACGAATAGCGCAGAGGACGAGCCACTAAAAACCAGACACAAACGAACAGTGCGAATGAATTTCCGTAAATAAAAGATTCACGAACCCCAATTTCTTGGCAAAATTAACTTCAAGTAACACACTTATTAGGCGCCAAAAACCAACATTTATGGCACTTCACTCGAATCCATCGAAGGCCTCGACGCAGTCAAAAAGTTCAGCTGCTTCGACCAGCAGCGTCGCAGAGTCACCATTGTCGGTTTTTGAATCACATTTAGAGACGTTGTAGGTACGTCGCGTGCATTGCTTCTGTACGAAGATGAGCTCGGAAAAACAGAGGCTCATATAGGTCGTGGCAGCGTGCATGCATTTTCGCGCATATAAGTCACCATTGTAAAAACGCAACGAAGAAAATGTTAAAAAAAATATCCGCGACTCATAGTAAAAAAAATACGGTAATGAAAGATATGCAGACGAGAACAGTCCAGGTGTAAGCGGTATGGCCCATGCAGTGCGCTAAATAGTACTATAAACCTCAAGTAGAGCACTTCGCTCTAAAACCCTTAAACACATAGCCCTTGCAGTGTAAACCTTCTCTCGCTTGTTTTGTGTTCTCCCTATTCCAAACTTTGTCACTTAAATCGCCCATGACTACAGTACACTTACTTCTGCCGTTTCTCATAGTCAATTCAAAGTCGACATAAGAAATATCCAATTCGTAATCATGAATGGATGTTGGTCCACGTACTTATTAAACGTATTGCTCTCATATGCCTTCATTATACCAGCTGCAACTTTTCACTTAATCCTTCAAAATTGTTTAGTGTTATCCCCTATGTTCCTATAGCTTTAAATTCTGCCCCATAATCTCTTTTGTTGGAAGCCACTGCCACATTAGACTTGCAGCCCTTTATACATGCTTCACCAGCTTTCCCAACATCGCTAAGCCCAGTTACATTCCAAATAACCCTGATAATTTCTTGGCTCTTCTATATCCTGAATGAAGTCAAAACACAACGCTAACATAACGAGCATTATGCAAGCGCACTGACAACAAGCAAGTGGACGCAATTAAGCTCTTGTTTGTGTCCACTTGTTTGTCTCCGTCGGTGAATGTACTTACACAAGCCTAAGCGTGTCTCGTGTACATGGCCGAACGTCATCGCTTGACAAGCAACAACAGCCGCCAATTTTATGTCAGGCGAGAGCACCAGCAGCAGAAATTGCGCTAACGTGACGATGCGTTTCTACGGCACGAGCCAACCGGCATGCAGAAAAGCAAGAAGGCACGTATAAACGTGCGTAAATAGTCTTCCACACATAGGTACTCCCTAACGCCCATGAAAGCGCCATCATGTACAGGCACTCAATGTAAGCCGGGCATTGGAAGCGTGTCACACGCAGATTCCGGCGCATTTTCTAGCGCTGTCGAACCGATGTTCGAGCCTAATGGAGCGGACGTCCTCTTGAGTAGAGTCGCATCAAAGCAGGTGAATGAAAGGTTCTCGCTTTTTAATGAGTCCTTGTACGAAAGCGTTCTGTAATTGCGACAAATGACGAGTAATTAGGATAATGGCGGTGCCTTCATTAATGAGGCGCAGGCCGAGCATTGCCTGGCAACGGTGCCGATAAGCGATTGCTCGCAACTAGTGCCCCCGGCGGTTCTTTGCCGCGTGCATAAAGTGTACAAAAGGAGAATTCACTTCCGACATTCCATGAACGCCATTATTGCTCTTATACATGCTTCGCAGCAGGGTTTCTTCTAATCAGATGCTGCACGTAGTTACAAGACAGCATTTGCAACTGTTGTGAAACTATTCAACACACATCGCTGAGGGTGTGGATCAGCTGCCAGATAACAAAGCACGTAGGACACCTTTAACATTTGGAACAGGTCAAGCACGGCATAGTTGTATTGCACAGCGCAACGTCTGACCCCAACGTTACGCTTCAGTTGCCGATTGTTTCGTTGACTCTATGGCTATATTTTCCGCATATACGTTCGCAGATTTGCACCTTTGTCTACGTACAAAGTTGCAGCGTTTATGCAAAGGGAACATAACGCGTTATTCAAAGAGGCATGAGCATCGCACATCTAAGCGTAAGTACTGCCGATTAATAAGCCTGGCAGTAACGCCTAATGTGTCAGCCAACATCAAGGGTGAATGTAAAGAACATATCACTTTACGGAGCGTGTATTAAAGGCACTACAAGAAAGCATGAGAGGTTGTATAGGGATAAAACATTACGAACAAAAAAAGAAAAACAAACAAAAAGCACGTTTCATAGTGTGTGAAAGGACGCCAATTAATACACGTTTCAATAGGTGGCGTGTTGTACCCCCTTACCCCGGGATTGCCTAGTATATATGAATAATTATTATTATATTAGTAAATATTATGTAATTAATTAATAAGCATCAATGGTGAGTTTCTTATGACTTGTTTGCAAGCTACACCACGTGTAAACTTTTCACATTTGTCCCTTCGAACCATTCCATGTGCCTCTAAAGCTAAAAAAATCGTGCTTTAAGAAAGCGGCTATTAAATAAAATTACGACATTACAAAATAAGCAGACATACTTTGTTTAACCAAATTTCACGATTACCGTACTCCTTCTGCCAACATAACAGACTACATGGCAGCGAAGTGACTTTTCTTCAACGTGGTATACATTCCACACTAGCGTATATACAGTCCCAGTATTTCTGCTAGGTTGTTGCCGTTCTTAATTAAGATACCGTTCCTTAAAAGGAAGCAAAGAATAACTGTCTATCATCTGCTTCATATTGCTCTCCTGCCTACCTACGTCAACCATTCAATCTTTTCGTAGAGGCAGCGCACTTCTGTACGTTCGTACAAACAGTAAATCTTACGAACACGAGTACTGATTCTTCGCTGCCTTCGCGTAATTTTACGGATGGCAAAGTTGCAAAGAAAGCCTTCTCCTTATCAATATTACAAACGTTTAGAGGTGTGCATGATGATGATGATTTAGTGGCAACCCCTTTGAAAGAGGGCAGGGACAAATATTCACCTAGCCTGCTTGAGTTACTAATGTATGGTATATCAATGCTTTTTATTTTAACATTCACGATCAGAGACCACCGAGCGTGTCAACTCTGTTGTTGACAAAACATCTACAGCGTTCCTTGAGCCAAATGCCTAAGTTCTGACGCCAATTTCGGTAATTAGTGGTGACACGAAATCCACATAAATTATGCACCTCGAGTCCCCGAAGCACGCAATATTGGAGCAAGAACAATTACTGCTGCTCGAGGTAGAATTATTTCTTTCCTGATATTCCAGGGGTCTCCCTAAAACTGCTCGCGTATGCTCCGGTCTCCGCTATATCTACCTTCTCAAGCAATAATTAAGACTTCATCTTACCTTGTGCCGCGAGAGTTTTATAATGTCAAGGTATTTATGGTGGCATACTAACAATACCTGCCCTCAGTGCGGCGATTCAGCTAATTTAGAACATATGCTCTGGTGATGCCCCTCGTTACGAGGCACAGATCAAGCAGAACAGTAAAGATGGAATACCTCACTGCAAAGCTCGGACTTCGGGGACCAAGTTTGGGCCGTTCAGAGAATCCACGATGCGGCGGCCAGGTTCGGCCTGCCCATCCCAACGTGGGAGCGGCCCACTGCACAAGATAATCACGTATCTCAGGACTCATAATAAAGTTTTTCCATCCATCCATCCATCCATCCATCCATCCATCCATCCATCCATCCATCCATCCATCCATCCATCCATCCATCCATCCATCCATCCATCCATCCATCCATCCATCCATCCATCCATCCATCCATCCATCCATCCATCCATCCATCCATCCATCCATCCATCCATCCATCCATCCATCCATCCATCCATCCATCCATCCATCCATCCATCCATCCATCCATCCATCCATCCATCCATCCATCCATCCATCCATCCATCCATCCATCCATCCATCCATCCATCCATCCATCCATCCATCCATCCATCCATCCATCCATCCATCCATCCATCCATCCATCCATCCATCCATCCATCCATCCATCCATCCATCCATCCATCCATCCATCCATCCATCCATCCATCCATCCATCCATCCATCCATCCATCCATCCATCCATCCATCCATCCATCCATCCATCCATCCATCCATCCATCCATCCATCCATCCATCCATCCATCCATCCATCCATCCATCCATCCATCCATCCATCCATCCATCCATCCATCCATCCATCCATCCATCCATCCATCCATCCATCCATCCATCCATCCATCCATCCATCCATCCATCCATCCATCCATCCATCCATCCATCCATCCATCCATCCATCCATCCATCCATCCATCCATCCATCCATCCATCCATCCATCCATCCATCCATCCATCCATCCATCCATCCATCCATCCATCCATCCATCCATCCATCCATCCATCCATCCATCCATCCATCCATCCATCCATCCATCCATCCATCCATCCATCCATCCATCCATCCATCCATCCATCCATCCATCCATCCATCCATCCATCCATCCATCCATCCATCCATCCATCCATCCATCCATCCATCCATCCATCCATCCATCCATCCATCCATCCATCCATCCATCCATCCATCCATCCATCCATCCATCCATCCATCCATCCATCCATCCATCCATCCATCCATCCATCCATCCATCCATCCATCCATCCATCCATCCATCCATCCATCCATCCATCCATCCATCCATCCATCCATCCATCCATCCATCCATCCATCCATCCATCCATCCATCCATCCATCCATCCATCCATCCATCCATCCATCCATCCATCCATCCATCCATCCATCCATCCATCCATCCATCCATCCATCCATCCATCCATCCATCCATCCATCCATCCATCCATCCATCCATCCATCCATCCATCCATCCATCCATCCATCCATCCATCCATCCATCCATCCATCCATCCATCCATCCATCCATCCATCCATCCATCCATCCATCCATCCATCCATCCATCCATCCATCCATCCATCCATCCATCCATCCATCCATCCATCCATCCATCCATCCATCCATCCATCCATCCATCCATCCATCCATCCATCCATCCATACATCCATACATCCATACATCCATCCATCCATCCATCCATCCATCCATCCATCCATCCATCCATCCATCCATCCATCCATCCATCCATCCATCCATCCATCCATCCATCCATCCATCCATCCATCCATCCATCCATCCATCCATCCATCCATCCATCCATCCATCCATCCATCCATCCATCCATCCATCCATCCATCCATCCATCCATCCATCCATCCATCCATCCATCCATCCATCCATCCATCCATCCATCCATCCATCCATCCATCCATCCATCCATCCATCCATCCATCCATCCATCCATCCATCCATCCATCCATCCATCCATCCATCCATCCATCCATCCATCCATCCATCCATCCATCCATCCATCCATCCATCCATCCATCCATCCATCCATCCATCCATCCATCCATCCATCCATCCATCCATCCATCCATCCATCCATCCATCCATCCATCCATCCATCCATCCATCCATCCATCCATCCATCCATCCATCCATCCATCCATCCATCCATCCATCCATCCATCCATCCATCCATCCATCCATCCATCCATACAAGGGGTCACGAAAAGCAAGGGCACTACGCATTTAGGTCTTTTCACGTCAGGCCCTCCTTCGATCCAACAGCGTCTCAATACATGCTGTCACATTAAGTGCTAGCTGAGCTTCGACTGCGATATTTTCCGCGCATTGAGCATCTGTGGTGGCCTTTACGTCATGTTAGAGAATTGAAATTTTGGTGGATCAATGTATACCTTTGCTCTAAACACAATGTACGTAGTACTCGAGACAAAATAAAGTTACATAAAAGCTGCTATGAGAAGCAGTTCTTTCGCTGCCAAAGACAAACTTTGTCGAAATAATGACTGTAGTACATTGCTTGATCGACCACTGTTGATTAGTACTTATTACTCGCTCACACAGCTAATTTCCCTGCTCATGATTATTACGGTGTTGACAGCCTTAAACCCTAGCTTACTTTCTCAACAGATATCTAAATACTTTTACGGCTTTTTCAGTGACACGCAAGTAGGTGAATAATAAGAAGAAGAATAAGAAGAAGAATAAGAAGAATAAGAATAAGAAGAATAAGAATAAGAAGAATAAGAATAAGAAGAATAAGAATAAGAATAAGAAGAATAAGAAGAATAAGAAGAATAAGAATAAGAATAAGAAGAAGAAGAAGAAGAAGAAGAAGAAGAAACGAAAACTAAGAGAGAAGGAAGCGGGGATGAAGACAAGAATCGATAAGTGCAATCGGCCTACGCTCAGTTTGTGCCTGCTTTGTTCTTTGCACAACGCTCATTTTCTTTCTGCCTATGATGTCGGTTTCACAAATCTAGACATGCGAACGAAATGCGAAGTGCTAACTGTAACTGCAGCACACTTTTATTCTCAGTTAAATTTTTTGCACAGTACCCGCCTGAGAAACATTTGAAGGCCTTGCCAAACAGTATGTTGTCGCTGTGGTTGTGTCCAGCAATTCTTGTTCTTTTTCCTAAGCAATGACGCTTTCGTACTATCAGAGATTGACCAATTGCAATTGTTTAAGGCCTCTCATTGCACTCAAACGAAGACAACTTGAGTGCTGTCTAACCGCCATCACGCCATGTAAAAAACACGGATGGCTTACTTATGAATACAGACCTGTATTCTAAGTTTCTCTGCGAGGGATCAAACCTTTGAAAAGTATGTGAATCCGGATGATGTCTAATCTTTCTTTTGCAGCGTGATACCTTTTTAAGGCCATGCAGCCCTCATGATTTCGGCTTCGTCGATGTTATGGCGGCACAGTTGGTTGGAGCGTCAATTTTTAAAGTCTACATCCTGATTTCAGTATCGTTTTCGTTATTCCTACTACTCACTTTTATTTTTGTTCTATTTCCTCCATGACATGATAATCATATACAGGAAAGCTAATACGAAGGAGGCTAACAGAGAAAGCGAGAGAGAAAAAAAGAACTTTTGTTTTGAGCAAGCGCAGACTCAACCCCAGGAGGGCGGCCTGCCTATTCCAGGTAGCCGTTGGCCATGGCCACTTCCCGTGCCATTCTTCCACGTCACCTTGCCGCAGCAGCTAGCGTGCTGCGACAACGAAGAGTGCAAAGCCGCAGCGCGCTTACTGCCCACTGCTGGGTGACGTAAGCAGAACGTCGCCTCGAGGGGCACGGCTTTGCACTTGCTGCAGCCTCCTAGTTTAAGTTTCGCATGCTCTGATAGCCAAAATTCGTTGTGACACAGTTCCTCAGGCACTCACATTTTTTCAAGATTCAAAAATTGATACGACTTGCACGGACAGCTGGGTTCAATTGCCAATTACAATAGGCCCACTCAAACTCAAAGTTTAAACGTGAATTGTTTTTTTTTGTTAATTAGCGCCTAATTACCACGTACCACTCGTTACCCAGTGGCCCTCAACCACTGATGGCACGTCCACGAAGAAATCACCATTTTATTTCAGAACGGTTATCTTGAAATATCACTTAATATATTCAAGAAACACCCTGTGTACTGAGTTTTACTTCGTCCTTTTGTACAGTGAAGCTTTAAGGACGCTCAGCACCCCCTCTCTCGAACTTGGTTCGAGCCATTACTATGCAGCATGTAGAAAAGTTTGTATCGGCTTTTGTTGTAGTGGCACCTCTTAGTTCTCTTTTCCACTTAGGATCATCATTTTGTACTTTCTTCTCCTCATGCAGCAATTTCACTTAAAGCAGAGTTCGCTGGAATCGGCAAGAGACCACTCAGCGCCATTTCCATTTCACTTTTTCTCACCGCCGCCATGGCACGATCCGAAAGCAAGCAATAAGCCAACGCCTGCCAAAATGCGGTGAAGAACGTGACCTCAGTGGTGCTTGTCAGGACAACCGTTCGAGCGAGCGTTTTCCGAAAAAAAGAAGAATACAGAACTGAATAAAGCGCAAAAGTGAAGTGCGCGAAAATCGGAGTTATAACAAAGCGTCCACCGAGAACCAGACCAAGCTGACTGCGAGGTTCTTTTTTTTCTTGAAAGTGCGAAACACCGATTTTGATTCAGAGGAGCCGAGTCGTTGAAAAGGGACTGTATAAACGAGCGCGTCCATCTACAGAAGCACGAAAAATTTAGTAGAGGTGTGGGTTCGACCAGACGTGAGCGACCAGTAAGGGGCATGTCATCGGGCTGCTGACCATAAAGTGTCGGGCGCACCTCTAACAGAGGAACCTTTACCGCTGACGGAAGCAAGGGCCATGAGGGTTGTACATTCTTTCTTTGCAGTCTTTTCTTGTTCTTGGCCTCTTTTTTTTTGAGACGAAAGACCGCTACATTTTTACAGAAGTCATTTGTGTAAAAAAGAAGGAAATCAAGAAGAAAAGGAGGACGGAGAGCGAAATGTACAAGGTGCACCACGCTCTTCTGTTTTGACTGGATTCACACAGAAACTCGACGCATGGCAAGTCCTTAAAATTCTTGGACAGTAACCACCACCTACAGATGTGCAGAGATGTTTCAGTATTATTGCCCTTAGTTACGCCCATGCATCTCACAGTTAAATGTTTCTATTCCTCGTTTATTTCTTTTCGAACTTGGAAAATTATAAACAGCAGAAGCGTACTGATGAGCCTTCGGCCACCTATAATATTGCTGACAACAATGGGAGCTATTAGGCGCTTACTATACTGCCTACGAGGCGCCACATTGGCCGCCATGCCTTCTTTCAGAATACAAATTGTAACTAACGTGAAATAGCGCAGTGCCTGGGTATAAGCAATGATTGTCGAATAAATGCTTCCCACGTACAGCAGTCACTGCGAAATCATGAAGTAAGCAAATCACAACTAAACAGCAATTACATGAGGGGATTTTCCCGGTACGGCAACAGACTATACACAATGTGCAGAACAATGAAGAAGCATCATCCTAGATTCAGTGCAAATAGCGTCTTGAAAGCAAACACACACACACACACACACACACACACACACACACACACACACACACACACACACACACATATATATATATATATATACATATACATATACACACACATATATATATATATATATACATATACATATACATATATATATATACATATACATATATATATATATACATATACATATACATATATATATATACATATACATATACATATACATATACATATACATATACATATATATATATATATATATATATATACATATACATATATATATATATATATATATATATATATATATATATATATATATTCTTATTTGATTCCGTTTCTAGCTTTTCGAACCTTGATCGCTACGAAATGCCTCGCTGTGACAACTTCGATGATTACTGTTATAGAATATTGCAGGTGCGATGTGTGACGTACACGAGTATATAGGAGAGCGCAAATATTTGAAAATAATTCAATTCACTTCGATTCCCTTCATTTCAACAGCAAAATGTTCAGGACCATTAAAAAGGTACCTTTGTATAGCTTGACGCTATAAGATTGCAAACTAAGCTGATTACAAGCCTGAACACTGCATAAAGTAAAATAAAAACTTCTCATAAGGTTTACGCTAGAATTGTAATGATTTCAACTGTCAGGTATAGGACACGTAAGAGAAAAAATATCTGTGCTGAGACTGACTGACTGACTGACACACACACACACACACGCACACACACACTCGATATATTTATTTTGCGGTATCGCCTAACTATTGTAAAAGAACAGGAAGGTCAAAATTCTATTCCTCAATTTCACGCCGGAATCCCCGCATCGGCACGTCAGTAGGGTGTCACGGATCTTAAGGTATGCTTTATTATTTTGGCGGTTGTCGCACAATAAAAATATCCGGAAAATGCTAAGTTGATCCTGAAAGATGGTAAGACGTGCAGAGAGGGAACAAGATAAGAGAACCAGACAAAACCACCGACTATGAACTGAAGGGCGCACTGTGGCACTGTGGCACAATTTAGCCACAATGCTTATCGCTGCATGCTAAGCTATGGTAGCGCCACCTGTTAATCAGGCACACGTGCGGGCGTACGCGAGAGATAACTGTTTAGGCTTTTGATACATTGATATTTGATATTCTTTATGCAAGTTAATCGAAGGACGACTTATGCATGCGCTCCTACAACTATCAATATGCCAAGCCTCGACCATTAGACAAGTTTCTTCGTTATAAAACTCCTTCATACAGCTTTCGGGAGCCCAAAGGCAACACTTTGCCGCTACGCAACATTTAGGATTTTTCACGCGCTTCGCTACATTGTATGTTTAATGGAGAGTTGCGCTTTTCCTTAAAAAAATGTACCAGTCCATTGTGCTCAAAAGAACAGATACTAAGGAACTTTTATTCTGACCAGTCACAAGCATAGTCTCAGGAAACCGAGTTGCCAAATGTTTCACGCATGACGGGTGTTAAGAGTTTCAGAATAATATGCGTAAAATTTACCTTAGCCAACATGCTCGGGTGTGACACCAACGAAATGTCTGTAGATTTGCGCCCCTCCTAGCTCACCTATAACGTATGTAGTCTGGGAAACGCGGAGACAGAAATAAATATTATGAATAATGGCTAATATAACCTTCGAAAAGGAGTTGTTCATTCGATGGAGATTCACGCAAGGCAAGTTTTATTTCATAGCCATGGACAATTACGTTTCAAAAAATGGCTGTGGCTTAGCTAAGGTTAAGCCCAGGATGCGAAGCATACTTGCCTTTATTTTAGTTGTTTAAGCACTGTTTAGCCTGGTTAACTGCTGTTGCTTGGCTATATTTGGTTCCGCTAGACGAAGAAACAACTCATGCAGGCGAGCGCACGAGCTGAGACCCGGCTATGTAGCTACGGGGCCGCAAGCGAGCGCACGAGTTGAGCCTCCGAATGGGAGCGCGGGGAGGCGTTCCAGACAACCGGACTGGCCCCTGCGATAGACGCGCGCCCATCATTGCGCCGCGGAGGCGTTCCTGACAACACACCACGCTTCTGCTGGAGACGCGCGCCCATTGGCGTGCCGAGGAGGCGTTTTGCAGCTGTTATGACGTCATATGGTAACTACGCGGCCGTCGGCGGCGCAGCAAGGAAGAGTGCGGTTGGGCGGCTAGTATGCTTCGCATAAAAAAAATATGTATCACTCCGATGCAGGCTGCTTTGTCAGCATTGATTACCAATTGTTACGAACTCATTAAAACACACAGCAGATCACAGGTTCACCGCCTCCAAGGTAGCAAGACCGGCCGCTGGACCCTCACTCGAATGGGCCTCATAGCGTCCCCGACGAGCAGTGACCCCGCCATCATCCCACCATACATAGGGGGCATGTTCGTCATCAAACTGCTCCCCAAAAACACACTCACCAGCCCCCACGACGGCAGAAGAAGAGCGAGGGCCAAGGTCCTACAGAAGACCTATGGGACCAACTGCGCCGTGGCGTACGTCGACGCAGCCCAGCACTCTGATCGCAGGCGCAGGTTACATACACACTCATACCCGAACCCTTACGCATACTTGCACATTTACCCGGACAGAGCAAGTCCGTACCTGACCGGTTGACCCACGCAGCAAGCTAGCTACGCTCAGTCACATCCTCTGGGACTGTGAGGAGGACCACCCTCCCATCGATCCTCTGGCCTCTCCCTCATCTTCATCGTGGGAGGAAGGGCTGCTTAGCTCCGGCCTGGAAATGCAACTCTGAGCCATAGAGAGAGAGCCGAAGAGGTCGCCATCACGCATCGCCTGGCGGCCATCTGGCCTCTCAGACGAGCCCACGATTTAGATCCCCACTCTGACGAATAAAGTTCGCTTTCTCTCTCGGTCCGCGACCATACGCAGACCTTCACAGGCTTTCACCTTTGCCGTGCAAAACCGCCCTGGAACTCCTTTTAACAGCTTCGCGGTTCAATGACCGGGGAACACATGCACGGGATGCGAAGTGAAGAAAATTTATCTCTGTGAACTTAATGCTGATTTTATATATCCACGACCATTGGCACTTCCAGATGCGCTACTAGCTTTGGTGTCTATCTATTTTATACATCACAAAAATAAATGACGCAGATAATTCACTCAATTTTTTTCGTAAAGAAGAAGAGTGCATCAGCATGGCGTTAGGGAGAATGTGTGACTGAATTAGAATTTCTGAACACGCAACTAAGATCATTTTGTTGTTACCGCCTTCACCATATGACAGTAGCCTCGAGGGGGGGGGGGGGGCTATCTCGTAAGAGTTTCTGTGGTGTACTTCGTTGCTTTCGCCAAAGCTATTGTTGCGAATAATACGCTGCCTTGCTTACGCATGCGTGTATATTTACTTGAACATATATTCTTTGCATTCTTTCTCAATAAAAATCATTTGCAAGCCCAGGGGTTCACTGCTACGGTTCACCCTTCTCTAAATGGCACAAAGTTCAACAATACAATTCAAATCATTTTCGCTAGTCTCGATCCCGTAATCGTCGTCAACCTAAGCCTCTCAGCTTTGCGCCATATTTCACGTGTGCTAATTTTTATCAACCACTGTCATAGTCACAGGTCAGTAATATAACAAACATAACGATTTGAAACGTTTAGAAATAAATTGTACAGACACTGTGGCCACATTATGGACAGTGAAGCTTGTGACGTATCGGTGCACCTGCACTCCCGTAACGCCACGTATATGCTTCCACATGGCCGATATCACCAAGATCCATATCTCTTTATACGCGCCTGCAGGAATACCGGTGCGATCATCATCTTCCACTAATCTTCCTTCTGCCATTATATTGTTCTTTTAGCAGCTAAGTTGCTGCAACATGAAATAAACCATGACAGAATATCATCTGCCCGTTTGCTTGCGCGAAACCACAAGCACGACAACAGTTATGTGCAGCCGGTTAAGTAAGATGATGATGCGAGTCAACATAAGAACTACAAGGTGTGGTAAAGCACGTTCTCATGTAGAATGTTATTGAATTAAGCATCATCTACTCTGGTCAGCGCAAGCATAATTCCGCAGAAGTGCGGTCAATTTTTAACACTGGTGCGAAACTTCTTTTTTCCGAGAAATACTGATGACATGACTTAATTTGCGTTCGGCCGGGCATTCTATGACTGGCTGTGAAGAACATGGAAAAATAGAGCTTAGCATAATATTTTTGAATGCTCAAAAATGTACAGGTCCATTTCGTATGCATTCTACTCTACACCTTCACTTAATACAAGCAAAACTTAGGCAATCAACGTGGCAGAAACTAGCAAAGGTAGGCACCATAGTGAACTTGAAAACAAAAAGGAATTAGAAATCTAAGAAAAATGTTACTAGGCAATCAATAAAGTGCAGCATAAGCGGAGAGAACACTTCTAGAGGCCTTCAACAATTTGTAAATGAGAACTTCAAATCCGCAAAGAGGACACTCGAAGCTGCGAATGTTTACATGAAGCCCGTTATGAACCGCGTAAGCCCTCTTCAGGTGTTCCTGGCACCCGGCTACGGTAGCAAAGTGCTTACAACATATATAAATAATTTCATAACGATGTTATGCCACATAGCAATCTAAGAAAAGAAAATTATGTAAGTAGAAGGTTCAGCAATTGAGCATGCTTTCTTCAAGGCAGTCACACTTATGTACACTTAGTCCCTGGAAATATTTACTTGTATACGTCTTTCCGTCTGCCCTGTGCTGCACGTTCAAAGATCGTCTCGTGTAGCAGGCCACCACAGCACGAATGGACGCACTTGGGAACAAAGTGTGACCGACGCAATGATAACGCTCGACATTTAAAGCATAACATAACGGCTGCATAGTGTTGCCTGGATGGCACGTCTGACAAACGCGCTTTATGGGGATGATTGTTAGTCGTGCAGGTAGTACATACTAATGATCGCTTCGAATGCAGAAGAGGTCGCCTACGTTTATGACTCCTGCTAAACGGCAGTAACTGCTGCAACGCATTGTGGCGTTAGATAGGAGTTGGTGAGGAAGTAAGGATCCAATCTCGTTTGTTTTGGATGCTGCATGTGATTATTAAAAATCAATGCTTAAAACTTTTATCTTCCACGTGAAACTCTTTAACGTACTGAAACAGATCTGCTGGCCACTCTCGTTTTGAATCAAGGGTGCCAACCATCGAAACCAAGAGCTTACTACTTTCGGCTGGCCAGAAAAATACCAGCTATGTTTAGCAGAATGAGGAGCCGCTGACTCAACATTAAAGTATCCGAATTGTTATAAATAGAATAAAAAGAAAGAAAAATTACTAGTTCGCTATTACTTTATATTTTCCTTTTCTGCTTTTCTATAAATAAAAATAATATCTGTGAAATAAAGGTAGTTAAGTGAATGTGCGCAGGCATATTTTACGAAAGCAAACTTATTCGTCGAAATAATGAGTTAACCTGCGAAGTTTAGGCAAGCTGCTTTGGTTCTCTTTCAATTTTTTTTTTTCGTAATGCTCAAGAGCTACATTACAAGTAGTGTGTACGACACGAAATGAATAAAACAATGCATTCATTCTTTACTACTCACAACGCTCGGGGTGATGCGAATATTTATTTTGAAGTGAAGACAAAGAAGAAAAAGAACGCTCCATTATCATAAATCACCCCCTTCTTTCAGGAATTCCAGTCCCCTTTGCCACAGTGACATCATTAGAGAAACAATGCAAAACAATACAGAGGACGGGAGACCGCTGCGGTCTCAACTTTCGCACTTGCTGTACGAAACCCGATAAGGCTTTCGGGTGTGCTTAGTGAGGGGTAAAAACAAGAACAGAAACAAAGCCCCGCCGAAAGGCCAAAGTTGAATTCAATCCAGCACTCCAGGATCTGCTTCGTTGCTTCCTCCAGTGTCACCGTGTCTGCACAGCTCCCCGTCGTTGGGAACTTTGTGTACAACAAACTCCTCAACGTAGCGATTGCGTTTTCATTACATTTTATATTTCGTTCGTTCCTGCTCTATTCCCTTTTTTTTTTCTTCCGCGAGGACAAGATTGAAATTCAATACGCACATCCATAAAGCTTTCGGAAGGCGTGCTCGAAGAGGCTTTCCTTCTTCGATTTCTTTTGTGAATATTTGTGCCTGTATTTCGGCAAGTCTTCTCTACGCAGTTGCATTCAACGCAAAATAAGTGTCACTTCCTTTCTTGACACAGTTTGCCTCTTTTTTACCCTCTCAAGAGCTCATGTTCTTATTTTCTTCTATTTAAGCGCCTACGTTAAACCTATGCGATTACTTCAGCGACAACGTTTCCCGAATGCCAACTGGAAGAGATCCCTAGAATGCCATGTTGTTGTTCTCAACTTTCTACGGCAGAATAAAGGAAATCGTCAAGCGCGACCGTCAACTCAAGCGACAATGACAAGGTGAAATATTACCAGTAAATAAAATATTATGTTTGACAGGAAACATAGCCAGCCAAGACGTGGAATAAAGCAAAAAATTATTCGGCATGTATGTCAAAATTATTTTCATGTCCTGGGAATTTTCGCCGCCCGTCACTCCACACAACAACTATATTCAGAGTAGCTGACATGCACGTGTGTGAGGCCACGCAAAGCTATGTAAAGTGCTTGAAAGGTCTGGCACAAGAACAAATTGAAGGTTTTTAAAATGTGGGAGGGCTCCAACTTTAGAATGGAAAAAAAATATTGGGCCAAATTGTTTGAAACATTACACTCACAATTATCTCAGTGGTTTCAAATGACTGGCAGGCTTGCACGATCACGGGCGAACTTACAAGAAAAAAAGCAAGAAACACAAAAGACAAGAGGTACATTTGCCGATTTAGCTCAATGTCCAACCAACCTGCCAATTTACCTACATTAAGAACAAGGAACCAAAGTGCACGTGCGCTTCAGCCGCATCGGCTGTAGCCCACGGATAAAAAGAAATATAAATTATGACCAAGCCTCGTGCCACGAGCAAGGTGCCAGAGCTGGAGAGTATCGCTAATCCCGTGCCGCACAAATTGAAATTTCTTCCTTTTCCTGGCACTTCAATTCAACATCCATGAATAAACAGGCTTTTCCTAGTCAGCATGTTTTAGTGACTATGCACATTCTTTTGCACTGAATCACGATTCCTGGTGTATCTGGCCTATCACAGCGCGCGCGTTTTAAAGAAATGTCGCAGGAAATGCGCCTTTCGAATGTAATGTTCTACCTCAAACTATAGCAGCTTTCACCACATTGTTATTGCCCATATTCTCGTGGTGCGGAGGGTCGCGTACAAGCCCCTGCGGCAACATCTCAACGATGTAAACGCATTCGCTGCGTAGAAACATGTTCGCTGAACAACTAGTTCCTCGTGGTATTTGTACTGACGCCAAAAAAAAGTGCCTAGAAAAGAAACAGCAATCAGACAGCGTTTGCGTTTAAACCCATTTTCGGTGACTGCTATAGATGCCATATAAAAGAAGAAAAAAAAGCATTTCAGCGTTGTCTTCAGCTCTAGTCATTTACTGTGATAGCAGCATTCTCTCGCATTGAATTCTGGCATTTTATTGTATTTTATTTCATTGTTGTGGTTGCCTGCTGGGCCACCACAACCACATCACATGGGAGTGTATTGCACTCCCATGTGATGTGATACAGTGTGGGTATTGCGCCACACCACGGGCATGTGTCCCTGTATTGACTTGGGAACATCTTGCCTAATATATGCAAATTTGGGAAAGTTCCTGTCTGCAGCTTTCGCCACTAAACTGCCTGTTGTTGAGTGCCAATAGAAGATGGAGACATCTGGCCCGACCTCTGATGTACTCTTTCTTAGAGCAATAAAGTTTACTTCCTCCTCTTCCTTCTCATATAACTGCCTTCACCCACTATGGTGAATTGGGCCGCAACAAATTAATTAGCGTACGATTTCTTAAACAGGAAGGGTGTGGCGTAATTTTTCAATTTAGTGCAAAAAATAAAAAAGTAATAATATTGTTACCTTGCAGAAGTCACATATCAAGATGTACTTACAACATTTACAAGCGAGACAACGATTCGTAAACAAGACGGCTGTCAAGACCAATTCTACCTCTACACGTCAAATCCTCTTCTTGTGACCGGCACCACTCTTGGTTGCGCCGCCTTTAAAGACATCGTCTCGGCGCTAACTGTAAGGAAAGTGAACTTCCGGTAAAGCAAAGGCTCCAGCCGGGACACATTCACAATGTCTCGAGGGACACGTGAGTCCAGCGGAGCAATCTCGTAGTTGATATCACCAAGCTGACGCAATATCGTGTAGGGCCCTGTGTTGCGCTGCAGCAGCTTTCAGACAAGCCGACGCGGCGACATGGTACCCATAGGAGGACAACGGAACTAGGGGGACATCAAACTTCCCGATGTCGGCTTTCGTAACGGATCTTCTGCGCTGCCTGAGACTCAGTGAGCCGGGAACCGTCCATCTAGTGTGCCGTGCGATCCCGGGCGAAGTCGTCTTGGCGTATTCAGTGGGAGTGCTCGTCAAGGAATGAAACATTGTGTCAAAAGGCAAAGAAGGGTGGCGGCCGAATAGAAGGTAAACAGGTGAAAATCAAGCGGTTTAGTGACGGGACGAATTATAGTTGAAGGTCACGAAGGGTAACGTGCTGTCCCGACCACTGTAAATATAGAGCATTTCTGTCAACGTCCGATTGAGCCACTGTGCCAGTCCGTTTGAGTGCGGTTGGTAAGCGGTGGAAGGCCTGTGCTCGGCAGAACAGGATCGAAGTGGGTTTTAAGCTACTCAGGACAAGAAGGTGCGAGGTTTGCAATGTGGGCATGTTGGTAATGCATCGTCATTTCATTGCGCTACCGTACACCCCTTCAAGAAGGTGCGGCCGCGATCAGTGAGAAGCTGCCTCCATGGGTGCGCCGTGATGGAGGATGGTTTCATGTAAAAGAAAATCTGCCATCTCAGTTGCACAGCTTCTGCCCAAAGCACGCGTGATCGCGTCCCGGGTCACCTAATCAATCGTGACAATGACCCACTTCCATATTTCGACGTCGGAAGAAGGCCATGAAGATCAAGACTGACGCGAACGAATGGTTCTAAGGGAACATTGATGGGGTAAATGTGTCCACCAGGTAGCGCAGTAGGTTTTTGGCTGCGCTGACAGAGCGCACAGTGTGCAACATAGCAGTGCACAGAGCTGTACAAGCCTGGTCACTAGAAGTGGCGCTGTACGTGGTCGTAAGTATGCGAAACGCCGAGGTGGCCTGCAGTAGGGACGTCATAAAGGTGCGCAAGAACTGGTGCCTGGATATGGCGTGGTACAACGTGTAAAAATTCTCGCCCTTCTGGGCTTAAGCTACGACGGTAGAGAACGTCGTCGTGGAGCACTAACATGTGCAGCGTGGGCTATGAATGTCCAGAATTCAGACTATCGATGAGAACGCGTAAGCAGTTATCACGCTGTTGTTCGGTGCGGATGTCGTGCAGATTATAAATGGCCAGGATGCAAGAGTCGGTGTCATGTGCATCAGATTCAGGGCGGTCTAGAAGATGATGGGAGAGGCAGTCGGCGTCCTTGTGCAAATAGTCTGACTTGTATAAAACAGCAAATGAATATTCTTGGAGCTGTAGCGCCCATGTACCCGATTGCCCAGAGGTGTCTCTAAGCGATGAGAGCCAATACAAGATTGGTAATCACGGAAAATGTGCAGCTGTACATGTAGGGGCGGATTTCGCAACTACGCGAACTAACGCCAGGCACTCCCATTCGGTAATTGAAAAATTCCCTTCGTTGGTTGACAGGAAGCGTCTAGCGTATGCTGTTACCGCTCTTACGCTCTTATATATTGCCCACTCTTATATATTACAAAGCTTTTACGTCTGCGGCGGAAGACAGAACAGGAAAGTTCAGGACAGTGCGAATCTTGTTAAAATCGGGCTGAACGCTTGCGGTACTGGCGAAATGGCTACGAACGGTAACTTCATGACGCCCAAAGTGGCACTTTGATGAGCTTAATTGCGGGCCGGCATGTCGGAAAACAGCAAGAATAGCCGGTAGGTGGCTTACATGACTCGCGAAAGTTGGTGAAAAGACTATGACATCGTCTACATAACACAAACATGTGTAATATTTATAGCCGTGAAGTAAGGAGTCCATCATTCTTTCGAAGGTTGCCGGAGCATTACAAAGGCCGAGCGGCATCACATTGAATTGGTAGAAGCCGTCAGATGTTACTAAAGCTGCTTTCTCACGGCACATGTCATTTACCGAGATTTACTAATAGAGTAGTTGGAAGCCTATCGATGAAACATGCTTTGCTCCGTGCAAGCAGTCCATGGCGCCATCAATACGTGGCAAGGAGTAGACGTCATTGCGTGCGATTTTGTTGAGGTGTCTAATTCACACAAAAGCGCCAACTGCCGTCCATCTTCTTGACAAGGACAACAGGGAACGCTCACGGACTGCAAGATGGCTCGATAACGCCTTTAGTCCACAACCTATCGACTTCTCCTTGTATGACATGTCGTTTAGCATGTGAAACACGGTACGGCCGACTGCGTGTCAGATTGGCGTTTCCGATGTAAATACGATGGGTGACCACCGATGTCTGGGCTAAACGGCGGCCGCCCAGGTAAAAGAATGTCTCAGGTAAGTTTCCAAGAGACGGCGGAGGTCAGCAGCTTGTGCCCTAAGAAGATCAGGGGCAATCATCTTGCTCAGTTCGTCTGTGAGATTGGGTGAGCCGGAGGTTCCTGTAGAGGGTGACGGAATCGCTCACAGGCGAGATGTCGCCCAACGACATGCCTCTGAGAAGAATTTGAGTTGGGCAGTGAAAAATAAGGAGAGGGAGCGAAGTACGACTGCCTGTAACAGTGAGCACGTTATTGGGAACGGCCAACTTTCAAACAGTATGTCATCGGTGGGACATACCACATACACACCTTCATGAACAGATGGAAACGACATGAGAGTGACGTACGTAGTGGTTTGTGGCGACGGGCAGATGTCTTCGGAAGAGCATAACTGTGGTTGTGTGACTGGTAGACTATAGCAGCCATAGGGCAATTCAAGCTGAAGGACCCTAGACGCGCAATCAAAGAGGGCTTAATGGGTCGATAAACGCCTAAGCCAAGTATAAAGCCTTAAAGGCATTGTTCCAGAAACGGCAAACGAAACAGTCGTTAGGCGCCCCACGACGCCAATGCAAGCGGTGCACATACCAAGCACGGTAGGCGTTCCTCCATCCGCGACGCAGAGGGTGCGAGTTGCAGTGGGTGTGAGAACTTTGTTGAGGCATCGACGCAATCGGGCACTCAGCACGGATACGTGCGCGCCAGTGTGAATGAATGTTGGGACACTGATGCCGTTGACTAAAACGTCCATCAAGTGCCGTTTGGTTGGCGACGTAACCGGAGGGTGTTGCGGTCGAGCCGTCAATGCAGCGTCACCTCCGGGAGCTGCATCGCTTATTTTTTGGAGACAGTGGTCGGAGCTGCATCGGGGGCGGTGGACGACGAGCCTGCGGCGACAGGGACGATGGTACACGAGCTGGTAGGGAATGGGACCGGTGGCGTCGGAATGATAGCGAGGGACTGTTCCAGGGAGCACGAGCATCATTGTCTGGCTGTTGGAGTGCAATGGAGGCTGGTAACGACGCCCGCGGTGTTCGGGATGATAATAACTAGTCAATGGCGGTCGGCAAAGGGGAGGAGACAGTACGTTTGTTACAATGGCGACCAACGTGTAAATACGCCGACCCGCAAAATATATTGGTTGATCGTCTGCAGTTTGCCGCTCGGCTGAATTTGGGTAGCATGCAGGATACCTCGGCTAGTCGGTGGACCTGGAGTGTGAGACAGCTGTGAAACGGCAACGGCACATGCAGAATGAACTCCAAGATAAGCGCGTTTTTCGCGGAGTATTGCCTGCACAAAATGTGCTGGAGGCAAGTTCTGTTCACTGGGGCGGGAAAAAAGGGCTGCAGGAGCCATGGCTTCAAGTTCTCGCCGCACTATCTATGTCAGGTCATTTGATGATGATGATTGCTGCATTCTTGGCTTGTCTTCACACGAAGATATCGCAGCTGTGTTCGGCAAACGTGCGAACAGCGTTGTAATAGGGCGGCTCTTGGCCTGCTCAAATCGTTGACACTCTTTTATGATGTCCAGTACTGTTTCACATTTTTTTCCCATCAGCAGGTTGAAAGCATCGTCAACGATACCCTTCAGTACATGCCCAACCTTGTGAGACTAAGCCATATCACTGTCGGCCTTACGGGACAGAGCCAGCACGTCCTGGATGTAAGATACGGATGGTTCTGTGGAGGTCGGGGGGCGGGTCGCTAGTTCTTTCTTAGCGGTGCTCTTTCGCCCGGCGGGATGGCCGAATACGTCCCTCAGCTTCTGTTTGCACGGGTCTCAGTCGTTAAGCTCTGCCTCGTGGTTGTCATTCCACACCTTCGCTGTACCTTCTAGGTAGAAGACCAAGTTAGCCAACATAATCGTCGGACCTCATTTGTTATAAGTACTTATACCCTCATACGTGGCGATCCAATCCTCCACGTCGAGGGGTCGGTGCCGCAGAACGTTCCTCTGTCCCGTGGCTTAGCCAGCACAACCGTCGGGAATGTAGGCGTTGATGTGGGCGGTGCCATGTCGGGTCCTGTTTCGTCCTTCGTGTTGTTTAGTCTGAGGTGACGACCACTGCGGAGCTCCGTTGTTGTTTCTCGTGTGTACTCCGCACCTCTCACCAAATTGTTACGTTGCAGAAATCACATATAAAGATGTATTTACAACATTTACAAGACAGACCACGACTCGTAAACAAGATGGCTGTCGAGACCGATTTTACCTCTACCCGTCAAATTGTCTTCTTACTGGCGCCATTCTTGGTTGCGTCGTAACATATAAAAGTAATTATAATTATGTGAGAGTGCAGAAACAAGAGTTTGGGATAGGCAAGTTCCTACCTTTAATTCCTTTGATGTGCACAGAATTCGCTTTCTGTATTACCAAGAAGTGCATGTTGTGAAACTCGAACTATATACCTATAAACTTAGCACTCGCATACTGGCTCCCTGTAGGAGCAGGCTATATTAATTTAGTAAAGTGGTTACTCTTCTAGAATCCTTAATTTGCAGTATAGGCAGTTTGACCAACGGCTGACAATAATATTTTTTTGCCGTTGTTCGCGGTGGTTCAACACTTCAATACTACATATATTTCATTCAAATAATCGTGCTGCATCGTGTTTATTTTTCGTTTGTTTTGCGAACACGCCCACTTTTCTTTGCTTCCATTGTTCAGTAGTGCAATACCAAAGCACCCAACTTTCTGACAAGAATGCAGCGTGGCACTTGAGATGATTTTGAAGTTTGACGTCCCCATATAACATTTTATTTTCATTTTTTTTACCTAGATCAATATTCGCAGGGGAGGAGGCAGTAGCTGTGTCAAATGCCGCATTGTTTTAAGGGTCGATGACTCGTTCTGAAGGTGCCGCCTTGGACATTCATATAGACTGGGTCGATGACTCATGTTGAAAGTGCCACCTGGGACATTGAAACAGACTCTGAGGTCTACTTGAATGACGCAGTGCCATTCCTGTGTGGGAATGCTTTCGCATTGCCGCACGTAATTCGCCTTGGTCGCCTTAGTGAAAGTGTTTTTTTTTTCTGCGCGTTCCATGTCCATGCATGCTCTCACCTGCGTCTTAACTGCGCCTCGGTAGGGCCAAATGAATGCGTGCCAAGCATCTCAGCGTGTATCTTGCTCACGAGGAGTTCATAACTCAAAGGACCGCCTAACTGCATTCAATTGGGCATTAATGTTTTTTTTTAATTTTATGCAGTTATTTCATACAACCATGAAGAGGTGCCACCTCCAACGTAATGACTGCGCCGACACGCGACCAACGAAGCACACACTATAGGCCATACATTTCGTCAGCCAGATGGCTGCGACATGACGTGCGCAATGACACAAGCACTAGGCACATATTTAGTGAACCAGAACCGCGGAGACACCATAGCGTCGGTAATAAAAAAAAAAAGCCACCGTGGCGTCGGGGAAGCATGCTCGACTCGCACCCCAGAGGCCCGGGTTCGATTCCACCAAGACCAAAATTTAGTTAATATTAAAAGGTAATAGTTTACTTTCTTTACAGGAACCTGCCTGAGAAATTTGACCTCAATTCAAGTATTTATTTATGTGGTTTCACTCTTTGCCGTTGGCAATTCTTGGTACGATCCTTCTGTCACACCGCCATGCCGGATTTTCGCCTGATGGGCCATAGAATGCTTTCGCATTAATGTAGTGCTTGTCGAATGCTCCTCCTCACTACTCGTTTTGGTTTCCGCACAATATGCACAGATGTCACTTCACTAAGATTATGTGTGCAGTGCGAAGCCTCGCACTAATTGCCTGTAGCACTCTTATATCTGGGTAGTTCAGTGTGCATCACCAAAGAGTTCATTCCTACGAAAGAGCTTTTAACTAAGTTTAATCAATTACCTACCAGAACTTGTTGTGTAGTCAGCTGTCAGAGATGCACCAACATCTCCTTTGGGATTCTCAAAGGACATTGTTCAATGTATTCGCTTTCTAAAGGCTCACTTTAAGCATGTACTACACTTTCGCTGCAGCCCTCAAAGAAATTTCTGCAGAGCTTCCATATACACTGTTTCCCGTCCCCTTTATCATGAACATTACTTGAAATCCTATTACCCAGATGTACTTAAGCGAGACCATTGAATTATCCCTCCAGGGGTCTAAACTTTTCTCTTTAGGTTACATTCGGCAAACCTTTCTGTATAATCCTGATTGGAAGAAAGGTGCTGTTTCGTCCCGTGGTCGGGAAACTATCGCTTGTGTTCGCATGCTTAAACCATCGATCAGTCTTTTGTAGACTGTAGGGATGCCGTATTCTCCTTGAGCATTCACCGAAAAACACTTAAAAAGGATTTAGAGATCACACCACACACAATTGCTTTCCGGCACTGTGAAAATCCTTGTGACCCACCATATGGCATGTTCATGTTACTTGGCCTAAATAGCCTTTGGCGCAGTAGAATGCGCGACAGGCACGCAGAGCCACCGCGAAGCATTCAGTCGTTTTTTTACGGGAATCTGCTGCTTACGTCCGTAGTGTGTACGATGCATGAGAAATACCGCCGAACTGGATATATTTATTAGACGCTTGCACGTGCTTGCCTGACGTTTGAATGTGTTTTCAATTATCTTAAATTTCTGCAGCGCTTCGTCTTTTTCAATTATCTGCTGCCATGTAATAAAGAAAACAGAAGTGTCAGGATAGCTCACTGGTTTGCGCTCATGAATGCAAAATGCACAATGTTTCACTGCACGCTATCAAAACCCAGTAAAGGTGGTTATGGAGACGTGTCATTATTCTTGAGGCTGTGGTAATGCCGAAGCTGGGGTTGACGACGTAGACAATGAACGGACAAAGTTTTTCGTTGTGTTTCGTCGCTGACGACAACTGTCGTCGTCAGAGTAATAGAATGACCGGACGGATGGGCGGATGGACGGACGGACGGACAGGCGGACTGACAGATAAGTCAAATACAGTTTTGAGTACTAGACCGCTGTCGCAGCCAAATAACATATGCTTCCATATCGCTTTACCTGCACCACTGTAATAAAAAGACCTCTCGCTTCAGTCGTCTTTCGCTGAATGCTTTTTTTTTTGGCTAGCTCGCTGCATGAGATCCGCTGCCGACGGAACCTTGGCATAGAAAGGTTTTCCACTGAGATATTTCCTCAACGGAGACGACAATGCGAGGCCCACGACTGTGCCAGACGTCTGCATTCAGCAGCCGTGAGTGAAAAAGCCTTAACCCAGTTCATGAGACTCAGCACCTAGCTTTGTCAAAATATATAGTTTCTCCGGCAAAGCCGTAAATTGTTGGCGACGTCTGGCAAGCTTCTTCACTTAGTACGATTCCAATCTTGCTTTGGGCCAGCCGTAGAAACTCAGCGGTTATTTGCACTGCTGAACTCGAGACGGAGTGTTCAATCCCAAATTCGTGGCCGCATTTCGTTGGGAGCGGAAAGCAAAAACGCTCATCCGCATATATTTAGGCGCACGTTAAAGAAGCCCATTTGGTCAAAATTATCGCGGAGTCCCCCACTACGTCATGCCTCATTATGAGATCGTGGTTTTAGCCAGCAAAACCACAGAATATTTTTTTTCTTTTACAGCGAAGCTGTTTATGGCTCGGGTTCCGCGCACATTTGTTCTGCGTGTGCACAAATCCTCGGCCGATCCCGAAGATAGTGCAATACCGAGCCGAACCGTGGCGGAGGTGTAGCAGGCTTCAAGCATTCAACCAACTTGCGAAAATAAGTTTAATATCTTGGATCCAAACAGGACCCGCTTTAGAAATTAGGCTCATAAGAGCAGATGCCACACTTTGACCCGCGTCGGCAATGTCTACGTTCACACCACTCTCTCATTGTCAGTGTTCCAAGCGCTTGAGTATCTACTTTGCTTTGCTTCTGCTTTCCCCGGGTGGCAGTCCCGTCGAATCGTCAGGCGTGTCTAGTTTCCTCCGGTTCCTCGGGGCAGCGGTCCCATAATGCACGCGAATGTAAAAAAAAAATCGCGGTAAATAAGTTTGTACCTTTGCGCAAAATTTTTTGTCACCTCTGTGTCGTGTGCTAAAAACCTTCGCCGGTCACACCTTACACAGTGGAATTGGCTATGATTTTTCTTTACCCTTGCTTAAAATTTATGTAACGGCCCTCATTTGCAGTATAGCCCACATTATGCCTTCTTGTCGTGCTATATGATAAAAGCCTAATGTAGTCGGACTATTTCATTGAACTATGCTATTCTATATTTTTCGTAAGAGAAGGCTTCAGCTTCGATGCTCCTATCTAAATACGTACCTGAGTACGGATGAATCATTTAGCTTAGTAAGCACTTAAGAAAACTTGACAAGGTTTACAGGACTTAAAAGAATAAAAAAAGTAGAAAGCTAATCACTGAAGCGAAATTTATACTTATGACAAAAAATTTTTTTCCAGTATCTTTGAAAAAAGAAATATCGAAAAATAAAGGAAAATATCACGTTTACAACTTTGTACCTTAGCGCTGAAGGATGATATCCCAATTCTGTGAAGTGCGCCTTAAAGTATATAAAAGCGGGAAAAATTAGTGTACGATACATCACTCTTAATATACCAATAATTCAACAGAAGGACCCTTGTGAAACCCTAGCAAAGATTATAACAATTTCAGAACGTGTAAACATCGTAACAATAAGACGAATTTCCTCGCTTTAAATGCTCTAGCGAATGCAGTTTCCAGAACTGCGACATCTGCTTTTGAGCAGAGTTATGGATTTCTAAACTTCGTGAATCACTTTTCTTAGCTAAACAATTTTCTAAAATGTTTCAAAATCATTTGGGGCCATAAGTTAACTTTTTGCTAACTAGAATCACTATAATTTCACTTTATTTTTCAAACGAAGCAGTTCATACAAATTGGTCGTACGTTTGTCTCATTAAAGCATTTCTGCGTTTTACATATATTTAATTGGAAACCCGACATGGTCCCGAGACAAAGCTTCCTTTTAACTCCTCTACTCTTGCTCACTAGTGATTGTTATTTTCGCGTATTCGTTTTCGTGTCTACGATATTCTTATTTAGCCTAGATGTGATATTATTACAGAAGCAAATTAATATTGTGAGGGGCTCTGAGAGTGCAAACTTGTAACGAAGAAGGTGATGAGGAGGAGGAGCCGGATGCCCTTCGAAACGGGATTGTGGAGCATGCGGTAAAGACAGTTATTTAAACTTTTATCGTTTGCGACTAAAAATGGGAGGACGACAGCACCCCAGCGCGGCCTCAGTTATAGAGCTGCGGTTGGTGTTTACTATGTTTTACGATGTTTTACGTTAGTCTTTGCTCTCTTTCAGGTAAGCCGTAATATGATACAGGAAATGAACCTTGGAGTGCCCATAAAAGAGGGTGTCAAAGTTCCGTTTGATCCTGTATAATGGCTGCTTTTCAGCCAGAACAGTATACAACGTCTATTGACGCTTTTCGTGAAGCAGTTTGCTTTGGAGACACGAGATGGGGCCTCAGCGAAACTGCACGAATACGAAGCCGTTACCTCTTCAGCCCTACTTCTGTGGCGTCATCTGTTGGAAATGCAACTGTGTTTTCACTAACACTGCGTGCTAATTCGAGTGGAAAAATATGGAGTGGTGGAATGAAGACGAGTGCAGTAGTTGGCTGAAAAGAATTGTGACTGGCATATTAAGGAAAGGAATGAATCTGCGGCTCCAAGTTCATGGATCGATGCTACTTAAGCAGTGCCTGTGTTGCCAGGTCTTCACAGTACACGGCTTCCCCCGAGGATGAAAAAAGTCGCTCGTCCGACAGCGCTGTAGCGCTAACTTCCAAGGAAAGAACTTGAACCCCGAAACGTATGCACGAGCGAGTACCACTCGTTATACGGTGACGAAGGGAGTAGCGCCACTTCTTGGCATATAGTAATTTTCTTTCACGTTATCTACGCACATCCACAACAACTCACGCGCAAATTTACGCCCACTCTATCGCCAACGTATCTAGAATAAGTGAACGGGCGCGCGCTTCAATCAATGTGCCGAAGCATGGGTTATGGCGACTACACCGACAACGCAATAATGCTTGAAGCTGAACGTTTCGTAACGGCTGGTCCACACAGTAAGCGAGTGACTAGCGATAATATGCATTTGCTACAAGCTATTGCCACTTACAGATGATCTACGTTACAAGCATTGTGCCCAGCAAGAATAAATGTATGGCAATTGAGCACACCCGCGAGCGATCAGGCAAATATTAAACAATCAGATACCGACCCCCGGGGAACGTTACTCAGTCAGAAACGGGACAAGCCGCTGCTTGAAAGCATTTGCTAAATAAATAAAGAAAATCCATGCACACAGGTACTGGATCAGTTCATAAGCGGAAAGTTACAATAGCTTGCAATACATTTTTAGGCCTGCTTCTTTAGAAGCCCCATATACGCTGCTCGCCCCGTTTAGACAAAGCGTAATGAGCTCCGAAAGCGCTTACATATCCATTGAAGCTGTAGCCAGAGCTTCTCGTGTCGTCCACCCAGTCACCGTCTACGATATCCGCCGAAACAGAAGTGGGAAGAGCCACACCGGCGACATGTACATCTAGTGTAAACACAGAGGCAACGGAGGCAGCTCAGGCAAGCAGTGGACGCATCACCTCGTGATCAAACACGGCAGCGCCCACGTGATCTCCGTGAAAAAGGTCAATAGAGCCAACAAAGGTTGCTTCATGTTAGCCCGAAGACATTTTCCTTTTCCCTTGTCTTTGCCATCTTATACAATCTTCATCCCCATAACTTTTTAACGGGGCCTACAAAGTTAATCATAAGAAGGATAACTGCGTTTCATTAGAACAGAGGAGCCTACTGTATCGAAAAGAGTACATAAAAGGTCACAGGCTATCGAACATAAACCGGTAGGAGGAGCTAGTCACGGCGCAGGGCCCGCAAGGTTCCCTGAAATAGCCTAAAACAGAACGTACGACACCGTAACGCCAAGGAGTGGCACTACAGGACCCTAGGGGGTAGTAAGAAATTGGGGCAATGGAATAACAAAAAAGCTGGCGCGAACTAAGGACCGTGGCCAGGATGCCCCAGGAATGTTCAGGAGGAATAGGTGACCGTTCCACCACCTCATTCTCGGCGGAGCCGGGAGAACAATAGCACACGACTTCTACCATTGAAACAGCCGGTGTCTTTATTATTGCAACAGCCTCGCCACCACTGCTCTTTCTACTATTTTTGTCTGTCTCTTTCGTTTTCACAATATAGCCATGCTTTCATTCATAAAACAGGTGTCATATATATATATATATATATATATATATATATATATATATATATATATCACTGTGGTCACGCACATATATACAGGGTGTTTCAGCTAAGTTTACCCAGAGTTTAAAAATATGCCGTTGCACTCTAAGACCCCGCGACCAAATGCATGTTGCTCAATTTGGTATGTAGCGTGTCACGCATTTTTTGATATTTTGGTTAATTAGATAATTCGTCAAGATTACATAACCAACTTCTGAAGCAACGAAGCTAGGCAAAAACATACAATTGGGAAGTTGCAGAGTGCTTTGCAAAACTTCCGAATAAGCAGTTTCTATCTTTCTATCAAGTAATAGTGTTTTTCAGCTTACTGATGATGCCCGCGCAATAGAAAAAACCACCACGTGACATGCCCGTTTTGGTGTCGTAGTTGCACTGCTCCCTAACGTTCCGCGCCCAAACAGCCATAGGCGCACTGCCGCTTAAATGGTGACAGAGCATCGATGCAGTCGTTGGCTTTGTCGTTAACGCCAGTGATGTGCTCCCGTCGCGACAGTTCATTATAGCGATGAGCAGACGCAGCGTTTATCAATTGTGCTGCCGGAAGCAACAGGTTCATCATTTCGCGATAGCTGTAAGCAAACTCAACATGCCTAAATCACGAATACAGTTTTCAGAAGGCTGAAAAAGCTAGAATAAGAGAATCCTAAATGACCAGACGCAGTTTTTCACTGAATTTACGTTTATTTTTCATGCGCCTTCACAGCAAGTACTCGAAGAGGTTACCTTCTGCAGTGATACAACACTGGGATCGTCTGAGACAGGCTGCTGTCGCTGCCTTGAGCGCCGTCGGTGAAATGTTGCTGCAGACTTCAGTTATCTTCTGTAAGGCTTCTAGAGTCGTCATTACCATGTATACGTGATCCCTAATATAATAGCCCCACAAGAAAAAGTCAAGAGGATTGAGGTCGGGTGACCTTGCCGGCCACAGGACAGGACCGTTTCTCTATATCAATTGCCCTGGGAAGGTAACATGAAACGATGCCCATTCTTGACTGCACCTGTGGACTGGGGCCTCGTCATGCTGATACGACATTGCGTCAAGCCAGGCTGATAGCATGTTACAGCAGAAGTCTTCAGCCGGTCCTTTAAGGAACTCACTTACATACCTGTTGCCCGTCAGAGTGTTGTTAAAAACACTGGGCCAATGATTGCGCTGTCATATATTCCGCACCAAACGTTAAAAGTCTACTGATATTTGTGGCTGTATATTCCTTATAATTGGGAATTTTGCTCACTCAAATAGTGTGCGTCATGTATATTTGCCTGGCAATTTCGGGAGAAGTTCGCCTCGCCAGTCCAGATTACCTGGTCCTCCTCAATCGTACCTGGAGCACCTGGTCCTCCTCAATCCAGAGTACCTGGTCCTCCTCAATTGAGGAGGACCAGTATCCTGGTCCTCCTCAATCAAAATCTAATTCGCAAAGTCGAGTCTCTTTTGGAGGTCCCAAGCTTGACTCCAAGCATTGATGCAACTGCAAATGATAGGGGTGCAGTCCAGCTGTTTGGAAAACCCTCCAGGCAGTTGAGTCGCACACACCAAGCTGTGCGCTCACGCTACTCGTGCTGGCGTGTGGATAAGCCGCCATGAAATCCAAAACATTGGAGCGAACCGCATTATTCATGACTGAAGCTCTCTGCTTCTTCCTTGTGAAGCTGCTGATTGGCTTCAGCGACTCGTAAGTGTTGAATATTGTCATCGGGCTCAGTTGCGTACCCACCTTCCACCTTTGAAATATTCTTGCAGCGCCTTTCAAGGGTAATATTTTGGGCATCTTATAGTAAACATTTGTGATTTTCTACATTTTTCTATGCTACCAATTGCATATCAATTTTGACCAAAGCCATAATGATTGTTGGTGGCAGCATTTAGTGAGTACATCATAACTAACGCGACAGCTTTGGGTTTTACCCTCGTAAAAGAAGCGGATTTTCGAAGAAGGACGGCCTGGGGGTTTACTCCTTTCCCCTATGCTGCATAGTCTGAGGCAAAGTGTGTGAACGTCACTCGTGCTAAGAATATTTTTGTTGTCCTGCTATGACGTTCCCGACTGCGCCAGCCTTGCAATTGATGTGACCGATTGAATTTTTACTTCAAGTCATAGGCAGAAGAAGGGAAGTGGTCCCACATTCTTTAACCTGAGCGTGGGCCGTAGACTTCAAACCATTAGCGTAACAGCATCTCTCTTGTTCGACTATACTTGTTCATTTTTACTTTGGTTGGCCGAATCCTATTTCAGTCTCCAACTTTTGCATTTTTGTCTATTTCGAGACACCTGAACTCTCAGGGAAAGCTATCGACCACTGACATTTCTTCATTTTCGCACGGCCATGGCTCCTTTAATGAGGCCGTCAGAGGGACTTCAGGATTGGCAGCCCGTGCAGCCGCCTCCCATGCGTCGTTCTAAAAAGCAAGCTTGCGATTTCTCTGCCATGCGAACACAAGTTCCCGGGTAAATGTCAAGTAAAACTACTTGCACATGGTCCAAACTCATTACAAATTTCTGTTGGTTTGTAAATAACGAGAAAATATTTACCGATAATAAGAACAAGCCCCGATACCTGTGACAGAAATTCTTATGCTCGGACTTCTGAACCATAAGAGAGTTCTGCAGGGTTCTTTGTTTACGAACGACGCTGTGTGAAAATGGTGAAAGTTACTGAACATCCTCCATGAACTTTTAGGCACAGTTGCTTTGCTACTTAGCGCTCCCTAAATCACCTACAATATGTCGTGAAGCATAAGAATACAGAAGAAACAGGGCCCTAATTAATAACGATTTTGGCTCTTAAGTGCTCTCGGCGAACGCTCAGTCGCAATCATTAATAGTATGACTTGCATCAAAATTGGGTGGCGTTTGCTCTGACGAGCAATTTCAACGCAAGAAATTTGTCGGGGCAATGAGACCGGGTGTATGAACGTAGCTAATCTCAGCTTCAGAGATAATAACGGGCAGTTTATCACTTTAGCGCAATGTGAGCATGTGAGAAGCTGTTAGGGTTTAAAAATTGCTCGCATTCAGAAGAAGACAGAATAGAACCACTCTCAAGAGTACCCGCTAACGGCCGTCTGATACACGAGGTAGCACTTTCACGTAATTTCCTCGCAATCAAAATTCTAGTTGTTGGATTGTACAAGTTCTAGAATAACGTAGGCATTCCGAAACTCACGTTTTTCATTCCTTCATGCTAGTATTCCGTTTTTGAATTGATACGTCGCTATTTGTGAGCTAGCTTTCGCTGCTACCGGTCAATAAGATATATGTCGGATCATAAATTGCTGCACTTCCAGCTTGCGAATTTTCGTTTGATGATACTATTACGCTGAAGTGAAGAAGGGAATGGCGATAGAACCAAAGAAGACGAAAAATCAGCACAACCTAGCTGGCCTCTCTTCTACCTCCGTCCACTCTCTCCTTTTTAAGCATATTCTGTAAATAGTTTACATACTACGTCGTCGGTGAACAATTTTCTATACTATCGGCATTGCGTTTCACAGCATCAGCAGAAATGCGAAAAAAATGGTAATCTTCAGTGATTCTCAAGCTGCACTGGCATTACTAAAAAGCATACGCAAGAATTTGTGCAATACGATATTTTATTCTACGGCATGGTGAAAGTGCTCACAAAAGCAAGTGCGAAGAATCGTGTCATAGCGTTTCAGTAGATACCAGGCCAATGCAATATTCCTAGAAACGTTGCTGCGGATGCAACAGCGAATCCTGCACACAATCTTCCTATTTTATGCAGTAGAGTCCCCTTGCTCCCAAGACCAAAATACGTGGTGTGGTCGAGAGTTCCAGGTTATTCTTTATAGGCCGATGTAAAAATTGTCATTTCCACCGAAATAAAGAGTTAAGAGGAAGCTTTAGCTTGGGTGCTCCTATCTAAATACATGTAAAGGGAGAATTCGTTTTTCTCGGCAACCACTGCGCTACATTTGACAATGCAGCCTGCATTTCAATGAAAAACTTAAGATCTAGTGACTGTTGGTTTGGGTTCTTTGATTAGGCCGTAAATGTTTTGTTAAAAATGGGAAAGACATCGCAAATTTTAAGAAAATGAAAATATCAAGTTTGCAATGCTGGAACTCAGCAATATAAAATTATAACACAATTCTGTAAGCTGCATCTCATAGTGCATCTAAAGCAGACAATATTGATATGTTACACGTGAATACAAAAAAACTTAGTAATATGAAAATACATCTTTTGGAGAATGCTTGCACACAGCATAACGAATTCACCTAAGATATAAATTGACACATCGAATTTTTCCGCTTTGAATGGTCTAATGGATGCCGTTTACAGACCCGCGATGTCTGTTCTTCATGCAGAGCAAATAATCTTTTAACTTCGTGCTGCTATTTTTCTCACTTTGAAATTTTTGAAAATACTTTCAACACAGTTCAGGCCCTAAATCGAAATTCCGCTTCCAACAGTCATTAGAAATTCACTTTCTCTCTAAAATGCTACAAGTGTAATGAAAATCGGTACAGGGGTTATTCAGAAAAGTGTTTTTACGTTTTGCATGTATTTCAATAGGCAGCGTCGGAGTTTCACCCGAGCTAAAGCTTCCTCTTAACCGAAAATTTGTGACATTACTGCGACTTGGTGCAGCATATGTGTGGCCCTTTTTGTGCAGAAGTAAACATTGCCCTTGTCCTCGGTGATCGTTTAGCCACCCGGACGACGATGTGCACCAACTCCTTCTCGAGCGTCCTAACAACTTTGCAAGACGAAGCTTGAGGGCATATCTATGGCTGTTAGACCGACGACCACTTGCAATAAAAAATACATGGCCCATAGTCAACGGCAGGTAGTCACAGACAATCACTTGTCGCTTCAAAGGTTTTCTTAGAAAACACTAGCATCTTAGATTCATATAAAATGTCCCCTGAAAAATACGTGTATGATGCAAGTCTACGCTTGTTGGGTTGTCAAATGTTTGTGTAGTTGTTATGAATAGGTTTCTTAGGAAGTGTTCACTCGTCTGTTAAACTGAGATTCTTTGTTCTGTCTCGCCCAATACGACGCAGAGGTGCCTACATATACAACTGTAGGCATGTTCACAACCTGTGGGTCACTGGACTCATCTACAAAACTTTGTGATGTTGCCGAATGACGGTATCTATTGTGACACTTTGGTCCCACATTTTTTTTTAGATTTTTGTGACAACATTTTTCTTCGTCAAGCCAGAAAGGGTAGTTAGTCCCAGCTTAAGGCGCCAGCCTCTCACATGACATCATGACCATAACATATAAAGGAGTTCAAAGAACACCTACAGGAAAAATCTGAAATTGTCGAGAGTAATAGCAATCGGAGGAATAAACAGGAAGATGGAAGGTTCAAAATAAGCGAAAAGCAACACTCATACAGCAAGATTATGTTTCTTCAGGAAAAGCAAAAACGAAGGCTTCAGAATGTAAAACAATTACTTAGGAGAGCACGATTCTTTGTGCGAACAGCAGATAAAGATACAAAGTTTTATGCATCAAACTGTCATCAAGGAAGGAAGGGGCAGTCTGATTACCTTAAATGTCAATTTGCGAGCTCCGCTACGAAAGTTGCGAAGCAGCAGGAAATTCGGAGGACAAAGTAATGTACCGTGATGGCGGCCTGAGGGTAATGTGCGTGTCATAAAGCAACGCGAAATGATCTTATGATTTTCCGTTTTACTCAATTTCTCCTATTCAGTGTGGGACATCAACGCTCATATTCCAAGGTATATCCCAAAGAAAACGGGCATTCGACAGCGGCGCGTAGCGGTGACATAGAAACACTTGGGTATGTCGTAGCTTTGCCGTTTTTCGGATATAGTAACGCATGTTACGATGTCTGTCCTTATATCCGGTCTTCTTCCTTTTTTAATGATTTATTCAGGGCGGCCACCTGATGACCTTAAGAATAAGGAATTCTCACGACACAGGCATAGAAATAATCTAGAAAGCAAGCAAAGGCCTCGTTCCCTCGTATGGTGGCGATATCGCTCTCGAACGCAGCAGCTCCACAGCAGCCAGGTCTAGCATACTCCGTTGTTGCCTTCCGGGTGCGTTGCCCGAAGTCCGATAATGGCATCGCGACACGAGCACAATTTGCTGCTTTGCGGCTACGTAAGCATTGGCTACGTTGACGAGCACTTTAAACGAAGCAGTTTGGCTCGCGGTGCCGGCATTTACGTCGCTGATCGCGTACTGGATGATGGAGAAAATCAGCAGTATGCCGTCCGAAGTCTTCGCAAAGTGCATGGCACAAGTAAAAGGCGTAGAGTACGACGTGCGCTTATAAACTTGAGCACGCTGCTTTTCTTGCTACTCACTACCTTTATTATCGCAGTCCCTGTTTTGTATGACTTACGTTTTCGGAAGCCCCGTTTTAACACGGGTTTTGGCACGTCCGCTTGGCCCATGCGCGACACATATTAGCTATCACGCGTTGGCCGGGACTACAGATGTTCAAGGGCCGCAGTTTTGGCAGCCCAGCCCGGTCTCGACGCTAGCTGAACGCGGGCCAGCCGGCCCGACATGATCCCAAATATCTCATTCGTAAGTACTTTTTGCCAACAGCTGCCTGCCAACGCTATCAGTATGCCAGGCATAAGGATCGGTTGCAATTTTCTCTTGCGAGCAATTCTAGCGTTTAAAGCTTTTGTGAATACTGGCCCAGCTTAAACGTGAGCTCGCACCGTCATATTAGGCTGTCAACAAAAGTCGATTCAACGAACTGAACTACGTTTTTTGCTCGGTGCACCAGCATGGAGGAGCCCGAGTTTCGGTAGGTAACACGTTCGCTAAATAAATAGAAGTTGGCGAATACCACATTTTTCTAGGTACCACGCCAGCATTAACTAGTCGAAAAGAAAGAAAAAAGAAAAAGGAGCTATACAGTGTCACAGAATTAGCCTTAAACACATATTACTAGTTGTCATTAAACATGCACAAATGGCATCTCATAATATTTAGAGCATAATTGCAATGAGCTTTAAAAGAATGACTAGCAGCTGTATGTAATATACATTTACAATTACGCTGAATAAACGGTCGCTGAAAGAACAAATTCCCGAAGATGCAAAAAAAGAAATTCTGATGGACTTGTGTGCAGCGCGCAAAAACAAGTAAAAAATTCAGTTGCTAGAAAAACATCTCGGGTCGTAGCGTGAAAGTTAAATATGCTACATGACTAGACTGCCGAGCCCATTATCTGACATTCTACAAGCAATACTCACAGATTCTCATGTAGGCCGCCGCCATGAAATTGAAAACAAAACATTCGGTATAAATTTTGTATCTTGATTATCTCGATAACTTCTGTCGCTGTTTTAGTTCCGATAATTTTACATGCATTATTTAGCACGTGCAGAACAGTAACAATACTTCAACAGACAGTCGGCTGTGGCGAAATATGTTACTCGAAAATGCTGAGCGATTCCTTATCGAATTCAAACACTTGGTAATATTCGATTCGTATTCTAAGCTTAGAATACTCGCCCACATCTATTAACAAACGAAATCAATGGGCGAGACTATGTCCTAATGATATCTCAGGTAACAAGCAGAACAAAACTCGTGAAGAAAAAAAAAAGGCATTTGATTACTCGCGCGAGCCTGACGGCTGCTATGAGCCTTGTATGATTTCCAGTAATATTGACAACCTTCCACCCTCGCTAGTTTTTAGGCGATGCTTTTATAGTCTTTGTGACATTTACGCGAACAACAGTCGAAAGAAGTTTCTTTTTTCTTTTTTTTTTTTTCGCGTGTGCTCAGGTTGGCGTCGCTAGTGGCCATTCTTAGCAATGCGTAGCGGTGAGCAGGAGACAGATTATTCAGTGGCACTTGGCACTGTGGTTCTGCGTAGCCGTTTCGAAACAGCAGCGCACCGAGACCTACAGTTCACTGATCATAACCTCCCAGTACGCATAACACAAGACACGAAAGACATCAAGAAATCACTCAATAATCGCGTTTTCAGGACAGAATGGATTACCTTGATAGTTTTTTTTTTTGTGTGTGTGTGAAGTGATACAAGTCTTACAACCCAGTGTGGCAGTCTTACATACATAAGCAGTTACGTCTGTAGACATTCCTGCTACAGGTGAGGCGACATGAACGCATTGCTTACGATCATGTCGTCATGCTTTCATTCCTTATGTGGTCATGATGAAGAATGTAGGAGGGAAGAGCTTACATTGCTCGTGTCTGGCGGAAACAGTTGCATGCTTTTGGAAAAGTTAAGCTCAGGGATAAAAAGTTAAAGAGGCGCTTAAATCTCCCTACGTGAACTCAATGCGAAAGCAGTACACTCTTCCGCGCCATACTTTCATCTTGGTCATGTGCGCAAATTGGGCAATGTCAATTTTGAGGCTGGGCCACCCAAATTTTGGCGGTGGGCCAAGTCAATTTTGGGAGTGAGCCAGGTCAGTTTTGAATGTGGCTCAACTCAATTTTCGTATTGGGCAAAGTCATTCTTTTTTTTTTTTTGCATGAGCAATGGCGTCCGTGCGACGCCGTGACTGCTCACTGGAGGAAATCGCAGTGTGAGCCGCAGCAGCTCCAGCGCCGGGAACGAGACGTCATCTCTTGGTCTGGTGCGGTTTTGATACCATGCTGAACCCTCGCCGAATTTTCCGCTTAATGGGGCACATAATGTTTTCTCAATAAAATGCAAGAGTGCTGGATTAACGCGTAATATTCGTTTCCCTATAGCGCTTCACAGCATAGCGTCCACAGTGGATGCATCGCGGCGCAGGCACAAGTAGAACGGCATCGGAGCAGGCGCCTGACGGATACCAGAGGCGTCCTCAACATACACGCGCTTTTGGGCAAGGGTCGACTGCCATCACTGGCGCGTCAATATTGCCGTCACAACATGCGAATCACCGTGCTGTCTCTGTACAGTGTTCAAAAATTTACACGCGAACGATTTTGAAACTGCAACGCCTTGTTTCACTTCTAACGTTCTAGCATTTGTAACAGCGGCGTAATTTGTAGTTCGAAAGGTAGACTTCTGAAAGCTCCGTTGTTAGAAACCATCTACAGAGCGATTTCACGTCTTAACTTTAATGTAATTAGGCGTCAAAGCGTCTAGTTGCTGCTTTTAGTCGCTCCCGTTTCAGCTTTCGCTCTGTTTCAGATTTCGCTCAGCGACAATGCCTACTATTTGTTGTGTTTCTGCTTGTCGGTCACGTTACAAAGGTACATAACTCACCTTACTAAGTGTATTCATTATCAGGCTAAAACTACTAATTAACTAAACATTTTATAAACAATAATGAACTAAGCTAACTAAACTAGCTGAATAATTACCACCCTGATACTGAACTCAACATAACTGAATAATAACTAGCTTAAGAAAAAAGGCTACCGGAACTGCCTGACTAATTACCCAACTAATAGCTTACTAAGCTAATTAATAACCTAACTAATCTTAAACAAATAACCAATAACGAAAGTGAGTAATATAACTTACAACTAAGTAATGAACGAAATTCACGAATAAGAAAACTAACTGATATCATAACTTCATTATACTATACATAACTAACATAGGTATCATGATATAGTACCATAGAAAACAAATAATTAAACTAACTGACCATAAGGCTAATAACTAACTAAGCTAAAATAAGGTACTAACTAATTTAATTGCTACATTAACTAAATAAAGGCGCCTTTTTTCGTGAAATATTTGCATAATCGCGCCGCCAGTCACCTGGCTCGGCTGATGATTCCCTTTCTACTTAAGTAAGCACATCTATTACCACCTTCTGTCCTTATATGAAACTGTTGGGGAAGTTTCCCGACCAGAATAAATGTATAGAATAACCCTAGCAAAACTACAACTATCTGCTTTTCTTTCAATCTTTCTGACGTCAAATTTACGTAACGGCCCATGCAAGCAATGGACTGTGACCCGCTGTATTGTTTGAACCACCCAATCAGAGGTTCTGCTCGTTCATAGGAGGTCACCTTTATTTGCTTTGGAAGTGAATCGAATCGCCTATAAATAATTGGACATTTTTTCTGATCTAATTAGCTTAAAAGAGAACGGGAGCATGCAGAAGTGGAGATGGTTTTGTCGAGACCGAGCCTGCGCAGTGAATGTAGATAGCTGGAAGAGGAGGGTGGGGCCGGCGTCTTCGATAGGTCCGCTTCCCCCTGCTTAGCTTGAGATGGCTATTCGAAAATCCCGGTGGCGTGCAACGGAAGGTTAAAGATGCCGTTAAAGTGGATCCTGAACAAAGAGTTGGCAAAAGATGTCGTATACGTGTCAAAAGGGCATGAGTATACGTTGTACAGTACTGCAACGTAAACATTTCAATTATAAGGAAATAAATACGTTCTCCATGGCAGCTAGAAGTAGCCAGTGCCAGAGCGATCGGTGTGCAGGGATCTTCTTTTCCTTTCGGAATGCGGCAGCTTACGGCTATTCCAAAAAGAATTCAGTTTTGTTCGGCATATTAATGCATCTTTATGCGTACGAGTCACTTTGGTGGGGTGAGTTTTTGCGTTTTTTTTGTGTCGCTTGACAACAAGCAAAGTGAGCAGAGCTCAAAAGATCTGCCAAGAGTGGAGGGCTAACAGCAAAAGAAGTGTGGAATCGGAACCAATTTTTTCTTTCAGTTAGTCTAATCCTGCATAATCACTGCGTACACCCCATATCAGATGGCGAGTTTTCACGATTTCCGTGAAGTTGCGTGACAGACATTCGAAGCGAGGGTAGTCCGAAAAATGTTTGACCCGTCGTGAAGAACTCAGTAGATAAATGTAAGAGAAACAGTTTTAAATAGCTTTAGGTTATAACACTCCTGGGGCGCTATAACGTAAAGCTATTCCAAACTTTTCTATTCCAATTTTGCAATCGACCCTCCGCAATTGGTCAAACAATTTCAGGCCACCCTTACTTCGCCTGCGTGTCACACGACGCCAGGAAAAGCGCGATAACTGCGCATCTGATATAACGTGTACACATTGATTATGCATCATTAGACCGAATAAAAGAAAAATAATGAGTTATGATTCGCCACCTTTCACCACAAGCCCTCAGCTATAGGTCAAGAGATTTGGGCCTGTGTCCACTCCACCTGTCCGTAGCGCGACCTCACAAAACCGAGAAGACTGACCTCGTGAAAGTGACATGTACGCGTTAAAGATAAATTAATATGCCGAACAAAACTGAATTTTTGTCTGAATAGCCGGAGAATGGCCCGTTCCGAAAGGAATAGAAGATCGCTCATTGCCGATCCCTCACGCACTGGCTACTCGCACCTGTGGAAGAGCATGGGCTGATTTTCATATTGTTACGTAGGAAGACGCAGACGAAAAGCTATGTACAAATATATTTACAAGGAAAATATGCTGCGCTTGGCCAAGAGGCAACAGCCCGCGCAAGCTTCTAACTGTCGTCGTCGTCTTCACACTGCTGGCCTTTCGTGATCGCACATATTGTGCCGTAGCACTACCCCCGGCTGCAAAAGCGCCGTCCCGGAGCGACTAAAGATCGGACTCGGAAGCAGTGTAGTAGGCCTTGAGCCTACTGACGTGTACGACATCACTAGATGCCACAGGAGAGGACGAGGTTGAGCCCACAGGAGCAATTTCGTAAGTCACAGCCGTCACCTGGCGCAGCACGCGGTAGGGCCCTGTGTATCGCGAAAGAAGCTTCTCTGAAAGTCCGACGTGACGAGAGGGCGACCACAGGAGCACGAGCGCACCAGGTGAAAACTGTACGTCACGATGGCGGGCGTTGTACTGACACTGCTGAGTGGTCTGTGAGGCCGTAAGTCGAGCACGGGCAAGCTGGCGTGCATGGTCGGCGAGGGCGATGGCGTCGCGCGCATACTCGCTTGTTGAGACCGCAGCAGGAGGAAGTGCCGTGTCTAGGGGCAAGGTATGTTCGCGACCGTAAAGTAGATAAAAGGGAGAAAATCCGGCGGTGTCGTGCCGGGAAGAATTGTACGCAAATGTTACGTAAGGAAGGGCAATGTCCCAGTCGTGGTGGTCCTTGGAAACGTACTTGGCCAGCATATCGGTAAGAGTACGGTTTAACCGCTCTGTCAGGCCATTGGTTTGAGGATGGTATGAAGTAGTCAGTTTGTGTTGAATGGAACAGGAACGCACAATGTCAGCGATAACTTTCGAGAGGAAGTTTCGACCACGGTCAGTAAGCAGCTGTCGCGGGGCGCCATGAAGCAAGATAATGTCACGCAAGAGAAAGTCCGCGACGTCAGTGGCGCAGCTGGTAGGGAGAGCCCGAGTGATAGCGTATCGGGTGGCGTAATCAGTCGCGACGGCTACCCATTTGTTCCCAGAGGATGACGTGGGAAAGGGACCGAGCAGGTCTAATCCAACACGAAAGAACGGTTCCACAGGGACGGTGATCGGCTGGAGATGACCGGCAGGTAGCACCTGAGGTGTCTTCCGACGCTGGCAGGGATCACAGGCAGCAACATAGCGTCGAACGGAGCGAGCGAGACCACGCCAATAGAAGCGGCGGCGGACGCGGTCGTACGTGCGGGTTACCCCAAGATGTCCTGCAGTGGGTGCGTCATGCATCTCAAAGAGCACAGTCTGTCGTAGATGTTGTGGCTCGACAAGAAGAAGATCAGGGCCATCAGGGAGGAAGCTCCTTCGGTACAGAATGCCGCCCTGGAGGACATATCGGCGAACGGATGCGTCGGTAGGTGTAGAGCGCAGACGCTCGATGAGTACTCGCAGCGATAGGTCTCGGTACTGCTCATCGGCGATGTTAGCGAAGGCAGACACAGAGAAAATGCCGTCGGCGGTACTACTGTCGGCGTCGTCAGGCTCGTCTACCGGGTAGCGAGACAGGCAGTCAGCGTCCTTGTGTAGTCGGCCAGATTTGTAGGTGACAGAGAACGAATATTCTTGGAGGCGTAAGGCCCAGCGACCAAGTCTTCCTGAAGGGTCTTTCAATGAGCATAACCAACAAAGCGCGTGATGGTCTGTGACAACGGAAAAGCATCGGCCATATAAGTATGGGCGGAATTTCGCAACCGCCCAAACTAGGGCCAGACACTCACGCTCAGTGATGGAATAGTTGCGCTCCGCGGGTGAGAGGAGCCTGCTGGTGTAAGCGATAACACGGTCGTGGCCACGCTGGCGCTGTGCCAGTACTGCTCCAATTCTGTGACCGCTGGCATCAGTACGGACTTCGGTAGGCGCAGAAGGGTCGAAATGGGCCAAAACGGGAGGCGTTGTGAGAATGTCGATTAGATGAGAGAATGCAGAGGCCTCGTCATCGCCCCACTGGAAAGGAGCGTCTTTTTTCAAAAGGTCGGTTAGTGGTCGTGCTATGGCGGCGAAATTTCTCACGAAACGGCGGAAGTACGAACAAAGGCCGATGAAGCTGCGCATATCCTTGACACACTTCGGAACAGGGAAGTGCGCAACAGCATGGATCTTGCCTGGGTCCGGTTGCACTCCGTTCGCGTCAACGAGATGTCCAAGGACGGTAATCTGGCGACGGCCGAATTGGCACTTCGATGCGTTGAGTTGCAGACCGGCTCGCCGAAAAACTTCCAGGACTGCTGAGAGGCGCTCGAGGTGCGTAGCGAACGTTGGGGAGAATACGATAACGTCGTCCAAGTAGCACAAGCACGTGGACCATTTGAAACCGTGAAGAAGGGAGTCCATCATGCGTTCAAAAGTGGCAGGAGCGTTATATAGGCCGAACGGCATCACCTTGAATTGATATAGACCATCGGGTGTTACAAAGGCAGTCTTCTCGCGGTCGAGATCGTCCACGGCAATCTGCCAATAGCCGGAATGAAGGTCAATAGAGGAGAAATAGCGAGCACCGTGGAGGCAGTCAAGGGCGTCATCAATCCGAGGTAGGGGATACACGTCCTTTTTGGTAACCCTGTTAAGGTGCCGATAATCCACACAAAAGCGCCATGAGCCATCCTTCTTTTTTACCAGCACAACCGGTGACGCCCAAGGACTACATGGCGGTTCAAAAATGTTCTTGGCAAGCATTTTGCGAACTTCTGCGTGAATAACTTTACGCTCAGCTGGTGACACTCGATACGGGCGGCGATGAATAGGAGGGGCAACGCCGGTATTAATGCGATGTTTCACAGCTGTAGTTTGGGCCAAAGGACGATCGTTAAAGTCAAAAATATCGTGGTAGGAAAACAGAACGCGGTAGAGTTCACGAGCGTGCTCGGAGGGCAAGTCGGGGGCAATCATTTTCCGTAAGTCAGCGATGGTACAATTTGTCGACTGCGACGGTAGAGGAGTATCGGATGAAGTGTCGTCTACTGCAATGGATGCTACTGAGTGATCCTAGAATGAACAAAGCTGGGCCAAAGACATCCCACGTGGCAGCACTTGTGTCGTTAAGCCAAAGTTGACCACTGGCAGGCAGACGCAATTCGCCGTAATAGATAAAACTGTATGGGTTACTGTGATCCCGTGTGTAAGGAGGACGTCGTGCATAGGAGCCGCGATGTAGTGACCGTCGGGGACTGGTGGGGATGACACTAGGTCAACGTAGGTCAGTGCCGAAGGTGGCAAGCGAACGAAGTCGGCGGAACTGAGGCGACTGGGGTGGGGTTCAGCAGGAGCCAGAACAGGCAGGTCAAGGCGGAGAGTACTGGCGGAACAGTCGATGAGAGCAGAATGTGCGGAGAGGAAGTCTAAGCCGAGGATGATGTCATGGGGACAGTGGGCGATGACTGTGAATAGCACGATTGTTGAGCGATCGGCGAAGGAGACGCGGGCGGTACACATACCAATTACGGGGGCTGATCCGCCATCGGCGACACGGACAACAGGCGTCGTGGCGGGCGTGATAATTTTCTTGAGCCGGTTACGAAGGTCAGCGCTCATTACGGACAAATGCGCTCCAGTGTCTATGAGAGCAGACACACACAGAAACACCGTCGACTTGTACGTCAAGAAGGTTCAGATGAGTGGGCAAAGTCAGTAGAGGATTTGGCGGCGTAGGGAGCAATGCAGCGTCACCTCGAGGCGCTGCATCGTCTAGTTTTCCGGCTGGGAGCGGCGTCCGAAGGGAGTCGGCGAGTAGGAGCGACGGGGCTGGGGAGAGCAAGACTGTCGCCGTTGGGGCGAAGGCGAACGAGAATAGGGGCGGTTCGTTGCAGGAGAATCAGTGGCGGCATTATCGGAGCGTGCGGCATAGGGACGAGAAGGGCCACCTGAGGGGCGAGAGTAGGCAGTATAAGTAGACCGGATCGGGGAACTCCAGCGACTACGACAGTACCGAGAAATGTGCCCGATTCGATGGCAGTGAAAACAAATAGGCTTGTCGTCAGCAGTGCGCCATTCAGATGGGTTGCGGAAACGTGGTGGGTAAGAAGATGCGGGACGGGTCGAAATCGAAGAAGCCGGGCGGGTATCAGGGCGATGGGCCGAGCAGATGGTGTGAAGACCAATGTTTTCAAACTCCTGGCGGACAACTGCCTGGATCAGTGAGACCATGACTGCAGATGTGTTGGTGGGACTGGAGTCGAAGGCAGCCGGGTAGGCGGCCTCGATCTCACGCCGGACGATCCTGGTAACATCGGCAGTGTTGTTGGGACGAGGAGCGTCGGCACAGGAAGATGTCGCCGGGGTGTTGGGCAGACGGGCCCGAGAATACGCCAGGATCACGGGGAGCGGGGAGAGTGATGTAGGTCGGCGAAGTGGCAGCAGGTGTCGGAGCCGGCGGAGTCGGGTTGTCGTCACCGGAAGCCATGAAGGAAGGCTCGACGTACCGTCCACTGCGAAGCTCCGTGACGAGGTACAGGGAACGTCCACCTCCACCAGGTATGTTACGTAGGAAGACGCAGACGAAAAACTATGCACAAATATATTTACAAGGAAAATACGCTGCGCTTGGCCAAGAGGCGACAGCCCGCGCAAGCTTCTAACCGACGTCGTCGTCTTCACACTGCTGGCCTTTCGTGATCGCACATATTGTGCCGTAGCAATATAATAAAGATTTTTACGTGGACGCGTATAACGTTATCGAGGCGTTTCAGCTTATATACGACATCGTTCTACCAACTCATCTTTGTTGAAGATCCGTTTTAGCGGCATTCTTAACATTCCGCTGCACGCCGCCGCAATTTTCGACCAGCCACCGCAAGCAAAGTAGGGTGTAGTGGACCAATCGCAAACGCAGGCGCAACCTTCTTCACCCGCTTATCTATTCTCATTGCGCTGGCTCGGCCCCATATAAACCCTCTCCGCTTGAGCGTGCTCCTCGCTTCTTGTCAGCCAATTAGACAACAAAGACCGCTCAATGTGGGCAATGTTATTCGCTTTGAAAGCAAACGAAAGTGACCTCCATAAACGAGGAGACGTTTGATTGGGCTATTCACACAATGCTGCGGTTCCCCGCGCGATGCTTGCGTCGGCAGTTTCGTAAATTTTACGTCAGGAGACCGGAATAAAGAGCTATTGAAATAGCTCTTTATTCGTTTTACGTTATAGGACCCCTTATCTCACCCGATGACCACGAATACGAACTCTGACAATGATGGCGTGATGAAGAGCGCCTGCTACGGGAAGCAAACGCTTCGCGGAGCCTCTCGCTTGACTGCATTTCAGAAAGTTGATAATAAGCGACCTGTCACACTAGGCGCGTGGGAAGGCAACACATATGACGACGCTAGTCATCTCCGCTTACCCGACCTTCGCACCCGCCGCAAAATACCTTTAAGATATGGCGCGGTGTAGGGGGGCGTTTGTGCTCAGCCGCACGGACAGTCATGCGCAGTCACGGCTGGGCTAAACAAGCCGCGCGCTCCCATGCGCCTTCACCAACAACTTCCACACCGCCCCGTTACTTGAGTGTTTGATCGCGGGACCTCCAGCAATAAGGAAGACGGCGCGCATGAAGCCACCATTCAAAGACCATCAAAATGGGTCACGCAGCTTTGGGCGAAAAGCGGTCCAGAATCAATGGTCACCGACATCAGCAAGGTCGATTATGGGAGAAGTGATTGCTGCGTGACTATGCGAGGAGGGATGAAGCCGAAGCATCAAGAAAGAAAAACCGTCTTTTAATTAAATCGAGGCAGTTTGATTTCGCTGAACGAAATTAAAATTTTAATCAATGTTATATACGCGTGACGAGGTCAGCAAATACATGTCCCCTTTATCAGCAAGAATATCTCTTTTTTAGTGCCCTCTTCAAAAGGGGGTGTTCACGCTGCTATCAACTACAATACTATCCAGCCGGTCAAGTGATCAGATAAGCGCCCTCGTAAAAATCACCTGCTACTACTCGCCCTGGTCACTTTTTCGTTGTTCTGCTCGTCAACATTTGCCGGAATTTCTGCTGGCATGCTGTTTTTTGGTCTGTTTCGTCGTTGTTCAACGCGTTCAGCCAAATGTACAAAGTTACGTACGACCATCAGCAAACTATTTACTTCGCATGCCCTCGGGTGGCTGCGCTGGCCGACGTGCTTGACGTCTGTCAATGGGACCAAGACTCGACACGAAAAGCTTCCTTCGGTCTGCAGAGAAACGCTGTACTGTGCAAGGCTGCGATCCGTACGGCAGAAGTGCTGCTGCATCGACTTCCGCGCTGAAAGCTCAAAATGCCCGTATCGTTTATTGCGACTCATTTGAATATACAGCTCTAAGGGCAGGCCACAAAAAAAAAAAATTCGCGTGTGTGACACCAAAAATGACGTCCTTTCTGTTCTTCACGGGTATGGAGTCGCATAATTTTTTTGTCCTGCGGAAGCGTTCTCTCGTGACACAGATGGCGCTAAGGCCCGTCAACCACTGGTGAATCGTGATGTTATGAAGCTACCGGCTTCCTTTGAAGCCTTGCTGCCAGATATATTAAACTTGCACCGGCCTTCTCGATCACCCTCGCACGCTTTTTCTCGCACCCCCAGCATATGGCGTGCGGTGCATGATAGGAGCGTATGCCCCATAGACCTTGTATCGGATACCTCGGCTAGAGCGACGGGAAACATTTGTGCGGAGTATGCATATATTTGCTATCGCACTAAAAGCAACTGTGCAGAAATGTTGGAGGATGATTTTCAATATAAGCAAATCGACAAACGCTTTTAGAAAGCTATTCACTTTTTATAAGGATGTTCAAGGTGTACTCACGCCTTGGGCACCACCGACACTCGCTTTTGATATGCCCGACTCCAACTTTTAACTGCATGTCAGTGCGCAAGCAAACGCACGGAAACGAACCTCTTCTACCGAGAACGTAGCAGAGGACAAAGGCGAGTCCACCGGCTGGTGTCACCGGAGTGCCGTTCGCAGTGCCGTTATCAGTCACCCACGAGGCGGGCAATTTCGATCACAATAATAATGGGCCCAGCCCGCTTCCTTGAGGGATCCCCGCCATCACGGTTAATTGGGTATGCTATGGCTGTGTTGAGGACAGTGGACTGAGTTTTTCATTCAGGTGGTCTTGTATCTAATTCTGTATCTTTCTGTTCATTTCTGACGCAGGAAGCCTGGGATTGGAGAGGCGGTGTGAAACAGTGGAAAGCTTTGAGAAAATCAAGAAACACCACGTCGGTATGGCTGTTGTTATTTATGGCTTGGTATAAAAAATGCTGAAATTCTAATGAATGCGTTTTACAGAAACAACCTCCGCGAGCTCCGTGCTGAGCAAGTACTGTTAGATATGGAGCTGGTTCCTGCGAATACTTCGAGTTCCCCAGACCACATCGGATTGCAGCACAGCTAATTGAGGAATGCAGAAGCAGGAAAGCGCATTCCAGAGACGACACGTGCAAACAAGTTTGCGACCCCCAGGTCGTGTCCCGCCGGGATTAGAGGGGGCCCTGGGACAATGGAGCTAAATCGTCCCCCTTCGCCTTTGAAGAAGGCATTCGCCACCGCTGCGGATCCGAGTCACGGGATTAGCAGGTGGGCATCCGACAATGAAGCAGGTGCACGAGCGCCCCCCCGCTCCTTCTCCAGCCTACAAGTGGTTTGCCAGTCTGCGTGGCAAGACCGCAGAGAGCCCCGACAGGTGTGCCCCACGACACGGGCGCCTACCATTGGCTGCAAGTGGCGTCATCGGAGTGGACTCTCCCATTGGTCAAACATGACGTGACTTGCAGTGCTCGAAGGGCTTATAAGAAGCCTTCCAGAGAGACCTGAGGATTCTGGGACATGCCCTGATTCCCTGTTTCACCTCTCTCGAACTTCTTGCCGCGGGCCGCAGCGTCCGAGTTGCTGCCGGCCCGTAATGTCTGTACGCCTGGTACTTGACGCTCACCTCCTTGTACATAATGTAGAATAAATCCCTCTCAAGTTTTTGATTTTCATCCCGAAGTCCCGTCCTCCAACCCCTACATCTGGTTGGCAGCGGTAGGATCGCCTCCGAATGCATCAGCTGGTGGCAGCGCTACGGATCAACCTTCGTCGTGAGAGATCCTAAGGAACCGGGCAGAGCGAAGAAGAGAGAGCCTTCGTCGAAAGAGGTCCGAAGAGACTGGGAGTATCGAAGAAGGAGCGAGCCTTCGACCCAGGGAGTCCGGAAGGAACCGGCAACAGCGGACGAACGAACCGGATGGCAGGGTGCTGCAACCGTAAGTGAGCGCGTGGTTTTTTTCCTTATGATTCGCCAGACTCAAAGGTTGTGTGTTCAATTTTGATAGTTCTGGGAATCGGGAATTTGTTGCATTGTGTGTTAGCACAAATTAATTAAGGAAAACAGTTTTAACCACCTGTCGGGGCAGCTGCCATGGATCTTAGAAGGTTGACGAGGTTAGACTTGTTGTTGGTGTGCGACGATTTGGGAGTTGAGGCGGACGAACGGATGGAAACGCCAGCTATCATAAAGGCGATTAACGATAGTGGCAATGATGACAAAAGCATTGAGCTTGCTTGGGAGGTGATACAGGAGCCACGGGAGCGAGAGCGTCGTGTACGTTTGCGAGAGCGTCGTGAGCTTAGGAGTGAGCGTCAGCGTGAAGAACGCGAGAATGAACGGAAGCAGGAGCTTCAAGAACTTACTCTGAGGTGTCAGCGTCACGTACGTGAGAATGAACGCGAACGGGAGTATCAGCAACGTAAGCTTGAGCGTGAGCAAAAGTATGAGAGAGAGAAGGCAGCACTGATCAAAGAGATACAGCATTGTGATCAGTTATTGGCACAGAGACAACGGCTATCTGAGAATTCTGTAGGTAGTACAGAGCGAAAGGATGAGGCAGCATCGAGCGGCTTTTCGCCAGAAGCCGACGAAAAGAGTAGTGCCTGTGAGAGTAGCTGCAGATTCATAAGTGAAGGGAAAAGGCTAGCTGCTAACGATGCCTTAGTGGCAACAGAGGCCGTTAAAGGCCGCAAGGAGAGCGACGAGGTGCTGTGCCAACAGATGACTGTAGAGACAGCTAGGCCAGCTGCGAACAAATTGGCACAGTTACCGAGCGTGTGCGTCGCTGGTAATGTTAGCGAGGTTGCTAGCGAAGAAAAGGGTACTGTTGACCAGACAGAAGCGAGCACCCATGTAGAGCCAGATGTGCGTGCAGAAATGAAGTGCGAGCTGGACGATGCAGTTGAGAATAGTTCTCGGGGTGGCGAGCTCCGTAGCTCACGAGAGAACAACTGCATTGTTCAGGGATCGGTGCGGCTCTCCGCCAGTCTAGATGGCCTAGATAGGGATGATTCAGTTAATCATTCGGACTGTGCGCGTGAGACAGCGATCGATACCGACGGGCTGTGTGCCGATTCACAGCGTGCGCTGGGCAATGTAGTAGAGGGCAGTTCGCAAGAGTGCGAGTTGTCTTACTCGAGTAAAGCCTGCTGCATTGTGCCAGAGTCGGTTGGGCTGTCCGCCAGTCGAGGCAAAGTGAGAGTAGATTTAAATGTAAATCACTCGGACTGTGCGGGTAAGAGGCCGATCCGGGCCGACGAAATGTGTACCGGCCAGCACGAAGCACGAGGCGACATGAAAGTGAGTGCGAAGAGAAAGCGCCGTAAAAAGAAGCGCATTAAAGACCGAAAGTCGGTAATTAATGTAGCGCCGCCAAAGATGGCGAGAAACCCAAAAGGGCAGGGCGCGAGGAAGAAGGTGCGGTCGTCTAGGACGATGTTGACGCATCCAGAACGTTCGAGCCACAGGTCAAAGGGGGACCGCGAAGAATGTTCTGCACGGACGCGGACAAAGGGCACGAGGCAGTTAAGCTCCTCGTCGTTCCGTAGTTCTTTTCACAGCTCAGCGTGCAGTTCGAAGAAACGCAAGGTGGCAGGACGAGACCAGGTGGGGAGTGGCGACGCGGTCAATCGAGTTTGTGTTGAAAGCGGGGCGCGAGGACGCAAATTGGCAGGAGACCGTAACGTCTTGGGGGAGCTGATAGTTAGTCAGCCCTTTTGTTGTCTCTCGGCAGCCAGAGTAGCTTTCAGACCACGCCCACCGCGGGTTCGACTGAAAGTATGAGTCAGTCGTAAGCAATCGGGAACGGGAAGCCAAGAGAGCTTCCGTAGAAGCAAAACGTGTTATTTTGTTTTATTTTTGAGCATCGGAAAGTTTTCGCGATTTGAGACTGGGATTTCTTTCAATGTGTAAGGTATGAGCTTTGTTTGTGTTTTCGTTCGAGATGCTCCGTGATTTGAAAGATGCGTTTTAAGTAAACCTGTAGTCTCGCGAGATGCTCATTAATAAGTAAATAGGCTTTCTTTTTTGTGTGTGTGTGAGTAACCTGAAGGTCAAGGTTATTGTTGAGAGGCCTATCGTAACGCGCGTGTGTGTTATTTAACCTTCTTTAAGTGTTTCTGAATTTTGTAAGGTTAAGCGCGTAGATTTGAGTGAGTGCATGATTTGCACGGAGAAGCGTTCTTAGTTCCATTAGCGCGTGTCCTGTGTGGACGGAAGGAAGCAGACTTTATGACTGGGTTGCTAGTGTGTGTGTGAGGGCAGCCGTGTATTCTGACTTCTTTAGTGAACGTGCGTGGAAAGAGTTAGTAGAAGACGCATCATTTTAAGAGTTCTGCGGAGTGTGTAAGTCCCGCGAGTTTAATTGTTCGTTTACGTCACGTGTCCTGTAGGACTTTCAGGGAAGAAACGTGAGTAAGCGTAAATGAAAAGTTTGCCTACAACGCAAGTACGCGTTTTGTTTAGTGACCACAAGGCTAGTGCGCTTGTGATTACGTACTTGTGAGGTTGACCAGATTGTTCAGTGGCACCAATACGTGCGAAAAGTACGCCACTGCGATAGATTGGAAACATGCTGTTCGTGTAGTTAGGCCACTTAAGTTATGTTCGGCTGTTTTCATTTGTTGTTTGCATCGTCAACGACCCTTTTGTTTTGCAACAACAATAGTACTCTGGTCTTGTCGGCATTCGAGGAGAAATGGATAGCTGTTTGGAAGGGTGGTTGGAACTGCTTTGTCAAAATTGGGGAAATAAAAGATCAGGGTTCATTTTGACTCAGTAATAGCCTGGCGAGTCAGGGGTGAAGAGCCTGCGCTTACACGTGGGGCAGCGCTGTGTTGTTTTGTTTGTTTGACGTCTGTTCTCCAGGGCCAAGGATCCCGAAGTTCGTCAAACGTGGCTCGACCCCAGTACCCTGCAGCTTCTATCAGCGTTCCTCATGGCCAGCGAATTGAGTTCACCGGCCATTCAGAACTACCGGGGCGAGGACGAGCTGTTAGATATGGAGCTGGTTCCTGCGAATACTTCGAGTTCCCCAGACCACATCGGATTGCAGCACAGCTAATTGAGGAATGCAGAAGCAGGAAAGCGCATTCCAGAGACGACACGTGCAAACAAGTTTGCGACCCCCAGGTCGTGTCCCGCCGGGATTAGAGGGGGCCCTGGGACAATGGAGCTAAATCGTCCCCCTTCGCCTTTGAAGAAGGCATTCGCCACCGCTGCGGATCCGAGTCACGGGATTAGCAGGTGGGCATCCGACAATGAAGCAGGTGCACGAGCGCCCCCCCGCTCCTTCTCCAGCCTACAAGTGGTTTGCCAGTCTGCGTGGCAAGACCGCAGAGAGCCCCGACAGGTGTGCCCCACGACACGGGCGCCTACCATTGGCTGCAAGTGGCGTCATCGGAGTGGACTCTCCCATTGGTCAAACATGACGTGACTTGCAGTGCTCGAAGGGCTTATAAGAAGCCTTCCAGAGAGACCTGAGGATTCTGGGACATGCCCTGATTCCCTGTTTCACCTCTCTCGAACTTCTTGCCGCGGGCCGCAGCGTCCGAGTTGCTGCCGGCCCGTAATGTCTGTACGCCTGGTACTTGACGCTCACCTCCTTGTACATAATGTAGAATAAATCCCTCTCAAGTTTTTGATTTTCATCCCGAAGTCCCGTCCTCCAACCCCTACAGTACACAGAAGGCATTAAAATGAATTGTGCATATGATCAAATAGCTCGAAGCATGGCGGCGTTAAAAATGGTTTCTCATTTTGCTAAATTGCTCGCATAGATAATGGTGCTTTAGCTCTCATTTTAGAAAGATTAATGTAAAAAAGGCGAAGCTATGTATGAAAAGAAAGCGATAATATGAAACAAACTGCTTTTGAAGGCTGTGTGCCTGTTTGATGACAAATGAAAAATAACATACAATGCTAAAGAAACGTAATAAAGGATTCAAACACGAAACTAGAGGCAATAAAGAAGCCTAATGAGGTACGTGGGATTCCAAACAATCATGTGGGTTATTGGTGGTGAGGATTATGAAATCTCGGCATTTCTTAGACTTCGAGGCGTTTAAGTTTTGTAGGCTTACGCTCTTTTTGCTGCTCAGTGTATTTACAGAAGGCACTAATTGGGACAAACGGTATTTTGATCATGTGCCTCTTTTCACCTCGGCGAACGAGGTATCGATCGTTTCAGTAACATGTATGTTTTATTCGCTACTGTTGCACTTGCGAATACGTAATTTTTTTTCGTTATTAGCCAGATTCCTCATAACGTCGAAAATGGGAACAACTTTGAGGCGTGCCCCGTGGCATGGCGTTTGTAATTACTTGCCGTGCGTTTTCTCCGACGGGTAGAGATAGCGAGTAACTGCTTGAACATCCTAGCTAGACAGAAAAAGAAAAAAAGAAAGATGGGAAAGAAAATCTTACGTTCCGTTTAAATGGAGGTTCATCGACCAGTGCATATTCGGAGAGCACGGGGTGGTGGTCACGAAAAAAGAAAATTCCGGGAATCGGGTGGTGAGAAAAATTGGGCTGCCGCCGCCGGAAAATAGCGTTCCCTTATCCGGCTTCGAATCATGCTCCGCCAGACGCAAAAAAGCCTGGAGAAAAAAAAAAGAAGTAGAACGAACAATACCACGTCCCTCCCGTTTTCGTGCTCCTGATCGCGCTCCTCGGGAGGACTTCCGATGACCTAACGTTCAGTGCGGTTACACGCGTCCCCCACCCCATCTCGTACATATTTTTGTGCCCTGATAGTAGGCGTTTCCAAGATTTGCATTTTTGCGCTAGAAGAAAGAAAAAAAAAAACTGAGATAGATGATCAGTCGTGGCGCCTTTTGATGAGTTTCTCTTATATATGTTCACCTTTACTTGTGTTTTGCATGCACGTCGACTTGCGGCCTGTGTGTGCTGGGAAATAACGAGTGCTTTCTGCTTGACCCTATTCGTCGTTTCCTTTATGCGTCCACCGCGGTATTTCTTGAAATTTGGTGTGGCGTTGGTGTCGCGGTATGCTACAGGCAATCTACAAGACCATAAGATCCGATAAGGATGGCCGTTCGCCGAGGTCTCGTCAGGGTAATGCCCAATTTGCAGCTGTTATTCTTACGGGCTTAAATTTGCTCCTTCCTTGCCACCCCTCAAATCGCACCGGCAATATTTCTTGCGCACGTATACAGTGTAAGATATTCCTGGAATTTATGCTAAGCAGATGGGCCCATTCTTGATACACCTTCAGACCTTAGTACATCTTAGTCGAACGCTTTTCCGTTCCCTGTACATTTTTTTTTGTTCAGTCTAATTGGCAGTGAATAAAAACCGGAACTTCGCAGAAAGAGAAATACCAGCACAACTTTTTTTGCACTTACCTGTTACATAACCTTATCCTGTTTGCAACGCGAAAATTTACAGCAAACGCTATTTGCCAAGAATGCGTTTGCTCCACTGAAACAAAAAAACTCGTGCTCACAAAAACTGCAAATTGAACTGTCAACACGCAGGTCTGCACTAGTGATAATAGATACAACAATATAATAAAAATGAAAAAAAAACTTCTGTTCTTGCTGTTTTTCTAACAAAAAAAGCTGCTTTGATACTTTGCCAGTCATCTATCTCTCCACCCTTTCTTTTTTCAAATGTTAAACAAGTCTGACTTCTCTTGAAAAAAGAATGAACAGTGACTAGTTAGCTCACGCAGTGTCAGCCTTCGTATTCATCCATAGTTTTGTCTGCTAGCCTTACAAACATGTATGACAACTAAAACATTATGCAACAGTGACCATGCTTCTTTGTTGCTTGAATATTCCATAAATACTAAAATAAATGTAAGACATAGAGGGGTTTAAGGTCCCGAAGGTGTACAATGGACTACGACTAACCCCTTAATGAAACGCTCTAGAATATTTAGAGTAACATTGTATTCTCTAAGGTGCACACAAGGGCGGCAAACGAATGCTTTAACAGTCCACCCATAGCTCGACATGGCCGCTTTGGCCGGGAAGCAAATCCATGGCCTCATGCTTCGCAACACAACGTAATAACAGCCATGCACTATAACCAAACTATAAGAAAATTTTACACCCTTTGAATCGTATGTTGCCTCACAACAATACACGTCATCTGTCTTGTCCGCATTTCTTTTCCTTAACGCTGCGAGCCCGGTACTTCCCAGTAACGAACGGCAATCGCGTTACCTGCCCCGACTGACAAATGCGTAGCTCACAGCAGAACACCGGAACTTTTAGCCACTTACACTCTTTCTTGTTAAGTGTACGCTGAACATTATGAACATTGTTTGCTACTAAATTCTGAGAAGCCTAAATAAGAGAGGCATAAAGCAACAATTCACAAATTGAAAACACTTGTACACAAAACGCTCACTGGTAAACCACACACCATTCAGGTGAAAGAGTCTGTAAGATTCGAGAGGCTTCTAAGCAGCTCGGTAAGGGGTATAATTGTAAATCCCAGATTGTCAACTAAAGCTCTATAAAGGAAATCAAACACCCTTGATATATGAATTTGTTCGAAGGCCTTCATTTGACGCACGCATTTGATTACTTCATGAAAAAAGAATTTTCGATGCTTTCAAACGTTGATGGTTAGCCAAAACTATCTTTCAAGAGAAAGTAGCAGTACCAGGCAAGTTAACCATTTGTCGCAGGAATTCAACCAGCCGGGAAAGAACTACGCCTAGAAAAGGTGGTGCAACGCGGAGTTGGCATCTGGTAACACAAAAAAACTAAAGACTGTACGGCGCGTAAGTCCTCCATGCATACCATTATTGCCTTACGTCATTGAATTGCAGAAGCGTCACGCACAACGATTGTTCCTTCTGTAGCCATAATTGTTGTGGCCTATGCGGACCTCGGCGTGAACGTCGGCGCTGTCTCCATACATATATCGGTATGCCAAACGTTTTAGCGGCTCCAGCCTTTGTTTTAACGAGAGAGCAATCTATGTACCGGTTTCAAAGAGAAATCAGCATTGCTTCGAAGTCTCCTTAAATAAACGATACGTTCCATAGCGATTCCCTAACATGCTGCCTTCGAAGAAATTCAACCGTTAGAGCCTGCGAAACGCTACCGCAGCTATACGCGTCAGTGTTTTGACTTACTTTCGACACAACCTCCGACCTAACCCTGAAGGTGTACTGGCGCAAATGTTTTAACTCATAATAACTGATAGATGGCTCTGCTGGGGGCTCATAGGTATCATCTGTAGGAGGAGGAGGAAATAAAGAGAGAAGGCAGGGATGCTAACCAGAAATTCGTCTGGTTGGTTACACTACTCTGGGGGACGCGAAAAAGGGAATAGAAAGATAAGGCTGTATCATCTGTAAAGTATCAACATTAAATGCAACTTAGAACGCATTTTAATTTAGTTTGAGGTTCGTGCAATCAACGAACTGGAAAGTGCAGTACCTAGCGATGAAGTAATCTGCGTAGGCCCTAATTGTGAACAATCTTACGTCACGAGTTGCGGTGACAGATTTCGGGGACATGTGAGTCATTGGTTGGTTTCGCCATTCGAAAGACGTTTCAGCACTGTTTGCAATGGGTGTCTTGCACGGACCGCCTACAAAGCATACGTACGTAGGCCTTGTTAGCGGAAACCTTAAGACATCCATTACAAACAGTTACAAAACAGCTGCCGATCGGCGAGACAAGCAAATGACGTTGCATGTGAATGAAATCTATCATCGAAGTAAGGCGTGCGTACGGACGCCCAAGAAGCGCACGGTCAAACTTCTTACCGCTTACAGATTATCAGATTACCGATGCCATGGCCAGCTGTAGCATATCTGGTGCCAATTGGTCCAACTAGAATGGATTACAGAAAGTTTCCTTTTGTTGCATCACTATTATTTTGGAAGGGAATTTACATGCAATTAACAGGGAATTAATTAACAGGGGAAGCCCGCAAGGTGGATAGAAGAAATTAATAAAGCGAAAAGCAGACATCCACCAGTTCGTAGCAATTGCTACAAAGGAAACCCATACGGATTTCTCCAAAGAAAAACCCTAGAGTTGAAGAAATATTCGTCCTGGTCCGGGACACGAGCCCGGAAACACCGCCTTCCCCGGGCAGCCGCTCTTCCACCTGAGCTAACCAGGCGGCTAGCAGATGGCAGGGTGAAGGCGAATTAAGGGCAAAATCAGACATCCACCCGCTCGTAGAAATTACTACAAAGGAAACGTAAACGGGTTTCTCGAAAGAAAAGCTTCACAGTTGAAGAAAAATTTTTCCGGGTCCTGGACCAAGACGATTTTTTCTTAAACTCTGAGGCTTTTTTTTTGAGAAACACGGATGCCTTTCCTTTGTAGCAATTGCTACGAACAAGTGGATGTCTGATTTTCTTTTTATTATTGAGCTCTCTAGTTAGATATTACGTCCTCAGATGTCGCTACATGCGTTGTTCCCGCATACTACCCATCAACCCCCAAACGGTAGGAAGATTGCAGACACGCTAAAGAGAGAGAGAGAGAGAAACTTTATTTTGGTTCCTTCAAGGATTTAGCGTCTCGAGGTCTCGGTCGTCTTGGGCGCCGGCGACTTGGAGCCTCTTCCAGCAAGGGTGGGCCCCTATTCCAGGGCTCCACTGAGCCTAGCTACCTCACTAGCGTGCTGCACTAAGGCCCTTTGGGCCGTGAGCTCGCAGCTGGTAAGCCGACTCTCCCATTGCTCCGCACTCGGGTTATTGTGTTGGTGGAATGATTTATTGTGTTTACATTCCCATGTGACATGGTATAGTGTGGGTGTGGCCCCGCACCATGGGCAGGTGTCTCTGTATTGTGTTGGGTACATTTTGTTTAGGATGTATAAATTTGGGAAGGAGTTTGTCTGCAATCTGCGCCAACTCGTTGCTTCCTCCTGCGTTAGAGCTTTGTGCGGTGGGGGATATTTGGCTCTCATCCCTCTGTATAAGTTTAAGATTTCTGCGTATCCTCCCTCACAAGCGTGTGGGTGATACTCCGGGGCGCGCGACTGCTCTGCTCGGAACGTGGTCTCTCGAGCTAGGCTGTCTGCCCTTTCGTTACCCTCTATGCCTGCGTGGGCCGGAATCCAGATTAACTTGTGCGTAACGTTTCTCTCGGCGAAGTTGGCTCCGCCAAGAATTCTGAGGGCGGCTTTGCTAATCCTGCCCCTCGTGTAATTTCTGCACGCTTCCTTCGAGTCTGTTAAGATGTTTAGAGGCCTGCCTGTCCTATATCCTTCTACTGCCGCCAGCGCCACGGCAATTTCTTCGGCCTCCGCTGTGTCGACTGCCTTTGCCGTCGCACATGTGATCAGATTCCCGTCGCCGTCCACCACCACCGCCGTGGCCGCGCGCTTCCCTTCTCGCGGGTACGTGGCAGCATCCGTGTACACCGTGTTCTCTAGTAGCGCGAGTGTCTTTTCCACGTATTCGGCTCGCGCCTGCCTTCTGCTCTCGTGGAGGTTGGGGTCCATGTTCTTAGGTACTGGCCTAACACTTATTGTTTTTCTTAAGCAGTCGGGCATGTCTGCGTATCTATCTACGTGTCCACTCGTGTCCCGTCCCAGCCTAGTCAGGAGCGCTCTCCCTGAAGGGGTGCTTTTGAGTCTGGCTTTTTGCGTTTCAAGCAGGGCTTCCGCCAGTTCGCTGAAAGTGTTGCTGATGCCCAGTTGGAGCAGTTTTTCGTTTGAAGTGTTTTTCGGCAGATGGAGAGCCGTCTTGTATGCTTTCCTGATTATCGTGTCCGCCTGTTCCCTCTCTCCTTTGGTCATCGCGTGGTATGGTAGCGAGTAGATGACTCGGCTGACGACCAGGCTGCCGACGAGTTTGAGTGTGTCTTCCTCTTTCATGCCGTATCTTTTTTGGGAGACCCTGTTGATCATCCGGCCCACCTGCTCCGTCACTTTGCTCAGCAGGCTGATGGTGTGGCTGCATTTTCTGCTGCCCTGTAGCCACATGCCCAGGATTTTGATCATATTCTTTTCCGGGATGTTTTGACCATCAAGCGTTACCTCCAGCGTTGCTTGGGTGGGGTGTCTACCTACTCTCAGTAATTCGGATTTTTCTGTGGAGCATACCAGTCCCCTTTCTCTGGTGTACTTTTCGACACAGTGCGCAGCCTCTTGTAGCTTCTCTTGTTTTTCTCCCAGTGAACCTTGCGTGACCCAAACCGTGACGTCGTCCGCGTACATCGCATGTTGGATGCCCTGAATCTCGCCGAGTCGTTTTGCCAGGCCGATCATCGCCACATTAAATAGCACGGGCGATATCACGGAGCCTTGGGGTGTGCCTTTACACGGTGTGGAGAAGGTGTCGCTCCTCAACTCCCCCAGCCCTACCGTTGCCGTTCTGTCGGTTAGGAAGTCCTTGACGTAGTCGTGTACTTTCCTTCCGCAGTTGGTGTTGTTGAGGCCCTCCATTATGGCCGCGTGGCTGACGTTGTCGAAGGCGCCTTTGATGTCGAGCGCCATCACAACGTTTTCACCCGCCTTGGGCATTGTGTCGAGCACCTCCTCTTTGAGTTGCAGGAGGACGTCCTGCGTCGATAGGTTGGCCCTGAAGCCATACATGCTGTCAGGGTACCACCTCCCGTTCTCCAGGTGCTGCTGGATCCTTCTGGTGACTATTCTCTCATACAGTTTTCCCAGGCACGACGTAAGCGAGATCGGCCTGAGATTTTCGATCTGTAGTTTCTTGCCCGGCTTGGGTATCATGACCACGATGATATCATGATACCACGATGATGGTATCATGACACGCTAAAACTAGGACATAGCTCTCTAATGCCGAAATCATAATGCATGTAGTGGATGTCTGTGCAACAAAGCTTTGCGATGGTTTAGCAAGGTGCATGTTTTCCACAAAACTAGCAGACGTAACAGAAGCACAGATGACATTGGTAGACATGGCGCTCACATAATGATCTCTGTTTACAAGGATGCCTCTTACGACATGGGGCAAGAAGTCACCTTCAAGTTCTAAACTCCAACTCATCGTGAGCTACGAGCATAAAATTAAGCCATCCTCGCACGCTGAAGCGAAGTTCCTTTGCCGCGAGTATTGAGCCATTAGCTACTGATTAAGCGGAAGAAAACAGAACCCAAAAAATTTTGTGCCAGGACTCCTTTATTACCACAGCTTCTTGTTGTGGAGATTAAGTTTATTCTACTTATTCTCGAGTTGTCTGTTTCCTTCCTATGCAACGAAATGTCATAACTTGCGGCAAATATATTCACGCTGCCAGAAGAAAGAAAAATACATCTCAAAATGAGTTTCCAACAATTCACAAAGCCACTGAAATTCACGTGACGAAGGTGGCAACGAAAGCTGTGCGATCCTATTTTTAACGGTATAGTTACTGTCAGCTTTTGAACGGAAGCCACTCGGGTGACTTGCCATTTTGACTATGGATAGTGCAGGCTGTGCTTACAGTTGCTTTCGAGTGTGGTTTTTCTGGCTCCCTTATGAAGACAGTATAAGAGAAGTGCTGAATCAGTGAAGTGGTGGCCGTGGCGAGTCGTTACCGCATCACTGACTCCGCTAAAAACCTGCGAGAATAAGGAAGAGGGCTATTGCACTGAGTACAGAGGGGAGGGCGTGCTTCTAACATGACCCTCTCTCATTCCTTCTCTCTCTCTCCCTCTCTCATTCTAGCCTATCACTGTTTACTCCCTATTTCTCGCCTCAGTATATACAGCACTTTCGTGTCACTCTTCGCAGGCAAATAGTACGGTTATACGTTTTTTTTTATTTCGTTAGCCCGGCGCTCACGTTGGGACAACCTTTTTGCCGAGGGTATGAGAAGGCCCCGGCGGCGTATTTTAAACTCCGCCGGTGCTGCAACACTCGAGAGAGAAAGGAATGGGCGAGAAGTAAAGGAAGTGACTGCTACCTAGCAACATTCAGTACTATTCCGGCGCATGTGGTCACATGAAAAGGCTGCCACCGACTGCGTGGCTGGCGCTTCTATGGGTAAAGTGTCAGGGGCAGCATGGTTACTGCCATTCCACTGAAGGCTCATGCTCTGTGCTTTTTGTATGGTGCTAATTCTTTTTTTCGTGCCTCTTCGAGGTAGAAAGCATTTGCGTTTACTGTGCCATTTAGTAATAAGATATTATTTAGCTTGCGAATAAAGTGCTGGCAAGTGGTGAGCTGAGAGAGCACATGATATTATAATAAAGCGGAATATGGTGCATAGGTCTGGGACGCCTAAGCTGGAACGACGTTCCGCGGTTTTGCGGGAATTTCTTATTTGTCTCTGCGCGCCTGCTATGGTAAAACACTAAAAACAGCAAGTTTCAATGTCTGTGTTAATGTGCACTGTGACGCATGCGGCAAAGACAACACTACGCGGCGCGATATGCTCCTTATGCAGGAAATTAATAACGGGGACCACCATGCCGAATGACCTTTATTATACGAGTGACGAAACTTACAGCCGCTACAGAAAGTCGGCCAGTAATAGCACTCCTGCTTAGTGGAAATGGTTCCCGTACCACAAAGTTGTGCAGAACCGCATATCACTTCGCGTACATGGCCACGGGTGTCGATCTGATTAAACGGACAGTACGATGGCTTCTGGGACTTCACGTACCAAACCCATGATATGATTACGAGGCAAACCGCAGTGAAGGAGTCCGGATTATTTGGGCAAACAGGTACCTTTACAGTGCACTTAAATCTAAAGGCGCAAGCACTCTTGTTTTTGGTCCCCATCGAATCTGCGATCTCGAGCTAGGAAGCGCGAGGTCATAGCCTGGGAACCATGGCGGATTTCACGGTATATCCTCGCGTAAATTTTATTACTGAACACCACAGCAACGGAAAGGTGGGGCCTTATAAAGCATGATGGGATGTAAAACATGATGTGATGCCTTAGGCAACAACTTGAGGAAGGGGTCGCCGGCGCTGGTACGGTCAGGTCCAAATATGGTTCAAACTCCTTTAAGGAATAATAGTCATGGTGCGAAGCAGGATCTAGTGGTTCCTTAATTGCGAAACGTGATATAGTGGTTCTTTATTTGCGCGTTCGTGAGGTAAACGTTCTTGCTTCTCTTCCGTTAGATTAGGGCAGCGCTGCCTATGCATGGCTGCTCTGGCGCATGACGTAGAGAAGCAACGGTCACTTTCATTGCTCGAGGCATGTTTAGAGTCTGATAGCAGGAGCAGCAGGCGCGGAGAGTGGCGAGAGGCGCCTGGTGTCCAATCATTGGTCCAATGAGCTAATGTGTCCGCTCCAGGTGCGCGCGAGGTGCGCGGTAGCTGCGCCTTTGGCGCGCCAAGGGAATGGAGCTCCGGACTGTTGCGCGTGATGTGGCTTTTGTGGCCAGAAGAGCCACGACCCGCATATTACTGTAGGGTGACGTCACTCACCTTAAAAGTGCCCGAACGACATATACAATACCGACTGGCTATTTTAAAACCTTTAAGTTTGTTTATCACTTGAAACTCCCCTCAAAGACAATAACTTCAGTTTTATTTTAAAATTCATTAGGTACCACTGCATATACGCTCATGTTTATGCACATTATGCACATTAATATATGAGGATTAAGATTGTAGCACTATTTTACCGGACTTGTTTGGTGAACATTCGTTTTGAAGGTGAACAGAAACTTTGGAAATGACCTTGCGTGACCTTGCTGAGAAACCATATATCGTAACTTTATTACACTGGGCAAGATATTATGGAGGCGTGGTCGGAGCCACTCAGCCAAGGGCTCTACTCGCCTCTGCCGCCTGCCTGACCTGGTGAATTAAGGACTTTTGTCTTGCAAGGTTGGAGCGGGCGAACTGTGCCTTCCACTGCTCCATTGTGTTACTATTGTTTGGTCTGTGCATAACCTTGCTGAGAACTGAGCCTATTCTAAAAGGGGTATAGCAAGCATTATGGTCGCCGTGGTAAACACCGGACTAGTGATGATGGAAGTTTACTAAAGGGAACCAAAAAAAAAAACTAGTGGATGCACCACTTGTGCACTGAATACGCATCCCCGTGCAGCTGCACCCGCTCCCCTGCTTATGACAGAATTAACGCGCCGGTTGTACCGCGCCACGCTTCCTGCAAACAAATGAGGCGGAACATCCTTGAGACATCCACCCATTCGTACCTATTGCTAGAAAGGAAACCCATAGGAGTTTTTTTTTCTTTCTTCAAATGCGAGGCTTTTTCTTTCGAGGAACCCGCATGGATTTCTTTTGTAGCAATTGGTACGGATGGGTGGATATCTCATTTCACCTTAATTACTCCTCTCCACGTTGCGGGTCTCCGCAGAACTATTACGTAAATCTCTTGCCTTCGCTTTCAGTTGTTGACGAATTCGACTTCGCCCTGCCGTCTGCTAGCTGCCTGGTTAGCTCAGATGGTAGAGTGGCTGACCCGGAAAGGCAGTGGTCCCGGGTTCGAGTCCCAGACTAGGACAAATTTTTCTTGAAATTTGAGGTTTTTTCTTTCGAGGAACCCCTGTAGCCAGTGCTATGAATGGGTGGATGTCTCATTTTCCCTTAAATAAATATAATCTATAACCTTGTAAATAAACAAAAGACCTGTGTCGTACAACGCATAACTCGCATGCTATGACAAAACAAGTTGGTTAGAAAAATGCAGCAAACGTATGCTTACGCAACCAGATCTTAAGAAGGGAGTCATGCTTCCGTCGTAATAAAAAATACGTAAGTGTAATTGCAACAGCAGGACATGAAAACATCCACACGGAGTGTTACAACACGTGCGCTGCCTAAATCTTGCCAGCGAAACAAGCACTACAACTGAGAATGCTAGCTAGGAGCAGGCCGCCTATTTATCTATTCAATTCAACGCAGCCACAGAGCATGTCAAAAAAGAAGGTGCTCTCGGAGAAAGTCTCTGCGGCGAAGAAAAAAAAAACAAAGTGCCGTCTACATTGTGTTTTTTCTCGGGTCGCGGAAAAGCCTTGCTTTTTGGCAACAGCCCAATGTGAGAGACTTACAGCTCAAGCGCAAGCATTTGTAGCCGGAACGACCACCATGGGCGCTTAAAATAGCGCTGCGCATTCTATCTTCTGGTCAAAATGTACAAACAACGCAGTACCTTTCAGTCGAGGTGCCCCGTTTGTATTAAAAACAAGGAGACAAGTAAATCACAGTAGAGAAGGCGAGGCCGGATTTTTTTAAAAGAAAGAAACACGAAAGAAATCACGATGTAAACACTCGAACATAAAATCGGCGGCAGTGAGAAACGGGGAGTTCGATTCCCGTCAACATGCTGGAACAAGTTGTTCTTTCTTCAAGAGCTGCTTTCATTGGAATTCCGCAGCCGTCACTGAGCCGCAGTTTTAGACGTGTTTCTCTTTCACGATGCTTTTCAGATGGGCATGACTCTGCGGGCGGCTTTGTTAAGGTGGACAACAAAATGTTACAGCCACTGCGTAGAGACGTCCTTCTCAAGGTGCTTACATATCATCATATTGAAGATTTCTTGCTTCACGCAGCTTTCTTTTCACCTGGCTTTTTTCAAATCCATTGCGTGTCTTCGATGCATTAATATATAGAATAAAGAGAGGTTCAGTATATCAAATAAGCATTAAGGTTTAATATAAATATTCAGCCCAACTAGACTCCGTTGTCATTTTCAAATTTCTTCAGCCTTGCCAAAGTCATTACACTTGGCTAATAAGCAAGTACTGCTCTTCTGCTTTCGGAACGTCTACAAACCTTCTAGTGCACCATACAAAATTCATGAGCACAGGTCTTGCTTCCGGATCACAAGGAAATACCGCTATTCGGTAATGACGAAAATTGTGGGAGCCAGTTGGCACATCAGGCTCAAAAAGCTGTTCATCTTTATTATTCCTAAACTAGAATATAATATCACGTGCCTGCAGCGGAAAATATTTCCGGATGGTCATGTCTGCAGTAAACTCTTTCGATGATAGCTTCATAACGCTAGTAACTTCACAGACACGCTATTACGAAGTAGCACAGCTGGTGGGTCGTACTATTTCGTGCTCTGGTTGTACTTAATATGGACGGGATTTTAAACTAAAACGATGGGTGAATGTGAAATAAAGCGGAAGATTTCGAGTTCTGATCAAACCATGTCCCTTTGCAACCATGGGCTGATATCTGTCTTGGAATTCTGTGCAATTCGCCTTACGTTACAGGAAGACCATGTGTGGCGTTATTAGAATGCGCTTGTCCAGCTGCCTTATCTGCTGCAACAATCCCAGGCATATTGCAGTGGACAGGTATCAATTGGAACGTTACTGTGCGAATTTCTTCACTTGCTTTGTGAGTTCCAGAAATATCTCTTTAACTAACCCATGTTTTGCGAATTGCTGATGTTACAACGAAATGAAGACAAAGTTGCCTGCGAGTCACAAGGGATTACCCATTGTTCCCCTTTTTGCGTTGAATTTATGTAGCGTAGCAAAGGCAATATTACAAGAAGCTCTGCTGTTGTTGATGACGTCATGTGAGGCAGTTTAAATCTCTGTATTTGATTCCATTCTGGAATGACAAGGGCAGCTGTAGAAGAATTTGTTTGGCAAGAACCATCTGTATACGCTTGAATATAGCCAGGGTATCGAAGGTATATTTGGTATAGCGCCAATGATTGTGGTACTAGCATAAACGTACCTCGTTTGCGAATAATTCCCTCAAATGAAAGTCCAATTCTTGGAGCTACGAGTCTCCATGGAGGGTAAGAGATATCTGAGAACCGAAATCCATGATGTGGTGGTAGACCTTTGTGCGCCTGAATCACCGAATTGATGTTTGCCCTGTCTCTCTCAATGAGTGCACATGCTAGTAGGTGCCTTTTGTGCTGCATTGAAACGCGAAACTAGTGTCAACAAGTTTCAACCGTCCTCAAAATACAAAATGGAGGATGACATGCCTCTGCAATTACTACGGAATTTGAGCTTGCTCAAGGAACGCCTAAACATACTCTAAGGCTCCTAGCTATTAATCGTGGGAGTCTCTTCAGTTGAACGGGAGATCCTATGCAGAAAAAGTCAACAATATGGTATCTTTTGATTTATAAGTGCATTATGTATTTTAGTAAGGACAAAACCGACCCTTTCCATGTCGTGCCTGCTACGCGGTGAAAAACATTTATTAATGAGTTTATTTGTTCTTCGAGAGATTTAATCTGAGAATTTCAATAAAGTTGCCTGTTTACTATAACCCCCCCCAAAAATGTGTGTTGTTTCACTAGGTCTAAAGGTTGCCCCTCAAGGCACAGCTGAATATACTTTCGATAGCCTCTGATCAAAACTAACAGAGCCCTATTACTGTAAGACAGTTATATTTCTCTTTCCCTTAGGATTTCGTCCACAATGTTTCGGCCTTCCTGCAAAGATGATTGGACAAGGCTGATAATTGAACCAGAGGCCCAAATGGAAACATCATGCGCATATGTAGAGTAGTGTAGTGAAGGTGGAGATCGCCGCGGTAAATCCACCCTCAGACAAATAAAGAGAAACGAACTTTAGACACTGCCTTAGGGGACTCCTTGAATAATATCAGAGGAACTTTTTTCTTCACTTATTTGAATAAATATTGACTTGCAGTTTCAGAAGTTCAACATCCACCATACCGCCCTTCCAGAGACTCCCAGTGCTAGCAGGCTACGTAGCATGGGAGCATGGCTGAGTGTATTGAAGGCTCGTTTAGTGTATAATAACCCGCTGTGACATTTTTCCTAGCTCGTTCGTGATCAACATACGTAACAATATCCAGAGTTGCATCCATGGTGCATTGCCACTTTAAAAATTCTGTTATGTGATCGCGAAGTGCTTCTGTTCCTCACACCACCATTTTTGCCTAGCGTCAATCACTGACTCCATGACCTTGCATAAACAGCTCGTCAGACTCACAGGACGAAAAGATTCAAGAGAAAGATGTGTGTTGCCAGGCTTCAATATAGGTATCACTCGTGCCTTTTTTCCAAGAGTCAGGGACACGCTCCTTTTTCCACAAGTCATTGAATAATTCCAAAAGTGCCAATCGACCAGTAGGTCCTGTGTTTTGCAACATACCGTATGTAATGAAATATGGACCTGCAGCAGCCTTTGTCTTACAAGACGCAAGCTCACATTTTAGTCCCATCATAGAAAATTCGTAGTCTAATTGTACACGCTGCGACTGAAAACACGCAAAAACGTCTTGCTTTACCATTTCAATCGAACATTAAAACTCAGCACTAGTAATAGATACACTTGTTCTAGTTATAACTTTGCAGAATTCCTCCGCAATCACTAATTCTGAAGCATCCTTCGCTATTGCGAGAGCACGAAATGGCTGTGTTTGAGCAACAAGGCAGTTCAATGCACGAATAGTCATCCATACTCGTTCTATTGGTATCAGAGGAGACAGCAAATTACAAAAATTAAAGCCACCTTCCCTAATTTTTCTAGTCAGTGGATTTGTACTGAGTGGATTTGCTGCGAATTTTTATATGCTTCTATATTTTCTCTCCAGCGATAAGCTCTTTCTGCTCTCCTCCTTACAGCTCCAAAAAGGTAATATTCTCCATCAACTGGTGTGTACTCGTCAGGAATGGGCACTTGTACACATTTTCATCGTTTCTTGTAATATTCATGTTGGTTTTTCTACGTCAGCTTCACAATCCACTCGACTGGACAAGTTTTGACGAAAGAGGTGCCAGTTTGTTATATCCATGTATCTTCGTTTCGCAGTACTTTTTTAAATGCAGATGTGATATAAGAATTGGGAAGTGATCGCTTCCACGTGTTTCTGCATCTGTTGTTCACATAGCGTCGGTGACAAGGTCGTTAGAGTACAGTGTTACGTCTATGCAACTGGCGTAGTGATATCCCCGCATAAATGTGACAGATCCATCATTCAATACTGACAGATTGCATCTTTCCTGCGCGCTCTGAAGAATATTCCTACGGGAATCACAGCGATTACTCCCCAATGTTATGTTGTGTGCGTTAATGTCCCCACATTATCATGCTTGATCCCGTGATGCTAAAAATATTTACCAAATTATCAATCTAAATACGTCTCGATGCTTGCAGATGTATGCTTACAACTGTTACACATGATTTGGGAGATATACATTACAGGCTACGTATTAACGAAAATCTGGACTGCTTGATTCAATGAGGTGAGAGGGCAGATCTTTTCCTACACAGATCATTGTTCTACTGTTTTCAGCTACCCGCCGTGGTTGCTCAGTGGCTATGATGTTGGGCTGCTGAGCACGAGGTCGCGGGATCGAATCCTGGCCGCGGCGGCCGCATTTCGATGGGGGCGAAATGCGAAAACACCCGTGTACTTAGATTTTGGTGCACGTTAAAGAACCCCAGGTGGTCGAAATTTCTGGAGTCCTCCATTACGGCGTGCCTCATAATTGGAGAGTGGTTTGGGCACGCAAACCCAGTTGAAAAACACAACAGGAAATTTTAAGAGTCTGTCGTATTTTGGGACGTTGTTTCTGTAGTTCTGTTGCCTGTAGTTCTGTTGCCTGTAGTTCTGTTGTCTGTAGTTCTGTTGCCTGTAGTTCTGTTGCCTGTAGTTCTGTTGCCTGTAGTTCTGTTGTCTGTAGTTCTGTTGTCTGTAGTGTGACGTCCTGTAGTAGAAAGTTGTGTAGTTCTTGATCAATATTTAATTAAAAATTGACAGAGACATCCGTAAGGTTATGTAAATTTGTTAGTACAAAAAAGAAAAACATAAAAGTAAAAAAAATTTTAAAAAAAACGTCTTCGCCTAGGATTCGAACATGCGACCTCACGATTCCGAGCCCGGCATCTTACCACTGCACCACCCCTGACATGCTTTTGGAGTGTACGTTTTGGCCATGTGAACAGTACGACGAGCCGATGTGCTGATGTTTACATTTGCATTTTGAGAGCCAAGATCCGCTATCACTCCACCGCGTCAAGTGCCGCATCTCTAGAAGAGCAAGAGTGTTCGTACCATCGACAGGTACCTCTTGCAGTGCTAGAACATCGATTTTGATGTACGATATCCTTATTAAATAAGAAATTCAGAAATAGACAACGTTGACTTTTAGGGTTATTACTGCTAGTTTCGACAGTTGTCTCTCGTTCTTTACACTTTTGAGCGCGCATATAATTCGTGTGTTCAATGCAAAATAGCTACATGAACATTCGTGGATGAGAGTTCTTTCTGACAGCATACTGGCTTCTCACGGCAGCACTGTACCAGATTAATGAGACCCGAGCGAGACAGCTTTTCACGCAACTTTGTGGAACAACCCAAATCTTCTTTTCCGCTTCGCATAAGCTTGTGAAATATTCCTGGGAAATTAACTAATGTGTCAGTGTAACAGCACATGGAAGTCCACAGGCCTGTGTGCCACATCTTACCAAAAAAAAAACGGATACGCAGCCATTCCCGCGGATGGTATGATTTTGATCAGCGGCCGATTTTGAGGAGGCCGGTAGGGCGTTGGTGGTGCCGCGTCGTCACGGTACAATTATAACTATTCGCCACGTCGACTTTATTACCGGTGTCGGTGCCATCAGCATTGCCGGCTTCAGAGAAGCGCGATTGAATACCGCGCAAGAGAAAAGTACAGTGTACACCACCGATGCGAAAACATACAATTTTAAAGGACCGCGACGGAAAGCGCTTCTGTTGCGACTTCGGAACTCTTGGCCGTCGCGACCGAATGTTTCTGCTGCGACGTCAGAATTGGTGTCGTAACGTCGGAGTCGCTGTCAGGATATAAAGCTGTTGTTCCGACTTCAGAACTCTTGTTGTCGCGACAGAATGCTTCTGTTGCGAAATCAGAATTTCTGTCGTAATGTCAGAAATGTCTCCCAATTAAGAAATGTCAACAACTTCTGTCGTACAACAGAATTTCTGTAGTTGCGACAGGAATTCCTTTTGCCTTTTTCAACCGGGCACTACAGAAGCTTGTCGCATGACACAATTTCAGTGCACTTCTGTTGTCATCATTGGGTACATGTTGCGGCGATAGGTTTCCGTTGTGAAACAGTTCTCTGTAGTACAACAGAACTTTGTCCATTACTTCAGGAACACTTCTGTTATGACAACTGGAGGCCTGTTGCAATGATAGGCTTCTGTCGTACAACAACATTTTTCTGTAGTACAACAGAAGTTGGTCGCATTACTTCAGGAACACTTCTGTTGTGACAATTGGGGGCCTGTTGCCACAATAGGTTTCTGTAGTATTTCAACAGCTCTCTGTAGCACTACAGAAGTTTTTCGGGTTACTTCAGGAACATTTCTGTTGGGACAACAGGGTGCCTGTAGTGATGACAATTTTTTCTGTAGTACTACAAAAATCTGTTGTAGAGCTTCAGCTTTCTGTTGCAACAACAGACATACGACATACTGTACTTCTGTAGTAGCAACAACAAATGTCTGTTGTACATCAGAAAAGTCTGTCGCTCCATCAGGAATCTGTAGTTACTACAGAAAAATCCTGTTGTACAACAGAAATTTCTGTAGTACTACAAAAATCTGTTGTAGAGCTTCAGCTTTCTGTTGTAACAACAGATATACGACAGACTGTACTTCTGTAGTAGCAACAACAGATGTCTGTTGTACATCAGAAAAGTCTGTCGCTCCATCAGGAATCTGTAGTTACTACAGAAAAATCCTGTTGTACAACAGAAATTTCTGTAGTACTGAACACAACCTCTGTTGTCATTTTCAACTGGGAAACCCCATAATAACAAAACAAAATACCGTTTTCAGCTGGACGAGAGGATTTCTATATTATGCAATTAGCAAGACGACAATCGTGACCTACTCCCACCTCTTGTATGCATAGTACAGGGAAGCTGTATTGTGCAACTAACTTGCGAGAATCAGCACATTTGGATCGAAGGCTATTAGCGTTCCACTGAAATATTGCGACATTGCCGTAACGACTACTCAAGTTTGCCATCCGGTAGCACTGATGTGGACAGCTGGCTCATTAATTGCTCTGTAGACAACAGTGCCTTTAGGTCTGCAAGCTTGTTCGTCTGAGGTAGAGCTGTGACAATCACTCGAACTACTGCAAACAGCATGGGTAGAATCATTTGTCCAACACTGAGTGGCGCGGTGTTATTCTGGAATGCCGATGTTTCAGTCACCGTCTCAGGTGATCGCTGAGTGGTGTTCTGAGAAGGTCGCTGAGGTTGTCCTAGATTCATCATCATCATCATCATCATCATCATCATCATCATCAGCCTGGTTACGCCCACTGCAGGGCAAAGGCCTCTCCCATATTTCTCCAACAACCCCGGTCATGTACTAATTGTGGCCATGCCGTCCCTGCAAATTTCTTAATCTCATCCGCCCACCTAACCTTCTGCCATCCCCTGCTACGCTTCCTTTCCCTTGGAATCCAGTCCGTAACCCTTAATGACCAACGGTTATCTTCCCTCCTCATTACATGTCCTGCCCATGCATGCCCATTTCTTTTTCTTGATTTCAACTAAGATGTCATTAACTTGCATTTGTTCCCTCACCCAATCTGCTCTTTTCTTATCCCTTAACGTTACACCTATCATTCTTCTTTCCATAGCTCGTTGCGTCGTCCTAGATTAAGTGGCTCATATTGTTGTGATGTGTGGCCTTGAGTTGTCCTAGCAGAATGACGACCCCACTGTCTCTGAGACCCTTGCGCAGCTTGCTGCTTTACCGTCGACGAATACGAAGGTTCTTTTGATTTTTGCTCAGTTGATGTACACTGGCGGTCACTCGCCGGGCTCACTGCATCAAGATTCAGAAGAGGCTTCTTGTGTCGTGGTTGCTTACCAGGAATTAATTCACGTTTGCTTAGCATGAATGCGGCCTTGCTCTGTGGACATCCTGAGATAAAAGCCGTATAATTACCCGGACAGTTTGCACATTCAGGCTGTCTCGCAGACTTGCATTCAGCATGCTCATGGTTCTCAGAGCAAATTTTAGATCGACGTGTCGCACAACAGTTTTTTGCCAGGTGTCCAAACCTCTCACAGCTATAACACTTCAAGCCAGGACCAAGGTATTCTTCCACCGGGTGAGCGGCGAAGCCGAAGTTGATTCTCTGAGGCATTGGCTTATCATCTCTGGAGTAAACGATTACACTTTGCAGAGTACGATTCAGCTGTACCATCCTCCACGCGGTAGTATCGTGCTTATCGGCGGACTGATATTACTCCAAAATCTTTCAAAAGCTCGAGCAGTTGCTCTTCAGTGTACAGAAGAGGCGCGTGACGAATTTTTCCGACATTTCGAGTGTACAAAGCCGGTATGTAGGTCTTAACTCTTACTCCTGCGACTTCATCCAGTAAAATCAGGTTTTACGCAGACGCCACTGAGGTAACATTCACTGAAAAACTGCCGTCACTGTTTACTCAGAACATTCGAACTTCTTTCTTTGTCGCCGAGACAATTTCTGATGCAGCATGATTTGGATTCACCTGCCAAAAATTGTGTCCTTCTCATGATCAGAACACCACCTGGATCTCTTCACTTCATTTTTTTTTGTCGGTCACAAATTTCAAAGGCTCTTCATCACAGTCAATAGCTTCATAGTCGCTTAGGTCATAGTTTGAAGTAAGGTCATTCTTCTCATTGGGTGTCTCATCAATACGAGGTCTCTTGCCCTCCCCTTCGCTGGGTTTTACCGTGGTAACCGGAGGCAGGCTGTCAGCGCCTTGATGTTCAAGGACTAGCTGCGCTGGCTTGATGCTGTCATGCACATGGCGTGTGCTTGCGGAATCGTGGACGCATTCCTTCGATGCACTCATGTGCCTCAAAACACGCTGGCGGTCATAGGGCTGATGGCGCCGTTCTGGGCTGCCGACCACCGTAGCGGTTGGAGACACTCCGAGGTAAAAGGCAAAGAAGGCTTCGTACCTGGCTTCAGTGGGTGCGTACGCCGAGCTGAAAAACGCGACCTTATATAAAAAGCGGAGGTAGAAAAATAAGTCCGAATATTTTCCACATTCTAAAATTGTGCATGCTTCTGAGCTACTTTCATTGCGAACCAACAGGTAATCCTTATTGCGAAATGCAATGCGAAATGTAGTTTCTGCATTTCATTCCAGATAAATTGGCTGTTTTTCATTTTAGACTACCCATGCTTTTTAAAGGTTGGGAGCTTTGGGAACGTGATGCTTATGCAAAGGTGCTCCTAGGTGAGACGGGAATGCTTTGTCACGAATAACGTAAGTTTTAGAATACTAATTACCGTAGTTTTGTTATTTAGTTTTTGCACTTGTGGGTGGGGGTTGTTTTTCATGTAGTAAATTTGTAGACCTTAACATTTCCAATTAATGCACCTCTTTATCTTTAACTTTTACTATCGCACCTAATTCAAGATACATATAATCCAATTCCAACGCTCAATCCAGATGCTACACCTAATGCATATAAGTACCACACAAACCTTCGCTACACCCCTTGATTTAGACATGCCATATTGCCCAGCTGAACTCATTAGCTCATTTGTCCTGATGTGCTGTGATGTGCGATTAATTGCAGTGATGCGCTCTGTAACGGGTCATGGCTTTCTTTGTTGCCGCCTTTCGCATTTGTGAGACTGCGAATGCGCACATTTCTTTAGTGTGTTCCCAGCCAGCTCAAGATAATGCCATCAGCTGTCTGAAGCTGCATCCACGGTCAATGTCCGCCTTAGCTATGGGTCGTTATTTTTTTATAGGAGAAAAGAGCGGCTATGGTAGTCAGCCCACGTCAGAAAAAGAGGCTATATAGCGTTAGCGAAAGAAAGACCATCTTTGCTGCCGGAAATTCTAGATGGAATCCGGCTTACCCTCAGCGTATTCTTTGCGGAAGCAGAGCTAATATGCCAAAGGCAAGAAGATATAAAAAAAGGAAACGGGCTTTTTTTTTGCTTGAGTGCACTTAGGCGGAGATTGAAATGGGGAAGTAGCCCCCACAGAGGAGAACTGGATAATCTGTAATGCAGGGGCTGCAAGACTCCCGTTCTTGGGCACATAAACAACAGTTGCGGAATGCCGCCTTTCTTCCGGTAACCGACTAATAGCCAAGGCTTTTTCCGACAGGCCTTGGTCACTGACTTGCTTTCCCCTTCATTTCCTAGAAACACAAACAAGCAAACGAAAACACACTTTGTACTTCTGTCTTTTTTCACGTGCTCTCGCTAACCTCTCCATTTTTGAAACAATTGGCGGGAGTTAATATTCAGAACTACAATCATATTGATTACATCCTTGACCTGTGCAAGTCTATCTGGCGTGGTTATTCTTCAGCATTTCATTTCTCGTCAAACAGGTTTGATACTTCCGGACATGCTGCTATTTGTTCTGTTTACTTCGCTCTGCACTCTTCGTTTAATGTTTCTTAAATGAATCGGTTACCACTGTATAGGTAACTTGGCTTCTTTACTACCACTCACTTGTGCTTGTGTAATAAAATTATCTTACCTGTAACAAAACCCAGAATAAGCTCGAATATTTGCTTTGCTCACTGCAAGTAGCTCCAAAGAAAAACATTACTGGCATACAGATCCCTCGTGAGACCAATTATAGAGCATTGAGCCACTGTTTGCAATTCCTACAGGGTTTCCGATATAAACAAAGTAGGAATAATACAGTAAAAAACGGTTTCCCTTCATCTACTGATGCTAAGCCAAATTTTTCATCATCGCACCTTGCACCTCTCGCATGGCTTCGCTCCTTTTCCAGAATGACGCATCCCTGAATGCCTAACACGTCTGCACTGTTTCTTCAACTCATCAGAATGTACTTTCATGAAAAATTACTTAACACGCGGTAAAGTGACAACTACACAAACAGTCACAAATTAAACGTGCTTGTTTTTCATCCTTGAACAATATTTTTGGGGTACAGCTTTTTCCTGCGGGCGAAAGAATTATAAAATTGAATACCTGGCCACATAAACTAATTATTCCTCCAAAAAAGAAGAACTGAAGAAGAAAAATGAAAAAAATAGAGCGATAAGTGATCAGAGAAAACTAGGGAGGTTACCCAGACTTAGTGCTGTTGACTACTCAGCTCTGAGGAAGAGAGAAAGGGAACTAAAGGACCTGAAGCGGGAGAGAAGTTCGCAGGGCAGGCACACACCCGAAATGAAACGTCCATGGTTGACTTAGTCGAAAACGATGGTATAAGTCGATACATTTCAATAAGCGTGTTAGCGCTTTTGTGGCATTGGACATCGCAGTCGCACAAAAACACTACTCCAGGATCTTCTCTTCTGTGAAAGGCCTGTCAACCGAACATATCTGACTCATTCCTGTCAACTTATTTCTCTATAATTTGCTACCAATACTTGAAGACTCAGTGAACTAACTGCCCAAACTGTTCTGTCGCAGCTTCTATGGTGGACATTCACCCTACATATGTTGTGGCTGTTGCCTTGAATAATGTATACTCGAGAAAGGCTGTTAAGCCGACCAAGATGCGAACGGATCAGAGAGGCAGTTAAAGGCGTTCACTCGTGCACCAGAAGTTCGCAAACTGCTACATTTTTTTTGCACGCGGAGAGACTCCACGCTTTCATGTAAATAAACAGCTATGCAAACAAGAATATTCACACACACGGAAAAAAAATTCCCTTAAGCGGTGTGAAGGACGAGCATCTTAAGATAGAAGAAAAAAAGATAATATTGATAATGATCATGATGATGAGCAAAACCGCTTTGCGTTAGCAGAAAACAAGCGGTCCGCTTCGCTGCCGGCAATTTGATAAAGAAGTCTGGCTAATCCTCAGCGTGTCCTTGCCAAGGCAATGCTAGCGTGCCAAAGCAGCTAAACAAGAAAGAAAATGCTTTTTGCTGTGGGGGTGTGTGCTTCTATTTGCAGAATGTGAAGGGCAAAGAGAGTCATTGACGTATTAACATATTTAAGTCTTAGCTGTCAACCCAAAGAAAGATTATCCTTCAAAAAAGTTTGTTCATATGCCGAACAATGGGAGTCCAGAAGCCCCATCAATAGATAAAACCCATGCAAAAGATACGTAAATATTTTTGCAGTGTGGTTTATTATTGCCTTGAACCAAGGTTTTAATTTACGTGCTCATTTCCTACTACACTGATTCTTTGTAGTACTTAGGCACTCCTGCGATATCCCGGGTAAATGGCTGCAATAATTAGAAATCATTTGATTAATGAAACGAAGAAAAACTGCTATAGCAAATAGGAAGCCAAATCATTTGGGTCTGGGAAACCGATTCTTTCTTGGGGTTTAACAAACGAAAGCAATTATATGGTTATGAGACACTCAGTAATGAACTGCCCCAGAATATATTTCACCATATGGGCTTTCTTAATTAACGTGCACCTAAATTTAAACACACGTAAGTTTTAAAGCGGAACTGGTACGCACTAGGTTCTGGCGGTTTGTGTGCGTAGGCAAAGAGCAAAAAAAAATATATGGCACCCACCCCAGCGCTAAAAGAGCTAAATCATAAAACAAAACAGTACCGCAGGGGACACCCCACCTGGGCCTAATTGCGAGAAGTGTCGAAATGCACTGTGATGAAAAATATTGTAATAAACAAAATAAAACCGGTATAGATACTGCTTAGTATGGATTATGGTTTGACGTCAGGCGCTATATAGACATCCGTGCAATGGGTAGGCAGCGTGTGGTGAGGACTGCGGAAGAACACCGTGCCTGCGCAGGAAACCGTCTTGAACAAAAACGGCGGGCGGCACGTAATACGGACCAAGATCGTGCTGCAAATCCGAGGCGTACACATTTGGTTGGAGCAATCCTACCGACTCCACGCCCATCGTAATTGTGGGTGATTTCAACATAGACGTGTCTCGGCCAGACGGAAAGTCGTTCGTGGTGTTTCTCTTGGAAAGGTTCGGCATTCAGGGTTACACAAACATCAGTGCGGCGACGACGTGTCATCGGTCATGTGTAGACCTCACAATGTCCGAGAACCTGTCCATTGTCGCCACAGAGCCACTGGCTGTAGATACATCATAGCGATCACAAAGCGATAGTAACCTTGATGACCAAATAATACATCCAAAGAAGCAAAGTAAAGAAGTTGAAAAATTAAGAAGAAAGCATTGAGGATGCAATTTAATAAAACAACAAAAATATGGTGCGAAATACGGAATTGATTGTGGTACGTGTCTTTGATTTTTAATCAATATAATGAAAACAAAAACTCAGCCATTCCACTCTGTGGTGGTCGATGACCAGCGGAGCTGTAGATATATATATACACACACACACTGCTCCGCTGGTCATCGGAATGACTCAGTTTTTGTTTTCATTTCGCCCTAGGTAAAATGTGGCAGCCACGGCCAGGAATCAAGCCGTTGACCTCATGCTCAGTAGCAGAACGTCATCGTACGACACGATTAGCATAGTGTGTCGAGGCGCACGACCACTAACCCTCTTTAAAAATCGAGTGTCCAGTGCCGTGCCGAATTATGGGCGCAGTGTAGTGTACTGGATGCTGGGGCACTGTGCACCCGCCGTGGCTGCTTAGTGACTATAGTGTTCGGCTGCTAAGCGCGAAGTCACGGGATCGAAACACGGCCACGGCGGCCGCATTTCGATGTAGGCGAAATGCGAAAACATCCGCGTACTTAGATTCGGGTGTACGTTGAAGAAACCGAGGCGGTCCATATTTCGGTAGTCCCCCGCTACGGCGTGCCTCAGAATGAGATCGTGGTTTTCGCAAGTAGTACATTCTGGCAGTTAGGTACCCTACTTCCAAGGCCTCGCGGTACACCTGAAGTAACAATGGTAATAAGAGGGAACGAAAGCAATGATAGAATCCGGCAGTAAGGCCATTCGGGACGCGCGTCTTGCCTTTCGCTAACAAATCGAGTTATGCAGTTACCTCATTATTATGAATGTTTTCATTTTTTGTATAGTCATAGCAGGAACGATACAAATTTTATGGCATCATCTGTATACAAAGGCTTACGGCCTCGAAATGGTGTTTGATAATACTTGAAAAACGCTTTAGTTGTATTAGAGTCGGTCCATTAACAATGATTCCACCATACCTTCTATCTAGTATTCTATTTCTATATTTAGCATGCAGTAGGTCCATATGGGTGATGAGCGTCGGCGCACGCTGTGTAAACGAATACACCACTCAAACACATGTGAAGTTTTGAATAATTTGCCATATCAAGACCCAGGCGCAGTTTTAGTTTCGCACCGACACGCCTCGCACAGACATGATAGATGCGCTATCGCCCCGCAACTAAAGCTTACGTCAGTAACGGAAAGAAAAACTTGTCCGTATTCAATAGTATGCATGGCAGTGCAAGAGCAGTAATTTTTTTTTTTGCCCCCATTGATATTCAACTTCAAAAAACGTTATCAATGAACCGCCTACCCGGGACTCTGTTTGGGGTCTTACCGCCGATTTCGATATCGGCTTCTTGTCCTTCGCGCAAGGTATATGCAACATTTCCTTAGTTCAACTGTGCATTTCAATCGACACGTCTGTCTGGTCACACATCTGTGTCAGAAAAGCGTAGCCTTCGGCGACAGCACATGCACACTCACCCACAAAATGTTGTGGGGCGCGCGAGCGCGTGCCGGAACGACCCTCCTCCCCTGCTAGCGGGAAACCCTGGTGTCGAGACCGACGCCTGAACGCATGCGCGTCCCTCCGGGACGGCAAGCGTGCATGTTTCCGCGCTTCTTCCTTGCGAGCCGGCGATATCCGAATGTAGCCGCGAGGTAGCTCTCTTGCGATTGGCGATGTGGCGGCTACGACGGGCACAACTATGTGAAGCGTGTTTAGAAGCGTGGTCTTGCGCGCGCCGCTGCGGCCGCTTTTCGTCCAGTCATAATCACTGACGCATAGGTGGTGAACGCAACAAGTCATTCTTTTTCTACGCTGCACCTTTTCGTGGCCAATATTCGTTGCTTATTTCTTGTTACGAACGGGCCGTTCTCCTGCAGAAGTGCGGGGCAGGAAAGGCGCTCCATAGAAGGAGACAGGCAAGACGAAAATGAGCTCTTGATTTCCGTTGTACAAACGAAGTTTTGCCCGTCGAAGCCGCCACAGCGCCAAACCTCGTGGCTGCATTCGGATATCGCCGGCGCGCAAGCAGGAAGCGCGGAAACATGCGCCGTTGCAGTCTCGGAGGGACGCGCATGCGTGCAGGCGCCGGTCTCGACACCAGGGGTTCCCCGCTACTAGGGGAGGAGGGTCGTTTCGCCACGCTCTCGCGCGCCCCGCAATATTTTGCGGGCGAGTGTACGTATGTTTATAACGCGCAACATCGGCACTCATCGTTCTTGTGCTGACACTGTAGACATGAAAAAATTGCTTATTTAAGAGCACCGACGCGAAAGCTGAAATATAGAATGATTCATCGTTGTTAGAGTTGTTGATTCCTGAGACAAGACGGGCAGATAGCGCGTAGACGGATTCAGCTGCTACGCCAGGCCTAAGCTTCGGTGGAAGGGAAGTGACGGGGTCGTGCCTAATTGCGATGTTTTTTTTTCTACTAGTGCAGCTACTTTCCAATCGTAGTCATGTGTGGTGTACACTTCGTATTATTGGTCGGGTATTAAACTCATGTAGGGCTTAGCTTCCCGGCGATGTTTGTGGAATTAAAATTAATAAATTAAGGGGTTTTACGTGCCAAAATCACGATCTGATTTTGACGCACGTCGTAGTGGAGGTCTTCAAGTTAATTCTAACCACTCGGGGCTAGAATTAAGTACTAATTAATTAGAATCAGGTACCCTGCATTAGGGGTACGGCACATGATGGATGGTACATGGGCATTTCTGCATTTCGCCCCCATCGAAACGTGGCCGCCATGGTTGGCATCCGGTCTCGCGATCTCGTGCTTACCAGTACAACGCCATTAGAGCTAAGCCACCACGGCGGGTCAGGGTTTTTTTCAGTCGTGTTAATGGTTCCGTTTTGAGGCGGTACCCTGGCTGTTCCAACGCCATATTTCAAAGTTTTCTTTTTGTTAGCGTTACTGTGTATAGCCATGGCTGCTTTCTCGGGACCTAGCTGCAAGCCCCGGCCTACAGTATGGCATCTCAGCCGGTTATATAATTGTGCTCCCTCTGGTTTGCTTGCGGATCGTCTTACTTATTTCGATCTAGTAAGCCTGAAGTTTTTTATCGAACCTAGTTTCTAGGTCTCACATTTGTTGTGTTATAGTTCATTAGTAGCTATCGTCCAATTTCTTTACTGCTGGCATTCTCGAAGGGTACCGAAAAACATTTGCATGGTAGGGTGTTATAGTTCTTTTGAGAAACATAACCTGCTCCTTGTCTTTCAGCACGGGTTTCGAAAGAATCGATCCATGCGAAAGGATCGAAGTGCGAAGAATCGAAAGGAGATATGTGCAGGTATGTATATAAATTTAGCTAATGCTTTTGACTTGATGAAGCACAGAATTTTACTACATATACTGGCAAACTATGGTGTTTGAGGAAAAGCTGAAGACCTTATGAAATCCTTATTGTCGAACAGAACACAGTATGCAGACTTCGAAAATTCATTGTCTCCATTGTCTTCAATACAAAATATTAGTGCAGGAGACCTCCAAGGAAGCATTTCGGGGCCGCCTTTTTTTCAAACTTATATAACTGATATTGTGCGATGTGTAACTGATGGTAAGATTGTATCCTACGCTGATGACACTTCGGTGTTCATATCCGGGAGATCAGAAAGTCACACTGAAGAGAAAGCAATCGGAACACTGAATGCATTAAATACATGGGTAAACGCAAATTGTTTGAACAGTAATTATAAAAAGACTAAGATAATGTTTTACTTTCCAAAAGAGAAGGTAATTTCTAGGCCATTGAACGCGTTACTAATCTCTGATGCTGTTGAAATAGCAGATTCTGTTAAAATCCTTGGTGTTTTATTTTCGAAGCATTTGACTAGCAATGATCATATTGACTATATTACGAGTAGATCGAAAGTGTCTTCAGCTGTCGGTGTTATGTTGCGTTTGCGCGGTATTCTTCCTCTTCCGGGTCACGGCGCCATTTAGTCATGGTGTCGTTCTGCAGGCGACTACATGAAGTTGTTTCTCTCTCTTTCTCCTCTCAAGGTTAGGCTGTTGCTATATAACTCATCAATTCTCTCTTGCAATATTGTTGTACCGTTTGGGGCACTACAGTTGTCACAAATTTATCCAAGCTTCAGCTTCTTCAAAAAAGAGCAGCAAGATGCATTGCTGGTCTGGCTTACTGCTCCCCAACATATGGCTTGTTTTTTAAATATGAAATTCTGCCAATCTACACTTTATAGAATTATAAACTTTTAATGATGTATAAATGCTTCTCACGAAGTGATGACAATTATATTTGTTACCTGGCAAAACTTGCGACAAACACGCATATCCAGCAGAGTAGACAAAGAAATTTGGCTAGTGCTGACACTTAGGACATATTATACCCAGCAGTCCCTTTATTATACTGTTCCAGCATTATTAAATAAATTAAAGAATTGTTTGAACCTGTTGAGAATTTATATCACGCTATTAAGCGATTTTTTCTTAGCAAAATTACGTGAAGATACTGCACTCAGTGCAAAGCTATACCGTTTCTTCTTTTCCCTACATCCTATTATTATTTTTTTAATGTCTGTGTTCTTGTGCCTGTGTTGTAACAAAGTGATCTTGTTATCTCGTTTCAGCGTTTATTTGGATTTCAGCGTTTCAGCGTTTATTTGGAAAAATGAAAATCTCTGCCTGTGTACAGTACTGCCAGGCTGATAAAGGGTGCAGAACCTCTGTCAAACTAAATTGCGAGCTTTCAGTCCTCTTTCCTGCTCTGTTTAAGAGAAAATAAAGACTGAATTGAAGTGAATTGAATAGTGTTGTGACTCGCTCTGTGATACGTGGTAGCATTTGTATGAACATCTCCTAAATTGGATTCTTTTAGGTTTACGCTAGTTCATATATCTCCTCCAGCGGCTTTTGCCGTTTAGATGGTACTGTTTGCTCTAGTTGTGGGGTTTGAGGTTGGGATTGTTGCTTTTTGAGCTGCGCACTCTCTTTTTCCAAATCGCCTAGTCCTGTTCTCATGATCTCAAGCTATCGTTCTAGATTAGTGAATGACGTTTTGTTTGGTTCTGGTTTATGATGGGAGGCTACTGCGACCCAGCTCAACTTGTAACTGTTGGCTTCTTTATTCTTTTCCTGCTTCTATTTGTGGTTTGGTCTAGGGTTCTTTCCTGCCCCTGGAGCCGGATCTCGTCCTAGATTTTTAAATTGTGTCATGTTTGCTTGTGGTTTATGGTGAGAGGCTACTACTGCCCAGTTCAACAATTGTTAGTCTTGGCTTTTTTCCGCTTCTTTTGCTGTTGTTGTGGTTTGCTGCCTGGTGGCCTTTTACCCCAGGAGCCGTATACCTAGTCCTGGATGCAGATGCCGAATACTGACTTGCTTCCACTTTTGTTATTACAAGTATGTGATGCATGCGCTAAGAGCCTCAAAACGCTAGGATGTACGAGTGAAAGAATGGCATTGTTGTGATTTTCTTGCGTTAGTCTGTCTGGCACGCTTGTGTTCAACGCTTTCCAACGTCAGCGAACCGCGTAATTTTCACCGACATCACAGTAAACGATGTGCTATCTCGACGAGAAATCCAGCAGCTTCGACTCACGCCAACTGCAAGGGGGAGGAAGGCAAAAATATTGTCACTTTAAATTTTGTTCCAACAAAAGAAGAGCAGATGGTATATTATAAATGGTTCCCCTTTTACAAGGACCGAATCATTTGGAACGCTGTGATGCAGGAGTAGGCACTTAACTTGTGCAATACTCGACACGGAAATTATTCGGGTTTCTTGGGGAGCAATTGTTACGAAAGTACGTTTCTCAACCACTCCCGTTTAATTACTGAGGAGCTAGGTCATAGTATTCCCGCCTCTTCATTCAGCTTCAACGACCTGGCCACCTTCAGAATTTTCAGTTCCTTGCCTGAAGCAAGCACGTGCCCACCCCGAAGCTAAACAGCAAATATTGTAAGGGGCCTTAAAATGGCACCAAGACAGTCGCTTGTGCCCGAATGCTCCAGCATTCTTTATTATCGTCACACGTGCGTGTGCTCAACTTCTGGGCCATTTCTCACATGCGGTCGTACCACTTTACCAAGGCAGGGGAATTGAAATAGGACGCTTACCCCTGCAGGCAAAATGTTCCCTTGTGGAAGTCTGAATGTGTAGGCCGTCCAAACGTTCGGTGTGTGCTTCTCGGTCGTAAGAATAGGTAGCAGCTGGCACAGGCATTCTGTGGTGTGAAGAAAGGCAGAACGATAGACCAGCAGTCAAACTTTTTAGACCTTGAAACATACAGTTACATGCTAAGAAAGCTTTATATAAATCAACTCAGTCTTATTAGGAGACGCCAATTGTGTGGTCCCGCTAGTATGCGAGCAATGGCAGGATAAGAATTTGTCACGGCGTCGAACAACCACCTGACCTTTCACACTAGTTTCACCTGGTTTATAAAATAGTCATGATTTAGTCATGTGTCCTTTATTAGTCAACCGCAAATTCCACAAAAAAGGTTATTTTTTTAATGAGTTGAGTAGTATAAATTGAGCTTTTAACGCAATCGTCATTGAGATTATAAAAATTCGAGAGAGAATTACATCAACCACCTTTTGACACATAACAGCTACTTGCTGTTCCTTTCATTGAAGCGCAAACGGACAAGCGTATAAATGAATGAGCGCGGCACGTCAGTACGCCAGTAGTGTCCCATTCTATCACTTTATTGATACTTTGTATGAGCTGTAGCTACCAGAATGTACTGGCAAATCCAGCACTTCACTTTTGTAAGCAATAATATATTGAGTGACCAGAAAGTAACTGTGAAGTGCGATCAATGCTTACGAATATGATGATAACATAAATGATGATGATTATACCTTACATCGCAGTTGGAAATGCGATATGATAGCGCAAGGCCTAAATGTCTGATGACGTCCTAATAAACAGTGTCTTGTGCATGAAGCGCTAGACACAGTTTGCAATGATTTCGCCCTAATTCAAGTAAGCTCTGAGTGGTTAGAAACAGAGTGCACCATTGTCTCGCGCTTAGACGACTTCGAAGATAGACGAAGATGCAGTAACTTTTCTTTTACGGCATACCTGATTCCCATGAGTCATGGCTGTAAACTGAACAGAAAACTCATGATGCCCTGTCGTCAGCATTCAAAGTTTTGGATGCCTTGCATGGGAAATGCCTTGCCACCAAACTCAGCTGAACGGGCGCATCGAATTGGGTCTTTTATACGAAGTGTCAGTGGGATATAGTGAAACTATCATACTTTAAAATTAAGGACAACATACTTTCGTCGCACAGCCAATTTAAAGAAAATAACATTTAAGTATCTGATCACTTCTCGCTTGCGACAAGGCTCGCTAGAAAAAATCTACTGCCCAGCTCTCCAACTGTTACTGTTGGCTACTTTCCACTTCTTTTGCTGTTGTTATTGTGGTTTGGTCCCAGGTTGCCTTTTGTCCCAGGAGCCAGACCTCGTCCTGGATTCAGATGTCGAATACTGACGTGCTTCCACTTTTGTATTTACAGCCATGTGATGCACGCGCTAAGCGTCTCAACACGCTGGATTGCACGACTGGAAGAATGACATTGTTGTGATTCTCTTGTGTTAGTCTCTCTGACACGCAATTTTTATTGCTGACAGGCAGTTTGTGTTCAACGTGTTCCGACGTCAGCGAGTCGCGTAAATTTCACCGGCACCACTGTAAACGATGTGCCCTCTCGACGAGGAATGCGGCAGCTTCGACTCACGCCAATTGCAAGGGGAGGTAGGCAAAAAGAGCTTCACTTTAAAATTAGTTCGAAGAGAAGAAGAGCAGATGGTATTGCATATTGCTGCACCTTTACACGGACCGAATCATTCGGAAAACTGAGATGCAGGCGTAGACCCTTAACTTGCGCAATGCCCAGCGTGAGAATAATTGGGGTTTCTTGGGAACCAATTCTTACGAAAGCGGTTTTCTCAAACGCTCCTGTTTAATTACTGAGGAGTTAGGTCATAGTATTCTTGCCTCTTCATTCAGCTTCAAGGACCTGTTAATCTTTACCATTTTCAGTTCCTTGCCTGAAGGAAGCACGTGCCCACCCCGAAGCTAAACAGCAAATACTGTAAGGCGCCTTCAAACGGCACCAATACAGCTGCATGTGCCTGAATGCTCCAGCATTCTTTATTATCGTTACACGTGCGTTTTCTCAACCTCCGGAAGATTTGTCATACGCAGTACTACGACTTTAACAAGGTAGGGGGATACAAATAGGACGCTTATGCCTGCAGATAAAATGCTCACTTGTGGAAGTCAGTATTTGTAGGCAGTCCAAACGTTTGGCGTGTGCTTCTTAGTCATAAGTAAAAAAAATAAGTGACAGCTGGCACAGAGATTGACTGGTGTGAAAAAAAGTGAGAACGAGAGACCAGCAGTCTAACTTTCTAAACTTTGCAACATACAGTTACGTGCTAAGAAAGCTTTAGAAAAATCAACTCAGTCTGATTAGGAGACGCCAATGGTGTGGTCCCGCTAGCATGCGAGGAATGGCAGGATATGAATTTGTCACGGCGTCGAACTACCACCTGACCATTCACATTAGTTTCGCCAAGTTTATAGAATAGTCATGATTTGGTCATGTGTCCTAAATTGGTTAACCGCGAATGCGTAAAAAAAAGAGTTTCAAATTTTTTTATGGATTCAGTAGTGTGAGTTCAGTTTTTAACAAAACCTCATTCAGATTGTAAAAATTTGAGGTAGTATTACATGAACCGCCCATTGACACACAACACGTATTTTCTGTTCTTTTGATTAAAGCGCAAACGGACAAACGACTAAGTGAACGGAGGCGGCACGTCAGTACACCAGTGGTGTCCCTATCACTTTGTTGATACTGTGTATGAGCTGTAGCTATCAGAATGTACTGGCAAATCCAGCGCTTCTCTTTTGTAAGCAATATATATTGGGTGACCAGGAAGTAACTGTGCAATGGGATCAATACTTACGAATATGATGACAACATAGATGATGATAATTATAACTTACATCGAAGTTTCAAGTGCGATATGATAGCGCAAGGCCTGAACGTATGATAACGCCTCGAAATCATCACAAGAGTATTCTAAATTGTCTGTCTGTCTGTCTGTCTGTCTAAAGACAGACAGACAGACAGACAAACAGATGGGGTAGGGAGATTTCCCAGAAAATAGTTTGTAGTTTACTATCGTGCACTGGGGTAGGGAAAATATATACATGGGTTGCAAAGATTGCAAAGGGATGGGGTAAAAATATAGTGAAAGGCGTTCTCATTAGAGGCATTCACATAGGCTGCTGGACCACAAGAAGCGCCGTAGCACTTGTACGTCCTGATGCGATAAGTTCCGACGACGCAGTAGAACTCTGTCTCCTGACAGAGGCCCGTCATTCAACTGGTTGAGCACGATGGAAAGCGATTGTCTCTGTACATACTACTGCAGGCACTGGCCCAAAACACGACGTATTTTTGCACTGTCATCGCAGTGGTCGCAGGCTGCAGCGTCAGCAACTCCTGTACGGCAGGCGTAGGCCTTGTCAAGCATGACACCAAATCACATCCTAAACAAAATGGTCGCGTCTCTTCGGGAAGGTTTTGGTAGAAATTGAAGGCTTAAGGTGGGATCCAAAGAATATATACAGACCTGCCTTGAGTGTGGTTCCCGCGGAAGGTAATGGCAAAATACGACTCTCCCGTGGTACTCAGGATAACGGGAAGATAGGATCACCAGGTCATCACATGAAAATGCGCTCATGTATGTCTAGAGCAAGAGACAAGGGCGCTAACCGCTGTTTATGTAAATATTTAAATCACAGGCAACGAAATGGAATGTATTAAGAGAAAGAGGTACACATGTCTTACTCGACTGCCAAATATCGAGGCATTCCTTTTCATAGCATGCCTTACAACTTCTAATGTGTCCATCAGTTTCCTCTACTGTAGTTTCTAAAAAGAAAGAACACTTCAAAGAAAAACAAGTTTTATTAACACTGTAAACTGAGATGATAATTATACATTAAAATAATATTTCATCTGCTTAATAAAGGAAAGAGGACCCTGAAGTACACGCTGGTAGATGTTGGTAGATGCTGTAGACGCTTGTAGATGCTGAACCCACAACATTTTTATGAGGCCTGCGATGCTGCATCCAGTTAGTTACTACTACAGTTCTCTTCTCACCTACTTTGTTGGATATTTGCGTGCATGCCTTCGAAGCCCACAACGGGTGAGCGCTAGCCCGAGTCACTCATTGTTACGGCGGCGAATTCGGAAAAAGCACTTAGCCGCACACTTTACAGGGTACGTATTCTTAAAGGAACACTAGCATGTCAAAATAAGGTTCAGCAGTATTACTATTACCATGGTTAACCTGCCTGCCTCTTCCTTGAGTTTTTCTCTATCCTTTTTTCATACATATACACAAGATTTATTAAGCGAGAAAAAAAGCAAATACACAGGTAACCACGCCACCTCAATGTTTCCGCACAAGCTCTCTAAGATGTCATGGGTATTCGCTACGTCTGTTCGGGCTTAGTTAATTATTTCTTTAGGAAAAGGAGAAGATCGCCTTCTATTCTTAAGAAGCGAAAGATTTGGCAAGTTTTGAGAAATCCTTCTGTGCATCGGCTGCTCAAGTACGACAATACCTGTTGCAAAGCGTTATGTCACACCGACGTCGGAGTAGAGGGCTTTCGGTGCCGAATTCGAAAAATGGAAGTTTAGCCTCTGCTTTCCGTCCTTGCCATCAAGCCCTTGGATGAACATGCTCGGTTAGAGTACGTAAAAAAGCTAAAAAATCTAAATGTGACTATATTAAAATTTCAAGACGTAACCAGCCAGCCATAGATTGCGCCGTCTTTTCCGGACTAATATTTTATAGCCTCTCTTGAAAATCCTGCAAATACCTGCAGCAATATTTATTTTCTTATGAAAAATCTTATGCCTAAGGCACCAGAGAAGTGACAAAGGCAGTGTTATATATTGCCAACACAAAGAAAATATCACGACTACCATTTTCTTTCCTTGCAACGAAAACTCCATGAACAATTAACCAACCATACAGAAATTTCGACGCCAATAAGGGTACTCCATTTATCTTCGGTGTTAGTATTGCGAGCATAACGCATCTACCTTAGCTTTAACACGATTTGACATGCTTACAGCACCTAAAAGTAAGAAGATACTCGCTCAGTCACGCAAAATTAGGCTCATGTTCTGTTTCTTTCCGTGTGTCTGGGCTTTATTTATTTTTCGTTTGTTTCCAAAATGTCACGGCGACTAAATGCAGGTGAGAATGCCCACTGGGCAATGTAAACTTCAACTGAAGGTGAAAGCTCATGAAGCGAATTTAACTAGAGCTAATGAATTAAAAGAGAATGCAGATCTTTGGTATGTCAAAGGTAATATGTGGACGTAAAAAGAATATGAGGGCAGTTAGGTGCGTTGTAAGAAATTACAAAATATATGCTGAAATCGGGCTCTAGAGCTCACGTAGAAGCTTCTGTCAAAACCGTTGTGCTTATGCTAATAAATCCTGGAAAGAAAAAAACTGTTTGAAGAGGAAATTGCCAGAGTTAAATTGTTTGTTAGTGTCCTCAAAACGGGTCTCTCTCTATTTGATTTCGAGCACCGTGATCAAAAATAGAATAGAAAAAAACCACGAAGCTTCCAATTCAAAGGAGTAATTAAATAGTATTTACATGAACAAATGTATCAGATACAAAAGCAACACCCTGGCCATTGTATGCGCAACTCAACATAAAAGACAGACAAACAAGACAAGAAAGACAAACATTGCTGGTGAACTTCGAGACTCGCATTACAAACTCTCTGGAAACTGAACACATAATTCCATCGAAACTTTCTGTCGAGAAAGTAATAAACAAATAGATTGAAGGTAAGCAACAAATAAAAAAAACTAAATTCTGGCGTATTGCGTGTCATAAGAACGATAGGATTATCAGGCACGAACTAACGGGCTATTCCGCATGTATTTTGATCACCTAGAGCTCCCTACCTTGCACTTAAATATGAGCACAGAAGCGCGTTTTGCACTTCGTGCCCATCTAAGAGCGGCCACCACGACGGGGATCACACTGGCGACTTCGACATTAAAAGCGCTACACCTAGCCACTAAGTTACCACTAGGGTTAATTGCACAATAAATGTAATTATGATTACACCTACGAAAACATTACAATTCACAAACTTTACGTCACTGATTCAGTGGCGGTTGAAATAAATTTTGAAGAGATACTTTCTTTTAGTACGCCGTAAGGACCGAATTTGTGCTAAATGATTTTTGTTTACTTGATGCTTGCTGAGGATCAAAATGTTCTGCTTGTGTTAACTACTTTACATGGTCAGATATTGCGTCGCAGAAATAAGGCGTGCGTTCGATGGAGAACACCCGGAAATTTTAGATGCCTAAAATCTATTCATGGTACTAAAAACGAAACAAAAATCGTGCAAAGGGCCATCGAAACCTTTGAACACGTTTGTTTGGGCTAAGAAATGAATTTTAAATACTTTCTGAAGACACTACACCCTTTTTTAAATCTAATAAAATACTGCCTATTCATAAATTGTATAAATACGACTTGGCCCTGGAAATATTGCGTCAGCACCAAACAACACCTATTCAAACCAAATATCAAGTGAAACCCGGTCCGTACTGCCTACGAAAGAATTTAATACCCAGGCCACGTTCTCGTACAAAATATGGCGATCAAAAACTAAGCTTTATGATACCAGACCTTCTCAACGAATATCCGGAAATTGCTGAAGCGCTCGTTACAGCTACCTCAGTACACATTTTCAGAAAAATGCTCAAAAATTTTTTCCTTAACACAGACTAAAAATCGTGCCGGACTGATCCCAGTTGGTTTCCTCTTACTGTGTCTTGGCTTTTCATTGTTAAAGTCCGATATATTTTCTGTACTAGGACGATAGTTGCGACATACATGTACAATGTATCTAGTTATATGTGTATTTATGTTATTGATGTCTATGTGTATTTATGTTATTATGTTATTGATTTATGTTATTGATAAGGAACACTTATTGATGTTTAAGTTCTACCGTGTTCCAAATTGAGCCTATTGTGGTCGATACTTTTGTTATTATTGTTCTTGTGTGACTGCTGCTGCCAAGGGTGGCGAGGCCCAGTCAGGCACGTTCAGTGCCTTTTGTCGCGTCCCCCAAGGCATTTCTGTAAGGAATGTCTTGAATAAATGAATAAAGAAAGAAAGAAAGAACTTTGTCAAATGCTTTTGAAAAGTCTAAAGATATACACCCGACAATCAAAGAGCGGTCAAGAATGACGTTTAGCTTATGCGTAAATAAAACTAGTTGTGTGTCACATATATATGTCTTGCGGAAGTCATGTTGCGATGGTGAAAAGAATGAATTAGTTTCAAAAAAATTGGAGGACGCTTAAGCTTCGCCTTCAAGAGAGGAACGCGATAGCGTTATCGCACCCCGTTCGCACCGCTTACTCAAACACGCTACGCCAGCCAAACATCGCGATCGGCAGAGATAGGCAGGCCCCGACGCGCCATGAAGGCGGACGCGGTCATGGGGCGAGTGGCGCGCCACGTGTCGGGGCAGCGCCGTACACTGCGAGGAGGGGCTCTTCTGTGTTTGCCGCAAGATGGCTCTGCGTGTGCGCAGAAGTTTAGCGGAAACGTACTTCGCTACTCGTGTAACTGCGACTTCTGTAAGTTACACGGTTATAATTACCGATATCATCATCATCATCATCAGCCTGGTTACGCCCACTGCAGGGCAAAGGCCTCTCCCATATGTCGCCAACAACCCCGGTCATGTACTAATTCTGGCCATGCCGTCCCTGCAAATTTCCTAATCTCATTCGCCCACCTAACTTTCTGCCGTCCCCTGCTACGCTTCCCTTCCCTTGGAATCCAGTCCGTAACCCTTAATGACCATCGGTTATCTTCCCTCCTCATTACATGTCCGGCCCATGCCCATTTCTTTTTCTTGATTTCAACTAAGATGTCATTAACTCGCGTTTGTTCCCTCACCCAATCTGCTCTTTTCTTATCCCTTAACGTTACACCTATCATTCTTCTTTCCATAGCTCGTTGTGTCGTCCTCAATTTGAGTAGAACCCTTTTCGTAAGCCTCCAGGTTTCTGCCCCGTAGGTGAGTACTGGTAAGACACAGCTATTATACACTTTTCTCTTGAGGGATAATGGCAACCTGCTGTTCATGATCTGAGAATGCCTGCCAAACGCACCCCAGCCCATTCTTATTCTTCTGATTATTTCTGTCTCATGATCCGGATCCGCAGTCACTACCTGCCCTAAGTAGACGTATTCCCTTACGACTTCCAGTGCCTCGCTGCCTATTGTAAACTGCTGTTCTCTTCCGAGACTGTTAAACATTACTTTAGTTTTCTGCAGATTAATTTTTAGACCCACTCTTCTGCTTTGCCTATCCAGGTCAGTGAGCATGCATTGCAGTTGGTCCCCTGAGTTACTAAGCAAGGAAATATCATCAGCGAATCGCAAGTTACTAAGGTATTCTCCATTAACTTTTATCCCCATTTCTTCCCAATCCAGGTCTCTGAATACCTCCTGTAAACACGATGTGAATAGCATTGGAGAGATCGTATCTCCCTGCCTGACGCCTTTCTTTATTGGGATTTTGTTGCTTTCTTTATGGAGGACTACGGTGGCTGTGGAGCCGCTATACATATTTTTCAGTATTTTTACATATGGCTCGTCTACACCCTGATTCCGTAATGCCTCCATGACTGCTGAGGTTTCGACAGAATCAAATGCCTTCTCGTAATCAGTGAAAGCTATATGTAAGGGTTGGTTATATTCCGCACATTTCTCTATCACCTGATTAATAGTATGAATATGATCTATTGTTGAGTAGCTTTTACGGAATCCTGCCTGGTCCTTTGCTTGACAGAAGTCTAAGGTGTTCCTGATTCTATTTACGATTTCCTTAGTAAATAGTTTGTAGGCAACGGACAGTAAGCTGATCGGTCTATAATTTTTCAAGTCTTTGGCGTCCCCTTTCTTATGGATTAGAATTATGTTAGCGTTTTTCCAAGATTCCGGTACGCTCGACGTTATGAGGCATTGCGTATACAGGGTGGCCAGTTTCTCTAGAACAATCTGCCCACCATCTTTCAATAAATCTGCTGTTACCTGATCCTCCCCAGCTGCCTTCCCCCTTTGCATATCTCCCAAGGCTTTCTTTACTTCTTCCGGCATTACCTGTGGGATTTCGAATTCCTCTAGACTATTTTCGCTTCCATTATCGTTGTGGGTGGCACTGGTACTGTATAAATCTCTATAGAACTCCTCAGCCACTTGTACTATCTCATCCATATTAGTAATGATATTGCCGGCTTTGTCTCTTAACCGATATTTACCGATAATTACCGATGTTACCGAATTACCGATTTACCGATAATTACCGATATACACCGCAGTATAACTTTCCACGGCACGTTTCTAAGGCAACGCCGCATTCACTAGAGGCGATTTTGTCCCGTTTTGAAGGAATGGACTCGTGGCTGAGTGGTAGCGTCTCCGTCTCACACACCGGAGACCCTGGTTCGATTCCCAGCAGTCCTTCTTGCAAGATGTTTTTTATTCATGAAGTGCCTTCTGGGATTTATCGCTCATGACCAACGCCGCGGACGCCGACACCGACGACACCGGCTTTTCTGCGACACGAGCTCCTTAAGCTGTCGCGTTAAAAGCTAGCGAGATTAGAGGCAAGTATATGTTCTAACATCTTACATGGAATGGAAGTAAGCGAGATAGGGCGGTAGTTATATGGAGAATGCTTGTCACCTGACTTATGGAGTGGGATCACCTTTCCAATCTTCCATTCAGCAGGCAAAGAACCCTTATCTAGCGACTGTTGGAATATCATTGCTAGGAAAATTGGAGTAACAGCTAGTGCTTTTCGAAAATTTCGCAATTATTAAATCGTGTCCTGGAGCCTAAGACAGCTTTAAAGATGCGATAATTGGTATGATGCCTGTTGGTTCAATGATTATGGGAAACAATGCTTGGTAATCGTAGTCGTGCGTGGATGGAAGAGTAATGTGTGTATAGTTGATGAAAACTTGTGAATGAAAACATCATTAAGTGCGGACGCACATTCATTGGTTGGAATAATATTTCCAGAGTTGTCGATTAAAGTTATCATGTTATCCGCCTTGGGGTTAATGACGCGCCAGAATTTCTTGGTGTCGGTTTTAAACATTGATGGCAAGGTATTGCCAAGAAAGTGATCCTTGGCTTTTTTAAGTGCGGCTACATACTCATCTGCCAGAAGTTTGTATTTTGTCCACCGGTTTACGCTAGGTGAAAGTTTGGCTAATTTGTGCAGGCGTTTCTTATTATTAGATAGGCGCTTAAGAAGGATATTATACCAAGGGGCGTTTAGATTACATGCAAGGGTGCGCAGTGAGATGTATTTATCTGTTAGTTCAGCAATTTTTGTAGCAAACCTATTCCAGTTGGTCTGAACGCTACGGCTGTCGAAGTTGTTTAAAAACACGTCTAGAAATGAGATCATTCGGCGTTCATGACTTCAAAAATTTTTTTCGCGTAATCTCGAAAAGATTTGAATTTTTTGCGGGTTTTGGTCGCAAAATACTTATGTCAAACGAAAGTGCCGAATGGTCGCTCAAGCCGGGTAAATAGGTGATGTCGGAAACCAGGTCACGCGGCGATGTTAATACAAGGTCAAGTGTGTTCTCAATAGATTGGGTAGTTCGCGTGGGTTGAGTAACAAGTTACGAAAGTGAAAAGACAGAGCACATGTCTAAGAACTCATTGGCTAATGAAGAAAAAGGGTGTAAAGTTGGAGGTTCAGTGTTCCATATTATGTTCGGTAGAGTAAAATCGCCAAGCAAAAATAAAGGTAATGTAGGATGGCGGGATGTAACAATGTTAATGATATCAAGCATCTCATTTACGAAATTAGAAGAATAAGTGCGGGGGGGGGGGCGGTAACAAACACCGAAGATTATCTTCTGGCGATTTATTTCAATGATGGCCCAAACCGTTTCGAGGTCAGTATTGACATGAATGCACTGAGATGGGAAATCTTTAGAAATGGCTAAGAGCACGCCGCCTCCCTGACGCGTTGTACGGCCACAAAGATACAGTGAAAAATGGTGCGCAGTTTGAAGAATTTTGTTATCTTCAATCTGTGAATGTAGCCACACTTCGGTAAGCACAAAAGTGTCGACATTGCAAGTCTCCAAGGCAGATGTTAAGGAAGTGCGCTTATTTATGATGCTTCGAATATTAGTAAAGAACACAGATACGATGCATGATTCTCGTCTACATCCCCTCACATTTTCTAAACTGGGCATGTGCTGGGAATTGACATGCCGGCCGTTATCTCGTGGTTCATATGGCGCATGCTCGCTGACGGTGTCTGTTGCCGTGTCATAGACGAGCTCTTTTTTATTCATTATTAGGTTGGTGTACCTTAAATGGAAAGGGCATGGTTGGGGCTGGCTTTTAGCGTACTCAATTAGTTTTTTACGGACGTGACGGGTGGCGGGTGAAAAATCTTTGGAGATAGAAATATCCTTTTGTTTCAGCTGTGTGCGCATGGAAAGTACTTTGTCTTTTATTCTCGTGCTGGTGAACTTAAATACAATTGGGCGACACTTACTAGGCGTGTAGTGACTAATGCGATGAGCACGTTCAATTGCCGTGTCAGACAGGCTGTCGATTACGCCGGTTAGTGCTTCTCTTATGCGTGATTCAGACTGTTCCCACTACTCGCGAGAGTCACGGATGCCATGAAATATGAGGTTATTGCGTCGCGATCTGTCCTCAATTTCGTCAACGCGTAGTAGTAAAGAGTCAAGCCGAGTTGTTTGGGCTTGAGCCGGCGCCTGAATGCCAGTCATTTTGGTGACACACCCCTGATCTCAACTCGAAGGAGGATCACGCGGAACAATTGCCGGCTATGTATGCCAGGCTAACACCGCCTGCTTCAACATCACCATCACCACCACCACCACCACCATCATCGAGATGGTCTAAAACATTTGTTTTTTCTTCAAGGTTGTCCAATCTTTTCTGGATACATTCCATTTTGGTCTCGATGTTCTTCTGACCGACCTTAATAGCCTTGACGTCGTTAACCAAATCGGCCTGGCCCTTAGCAGATTGTACAGAACGAGCCTGAAAGTCTTTTAACAGCCGGAAAAGAACTTCCGTCTGCTCAGAAGGATTTGAGGGCAAATTCTGCAGCTCAAGTAATGCCTCAGTACGCGTAGTAGGACCCGGATTAGTTTCCACGTCACCTGAGCGCATTAACAGCAACGCCATAGAGAAACAATCTCCGACAATTTCACAGAACACGTGTTGGCATGGAAGCAATAGCAAAAATGGGTCGTCACTTTTCTTAGCATGAAGCGGAAAGTTTTTACAGACCTGCGAAGTGGAAAGGTGCGCTGTATGGGCCATGGTGCTCCAAATGCTGCTTCCGTGCCAACTAAGCGTACTGACGCTGGGAAAGCCGCTTAAGTTGCCACTGCGATGTGACGACACAGTTGACGACGAAGGTGCGCAGAAGGCTGGGCGCAGTAGTTGAAGTGGGTCGATGTGGATATAGTTGCCGGTCTGCTGGTCGATTGTGGCCTTGCTTGATAGTAGTAGTGGTTGCGAAGAATCATACTCCGAATACGCTGTGCACGGACACAGCAGCAGCAAGAGCGCGAAGATCACCTGCGAAGTGGAAAGGAGCACTGTATGAGCCATGGTGCTCCAAACGCTGCTTCCGTGCCAACTGATAACAAATCTGCATAGACATGTGTCTCGTACCCTCAACACTGAACTGTGCCAATGAGCAAATTAAAGGCCCGCGACAAAGCAGTGGTAAAATAACAATTGTGGACAAGTAAAAAGCAATATCGTGAAAAATTTTTCATGTTTGGTTCTTTGAAATAACGATTCGTATAATTTCCGGCTAAAGGAGGCTGACAGCGTGAAGCATATCATTTTTGGTGATGTATACTTCCTTGTTATTCTTATGCCCAGTCGGTCAATACACTGGAAGTAAATCCATCATAGCAAAGCAACTCAAGAATCTGCACTACGGAAGCTCCGAACCAGCATTTCGTAAAATGTAGAAAAAAAATTATTATTTATAATTTTTTAAAATTTTAGCACATAATAATGGTACAGTAAATGTGAAGACACGTGTTCCTAGCACTATAAGCAGAAAAAAAACAGTGCCGGCGTTGAGTAGTTCAGCTACTGCATTCACTGGTACGCGGCGCGAGCTATTCCAAAGAAATGAATTATTCAGAAGCTATACGCAAACATTTACTTAGTGTGGGATCGCTTCAGCCTTGCTGCATCAAGGAGATCTTTGCACACGCGCACTCCTGCAGCTACCGGCACACAGATTCTTTTTTTATTTGAATCTCTGTCGGACAAAGTTCGATATAGCAGTGACGAAACCCTCGTTCAAGGTCTTTCGCAAGACCCCTTACCAAGCACTACGCAACTAGGAACCACCATCAATCTCATGGCTCATGTCCTTGCTGCGACGTTTCATTAGGGCCGCACTTTTCGATCAGTATCCAGTTTGCGGCTTGAAGAAGCTGCTCAAGAAATTGCACCGCTGACAAAAAAAAAAGAAAGTGCGTACGAGGAAAGAATAAACAGCATCGCTTTGCATGATCGCTTCAATGGCCTGACTGCTCTTGCATTCCTGCAGAACTTCGCGTTAAGGTTGTGCCGTAATCTTTCACATCTTTATTTTGTGTGTAGGGCCTCGTAACTGTTCGTTTTTCGGACCCCGTTGGCGATTTGGGACCATCAAAAAAAGGTATGTGCAAGTGAAACCTACCAGCAGAAGAAAATGACTGATTTACGGCCACAAGGTCACTGTGTCGTAAGGACAAATACATAAAGGTAGTCTAAGACACGGGTGTTGCGCTGCATTTTCACCATTTTACAACAGAAAACGCATGTTCTCAAACAGCCTCCCATGGCGGATGCAACTGCTCGCCTAAACACGGGCCACGCATTTCTGGGTCATGAGAAAAAGGTCGAATGTTTCTAAGGAAAATAACATATTTTGGTATTCCAGCAATTTTTTGTATTACTAATTCCAGCAGACAGCAAACTGACAACTAAAGCAGAATTTACAATATACCATAAGAGAAGAAGTTTGTTGCACCAGGTATCACTACTTTTTTGTAAAACAAAGCTGCCGACATCAAAAAAAAAAGAAAAAGAAAGCGTTTCTCGTTTGGTACGCATTGCACACTCCCTAAATAGCCCTGAATAAGTAGATTTCCTCAGCGTTATACGAAACATCCCTTTGAAATCATTAGAAGCGCACCTAAACGTTCAATGCATCTATCCAGCTTTGTTCTTTGAAGCAAGCAGCCTAGCCAACTAACGGCTGTCTCTTTTCAGGATGGCCAGCAGACATTTTAAGGAATGTGGTCGAAAGTGCGCGTTTGCTGATTCACTCGAAGCGTTGGCTCGCCACTCCAGTGTAGAATTATTTCGTTATCCAGGTTCACTGACAATATTTGACAATCACCTGTACGTGCATAGATTCGGGAGCAATTAACTCAGTTTTATGTATTTCACGCAATCAAGGAGTGTGGGAGACGTGACGCAGAAAAACAATACTGAGAAGTGAACGCTTCGATTAGGTCGAATATTTTGTTTTCCGCGCAGAATTGGTCTCAAGGGCGTTTATTGACTCTCAGTTGCGCTTCCTAGCCTGGCAATGAAATAAAGCACTAGAGAAAAAGTCACCTCTTTCAAGAACGGTGAAATAACAAGACATTACTGTGTGACTATTTTCCGCCTTTTCTTGTCAAGAAAGGTAACGGTGAATACCAGCAAATATCAACAACTGAATACCAAACAAGGTGGGATGGTAATAAGATTGTTTTACACAGCATTTTCATTTCTTTGATCTTATTTATTTACAAATGCTGCAGCCAAATTGGGGATATCGCAATTATTCAGAGTGACGCTCTGAATAATTTCCCGTTTCATTTGAAGCACAGAATAGTTACAACGTGATCCCATACGGAATCAAAATAGTTCATGGACTGAAAGCACCCACGAACAATGACCAATGAAGAGCCTAACAGCTAGAAGCGGAGCTAGGAAACATGGCCACATTACAGAGTCCGCAAAAGTTATCCAGATCATTCTAATTTAGATAGAACGCTGCTTTAAACTTCAGGACACCAAGAAGCAATAAAATTGCGCTATGGTTGTTTCGCGGACGGCCATATTGGCACGGTGTTACAGTGGAACCAGGGGTATAACGCCTCTACGTACATATGAATTATACGGCCTGTCAGAAGATTGCATGCCTCTCAAAAAATTATCCCGCTTTCGAAATACACATGCTATAATCTTACACTAATACAGCTTCCGTTATGCACCACAGTTTTAGGAGTACCCTTCAGTAACCTTACAGCCACTCCTTACTATAGTCTTGGGCTAAACCATGTCCGACGTTGAATTAGACTTCAAACGGTGCATCAAAAAAAAATGACATCTTGCATGGTGCGGAGAATGGTGTTTATCGTTCTATGATGACATGAGGCTTGCTTCACTCTAATCGTGTTTTTTATTCTTTTTTATGGGAGAGTTGAAATGACCACTCAAACGTAACAAATAGTTTGTGCGCTGCCTACTAGGCTAACTCGCTCACTCTCATTCAACTGGCATATAAGCGGAACTCGTATTTTTCTAACCTTCCATTTCATTTTCCATGCTACGTTTCGTAATCATTCATAACACCGAGTGGCCGATACCAGTGATACCAACGACAAGGACGAAAACAACGGCACGAAAACACGACAATCTGACGATCGACAAAACGACGCTAAGACATCGATGGCGATGCCGATGATGGCACTGAGACACTACGGGCCAGAGATCAAATTCTGACTGAGGATAGAAAAAGTTGTCTATATCGGGGGCTGTGTAGAAATCATGATAACGATGAGCGTGGCGGTGAGCGCTGTAGACACCACGAAAACTGGATTCAGCAACCTGGATATTTAGGTCCCCGGCAATGATCGAGCCAGCGGTATCTTACCGGGCGTGCTAGCACGCACCCCTGTCCCTGCTCTGCTCATGCGCTTCCCATAATCTGCAGCCCCTGGCTGCTTTTACTGGTTTGCTGTCAGATGCCTTTTTACTCTCAGATGTAATTTTTACCTGGTAAGAACCCTTGCATTCGGAACACCGTGAAGAGCACACCGAGACAAAAAGTAGGATGAACACTCGAAAATGCGCTGTCTTTAGGCATTATAAAGCTGCCTGAGGAGAGGCAACCTTAACTAAGCCTTACCATACCTGATTCCAGCCTAGCTTTCTGGTCCTTGTTTACCTTCGCGTACTCTGTTGAAGCGTGGAACAGAGGACCCGAGAAAAGGCAGGTAATTACACTTGCTTGCAAGCATGAACTTCCGCACTAAGGCAAATGGCAAAAAGAAAGAAACTATGTATATTTTCTGCACTTTTTTTCGCGTTTAGCTTCTTTTCACAGGAATGCCAACACGATCCAGGAGCTCTTCCGCCGTCTTCACTGTCGCTCAGCCGACGCATGGCTCTACCTGCGGCCTTTGCTCCACTGCTTTTTATGGTGCGCCCCACTTAAGCTCTTGTTCCTCCCGAGAAATCCGGATGCCTCGTAGCTAAAAGTATTCGTGCTATGCAGAATCATTTTCACGAGAGCGATCAAAGAGGCCGGCGCAGGCAAAGTCACCGGATGCAAGTGAATTCGGACGCAATTAATGTCAGGTGTCGCACTGCAATGACAATTATATGGTTGAAACAAATATAACAATTGTGACTCGGCAAAGAAAAAGGTGATAAAAGTGGCCCTTCTTTATGTAGTATATCGTCCTTATCTGGTGAATTTGATAGTGTCTTGGTCGAGGCTATCTAGTAACTTGACGCTAACTGCCGCTAGTTGCAGTAGTGTGTTCGTCGTAACATTCTGGCGTGAATGCATGGAGCTTGGAAGATAAAACATGAAGCGCTGCTCTATTATGACAACAGGAACTACAGGCCTGACTGTTAAGCTAGGGGTTGATGTGGCAACGTAGAGCGAAATTGACTAAAGCGAACCCTCAAGCGCGCACCTAAAGAATGCACACTGACCGCCTACAAAAGCTTGGTAAGACCAATACTCGGAAACCCATCCACTGTCTCGTCCCCTCACCATATCTGCGATCTACATAACATTGAATAAGCGCAAAAGAAAGCAGTTTAATTTATTTTTCAGCGCTATGACCACCTCCTCCCCCCTTCCTCTTATGCAGCCAAGCTATCACTTCCTCCGCTAGCAATCAAACGTGAACGCAAGCGCATCATCCTCCTGCACAAGACAGTTAGTAAATACTCCGGCACAAAATTACGGACTGTTTTCACAAGTTAAACAGCGGCCCGTACCAGACGGACCCATTCCTTGAGCATTGTTCCCCTTAAGCCCTCCCCGGATTCCTTTGGGTTTTCCTTCTTCCCCACCACCACTGAACTTTTGAGATAACTTTGAAGTGTCCTTGCATGAATTGCCTCGTGATCAATTTGTTATTCAGTTTACCAATTACGTTTGCGAATCTTTCTTCGTTTTCAACACTTAGGTACTCACTGCTGCGATGCCTTGCTTACGCAAAATGTTAGTATTTGTAAATAAATAAATAAATAAATATATAAATAAATTATAACGCAACATACGTCTCAACGCGCTCGCTTGCCCGCGAGGTATTCATAACTCAAAGAACGCTCAGCAGCATTTAATTGGACATTAGGCCACCCAAAATCCCTAGTTTCAGCTTGGCCCATCCCCAAATGTAAGTTGGACCACCCTCAAATTTCTGCTTGGCCCATCTCCAAATTTAACTTGACCAACCTCCAGATTTAAACTTGGCCCATCCCAAATTTACCTTGGTCCAATCCGAAATTTAATTTGTGCCACCCTCAAATTTCAACTTGGCCCATTCTCTAATTTAAGTTGGCCCATCCCATAATTTAAGTTGGCCCTCCCCCAACTTCAGCTAGCCCTCCCTCAATATTCAACATGGCCCTACCCAGAATTTTGGTTCGCCCACGTTGAAATGTGAAGTTGGCCTACCCCCTAATTTAGGCCGGCCCACTCCACATTTCATGTTGGCGCACCCACAAATTTTAAACTGGCCTACTTCGAATTTGAAGTTGCCACAATTCCAAATGTCAAGTTGACCTACCCTCAAATTTCAGTTGGCCCTCCCCTACTATAATCTTCCCCGTGTATTTTCTAAGGATCTCTATGTATCTCTGTGGGTATCCTTTTTATTTTATATTGTTGCTAGAAATCGTTTCTTATCGCTTAAAAGCTACCAGTGATCTACATTTAGACTATCATAACGATTAAACGTCTTAACTTCAAATTACACAGTTTGGTTTAGATACAAGGCGTTACACTTTTCTTGTAGAAGGACTAGGGAGCTCACCAAAGAAGGATTACGCATCAAAAATCGGCGGATCCCGCACACTGCGCGAATCGCCGTAATTGAAGCTTGGCATGTTCTCTGCCTTGATTGACAATAATTAGCGGTGAGGGTGGCGACGAATGTGTCACTTCCTGAGCGTTTACCGCAATATGAGGTTAGTGAGCTGATGTTATACGTTACGCTGCGTGCACCACTGCTGTTTGTCTGCGTAGTCCACAGACTTGGAGACGTGTTTGCTTGAGGCGCTGCTGGGCGTCATTATTCATGTCTGAGAGGGTTGAGCATTATCATTGGCTCACGCGGAACATCGCATACTGGCAGAAGTGTTGAACTTTATTGAGTTATGGGAGCTGTCGGTAATTCAAAAAATATAATTGTATGTAGAGTTTATTTACATACAATTGCGCGGTTTTGCACCTCGGTTCGCTTCGTAGCGGAAACGCCCCTGCGCCGCGGGGCACTTTTTTGAGGCTTGGGTGTCCTCGTCGCTTAGTGCACGCTTTAGAGCCAGCTTGCTGGCGCGTGTTTACGTGCTCCTTGTGCATACGTGGCCAGCACGCTGGCCACCACACTCTAGGATACCTGAGCTTTAAAAAATCAACGCAAAAGATTATCTGTCAAACTTTCTTCACCAGATGAGCCCTGCAATAAACCCTCCTATAACAGTCGGCAGTCGATTTGGCGGCGCTGCAGTTGAAACTGACGGGCGAAGACCCCTAAAAAGAAGCCACAACTTACAACGCAAAGAAAAGACGCAAGCCTGCCTATAGAGCCGTCTGCCGCCTCTGCGAGCTCACCCTCCCAAAGTTGCTAAACAGACCGCGCCGCCTACTAAGACGCAGCCTGTTGGAGATAAGCAGGTGGAAATGACACCGCGGAAGCGCCCGCAGACGCGGAGAAGCTAGTAGCCTTACGGATAAACACCTGCCTCCTTTGCATTGGCGCACCCAACCGAACGAACCGGTAGGGTGCGGCGATACGATGAGTTCCCTCATTTGCATTGCAGAACACAGGGGAGCGTTGCCCACTCAAGGCTCTGTTCCTTTCGTGCGTTTTATTTTTCACCGTTGCGTGCGCAGGCGGTATCTTCAAAGCTAAACCAATCATCCTGTCACCTCACATTTCGACTCCCTACCTCTCGTTTTATTTTTCTGCAAGAAAAGAAAGACGAACACCATAGAGTGCACTAGTCAGCGTTTGTTCTTTTTATATCTAAGAGATCACCTGGATTTCTTGCGTTATATTTATTCGTAGAACACGGCTCATGCGATATGTCTGAGCATTTTTCAAATTACGGTTCTCTTTAACGAAACATATTAACGGACTCACAATAAAGTGCGGCGGAACTATACCTCCATTCTTTTCGCCTAAACATACCTTAAAAGTGGGAACAAATGGCATTGCTGCACTATGTGGTGACAGTGCACCAGTTTGGTATTTTGCGAGAAAATTGTCATGCACAAAATGCGATCAAAAATAATTAATCAAATGTTAGGCAGGTAATCAGTTTTTTTTCTACTGGCTGATCCAAGAAGACATAATGGTGGTTCCGTGGCTATAACCACGGTAAATATAGTATGCCATGATTCTCAGCTACAAGAACCTTCTCCCACAGGATGTAAGGCTAGAAACACCGGTGTAACTGGCCACTGTGACTCAGTGGCTATGAGCCCTTAGCCATTTACAAATGAACGTATCCTGCAATACCATTAGTTTTACAGGACTTTCGTCAAGTTTTTGTAGGTTGTCGAAAAATACAACGGCAGTTTTTTGTCCATAATCATCACAGGGATCGTTGTCAGAGTGTCACATATAATGCAGTTTTTGAAAACGTATTCTTCTACCTGCAAGTATGTGTCTACGTCTACCTTGCGCACAACCTTTGCGTAAAGTAAACATCTCGCAAAGTTTGCGCCGCGACATATTTCGTTTTGTTCAGTGTGCACTTGTTAAAATGCCCCTTGGCATAGCCATATGATGTGAGGTTCGGGGTAAATACTAATGAACATGACGTTCAAGTTGATGGGACCAATAATGAACAACTTGCTTTCGGCAACTGGCGTCGGCCGTCCATAACCCATCACATAGGCATTATTCGGTTTAGCTGGCATGCTTACGGTTATCCGGAGGCACCAACAGCCCTTATTGGAAATGTGAGCGTACCTGAACACATTGTTTGACCCCGTTGGTGGACTGAGTGGATTGGTGACCGTCCATATCGGATGTGCACCGCCACGAACACGCTCCATTCATTTCTCAATCCCGCGTGCAATCTGCCACTGTAGAACTTATCGAAACTGCTGCACGACTTCCTCAGTAAGAAGCGCCAAGAGATTATTTTATTAGTGATCAAAGCTATAGAGTGCATCGCAACCGGTGCAAACACGTACATCTAAGTTGTGTATTACGCTATGATTTATGTGCGTTACCACCATTTGCCTTATTTCCCGCAGCAGTGAGCCATTTAAGCGACATAAGGAAGCCTGAAAGGATTTGGATTGCAGCGCGAGGCAATGGGAAGAAAAAAAATGTGCCTATGCACAGTCCCCTGAGCTGTAATCGTCCTGGGGCCCTTGTCATCCACGGCAATGTTGGTGACACTGTTCACGAAGACACTATTGCCAGCAGCTCTGTCATAACGAAGAGAGTACACATTTGGAAACACAAGGAGGAGTCGGCTACATACAAGCTAAAAGCACATTCTCAGCCTCATTGCACCAGTGTCCTCTAAAACTTGTTCCCGCATACATTCCAGTGATCAAATCCTAAATGCGGCTTCTTATTTTCTTATTTGTGACGGATGCGTAAAGGGTTTTGCCCGTGAGCGTAATGATGAGACGAAACAGTTGCCACAACTTTCACGCAGTAAGTGCTCGTTTTCGCTGGCTAGTGAAGCGCAGCGTCCGCTGTGTTTACCATAAAATGTGCTTGCCTGGTATTCGTGTGTAAGTAGACTTGCTGCACTGTCTAATCGTATTTCCACATTGCATTGTGGCGTAAATCAGTGCTGTCTGCCGCAGTATTGCATGTATGTGCCAAGTACGTGCTATGTTACATGTGTTCATGAACTGAGCCGTCGCGTTGACGCTAGTGCGCAAAATTCACTAGCTCGGGTAACGTGCGCTAAATCTGACAGAGAGGATGTCTATATGAGGTTTTGGCCTCTGCAGGCGCTGATGTGATAGCCTTACTAAGGAATGTGCGTTGTGGCTTTGTTGCGGTTATTGTTAAACGAAAAAAGCAAGGATTAGCGCCCTGAAACAGCTGCAGTGGGTTATAACAGAAGCCGTAGTGGAGAGGTTGGGAATAATTTTCACCATCTCGAGTTTTTTAACACGTACGGAAAGCGAGTTGCACAAGTGTTTTGAATTACGCTCTCCTCAGAGGGCGGCAGCTGTGACCGTGAAGGGAGGAACTGAGGTTGTGTTTAGCAGCATAGCCCAATAGTTACTGTTCAATCGTGACGAATACTTTGTTTAATGGAAAGAAAATTCCGAAAAATACGAAGAGTAGCGTTTTTTACACGCCATTTTACCTTGTTGGTACCCACACATGCCACTGCACATCATTTATACATTGGGCCTTCTGTCTACCCATCTGGCCCAAAGAAAATGAAGCGGCTACAATTCAAGAGGAGTCTGAGCAACTGGCTGGATTTCAGTGAGTCGCAGGAGCCATTTATTGCACACACGTTCGAAATGAAGCACCCAGTGATCAGGAATATGTGTACGTCAATAGGCACTTCTATCATTCCGCTAGGTGCAACATAACTGATGTGGTCATTAAGTGGAGAGGGAGTGTGCAGGATTCCCGCATGATTTCTGAGTTGGGTTATTGCACCACTTCATAGAAAAAAGAATCAGCGGGTTGCGTCCCAGGGAGAGTGAGTACCGGTGCAAACCATGGCTAATGACATCGTTCCACCCTCCGGACACGCCAGTCAAGATGTGGTTCAGCGGCCCGCGTGATACAACAAGGGAAGTGGTGGAAAGGTGAGTTCTTTGTAGCTTAGTATGGCTACTCCTTTTCTGTTTAGTTTACATAGGTAACTGAATGGTACTAGCGTGATAAAAATAGTCAATTATCAGATTATGAAAACTATAATTCACCATGAAGCGAAGAAAGGTTTTATTTAATAATAAAACATTCGTCAGGAATAGCGAGCGCCTCGTGAATTAAACATACACCTTACGTGGTAGAATTTCCCAGAACAGTAATAGTGGTTATTTATGTTACATTAGAGACATATGTGGCATTGAAATTTTAAATGTAGCCACAGAAGAAGGCCATGCAAGCGCTTTTGCGCTTCTTGCGATCTACCGGCCTGTGTGAACGACTTTTACTGGAACGCCTTTTGTGTGTGTGTCTCCATGTGAGCGCGTTCCTTTTTTTTGCTTTTTCCTCTCTCTCATCTTTCTAACCCCTATCCCCCCTCCCCAGTGTAGGGTAGCAAACCGGAGATTCATATCTGGTTAACCTCCCTGCTTTTCCTCTTCATTCTCTCTACTACTGCCTAAATGTAGCGTTTATTTCCCACATAGCCCGCTATGCTATAATGTGCATGACAATATTCAAAAATATATTATGAATGCCTCCATCTCCATCGGATTCAATTCTTTATCACACACTGCAATCAGTAAGGTTTCGCACTCAGGAGCGCCTAGAAGTATTTGTCCCCTTCAACATTTTATTTAAAAAATATGCATGTTTCTTCTTTTGCCTCTTCAAGGGTCTGCGTTGCTTTTTAAGGCAGCGCGTTAGCTTCTCAATACTAATTAATGAATTTTACTCCCTTTACACCCGCCGTGGTTGCTTAGTGGCTATGGTGTTAGACTGCTAAGCACGAAGTCACGTGATCGAACTACCACCACAGCGACCACATTTTGATGAGGGCGAAATGCGAAAAACATCCGTGTACTTAGACTGAGGTGCACGTTGACGCACTCAGGGTGGTTCAACTTCCCGGAGTCCCCCAGTATACGGCGTGCCTTATAATCAGATCGTGGTTTTGGCATACAAAGCATCATAATATAATTTTAATTTTAACTTTATTTAGAAGAATAGTCCAGCTAAAGCGGCAATTCCACTGCCTGCATGGGGAACTGAGGATACATCTGCGTCACTGCGGCACCATCATCGCCGCGTGCTGTGGGCTACATAACGTAGCAAAACATTACAGCTACGTAAACGGATCCAATGGTGTCCCGCGGCCGGAAGTGCCAGTGGAGCCATGCGTCATGGAAGATGACGATGGTGTCGTGGTACGCAATTGGAATGTGCAGAAACATTTGACCTAATGTACGTACAGTTATTGTTCCACATTATTTTAATAATTTTGCAATTGGTATCGTTCCTGACTAATTGTGTGCTGTCGCTGTGCACGATGGGTTATACTTTACCGCACCAATTTTCCACGAGTAAGAAAGAGAATATCAGTACGAATATACGTATACGTTTATAAAAACACTTGCTATTTCAACAGTCATGATTATGGGGCATCAATAACCTCATAACTGATGTGAGCACACACTGCCATTCCGGGGCAATTCATGGGCATAAAGCGAAAAAGCATCTTTCAGAATGGATGATACATAACAAATCGTATTGGTTTAGCGCTTGCTGGCCGACAAGCAAATGTTCGTAAAGCAATGCATTCCGGCAAGCGCGTTATGTTGAATTGATACTACAAACCAAGTTCAACAAACGTAATTAGCTAAGATCAGACACTCATGTGTATACTTATTCGCGAAAATAATAATAATACTGTTATTTACAAGTGAAAGCTTACATATGTAAATGGTGCCCTAGAGCATCAGTTATATATGACGTCATTGAATATACACCATTAAACGTGCGAGAAGATCGAGTGTTTAGTGTCTATGCATACGCTCGTACAAGACTGTTCGTACTGTATGTGCAATGTCATTTACTAATCAGCAGGCTACATTTCCTTATTTTATGTCCATCTCAAGGTGTTGTCTTCTTAGTTTTAGAATTTTCAATTCAGCCTCATGTTTTCATTCGTGCATTTAAAGAGCTTCTTTGTAATATTTACTTTGCCTCATGCTTACCTTCTTGTGCTCTTCAAGTGCATCTTCCATGTGTGCTGTCAAGTTAATGACAGCATCTGCTGCTTCTGTTGTTTTTTTTGGAGATACTCCGGACGTGCTTGGAGCTGCTCAGCTTCGCCTGAATATTTTTCTCATTTAGAGCGAGCACTAGTTCAAACCGAGAATGCTAGTTTTCCGTGCTGCGGCTTCCTGTTTCTCTCATTACTGCTCGCTGTCGCCCTTGTTGTGATGGTTGGTGCACCATTGCGTTGGTTCTTTTTTTTTGCAGCTTCTGCTGTCCCTGCCACTCTCCCTGGCGTGGCCTTTGCTGATGAATCTGTCGCTCCACCTGCTCCTGTGGCTCTTCTGACAGCTGCCCTGGCTGTTTTGATTCTTGCTGGGACTGCTGTGACTGGTGACGTGAGTCTTGCTCGCTGGGAATAAATGACGGTGAATGGGGCATTTCAAAGACGTCGTGCCACTGGTGTGGCAAGCCGTGCAATGGCGGCGGCAATTCTTCTTCCATCTCCTGCAAGGTACCAAAACATGCGCAGAAGGTGAACGTTGGCGCAGCTGCGCCTTGTTCTTCGATGATGTGAGCGTCGTCCCAATTGTAAATATCTGTGCCTTGAAACACCTTACGTCCAGCGACTCCAGGTGATGAAACGCCAAAAACGCCGGGAAAACGCTGAACGTGGGGCAGCCTTGTCTCCGATCCTCGCACGTCGTTCCGATAAGATAGGCGCCAGAACGCAGAGGCGCCGGCACTTTTTGGAGCTGGTGGTTCCCCAGATATTCCCTAGCCCAAATGTTCCCTAGTCAACGACTAGTGAGCATTTAACACCGCGTTCTTAATTTCGTTATTATTGTCGTCATTAAATGTTCGTGCAAGCCGTCCCCGGCATCAACTGCGGCCCCTATTGCTCCCCCGCGAAAATCAGTGATATTTTTTAAGGTACAGTGCCGTAAGGCGCCACAGAGATATAATCTGGCATGACTGATTCAGCACCAGCGCTGCCTGCGCGAGAAAGCCTGCCCGACATACTTTTATACACTGGGATCACAAAATGTTGCGTCAGTGCCCGCTGCTTCACCTGTTTCCCCGCGCCGGCAGCCAACGTCTGAGCGTAACCTCGACCCCCCTCCGCAATGCCGGTGCGCTTAGGTACAAGTGCATACAACAAGCACAAAGAACCTCCTCCTCCGTAGTGCCTAGGGAGAGTCAGATATTCAAGGAGCAAAAGCCCCAGATTTTCTATCTCTCGCCCACTCTTACTCGCAGCTGCGCACAAACGTCGAGAGCCTCGGAAAACGCCACGCCCCGCCGTACTTACTAGCGATTGGAGAAATGCCGCGTGGGGCCCTCCCTTGTGTGCGCGAGAGCGAGCCTCGATCACCGGCTCACTCTCGCACGCATTCCCTCGTACATACAGAATATGGCGCACGGCTATGATTTTATCGCCCTTTGACTTTATAGGGAACCTTACGGTGATGCCGACGGCAGAAATGAACCCTGAGTGTGCATATAATTATTCGCAATAATAAAACGCTATCGCTGGGCGTATATGAAATTTGCTAGACAGACTGTATCCGCTAGAAAGTATATGAAATTTGCTGGAAAGTTATATCGCTGCTTTCAGTGCTATGTAAAACGTCTAGGCCTATGTATCTCTCTACTGGGACCTTTGTACCGAGTCCCTTTTCCCGTTATGATAGCATCACGGGCACCTACGGTGCCCCTACTGCTTTTACAAGAGAAAGTAACTAATCAGAGGATACCTCAGCATATCCAAAAGAAAGAATTTACGATATGAAAGGTACTACAGCAAGGCTTTAAATGTTAAGATCTGGTATGTTATCATGATTAGAAGATATGAGAAAGAATATGAAAAATAACACGGATATATTATAATAAGGACAAGAAGGCCTCTGCAAATGCATTAACCATGTAGTTCTGTGGCTTTCTGAAAGCATATCCCAGTGCACAGCAAATCGACCATAACTGTCAATTTGAGCATTGACGCTCTCAAAGTTGCAGCGACAATGTTTCACTTCTTAAACTGTTGTTTTAATGCATTGGCTACTTTGATATACCAGTGTGCTTCGACCAAAGGTCGTTTTCTGCAGCCCACATCTGTGCGCACGCTTTATGTAGCAGTTAAAGTTTCGATTGCACAAGGAACAGCTTAATAAGCTATTTCACACTTCGCAGCTCGAAGAGTTTCAGCTACTGTGACGTACAAATAGTGTTCGCTGGTTCTGTCTTATTTAGATTTCGTGTTGGTATGCAAACGTATCACACACACCATGTTGCGCACTGAGGTGCACTTCACTGGAAATGCTCCGCAGCGAACTCCTTAATATAAGAAAGGAAAACAAATTATCTTGTGATGTTCATTGAATCCAGTTTGTGAATAATAGGGTGACGCAAATGAGCTAGATTTGGTCAGAATCGTCATGTGTGCTGCATAGCGGTACGCAAATTGTATTTTATGCTGAAGACAGCGTACAATCGACCTCGACCATTTGTTTTGTGTTGGAGCTATGAGGTATTTTTGCTGCTAGAATTGTTTTGAAGCACCAACCATCATCTGTTCAGATACGTAAGGCTACCAAACGGAATGCTGTCTTGTTCATTTATATTAGGCTCAGTCGTTGCACATATTTACTGCAAAGTTGAAATGTAAATAATCAGCATCGTTTTGGGTTTCAATTGAAATAAATCTTCTAACCTTAAAGTAAGGCTGAGTAGAAGCCAACAAACAGGTTTTACACACCTACCGTAGGACTTGCCTAACTAATGGTCATGTACTGTTTTTTTTTCTTCTATGTCATGAGAAGACATAAAGCACTCAAGTTTCTTTTAGCGTCTAGGTGTACCAAGGGCAAGTGGTAGGAATTTCAAGACATATGCAGTAGCTTTATTTCCCATGCATTATATATATTAGGTGCGTCAAATTCTAGCATGAATTTACTGAGAAAATGAGTCAAATTAGCATAAAAAATTTTCGTACCAATCTTTCTAATGCACGCAATGCTACACTTTGACATTTTCCGTGCTCATACATATCGAAAAAAGAAATGATTAGTGCCTAGAGAATTCTCCCTCTGATGGAAAAAAACCATAATTTGCGAAAAAAATGTATAAGTATTTCTCGAGTGGGAGAACAATAAGTGCCTGGAAGCTTTTCCAAGGGAAACCATTCTTCTGCGTAATGACGTAACGGTAAAGCGATACACTCAGAGGAATATAAAGGGTTAACTCAAGTTTTATAAAATTTCCGCAGAATAGCTCGCAAAGGGAGAAAAAGAAAGACAAGAGCATGTAACAAAGTTTCAATGACGGATACGTATTTTGAGACAAAATCAAAAGCACAACATTGAAAAAAGACGATTCCTCTTATGATGCTTAAGAGCATCTTTATTTGTCTGAACCTTTTTCAAACAAGCTCATTTTCATAGTTTTCGATATTTACGAAGCTCTTTGCCACGAGTCAAGACAGCACCAGTACTTTAGCGCCACTGTACATGACGCTTGTCAGCACAGTTGGGCTTCAGTACAATAAGCGCGTACCACATTCGCGAGCTGAGAACAACAAGCCGGCCAGCTGCTGCTTGCGTGAGCAAACAGACGTACTGAAGGAAGAGAGAAAGAAATATCAGCCTTTCCCATCCCTCTTCTTCGCCTCCTTTGTTGGGTCACCGTTCCCAATGTTGGGCGTGCGTAATCTTCTGAACAATGCTAAGAGCGCTGGAAAAGACTACGGTGACTGACCATGTGGTTAGGTGTCCTTTTGCCGGCGCAGCTCAGGCTCTTTTGTTCCACCGGTGGCATCGCATTTGTAACCGCACTGTAACTGGAGAAAATGCTTTGTCCCTGCAGACCCTCTTGTGTGAGCCGTCATCCGCGTGCTCGTTGTATCAAACGGTGGGTTGGTAACCGTTACTTGTTAGTAACTCGAGGCACTCAAGCGAGGTCGTCTGCAGCTGGTTTGCACCCGCTTTATGACTCTATGGTAGAAATATTAGGTGGCCAAGAGGAGAAAAAGGCATATAAATAACTAAAGCCAGAAGCCAAGTGGGCCAAGTGGGTGACTACCATGTGACCCATCAACAAGATGTTTAAAATGAAGCAAGGAGAAATACGGCACAATAGAGTAACTACTTAGGATTATAGCCATGACATTGAATACTATTTCTTCATTTACAATAGATGAACTCAGTGTGATGTGCTGTGCTCAACCGTAACTGGTTAAGAAAGCGAATTCCTGTCCCCTCTAGCGCCCACCATCACTTTGTCACATTCCGCTAATTTCCATCGACTAAGGCATTGCGACCCGATTTAAAGAGTTGGGTATGAAAGAAACAAAGACGACTTGCAATATGCGAGAAATGGTAACGAAATACCTGGTAGCATACATGAAGAAAAGCTGTAGCTATACGGAGAAAGAACTTACGTAGAATTCTGGGGCCAATTTCACAAAGTTTTTGGTTCACAAGTTCTTTTTCCCATTGGGCAGATACCTTCGCTAATGATATGTACTGCGCTGCGATTGGATCGCGTTTGCTCTTACAAACCATTTTTGCCTAATGGCTTTGTTCGAACACATGCCCAGCCCTTTCAGTAAGTTCAGTTTGACCTTCCGCATAGTGCCGATTTCAAGACCTTGTGTTAGCGACAAGAAACTATGATAAATACATAAGCCTACAAAAGATGAATGCAAAGCTAGGCACCAGAAAACAGTTCTAACATCTAAAGATTTCGAAAGCATAACGAATATGCATCCACTTGTGGATAAGCCAAAGATGTCGATCCCGGCCATTGCGCCCGCATTACGATGGGGACGAAATGTGAAAACCCCATGTACTTAGATTTAGGTGCAGGGTAAGCAACCCCAGGTGGCAAAAATTTCCGAAGTCTTCCACTACGGCGTGCCTCATAATCAGAAAGTGGTTTTTGCACATAAAACCACATGATTTATAAACAAAATAAAAAAAGACGTTCAACGTCATCTTATTCATCAACAAACTTGACGAGTACGGCAAGATATCATGACAACATACAAATCCGAGATGCAAAGAGGTCACACCTTTGTCCTCTGCAATGCCACTAACGTACCAATAATGTACATTTTAAGAAAGTTAATTAAGGAATACTCTGTTTACTTCAAAGGAACAAGCTGCATTTACCTCAAGGCTGTTCATGTGGCTTTGAATAATATCCCGTATCGTCGCTATACTTTGATGGACGTTAGACTCAATAAACGTTGTGAAAGACAGCACTGTTCTGCAACGCTCCGCTTCCTTGTTCATGTCTCTTTTTGCGTTTTGTTCATACTTGTGCAGCGCCAAGATGACTAACCGTCCATTCTTCTGCCTCTCCCTTTAATAACAAAGTAGGTCACCATAACTGCGTATATAACAGTTTAACCACAGCATCATTCCATCTGGAACATTGGTTGCTTGGGTCTACCGAATCATAGAAAGTCGAAAGAAAAAGGAAAGTGCACTGCACATTGTTGTGTTGATAAAAATTATGAGGATCGAAGCCCAGTTGCTATCCACGAATGCGCTTAGTATGCTTCGTGAAGTGGTTATTTGCGGTATGGTGTTGCACTATGTGTTAAGAGTGACGAACCGCTCAGTACCATAGTTTACATGTACGTGGGTGACAACCGGATACTTCGAGTGCCGCTTCATCTAGCAGATTTTGGAACGGCGGGCAAGCTTCTTGTGGCTGCCAGAGGCACAGTGTCATAAAGAACACAGTATGCGTCTTCGACAAGCCTCAACGACAGGGCCTCGAAGCACTAGCTGTCACGAGGGAGGAATACGAGAACACTCCCGTTATTACCGGTTTCACTGGCACCAGCGGCAGCGGTACCAGTGCCGGTGGCGCTGTAGCACCAAATAATTTTCACCACTCTATCAGATTGCAGTATCTTCCGGATCAGTGGCCCGGCGAAAATTTTTAGACGCAGAAAATTGCGGTTACATGACAAAAAAACCTAGGCGCTTGAAAAACGCCAGTCCCTGAACCGTCACATGGAGCTCGTAACAACTGATATAACACGTAACACGTATGCGAACATGCAATTTAATAAATATGATCCAATTCACTCAATACGCATCGGTAAATTTGAAATGGTGTTTTCATTTTATTCAGCAGGGACAACATGTACGCATTTCATCCACCCTCAAACCTTTAGGAAAGTTGAACCTTACACTTGTTGCGAGACATATTCTTTCAACCACATTGCTAAACTGGGGCTGAGTAAATTGCAGACGAAACCTACCATTGAAGATCATCAACGTAGTCGAAATATTTTTAGGATTTTTTTATTATGAAGAATGGTTTTACTAATAATTATCTTAAACAGCAAATATGGATCCACTTTGGAGACTACGCCATCTTATGCAGTCAACGCCCTTCATTCGGCTTGAAGTCTTAGGTTGATGCATAGTAGTTTGTACTATTAACAGGTAAGTAAACCTTTCTCTCATCACAGAGTACTTGTGAAAAGTACGACGATTGGGAATATAAAAAGTAATTGATAACAATTAGGAACGCCCTTTTATTTTTAAGCGTTTAAACTTTGCTTGGATTTAGCGCCTAGATTATTTGAACAAAGCTTGAGCGATTATGAAGGATAAAAAGAGGAAATCCCCGGAGCACACCAATTTGAATCGTATTAACCCTAAAGCTATTCGTGCCGGGACTTGCACTTCAATGCGTTTCAGCAAATTTCAGGAAATCGTATTTAAAATGTCTCATATCGCAACTATGCTGCAGATTTCGAAACTGAAGCGAGTAGCATGATTGTAAGCCACTAAAACGCTGCAACACGCCTTCAGGCACAACTACTTTAGACGTGGGCTGCATGATTGAGAGTGCGCATTACGAAGGAAATGAAGGTAAAGGGGAACAGTTCAAGACACTTAAGCGCATACCTTAGGTTCATCGCTGAAAGTACCAGGTAAACTGAGTGAGGCATTACGGGCGCTTTCCACTGGAGTCGTTTACGCTCAGTTTCCCCGAAGCGCACTGGAACTTTTCTCTGCGGGGATGCTGGTTTGAAATTGCATTTCAATCACTTTGCTTACTTGTTCTATACCTCTTTAGTTTTTTTTTAGGACAGCTCAAGATTCATGCTTTTCATGTGCACATATGAAGCATGATGCAGGAATGAACATGCCGCGTAATTCCGTTTTTTGTATTATTAGTTGCCGCATCTTTGTTTGGTTTATTTTCAGCCAGATTCTGTACAGCATTGGATTTAGGTTTCTCGACAAAAATTGAGTGCCCGACAACTTGCATTTTCCTGAAGTTGTGCTCAAAAATCTGCTGGCCCTTTAGAAGGCGCGCTTCCTTAGAAGGAACCTTAAGCTCGGGCCCAACTCCAACGCGGCTTACTCAAATACATGTAAAACGCAAAAACGCTTTTCAGAGATAACCACAAAAGCGATTTTAATAAAATTTATCGTATTTGAGAGAGAAAGTTAAGTTCTAGTTACAGTTGGAAACGGACTTTCTATTTAGGGTCTGAATTTTATGAAAAAGATTTTCAAAAATACGAAAGTTAGAAAAAATAGACGGACGAAGTTTATAAATTAATAACTCTGCATCGAAAACAGATACCGTGGTTCTTTAAACGGCATCCATTAGACTATCCAAAGTGGACAAATTTCATATATCAATTTATATTTTACGTGAACTTGTTACGCTGTGCACAAGGGGTCTGAAAAATCTGTATTTTCATATTACTAAATGTTTTTTAGATTCATGTGTGACATATCAATTTTGTTCGCTTTGGATGTACTATCAGATGCAATTAACAAAATTGTGATATCATTTTTCCTTGCTGAGTTATCGAGTTGTAAACTTGGTACTCTCGTCTTCTAAAAATGTTTGATTGTTGCCAATTTTCAATAAAAAATTTACGATCTAAATGAAAAATTGGAAACCAACAGTCACTATGTTTTTTTTCTTTAAATGCAACACACCTCAGAAAATTTGGTGCAGTTGTTGCTCAGAAAAATAAATTCTCATTTTACATGTATTTAGATAAGAGCACCCGAGCTAAAGCTTCCTCTTATGAAAAAGCCTTTGCTCAGGCCCACATTCAATGTCGCCTATGCAAATACATATGAACCGCAGAAACCTTTTCTGAGATAGCTCCTGGGCAGATTTTGATAATTTCATTTTTCAGCGGAGAGACACATTTAAGCTATAGTGACTGTTGGAAGTCGAATTTCAATTTAGGCTTCACTGATGGTATACAAAAATTTCCCAAAATCGGAAAACCTGCTAAAAAAACGAACGACAGAAGCATGAAGTCTACAAATCCGTATCTATGAACCAAGAAACGATGTCGCAGTTCTGCAAACATAATGCCTTAGCACATACAAAGTGAACAAATTTGATATATGAATTTATATGTTACGAAAATTCACTACAACCTTTACAACGCTTTTGCAAAAGTCCTATTAACGTATAGTGGTGTATCTAAAAGAAATGACAAATTTTCATGGTACCCATTTTTTTCTTTGGTGCAATGGAACTCTTACCGATCACAGAGTCGAATCACCAAGTCGTGACGCGAAAGACAACGTGCAACACTTTCTATCAGAATTATTCGCTCTGCAGTGAGCATGTAGTGGTTCAATGGAAGCATGCTGAAAACAGTGACTGTGGGAGCGCAATAGCGATTAGGCGCCAGCATTGGTTGGAAGCCGATGACAAGTGCGGCCGTAGCTGTGAGAAAGCAATTTTCTTGTTCATCGAGCCGGTGTTCCTGCGATTCATGCTTTCCGAAGCCCTAAATTTTTGCACAATAGCTACGTGTTTCCGTGGCGTCCTGTGCAACTGCGCTGGTCGTTAACCTGTCACGGGTGCCTTTTTGGCAAAGCCAAGTTGAGTTGTCAAAACCGAATCGAGGCTTTTAGCAGCTCACCTTGTTGCCCTAGCCACACGTGCAATAATACTCTAATGCTGGCACACACTTACGACACAGCGAGTCGATGGCATTTTGTATCTCGCAGGGAGATTACACAACTGGGTGCTTACTCACAAGCTCGCGCGCTTATGCAACAGCATGTGCACCGTCATGCATTATGGGACACCCGTACAGATCATTAGCATGGACTTTCTTTACTTCGTAATATGCATAGAACAAAGCGCAAGCGTCAAACAAAATGCGAAGTGCAAGTTTGAGCAGTAAGTATTGCTGAATTTAGAAATAGCCGACTTAGGTACAGTAAACCCATCATCTGAAGTAAACAAATTTTACGTTTTACTAATTCTTCTAAACGCAACTGACGTCAATCAAATATCATAGATTGATTCCACGGGAAAAGGATTTTTCCTTTCCTATGTATTTCAATGGGATCCCCTGCAGTTAAAGCTTCATTGGAAAGCTCCGCAGATTTCAGCTAATAGGAAATTATTGCTGCGAATTTATTTTGAAAGGAGGTTTTGCGTGAGTTTACGTACCTAAACGAGGAGTGTATAAGCGATTCTCGAAAGGGATATAGCAGGCGCTAACCAACCGTATTTTCAGAGTTCAAAGGGAAGCTGAAAGCCTTTCCAGAAAAAAATGAGTGAGGAGCAGTACGTCGTGGTTTTCAACCCTCTGAATTCAAATATCGCATCGAAATTGAGCGAAAGAAAGCGCAAGCATATTTTATTTCGACGAAAAGTGCAGCAGCAGACACGCCCAGCTCGCGCGCCTCGCTTCCGCCTGTGATTGGTCGGGCGCCTCGTGACGTCAACAATGGTGTTCGTCCAGACCGACTGCTGCCGCTACACACGAAGCACGGTGCAAGGTAGTTTGGTGCTGTTTTGCTGAGACGGTCATAGAAAATTTCGAGAGCTGGCGTTTCTCTGAGAAGTCCAAACTCCACGAGAGCGATTTTGCGCGCGACGGTGACGGGCGACGGCTTCGAGCGACAGAATGGGCGGTCACTTTAACAGATCGCTCGGCGTTGTCGCTCGATCACACATTTCTAGAAATCTAGAACTCGTCGCTCGTCGCCCGGAAGTGCTATGAGCGACTAGCCAATAGTGCGAAGCCGGAACTGGATGCACATAACTCAAATACTACTGTTTGTCGCACGGAACGAGCAAACTATTGAATTTTACACGTCCAAGAATAAGAACCTAGTGCAAGACCTTCAGAAATATTTTTTGCTCCTTTTCAGTAAAATACATCAACTTACATTGATAAAACATGCGTCACGCTAGTTTCCGCACGTATATTGCTGCCCTCATACCGGGAAGTCGTCGCTCAAAGCCGTAGCTAGCGCTGGAGTTCGGCTTGCAGGCGACGAGTGAATGCGACAGCCATCGCCTTGCTTGTCGCACTGTCGCTGTCGCGTGCAAGATCAAATCACTTGCAAGGGGTTTATACTTTACTCCCTACATGTACGAGCCGAATGCGAAGAGCCGGCCTCTCCAAGAAGCAAAAAATGCTGGTGCAAGCACAGCTTTCCACGCGAACGAAGGCGAAGTGTTAGCATCTCCTTGCGTTGGAAATGTTCTTTTGGGAGTATGTTTTTTGCTAAGCTGCATTCAGCGTTTCAGTGAGAACGGTTCCGTGCAAACAACTGTAGTGTTATGTTCCTGCATGCCTCTACAGAGAACGTAAGCGGTGATGCGATCTTCGGCATTTGTGCGCTGCCCCAAAGCTGTCGGCAATGTACACAGACGGTTTAAACGCGGGAAAAGTTTACCGGCTGTTGTAGCACGTGTAGTAACCGGCGAATTCCGTCAGCTACGTGAGATGGTCGGTTTCTCTATGTGTGCGAGAGAAGGGGGAGCGCAGCGTCCTGGCGTGAGCATGCTTTCCAACACAAGCAAACTTTACGCTTGCACTGCGTTATGGTAGCTGCATGCAGGCTGTTTCACAACACGCGTGCGAATAGAAAATTCGCGGCGCTTGGCGATGAAACCTGCGTCAAGGGTGGGAGATAAACATGCACCTTCCGCTCAGCGTGCCAACACGAACGAGAACCCAAAGCACGCTTTATTGATAAACTCCGGTAGTAATCGTCACGGAAGTGGTTGGAGCACAACACTGTTGTTCTTGAACGCTTGAAGTTATTTCGCTTCACAGCAGCCTCCCACTTATCTGAAAGCTTCTTGTCTGGCAGGAACTAATGGAACATCGGAACATCGTCACGGCCGCTGGTGTTCGTGCAAGCGTAGGCTGCACAGAACGCCGGTATGATCGGCCTACAAGTTCAATTGATGCTGCGCACGTCAACTACCACTCCTGTATACACACAAACGAAGGAATGTAGGGTCGAGCGAATCAGATTAGGACGGCACGCACGCAGAAATAAGCCCAGTCAGGCACGGTCGTGGAGGCTGCGAAGGAACGGAACACCAGTGCTGACGTCACTACACCGCGGTTTCCGGTCGCCGCTCGCATCGTCAGCGTCAGGAGCCGCGCGCGGCGCTCGACGGGGCGCGGAGCTACAGCGCAATTTTAACCGACGATTGCGTCTCTCCTAAGTGAAAAATCCCCCCCCCCCCAAATGTTACCTGCATGGTTTATAAGGTTCCCGCATCCGTATTTGAACGTCTTATCGAATTCGACAGACTCTTCAGCTTCCGTTTAAATAAGTTGTTAAATTCTGTATTACTTTCTAGACGTGTGCCCAGTTGTGTGCGCGTCTACTTGCCCGTAATTTTCACCTGTGACATGGCAAAATCAAACTATGAATCGCCATAACGGAAACGCGGGTAACAGCTATGGACGCGTTTTATCGCCCCTTGTCTTACTAGGCGTGTAGAAAATATTGCAGTGATGTTGTTTGGAGTAGCGTTATCAGGGCACTGCTTCTCCTTATGCCCCACTGGAAGGTCAGGTTGCGCACATAATGTTACAGAAGGGTGGTGACCGTCGACGGAAGATTCAAGGTACGTCAGGCATATTTTTAAGCTTCGTACTTCTTCGGTCGCATACAGTAAATATTATGCGACAAAGGTCCAAGTCGCGTGATAGATAAAACAACGGACAGTTAAGAGATCTTGTGAATTGGTAATAACACACTTTATTTTCATGACGCTTCAAAGGCATGCAACCATAATAGTGGAACCACCCTCCTGATTTCACAACGCATAAAGAAGACACACAACGTTTCAAGAAGACTCTAATGAACTGGACTTAATAGGACTGACTCCTTTACTAGCTTTCTCCCCTCACATTTCTTTCAGTCCGTTTTCTTTTACTTTCCTGACATTTTTCACAGATTTATTGCATTTTCAGAGAGTACGTTGGTCTATGCATTTGGTGTTTTATGTAATTTATGTATTTCATGTAAATGACGCATTTCCTTTAAAACCTGTCTCATGTGAAATTGTTTTTCTGCGAGGGTTCATAACGAGCTAACAATATAGTTACCAAAATAAGTGCGTTTAAAGGAGGCGCACTGCACTTAGTTTAGTAAATTAAGCTGTTCCACAGACAACGACCATATATTTGAACAGTAATGGAATGGTACTGGTTACAGAGAGTTTTGGAGTCACTTGACTAAATATTAATCACAAAAATTCAGCATCTGTTTGTATCCGGCATTAACTAATAAGACTCGTACACGAAGAAGAGAGACTTTGTGTTTGAAGCTGGCTGTGGCAATCTGTAGAACAAGCTGTAGCAATTGTGATGCTATCAGACATCGCGCAAGAACCTCGTTAGCGTGTGATGGCGAATTTTTTTCGAATATACTGCGCCATAGTAGCATAGAGCATAACTGATTCTGTTGAGTTCAATGCAAGCACAGACGCTTGCTTCGCCGAGACCTAAAAGGGCAATGCAACACATTATTGTGTTCACTGGTATTACTCTAATTCTTTTTGTGCGAATTACAGGGATACAGGAGAAAAACTAACTTTAATGGTATACGGACGCGAATGTCAGTTATCAAAAACAGAAAGCAGAAAATACAAACAAATTTAAATCCACCGTTAAGTCAAATTCAGAAGGAATGAATTTGGGCATTCGTGAGCGCTATAACAAGTCTAAGTTTCACCGTTAAGCTGCCTCGGCCCCCCCGATCAGCAAGCCACATGGTCACGTCATGGTTTTGCCACACACAATAACGACATGTGCCTTGAAAATATATAAAAATATCGGGGGTTTTGCGTGGCAAAGCGGGTAGAGTAGCATTCGTGTAGAGCAGCAGTGTTGACCAATCTGTGTGGTGGCCCGGCCACCATGTGGTATGACATTAAGGCAAACTGCAAACGAGCGCTTGCTTACGTCTCTCGCAAAACAAGCGTTACACCACTCACAAAGCAAGCGTTCGTCTGTACGGCTCATTCATTGTCAGATTTGCCGCAAGCGCAGATGGCATATTTTGCATGGATTCATTATTATACAACGTTGGAGTACTCGCCTTTTTCTTCGAACATAACTCATAAATAAGCACTGCCTTCGTTCAAGCTAAAATTTAGAATTTCCGGAAGCGTAACGGGGACGCCATTTGTCAATGTTGAGCAGAAACATAGCGCGCCCAGACAAAATAAGAAAACTAAAGCTCTTCGATCTTCCAAAAGCAGCGAAAGCTTTTGAACTTGCCGCCAAGTTATGCGACGGGACAGTAACTTACGCGAACCTCCTTGTGTTCGCCGGAGGCAGCTAGCAACCCACCCGCCCCACGTACGCAAATATTATTCCTTCGTAACTTATCAGCAAAACATTTATACATAGTTTCCAACCCTTCCAATGCCTCCTAGATAACAGGCCTTTGCACGCTGCTTGATGACGTCATTCTACTTGGAACACAATTTCTATGGCCAAGCCCGGCATGACGTCTAACTCACCGCGGCTTACTCGGAAACATTCCCGTCAGATTATATGGCATTCAGGCAAGTTGGCATGACGTCACGAATCAAAGGGAACCGGTCATGCGCTATCTAGGAGGCATTGGCTCTTCCCCACTTGTTCAAACACACGGAAAGGGAAGCTATAGGAGTGACCGGTTGAAAGAGACGCGGAACTAACGGATTTTCTGCCTAATGTCATACGGCGACTTAAAGTAACAAGGGCATCAGGTGCGCTAAATTTACGCATTTTACTCTTGCCACATACTACCAGAAGGTTCCAACTGTTGCCAGTACTTTTATAAGGTCTAGCAGATTTAACGCTAGCCGGCCGCCAACGCTAATCTTGTGCTCTGGAGTAAACATTAGTTTGCGTCGTTTATTTTCTGTGACAAGTCATAATTATTATGGCTGCAATATGATTTATAGTTTCTAGTGTGCTGGGTACATAGGAACGTCACGAGCACTGTCTCCACATTAGTTTTTACTCTCATCGTGCGCATAAAATACTTACAGTGGTAGCTCTTTGCGTTTTACTTTTTATTTGAGTTCCATGTATCGATCGTATTGAGGTTTGTTCATTGTGAGCTGCAGCCCGTTGCGCTGTCTCACTTTACGGATGGAAGATGGGACGTGTAGCTCAGGCCTACGAAGTCACTGCGCTGGCATGTAAGATCACTGCCTTGTCAATAATGGAACGCGAGCTTTCATTTAAATTTTCCTTTTCTTTAGTACATAAATGACCATAAATACATATTTTGAAGGTAATATAGCCACTGCGTCATCTACGTTTTTGTTTGCAATCGCAGAAGCTCGAGAAGGTTCTCCGAAGTACACGAACAACGTTCTAGTTTTCGGAAAGCCGTGTTAATCGCTTCGGATTAACGGGCGTAAGCTGCTTAGGGGACTGCACAAGGAAAATATGAAGCACCCAGCCTTTTCCCAAGTCCGCAATTTTTTTTGTAAACAAAACACTTCCTAGTGTTTTGTAGCAGCGTTCTCTGACAGTGCGCCAGTATTAACTAGGTACTGGAAGCAGCAACAAATTTGAAGTTCCCACTTTCCTGAGGCAATACGAAAAGTAACTATGAAATGATCGTGACAATCCGTGCTCATAATTATCGGAGACAAGCGCAAGCAGAGACAAGAAACAAAAGAACACGTGTGTTGAACAAACATGCCTCTTAGGTTAGCGTCTCGAGGAAAGCCATGCCAAACGCAGCAGTAAGGCACAGCGAGATGAGCTTCTAGGAAATACTCGTCACAAAAAAGGCCGTTAAGAGCTTCCAGTCAAACAAAACAAGATAATTGCTTTCTCAATAACCGTTCGCAAAATATAGACCTGTATGTTTTTTTTAGGGCACGGATCAGCTCTTCAGGACACATTGCCAAGAGGTCATTAGCGAACAAGAGTCACTGGGAGACAGGAAAAAGTTTAATGATATGAAATACAGAGAGGCCGGCCTGAGCTGCATTCCTCTAGCCAGCTACTCTGCGCTGGGGGACGGGGAAGAGGCAAAAAAAGATGTGAGAGATGCGCATGATGAGTGGCTATGACGAGACGTGGAGCATGTATAACACAAAGCAAGCAATTCGGTCTACTCAAAGCGTACAGTCTTGGCCCGTGCTTTTTAAAATGTCAAGTAAGGCCTGGATGGCCTTAAAAGTCGATTTGAATTCTGCACAAGGGCCTAGAGTAGCGTCCTCCGACAATAGTGGGCTGTTGAGGTGCACAAGGAAATTGCTCAGCTTTTCTCGCTCTTCCAAATATTGAGGGCCGTCACACACCGCATCAGTTATAGTCTCATTCACATTGCACAGCTCAGAGTATTGATACTTGGAGCGTCGCATGAGGTAACACGTACCCTCGCGTAAGCGCCACCCCCAGACTTTGTCTGTGTAGAAGGCTGGCACAGTGCACGCAATTTTTTGGTGGTAGCCTAAGCAGAGAGGTAGTTTACTATATTTCGCGACGGCCTATTCAGGTATGCACAGTCTTCAGTGACGCGAAATCGGCACTGCAGCTACTTAGAGTTGTAAAAAGAAAAAAAAGCTCTTACAGACGGCTGGTTCTTCATACTGAGGAGCTATACTGTATAGCGGATGAGAACGGCCACCAAATTACATTTGATTGGATTCCCCGCCACTACGGTGTACACGACAACAAACTGACGGATGCCGAAGCGAAGAAGGCACTCGAAAAAGAAGAGCCACTGCTCACAATTTCTTTTTCAAGAGCGGTCGCCAACTGCTTTCTCTCAAGTGTCATCGGAAAAGCGACAGAAAAGCAATGGGACAATCCAGAGAGTCACCACAGACGACTCCAAAAGATTGGACACAACCAAGAGTCATTGGATCACTGCGGATTCTTTAGAATGGAACGTATCCGCGAGGTTTGCTTAAAAAAAGAATCGTGCGAAAAATGGTTGCGCGGACGCACGAAGAGAGTTTTATGAAGATGAATCAGCAGTGAGAAAGCTGCAACACTCAGTACGCTGTAGTCATAGGCGACTTTAATCCAAAAGTGGGAAAAAGCAGGCTGTGAAAGAAGCAATTTGCAACAACAGCTTCGGTTGTAGGAGCAATAAAAGAGAGATGTTAGTAGACTTGGCGGAAAGGAAGTCTCTGAATAGTGGATACCTTCTTCAGAAAGCGCAGTAACAGGAAGTGGGCCTGGCAAAGCCCTAATGGAGAAGCAAGAAATTAAATAGATTTCATAGCATAGTGCAGAAAGTAAAAGTGTTAAGTAGGGTAAACGTCAGTGGGGATAGGTTCGTGGGGTCTCGTATTTTTCCTAATTTGAAGCATCAAAAAATAAAATAAGTAACGAAGAAACGGGCCCACCTAAACGCAGTAAAGGCAAAAGTAGATGAATTCAGGCTGGTGCTCGCTAACAAATATACAGCTTTATAACAAGAAGTTAAAACTAATATATGGCTAAAAAGAACAGTAATTAAGCTGTCTGCACAGGCAGCAATTGAAGTCGAAGATCAGACAGAAAGGTAACCTGCAGGTAAGTTCTCCAATGAAACAAATCACCTAATAAAAAAAACGACCAAGCATGAAATTGTCCTGCTAAAGATACCAGATTGAATTCACTGAACGGCCAAAACTGACCAATAAAACAAAAGTAAAGGATATTCGAAATTATAACACGGGAAATATTTAGGAAGCAATAAAAAATGGCCGCCGCATGGAATAAGTGGGAAGAAAACTTTGCATAGGAAAACGCAAGATGTATTCAATGAAAGATAAGCAAGGACTTGTAATCAGTGATTTCCTTATATGGTAAAAGCAGCAGAATAATTCCATTCTGACCCGTACAATACGCAGAATAACCATGCTACCTTGATTCATTGTAGTGATGAGCAGCATGCAGAGGATCCTTCTATAACTAAAGCAATGGAGTTAGAAGGGATTTGCAAGACATGACCCGGAGAAAGGCGGCAGGACAAGATGGAATAACTGTCGGTTTAGTTAAAGATAGTGGAGATAGAATGCATGAAAAGGTTCCAGCCCCTTATGCGCCATGCCTCACGACTTCCAGTGTTCCAGAGAGCTGAAAGAAATGCCAACATTACATTAATTCATAAAAACGGAGACATAAAAAAATATATTTGTAGGCCAATTAGCTGCCTTTGAGTATTGTATAAAATATTCATCAACATAATTTTCAGTAGAATCCGGACAACGCTTGACTTCAAACCAAGAGACCAGGCTAGCTTCAGGAAGGGATATTCTACAATGTGTCAAACCCATGTAATCAATCAGATGATTGAGGAACCTGCTGAGCGTAAATAACGTCTCTTTATGGCTTTCATAAATTACGAAAAAGCACTTGGTATACCAGCAGTCATGGAGGCATTGCGTAATCAACGAGTGCTAGATGCACAAGTAAATAACTTGGGAAATCTCTACAAAGATTCCACAGCTATAGCTTGGTTCTCCACAAGTAGAAAATGACACATCAAGAAAGGCGTCAAGAAAGGAGACACCATTTCTCCAATGCTATTCACTGCATGTTTAGAAGTATCCAAGTTATTACACTGGGACGGCTTAGGAGTGAGGGCCAACAGCAAATCAACGGCTCTTCAGCGCTTTTGCTCGTGAATGCCGCTCGTGCTGAGAGTCCGTGCTCTGCTCTAACGGTCTGTCCCAAATGCCGGTGACTAATAACTGTCTTTAATCACCATCCTCATCAGCCTGGTTACACCCTCTGCAGGGGAAAGGCATCTCCCATACTTATACAACTACATCAGTCATGTACTAATTGTGGCCATGTCGACCCTGGAAACTTCTTAATCGCATACGCCCACCTAACTTTCTGCCGCCCCCTGCTACACTTCCCTTGCCTTGGAATCCAGTGCGTCACGATTAATGACCATCGGTTATCTTCCCTTCTCATTACATGTCCTGCCCATGCCCATTTCTTTTTCTTGATTTAAACTAAGATGTCAATAACTCGCGTTTGTGCGCTCACCTAATCTGATCATTTCTTATCCCTTAACTTTACACCAATCATTCGTCTTTGCATTGCTCATTGCGTCGTCCTCACTGCCTTTACAGCACAGTAATTATCTATTCGTTAATTGCAATAATACACATTTCACAAGTGGCACAACTCACTGCAAAGCATAAGAACGCGACTCTAAATAGGCTGCGTGTAAAATTTCCCATTCTTAAGCCAAGATTTTTTTAGTGTGTAGCTCAGCACAACAAAAAGGTTACTTTGAGCATTACAGGATTAAATTCCGCAGGATTCGCGTTTTCAATAAAAATTACGCCTTTCCGGCTGATGCCTTGGGATTGTTTTCCCTATTCAATTTTCTGTAACATATTGCTCAAAATGCCATTAGAAGACAATAACGTCAGATTATTTCTTGCGCATTTTGCACAAATGCGGATTACAATGTGCACGCGAGAAATCAGAACTGCTAGTGCTCAAAAACGAGAAATCGAGGCAGAACACCAGCCTATTAGCAACCCGACCGCAATGTAACATTTAACGGCATCGAAATACTGCGAGTTGAGTATTTGCGAATACCTGGCCTCGTCGTACATAAAGACAAGTCGGGAGCCGTGATCATCCCCAAACTTCACGCGTCGCTCACCCAAGAGTCGCAAACTCATTAAGAGTGTTGCAAACCAAAGACGCAGCCTCAAAAAAGCAAGACGCTGCGTATCGTACCGGCGCTCATCACGAGCCGGATCACGTATGACACCCCCTATCTGGTGCTGAAACATGCAGAAATTGAAAAACATATATATACATAGTGGATAGAAAAGCTAGCGAGACTGCACTGGGAATTCCCGAAAAAGCGTCTACGACACGATTACTCAAACTAGGCTTGCACAATACGCGGGAGGAACTCGCAGAAGCACACAAAACAAGCCAAAATAAAAGGCTAAAATTGACTCCCGCCGGGAGATGCGTGCTTCTTCGGCTGGGTTAGGATGTGCAGGCAACCGCGAAGTTAGACGGAAAGTCTAGACTCCCAAAACACATGCGAGACTCAACCTTAGTGGCGCGTGTACACCGCAGTATACGTCCAAACTTTCATGAGGAAAGAAGACGGGCCAGAGCAAGAACAGTCTACAAGAACTTTTCTGCAGACCCGAACCCAAGATTCACGGATGCGACTAAGTAGCCAAGGACACCTGCTTTTGCAGTAACCGCCTCTATTGCCAAAGGCGAAGAAAAGGCCACTGAAATGATAATCGCAAGAGATTCGGACGCGGCCGAAGAGGCGGCAATAGCACATGCACCGAAAATGCCGTAATACTGAGCGACTCGCAATCCTCGCATCGTAATTTCCGAAAAGGCATGATATCCACCAAAATTCTTTGAAAATTATGCAATAAATATCGAAGCGCACGCAAGTACGTCGTCTGGACCCCTGGCCACGAGTCACTGGTGGGAAATGAAGCGGCACACGCCGCAGCCCGAGCTCATACAAGCCGGGTTCATACAAGCCGGGCTTTCCTGCCAAAGTGGTTTCAAAAGGCGACAATGTGCTGGGTATTCCCCCAAAATATTCAAATATCCTGCAGCATTACAAATTTGAAAGGAGGTTACACCTGTTACCGCACCCCAGTCTAACCAGAGAAGAGACAGTTGCTGCGCGGCATGTCCTAACAAATTTCTATGTACACGGCATTATAATTCATAAAATGCACCCTACCCATTTCTCACACCTCTGCCTATTCTGCGGGGCTCTGGACACCCTTTGTCACATGGTGGTGGGGTGTCCTAATTTTGCTGAACCCAGCGATCACGAAGCTAAATCAAGAACCGAAAACAAAAGCACAGAAAACCGCCAAGGATCATGGGAGCCCATGCCTGTGGCCCGGACTTGGAGGACCAGTGAAAGCTGGTGAACCAGGCCAGGCAAGCAGCAAGGGCCAATGGCTACCTGGACTGAGGACTTCACCCGCCTTGGGTGAAGAGAGCATTGTTTTTGACTGATTCGCATTATTAAATCTTTGTTCTTTCTCACTCTCTTGCACATTGTTTTCAAAAGCTTTGTGTATTATGAACCAACAAACGTGCAACATAGTATCCCTTTATTCAGCGAATTCGTTTTATAGGTGAATATGTTTCCAACCAATATATATATATATATATATATATATATATATATATATATAGATGTGTGTGTGTGTGTGTGTGTGTGTGTGTGTGTGTGTGTGTGTGTGTGTGTGTGTGTGTGTGTGTGTGTGTGTCAAAGACTAGCACACTTTTTCAGTTTTCTAGCTATTCCTCCCTTCAACACGTGTCACCTTTATTTTCAGCTGCCATCATTTCTCTACCGTGCGTGCCTGTCGATGTCATCTCCTTCTTACTGCGATATAAGCTTTGATGTTCTACAGTTAAGCTAACGGGGGCAGCTGATGTAGTTTGGTTATGCGCTTCGAAGAGTAGTGAGCATGCTGCAGACGTATCGATGTTCCCAGCTTGGTCGTATGTTTATGTTAGGCACTTTTACCATGATGTTTTTAGAACGGTCGTGCAGCACTGACTCTTTTGAGCGAGACCATTGTTTTTGGCCTCTGTTAGCAAGCCAGTTTCTGAAGGCATCTTGCAACGCCTGGAAAAAAGAAATCGTTTTCACACTCGAGTTACTCCTTTCTTTTTCGCATATGTGCGCAATCGCTATCACAAAGGGCTGCGCCTTATCCACGAGACACAGAACATCAAAAGCCACGAAATTGAAATGTCGAGAGCAGCTGCCACTTCCATTCTCTCGTTTTGGAACAGGATTATGTCGCACTTGCACGTGTGTTACAAGCTGTATTGAACTTTATCCGTCTTCCACAATATATTCAGCGCCCGAGTCGAAAGAAAAGTAGGCAACGACGCAAGTTTCCAAAACCCAGTGCAACGAGGATGAAGGAGGCTATGAGTGAAGACTTTGACATGCGGTGACTGATTAGGGTTTACGGTATGGGTCCCTAATACGCACTCCTACTCTCTTTCTTTTGTTTTCTTTTGCCTGCTTGAAGGACTGTCAGCCACCCTATACATAAGCCACTTTGTATACGGGAAGTACCTCAGATTCTATAAAGTTTGCCTTTGCTTTACTGCAAAAGCACTGGCTTCGCCTACATGAGAAATAAAAAGTGCATTGCCACGTGTATACCACGGTTTTTTCTTTTGGCTACTATAGTAAAGATTTAACTGTTACGTTGACTCACCGGCGCAAGACGCGCTTGCGGTACCATAAACTTCGCATCTTTGGCAACCGATACTTCATGGTTTCATAGTTTTCTTGCTCTGAGGAAGTCCTTCTCACTCAGTTGAGACACGTTGAGTGGCTTGGAAATAGTAAGTAAATGGGTTATGAAGAGGGCGCTGGTTATAAACATGCATTAAAAAACGATATCTTCATTTCGCTCTTCTACTCGTTTCGTGGTTTGCTTGTCTCTGGCCTTTTATGGTCAAGTTAGGGCACTACGTGTCACGACCTTGAGATTGAGTTGAATTTGAGTCTATTTATCACAATATGTAAGAAGTACGTGATGTCATGAGGCGGGTAGTTAAAATTGTGCATTAAGGCAGCTTGACTGCATGGTCGCACCCTTCCACAAGACCAGGCAGTACAGACGGCAGGAAATTTCAGTATGTAGCAGATACAAACTCTGCGAAAATACAATGCAATATGTTGCATATATACACGTACCGCAGTTGTTATTAGGAATTTATTATACAAATAAATGCAGATATCTAATGTTACGCTTTAAACTCTGGCTTCTCAGCGCAGAAAGTCAATGCTAATCTAATACCGCACTTTGACCATAATGCTGTAACATTTAAACCATGGGCGCGAGCCTGCAATGGGTAAAATTAACTCGTGAAAACAAGCGGTTGAGACGCGTGGCGCTCCGGGCGTGTCGCTTAGCAGCGACTTTCTAATAAAAAGAAAGCGCGCACATCTGCCAGCTGACAGTCAAGAAAAAATTTATGGAAAGCGTAATGTCCAAAATTTGCTACACGCCCCTCATCCTACTGTGCTGCTGCGGCGTGTTTTCACAAAGTCAAGCACGTCGTGTCTTGTGATTGAGCACGTCTTATAGCAGAATAAGGACACCACTTGCTTTGCATGCGAGGTCGACCGTAGTGGCTCAGGGACGCGTTCGTCACTGAAATCTGCAGCGCGCCTTTTGGAATGTGCAAGCTATCGGTTAATGCAAATATAAACCCCAGGTTAGCTTTCTACGTTTCCTTATGCGCGAGCATTAGGAATGTCGAAGTCAAAAAGTGTGCATGCATATATATATATATATATATATATATATATATATATATATATATATATATATATATATGTATATATATATTCAGGAAAGAGACGACGAACTTTTTGGAAAACTTAGTTACTAAACGTTTTCGGCTGGTGGACCAGCCTTTGTTAAAGTGCAGTAACGCATGAACAACACATACGCAGCGTTAAAGGCACCGTAACCCGCCGTGGTTGCTCAGTGGGTATGGTGTTAGGCTGCTGAGCACGAGGTCGCAGGATCGAATCCCGGCCACGGCGGCCGCATTTCGATGGGGGCGAAATGCGAAAACACCCGTGCACTTAGATTTAGGTACATGTTAAAGAACCGCAGGTGGTCAAAATTTCCGGCGTCCCCCACTACGGCGTGCCTCATAATCAGAAAGTGGTTTTGGCACGTAAAACCCCATATATTATTATCATTAAAGGCACCGTATCAAGAGCAGAGGCCGCACTATCTGCACTGACTAGACCATACACTAAGCATCATAAATCATTCTTATCGCGCATTAAACATAAAAATCAATGACAGACATTTTGGAATGCAAAAAAAAAGAAATGCAGATGCATTCAGGATACAATATATACAAACATGACTCTCAGGTAAGGGGCAGCGGTTACCATGATTAGGTGTACTGAAAACAAAACGAAATGACGTACACGTGCAGATACAAAAGCGTGATGTTCAACACATGGCATCTCTAAGTGCCATCTCGAATTATCTAAAAGTTAAGTTGTTAAGCGTACCACTTCAAGCCACAGCCACATACGCCAATAAGCCACATGAATTAAAAAAAAAACATTGAAATCATACATGTACACTGTGTGGGAAGTGAATATTTGTGCTCAATCTAAACTTAGACAGGTTCGTTTTCCTTTGTTTTCATTTATTCCGGACGAGACAGTGTTCAATTTATGAATCAGGTATGATTCGCAAAGCTCGCGGTCATGGCTGGTGCGGAATGCAGATTCGAGTACTGTTACTTTGAGATTGTTAAATAAGTGGCCCGGCATGTTAACATGTTTCGAGAGTGATAGATTTGGTTGGGATTTGGTATGCGACCTGTGGTTGTTAAAACGGATCCTTAAAGGTGCTTCAGTCTGGCCTATGCATTGCATGTGGCAAGTGCCGCACTCGAGCAAGCACACTACGTTATATGAATCACAGTTGCTACTGCCTTTAATTGTGAACATGAATTGGAGGCTGTGTTGGGTGGCAGTCAATGTAGGTGTTATATGAGCGCAGACTTTGCAACGTGGTTTCTTGCAGCGGCTGCAACCGGTCGGCTATGATGTGGCGATTTTTGAAGGTGTTATTATGTCACCTATGTTTTTCGAACGTCTATACACGACACGAGGTGGCGCAGGAAAAACGGCTTTTAACCTGTCGCTTTGGGTGAGAATATTGTAGTGTTTGTGGAGTATGCCTGAGACCTTAGGGTTAGATGTGGAATGTGCGAGTATCAAATTAACCGACTGAAAGCCACTGGGTTTGTTTCTATCTTTGAAAAAGTCCATCTGGTCATGTCCTGCCACTCGGTGTATCGCCCCATACATAATCGTTTCGGGATATTTACGGTTGAGAAGTTTTTTTTTGAGTTCCTGGCAACAAGGCTTAAAATCGTCTTCTTCAGAACATATGCGCTTAAAGCGCTGTGGCTGGCTACGTGGAATCGCAGTCTTGCAATGACGCACGTGGCTGCTTTCAAAATGAAGAAATTGATGATTATCAGTTGGCTTTTTGTATAGTTTTGTGATTAGGCGTCCGTTGGCAATAGTAATCCTGACGTCAAGGAAGTCTACAGACGGCGGTGAGTAATGATGTGTGAATTTGATAGTGGGGTGTGCCTGGTTGAATGCCGCAATGAAGTTTAAGAATTCTGTTTCGCTATGCGTCCAAATACAAAATATATCATCGATGTAGCGTTTAAAGTAGATAGGTTTTAGTCGTACACTGTTAAGGAAGGCTTCTTCTAGCACTCCCATAAAGACCTTTGCACAGTTAGGGCTTGTTTTTGTTCCCATCGATGTTCCACTAATTTGTACATAATGAGAATTATTAAATTCGAAGTTGTTAAACACGAGAACTAACTTCAGCAGAACCTCGAGAGTTGAGCTGTCAATCGAGCTATTACACTGGAGGTGTTCATGGGATTTCAAGACAGCCTGAATGCCACCCCTATGGGGAATATTCGTGTAGAGAGAAGTGACACCCAGCATCACCAGAAGCGAGCCTTCAGGAACGGTTAGATCTGTTATGTCGTTAAGAAAAGCATAGTATCCCTAACAAAAGAAGAAAATATGGCTGGAATAAATTTGATTTAACTGTCAACGTAACGAGAAATGCTTTCTGTGACTGTTCTGATGCCGGATAGAATGGGACGGCCTGGATTACCCGGTTTATGTATCTTGGGAATGGAATCATAAGAGTGGAATCAAAGACCAATGACATGAGTGGAATCAAAGACCGTGCTGTTTTATCGTCGATCTTCTGCTGCTTCACCAATGCTTTTATGGTGTCCTTAATTATGGAAAGGAATTCGTCGGTAGGATCACAGGGAAGTTCTTTAAAAAATTTCCCATCAGATAACTGTTTTACGACTCCTTTTATGTTTTTTTCTTTTGTCATTAGCACAACCAAGCCACCCTTTTCCGCTGGTTTAATAACAATATCATCACATGTGCTTAGGCTTCCAAGAGCATCGGATTCGCGAGTGGAAAGATAGAATTGGGCGTGCGTCTTGTAGGTGTCGAGCATGTCGCGAGAAACAGCCTTGATGTATAGGTCTAGGTATTTGGCCCGTTGCGAGGTAGGCGTCCAGTGTGTCGCGGACGGTATAGCTGGGTGGTCTTGTTTGCTGCTAGCGCGGCCATGAATATATTCTTTGAATCTTTAGTTTCGGGAGAAGTTTTCAATGGCTTTCATCAACTGGAATTCTTCGAAGCACCCGGTGGCTGGAAAAAAATTGAGGCCTTTTGAAAGAACCCTTTCTTCCGTAGGCAGAAGCGCAACATGGGAAAGGTTAACTATAGTAGTATCCGGGTTCGTTGTCTCCGGCATTGTTTTAGCAACTGGGATTACATAAGTTGCCGAACAGTTTTGTTTGGTAGGGTCAGTTTCACCGGGAGATTGTCGCGTAACAGTTTCCGACTTCTTAATTTGCTTAACGCGTTCACCTTTCTTTCTTCGTAAACATTCAAGAAATATACTTCATGCGGGGTAAGTTAGTCAACCAAGGTATTTTCTACATTTAAAAGTGAGTTTGCCGATGGTTCATAGTGATATTAAAAAATACGGACTAGCAGGGGTGAAGCATTAGTCAGTACCTCTTGCCACGTATGCTTGTTTACGATCGATAGTTCAGAGGTAGCTAGGTTTACATGAATTCGAAGACCCCTGGAGATTTTTGAAGTATTAACATACTCTCCAAGGGTGGACACATGAAGTTACGCACGAATTCGTATGTGCTTTACTTCATATGCTTGATTTCATGTTTTAAATAATGATAACGCAGCAAAGATGAGACGTTGGTGGCGCTGTGAGCGCATGGAACCTCACTGAGGCTTGCGTTTGGGGCCGCTAACCTATAACGTGTTTCTGCTTGCGTACGCAAACGCAAACGCACCCAAGCGCTAGGGGCCCCAGCGCCTTGCGTCCCCTAAACTAAAACTCTCTATTGTGTAGCTGCCCTCGCTACGATGTACAACGTCTCTCTCTGCGGGCGACTTTGCACCGACTGGACTCAAGACCGTTCATATAAAAAAAATATATACTCGAACCGTGGCCACACCCGTCACTGGCACGAAAAGCTATTCGTGCACTAGTGCAATACTTGAAGTGCACCAGCTTAGGAGACCGTTTATAGCTTCCGTCTGCATAGTTTCCCCCCACACGCATTCAGTGCTTACTCTCTCCTTTCTTTCTCTCTTTCTATTCCCCTTTCCCCCACCTCCAGTGTAGGTTAGCAAACCGCGTGCTCTTCTGGTTGCCCTCCTTGCCTTTCCTGTCCTTACTTTCTCTCTCTCTCTCTCTCCACCCCGACAGACACACAAACTTAGGCCCCATCTATCGCCGACGTATCAAGAATAAGTGAACGAGCGCAAACTTCGATCAGTGCGCCGAAGCATGGGTGACGGTGACAACACCGAGAGCACACTAATGTTCAAAGCTCAACACTTCGTAACGGTCCACGTATTAAGCGAGCGAGTTTCGGTAGCACGTCTTTGATACAAGCTATTACAACGCACAGAACATCTATGTTACAAGCCTTCTGCCCAGCAACAACAAATCTATCGCAACTGAGCACACCCGCGAGTGATCAGGCAGCAAAAAAAAAAAAAAAAAACATTCAAATAGTGACCGCCTTGGGAACTTTGCTGAGTAAGCAACGTAATATGCCGCTGCCTAAATGTGTTTGCTCAGTATAGAACGAAGAATCGAACACAGTGATACTGATTAAATTTTTAAGCGGTAAGTTAGAATAGCTTGGAATAAACTTTTAGCCCCGCTTTTATTACAAGCACCGTATACGCTGCTCGCACCGTTTGGACCAAGTGTAATGAGCTCCGAAGGCGCTTACATGTCCTTTGAAGGTGTAGCCAAAGCTTCGCGTGTCGTCCACCCAGTCACCGTCTGTACGATATCCACCGAAGCAGAAGTCTGCAGAGCCACACCAGGGTCATGTATATCCATTGTAAACACAGAAGCGACGGAGGCAGCCGAGACAAGCCATGGGGGCGTCATCACATGAACAGACAGGGTAGCGCCCACAAGATCGCCGTGAAGACAGTCAATATACAACACACACACACACATACACTGCATGCACATACATACATACATACATACATACATACATACATACATACATACATACATACATACATACATACATACATACATACATACATACATACATACATACATACATACATACATACATACATACATACATACATACATACATACATACATACATACATACATACATACATACATACATACATACATACATACATACATACATACATACATACAATCAGTATTTCTCAAATGTACTTTTCAGATATGTTGTGCAGGGCGAACTTGCGAACAGATTGACCTTCTTATAGACCAAGTGTCTGTAGAGCCAGGTTGAAGATTGCCACTGAAATGGGAGTGAAAGGAGGTGAGCAAAGGGCCTCAGATGAAAGTAAAAATGAAAACAAGAAAACAAATAACATAACAACATCCAAGCCACGTGCAACGAAGCAGCGGGGGAAGCAGCGTGGCAATCAGTCTAGAAAGGCCGCTCCCAGCTTGGTAGATGATACACGGAGCGACCTTCCCTATACATACTCTACGAGCAAAAAAGAGGCCTTCAAGCGAACCTCTATTCCCCCGAGAAGGGATTGTGGGCAAAAGCGGGCAAAGCGAGTCTTGGAGTGAGATTAGGAGAGGTCGCGCTGAAGGGGCGAATAAAAATGACTATGGAAAACACCGGAGGCGAAAAAAAATTGACATAAACATGCCTTAGGGCGTGGAAAGAAACCAGCTAAAGGTCACCGCGAGCAACCACCGATGTCCAGAATGTACAATTTGAGGACTACAAGACGATGCTCGATAGCACTGCCGATACTTGCTTGCGAATTGCTCTCTCTGATTCGGTGATTCGCACATACTTTATTTTTGGACATCTTACACAGTTTCTTGCTGCGCAAACAAAACAGCCGAAAATGCTATTAAATGATTATTAAAATCGTTAATGTTAAGGCAGAACATCCAAGAGGATGGCAATGTGGAAATTTAGCCGAGGTCTTAGAGCATGCAACTTAGACCAAGAAAAAAAATAGCATTTTTCGCTATACTCGCTTATATCAGCTTCTTGGCTTCTATTTAACGTCTCTGCTATACGTCCATCGTGTGTGCTTCAGTATTCTCGCACTCCCGTTCGCGTCTACATTTCTTTTAGAGGGGGATCTCAGGAATCAAATGGTATAGGCGAGAAGATTTTGGGTACAAAGAAAGCTAACAAGCTTTATCGTTGTAAAAGTAACAAGGCTGAAGAAGCCCTGCATCTACACCTCACACAGCTTATCTTTTGATTTATTTCCGACATGGGCTTAAAGTCCTCAAATATAGGGCATTCAGAAAAGGAAATTGAAGCAAGCAGAAAACAGTAACTGAATGACGCTGTCAAGACCATCTGGATTTTTAAGGTGTATGGCTTCACACTGAATGACAAATCTGTGTGAATGACACACTTTCTTGCGTGTTTATGGCTTTAGAGAGACATCTTGCTAAGGCAGTGAAATCTACGCAGAGCCTATTCTCTCCGTAAAATAAAAGACATCAACCATGAGTAAAAGTAATGTCTGCGTCAGGAATCACTCGCATTCTATTTTGCTTTGACTCTCAGGGAGCGGGATAATTTTTGTAAATATATGTGAAGCGCCATTGTATATCTCAGAATATATTGTAAAGAACGACCAGAGTGGAAACTGTGAGGTTCAATTTTTGTTAACCACGACCATAATCGCCAGCAGGCATTGAAGCCAAGGAACGCATTTGGGCAATTAATTGAGACTGAAACTCGATTGTAGAAAATAATTAGGAAAAGTGGAAATAAATGTGGACGACAGTATAACTTGCGGCCGGTGGGAGGTGAAGTCACAACTTCCGCATTTTGCGTGCGTTGCATCATTAATTCAAGGTTGCCAGATTAGACGAACTTAGCAGCATCCATTAGTGATTAGGGAAACATATGTGCTAGAATTATAATTATCACTTTCATATAAGTTCTAGAGAGTTATATCAAACGTGCACAGTGCTATTTGCAGAATTTGCACCAAATAAACACGACGTAATAACTGTAAAACGTGGTTTTCGCAACTGCAATATGTGCACAAAAGCGGGCACGTAGAACGTCGTTCTGGATGCTTTTTTAATGAACTCTTTGAAGTGAAATTGGTCAAGCAAGTAATTTTCATCCCGTTATGTCACATACTTGAAAGAACAGAATTTCTCTATCCGACAGAGGCTACTTTTTAAACGTCTCTTGAGGAAAAAAGGAAGAGACGCTCCACTATACAAATAAAGGTCAAGGACGGTATTTTTTAAACATATATTTGATTTTTCATAATTTTTAGCAGAAGATGCAGCACGTGGCCAACTTCTCTGATCGTGGCTTATGAGAGGCGTGTCCACGCCATCGATAAAGGACTAAAAAATGAAAAAAATGAAATGTAGAATGTTGGCCCTAAAACTTCAGTGCTTATAGACAGCTCTACTCAGCGTACTCAATGGCTTCACGTACACAAGTGACTTGCGTACCAGGGGCGGGCATGCAGAAAACGTAACCGTCACCTTAGAGTTTCATGCGGGCTTTGCGGCCTCTTGAGGCCACTTACACAGCGCTAACACGGTGTCCCGATTGCAGGGGAATGTTTTCATTTATAAAATGGCGGGCGCTAATGTTGGCGATGTCAGTGATGACGGTGTAGTGTACAAGGATGGCGGAAGTTCGCCGTGTGGCGGCGTGGGCCCCTCAGCAGTGAATGCTCTGTGCGACACAAGATGGCTCTGTGTGTACGAGGAGTGCTATAGGAGGAAAGCAGGCAACTCGGCGAACGGGCCGTAACTTTTTGTAGCTTTTTACCTCTTATAGCTAGTATTCCTTGGGCCTTCGGCAAACATCTTAGCTATTCTTGGAACCCTTGGCCTCACTTCCGCGGCGATCATGGGTTGCATATGCAAGTGAATCAAGGAAGTAATCTTGCGCATGCACTGCGTCACCACCGTTTAACCCATATCAGCACTTGCTGTACTATTGATTATATTTTCTAAGCGTTCTGAACAGGAGTCCAGCTTCGTTTCGGCGTATCAAGAAAATGCGTGTGGCATTTATTTCCTTTCACGGCTGCCATGCCACAGCTTCAAAACTTAGCCCCACAAGGAGACACTAAACTTATATAATCTAGGTGCTATATTTTTCTGTACCTTAAAAGCACGCTGAAGGATTTCTCCTATGTGGTGACAAATCAGGTAAATTGACGGCGTTGGTTAAAAAGGCTCACTATACTGAATAAGCGTATTGGGTGGGTTTGACAGCACATACCCTTTTCTCATAGTCAATAGTTCAGAGCTAGCTCTGCAGGAAGTGATGATTGTCAAACAAATGTGATGATTGTCAGGCTTCCGCCAAGGGTTGCTGACTCGCGGCCCGGCCCAAGATACAGTCCGAGTGGCGGCTGGTGCAGATTGTTTCAAGGTCGAAAATGGCGGCTCGGGAGGCCTACGCACTACCTGCGCATTGATATGAGCACGGGTATAGGCTGCACTGCCTGCGCATAAGAGGCGCGGCCACAAGGTGCTTGTGGTGAGCCACTGGAACAGCTTGAGCGACCTCTTCGGCAATGACAGTGCAGAGCGTTGGCGGCAGTCGACGGGACGGCTCCGGAGTGAAGGGTGCCAAGGAAAGTTGGCGGGCTACTTTCTCGCGCAGGGAGGCTGATCTGCAGAAGCAGTTGATAGTTCTCGGGAACGGCAGCAAGACTGACTAGCGAGTGAGGCTGCAGAGTCAAGGTGCGTTGCTTCTCCTACTCATCGTAGCTCTTAAATAAGGTGTCAACTTCAAAAATAGGGCGCTGATTTCTGGCCAGGGGTATTTGGAATGCGCCGTCATTGTTGCCTTTGAAAATGTGCTGAATTTTTATCAGCTTCGGGCATGGCGGCGTTGACACATATACAAAGGCCAACGACTTCTTCAATGTAGTTTGTGAAAGCTTCTCCAGTGAGCTGTGCCCGGGCGCGCAAGCGCTGTTGAGTGCGCAGTTTGCGGACAAAAGGTAGACCAAACCCTTCAGTGAAGGACATCTTGCTTTTATGATTATGCAACCAGTTGGGCAGCGTCAGGCAGATAAAATATGACGTTGGTCAGCTTCGCGGTGTCATCCCCCTTGTTAGGTGCGCTCACCCGTTCGTAAGAAGTAAACCAGTCTTGCACGTTGGTGTCATCTGTACCACTCAAGACCTTCGGATCACGTTGGCGAAGAACCCCAGTGCAGATGACGGACTGGGGCGAAAGCGATGGCGGGTCTGTGTTGTCGGTTACAATGGTTGGAAGCGTTAGGGTTCGAGTACGAAGCTCCAGGGTGCAAGTGACGGGGATAACTCCGGCACCTCCACCAATTGATAAGAAGATTATTGATGGTGCGTTTCTTCAAGGACGCTACGAGCAGGAACGGCGAGTCAGCATGAGGTACTGTCTCGTAAGACACCAGCGACCAACAGCGCGAACCGAGCGAGCTGAGCGTTGCAATGCTACTGGACTGGGGAGCGTCTTCACAATCGGAACATCCATGTATTTTGTCCCACACTTTGGGAAATATTATCTCGCAACTGGGGTCATCCTGGAGAATCATTTCAACTAGATGCGTCTTGAAAACTCACCGGACACAATTCGTAAACTGAACTATATGTCATAAAGTAATTATTGATGAAATTTATTGGAGAGCGTTTGTTAATTTGTTGAATATGTGCTTCAATTTGTTGTGCTAGCAATGCTCGCCTCTTTTCATACTGCAGTTCACGGACAAGAATCGAGCTTTCTGGAACCGGCGATTTTTAAAAATTCCGCTAATGCTAAAGATTATCACCTCGTATGTTGGTGGCTACATTTCTTTTTATGTTACAATTTATCATTTGTTGTAACCAAGTGATTTTCCTTGGTTTTCTTCTGGTATCTACCCATTCTACGTCTTAATTTTAAAACGGCAGTATATGTAAATAAATAAACAAATGAATTGTGACTGTAGAGGTTCTACATACTAGGAAATACGTATTTGTACAATAAATATTGCATTCTTTCAAAGGACAAAATAGCGCAAGCCTTCAGACGAGCAATAAATATTTTGGCATTCAATCATGCACTGAATCAGTAAAATGATGGGCATTTTATCCGACTTAAAAAACAAAGACAAACACAAAGTTGTGTACAGTCTTGCGAAGAGAAAAAATGACCAACATTTCTATGCCCACGGGCAGCGGACAGAAACCTCGTTCTGTGCTTTCGCAATCTGCGCGGGTGTTCTCGGACCGAATTCCGAAACGACTACTTAAAAAGAAACTACAACCATTGCTCGCGCAGAAAACTTGCTGTCTAGTGACCAAGCTAGCAATGTCTGGAGCAACGGCACGTCCATAGCACTACATCCTGCTCTTACACACCGCCATTATATTATTCCTTTCATGTACGGCACGGGAATGCAGGCTGGGCGTGTTAGTAAAACCATACCAGACCGGAGATGTTTCGAAACTCTTTCGGGAAACTCAAAGAAGAAACGGGAAACAGCTCCAGTTTCCGCTTTAAAATGGCTTATTTAATGTTTCCCAAATGGATGCTCTTGCTGACTAGATAGTCTTCGACGACAGCTGCAACGAATCGCAATGAGGCCCAGGTTGCATAGTAAATTCGTCAAAACCGCATCATTTCGCTGAATGCCATATATAAACCTCTATAATTCACTTTTATGTATAAGGTCTGGAGTTACTGCATAATGCAAGAACGTTATTGGTGACCGTATCAAGCAGTGTACTGGCATAATGTACGTAAATAAGGCCATTTGTAATCCTTGAGCATTGCAATAAAGAGTTGGGGCCAATCCAACAGTGGTGCAATGGTCGTAACGTAACCCCCCCCTCCCCTCCCCCTCTCCTCCTGAGTGCCACAGTGATGTTTGAAATTTGATAAATGGGCACTGTATTTTTTATATTACAGCTTCCTGTCTTGCTGAAGCAGTGCGTGTAGTCTGGAATTTGGGCGAAGTTGCAAAACATCCCGAATAACGCAAATGATGGCTGCCCGTTCCTGGCCTCTTTCGACAAGTAACATCTTTCACCCTATAATAAAACTCCAATATTATGTTGCCTACGCTTTTCTGGCGTCGAAGCTGCCGTTATTGACGTTGCTGCTGGGTTGTTTGTTTCCGCTTTCTGAAACTAATCAAATCATACCTTAGCGCCCCTGAAACAGTTACCAAAAACACTTTTTGCTAGTCCTTTTCTTTTTTTTACATTTTAGGGATGCCACTCAGTGTTCAGGCTGTTAATCCTTAGCCTGTATTCATAAAAACATTTCTAGGGTAAAACTGTTCAAAAGAACATGCCAGCCAACAGAAATTTCAGGCTTATTAGCACGGCTGCACCAATATTTCAAATACTGAAAACGAATAGCGCGGTCGTTGCATTACATTCATAATAGACACGAGATTTAATTATTTCCATTGTCAAAATATTTAATTCTTTTGAATATATAGGAAACAATAACACTTATTTGAATATAAACGGAGACAAAACATGCAAGTTAGGACTGCTCGGTGTGATCCTGCTGCAGTCGAGCGGCGTTTTCTGCGCAGTGAGAGAGCTCAGGGCTCAGCGTACTTCCACTGAAAGTTCTTCCTTATGAATGGATCACTTTTATAAGCCCATATGCCTATGTGTTATCTCGATTTAACCAAGCCGCTTACCATTTTGCCATTCGCAGCACCTTTAAATCCTGTTTAAACCACGTGTGGTGCTTTAGTACCAGACGTCTTTTCTATGACGAACTCAAAACTCTTCATGCATCTGGAGATTTGCTGCGCCATTTTTTTTCTTCATCCCTGTCATTGTAGTGGTGCACTAGAAAACTTAGAGTAGTCGTTTCTCGTTTACAAGATGGGCATTGAATAGGAGTCGTTCATTCGCGACCGGCATTGCATGCATTTACCTCCATGCCTGTAAATGTAAACATAAAAAAATAAACTAAACTCTGGGGTTTCACGGGCCGAAACCACGATATGATTACGAGGCATGTCGTAATGGGGGACTCCGGATTGTGGTGACTATCTGGGGTCCATTAACGTGCGCCCAATGCGTGGCACACGGGCGTTCTTGCGTTTAACGCCCCTTGAAATGTGCCCGCCGTGGCAGAAATCTGATCACGCGGTCTAGGGCTTAGCAGCACAACGCAAACGTCACTACGCCACCAGGCCGGCATCCCTGTGAATGAGTCATGTAAATAAACGTTATTTATAATTGGGTTTGAGAATTGAATATTTTGTGTTCGATTCCACATTCAGAGGTAATTTTTTTATATATGGCTATTAGATTCGACTCAACAGTTTCCACTGTTCAGACACTCCTAAATATTAGCGAAAGCAACCGGCCAACAAAGAAAGCATATACGACGGAACTTTCGTGAATTCTGGGGCATGTTTTCCTCGCCTTAATGAAACTGAGCGACGATTTAGCATAGACTGTGGCAAAGGTATGACCGACGTCTCCCTCCAACTTTTCATACAGGTATGTTAGACGCATTTGGTACTGCTTTTATGCAAGTACGTCCGAATTTCCTAATTGTTTTCTTTTTTCATGTCTCACTTAGGATACATTAAGCATAAGCACGCTGAACAGCTAAATGCACGCTTACCTCGCGTCACTGCTTATTCTCTGCTTGTTTCGGTGCATCGTGAATCAGCCCAGGCTGATCGGCCTGCTCATAATTTGCTGCAGCAACTGCCGCATCTGCTTGCATATTGTTCATGAGCGCTGCAAGAAAAAACACCTTCCATTCGATGAACCCCGACGGAATGCTATGACAATGTGTGCTTATCGCATATAGAGAAACGATGCAATTACACCTCGCTATCAATCCACTCAGGGATTGGTGGAAATCGCTTCGTGCGGCAGTATTTCACAACCACGACGCTGTCGAAATTCAAACTGCAATCCGCATAAAACGGAACCGTCAACTCACGAACGCAGAGAAGTGTAACCCTTCTCCGTACAGTTAGCCCCACTGACCACGCTTCAAACCGCTTCAGTTTTCGTTCGTGACATGCCACGAGCGACTTTTATGGTACCGTTTGCTTTGTCGCTCATAGCAGTTCTTCGTTGATGCTTTGGGAGACTAGTTTAGTCGCACCGCTAGGCTAACCACTAATAAAAACGAAAAATCGATAGCAGAAGTATCCTCGTTGTATATAGAGTGCCGTGGGTCTGCATGCATTTAAGAACATTTTCGGAGAAGTCACAGAAATACACACACTTCTACTTTGATGCGGCTTCGCGTACTTGAAGTAGTGAATGCCATATAGAAGGTCTTCGGCGCAAACACGATGAGAATACCCATAGAGTATCTCACTTCGGTAGTGTACATTGCCAACGGGGATGAGAGCTCACTTTTTAAGGAAGCATGCAGTGGTAGTTAGTGCTCAATACGTTATAAATTGAAGGTTATAGTAGAACCTCCGTCATGTCCACGAAGATTGGGGTTTAAAAACACCAAAATCAACGAAAATCATGCGGCGAGAAGATGAACAGTTAGCAGTCAGTCGTAAATACACCTTGTACAGAAACTATCAAAAGTTGGCCATTTTGTTTGCATTGCGTTAAAATATCCTATATATATGCTAGGCACCTTGGTCGGATAAGATTCACTGAATTTTCGTTCTCGTTCGTGCCGAAAGTCATTCAAGGCATTTCTTGCGCCGTTCATACAAGCACTATGATACACATGTGAATAATACAGGAATAAACGTATTGCAGAAACACGGCATAATCGTACTTATACGTATATATACGTTACATCCGTTATACGTTATATCCGTCTTTCAAACGGCTGTGAGGACGCGATGCTTTCTGTCATTTGCCATCATCAGGTCTCAGTAGCAACTTTCTGTCATTTGCCATCATCAGGTCTCAGTAGCAAAAATGTTTACTTGACATCAGAGACACTGCTGGGAAAAAAAGAAAGCAGACAAAGAAAAGTTAACTAAAAAAGAAATTTTTCCAACGGGAATCAAAGCCGAGACTGCCGGGTGGCAGGAGGAGACGTTACCTGAACACCACCGCTGAAGCTTGGCAATTAGTATTTGAGTTGTCAGATTTACTAGTGTCTGAAAGCTAGTGGGCGCTCTCGCGCATTACTTTTTCTGATTTCGTCATTCCAAAGGCTGATTTTTTTAGTTTACTGACATTCTGCTCTAATATCTTATCCTATAACGTAATTACCGCGCAGAATCCCTTCTAAACGCCTCGTTCTTTAGAGTAGCGAGCCCTGCGCCACGGTCGCTCCGATTGCTGTTGAAATGCGCAACGGCGCTCTTTCCTTTGGTTTGCGCTGGTTTCTGACTCGCAGATGTGATGAAGGGAAAGTATGCGTGATGATGGGAACGTGACAAGTGCACTTGTTTATCTTTCTCCGGTGAGCACTTTTCACCGGCTAACAAACGTTAAACGATACCGCTCGGCGCAGGGTGCACCTTCATGTGTCGCAAGTTTCTCGAATGTTATCGATCGTTCTCTCCGTAACCTGTTATCAGAGGACCTTGTGTAATCTGACCCGAATCGTGTAGTACTTTCTGGAAGGAACGCGGAGCACCAGCAATTACACGGGAACTTTAGACGAGTGATGCATAAGAGCCTACACGCTTGTCCCTCTGTTCAGATTTTTAAAAATCGCGAACAGCGCCAGCCGCTATGGTTGTACTTGACTGTTAAACTTTTATTCGACGAACCTGGGCACAGAAAAAAAAGCATTTCATCATTCTAATTTCTCGCTACGGTGTTCTTCACCGTCACTACGATGTGACAGTATAAGGAGCTCTGTAAACGTATTTTACCCGCTGCATTATAAGGTCAATGAGAAGATTCACGAAGTGCGGTTGCTGAAGAACGTTCTCCTCATCAATCCACCAATCCGCCGTATATTTAGGGCACAAATCACATTGCTCGCGCGTACTTCCAATGCAGCTTTAGACACTTTGGTTATAATAACGTTCGCAAAAGGTTTCAGCGAAAGGACAAATTAAATACCCACAGGGTGTTCGGCTCGACAAACTCCAGCGTGAGTAAACCGAAGGGGTGACACACCAGAAACGTGGAACAGCCGTGCATGTGAGACTGAAATGAGGAAAGATAAGTACTTCCTTTAATAGGGGGTGGCAGCACCGGGCCGGAAAACGAGCTTGAAATATCTGTACTACACGGACGAACATGTATCTACGTTGACAAGTACGTTTGCCTGACAAATACGGAAGTCCTTTCACTGAGCATTCCTGCCGTGCACGACCCCATTCGCGAGCGCAAATTTGACAAACACAACAGGTGAGCAGGCTCCCTGTCCTGTTTGCATGTGTCGCCTTGGTGTAACTGTTTGCCGGCATAAAGCGGTAGCTTAAACGCGCCCTTTTCTAAGCTAGAACCTACGAGCGCCAGCAGCTGCATCGGCGAAACTGTCATCCCTTGCTTTATTTGCCACACTCGTCGTATTTGTCACATAGTGAAATAATGTAATGTGTACCTTCTTTGCTCGAAACTCTGCTGGAAGTCATCGGCGTATATGATCACCAATACTGCCTGAGATTCGATAAGCGTCCCAGTAATGAAGAAGCCCAAATAAATGAATGAATAAATGAATTAAAATCGCGCAGTTTCTAAAGTATGACCTATACATTAGACATTGATGAGAGATATCAGTGCTTCACTAGAACGTTCCGAAAGTTCGATGACTTAGATATGCCCACATATATACACCAAAGAAATGTCAATAGCGCACACTGGGCTAGACGAGGCGAACGTAAACGACCTCTGAATGTGTTAGGAGCTTGAACATGTCGAAGCTGTATAGTGGTATGTGCGAGACGCCTTATCACGGAAGTCTACGGAACACTTTTGACTAAATCGGGTTTTATAGCTTGTATAACAAAGGTGGTATCTGTGCATTTATTGCTGTCCTCCTCCATCAGGATGCGGCCACTGTGGCCGGGAATCAATCCTGCGAGCTCTTTCTCTGCAGCCCAACGCCACATCTACTGAGCACCACATCCACTGAGTTGGAGTCCCGATGTAGAAGAGCTTAGCCAAAGACAGGTTCACTTGGCCACTGAGCTGTTTCGTTGCTTCCACCTAGTTGGGAGCAACGTGATTTTAAATGCTCTTACACTACTCTGATTTTCAAAGACGTCTTACATAGGCACTGCCTTGTAAAAATGTAGTCAGCGCCGGTAGATTGCACAGTTCATTCTAGCCACTATGGTGACACATCTGCTGCAGCGCATTATTATGGCAGAACTTCTGGTGCCAGTTCAGTTCTTTCTGAAAGGACCTACATCGAGTGGCGGAAGGCTTTCGTAGCACGAAAACGGAATTAATAGCAAGGTCAAACAGCAGAATTTAACAAATCAGCGACTTTGACCATTTTATTTGGCATGGACGTTATGCGCCTTTCTGGTTGCGCTGTTAGCCGCTAGAGTTGCAAAAAAGATCATCTTGCATTCATCGGCAGAATTTATTCCAAGTGAGTACGCCATGTGAACACAAGGATAATAGTTCGTAGATCGCAATACGCGCAGCAATTTATTTGTTTTAAAAGGCTGTTTAGTGAGGTTTCGATAATTACCTGACAATGCATTTCGATTTATCGCGCACGTAATGTCCCCCTCTTGGAGCAATCCAGCTGAGGGGCTCGAATTCCGGTATAAGATACAGGAAATTTGTGAAATTGATATCATATATATATATATATATATATATATATATATATATATATATATATATATATATATATATATAATGAACGATATGAACGATGAAGTAAAAGATCCTTTGCCACCACAATACGCACATGCGCTTGCTTATGTAGACGTGCTCGTGAAAGAATGAGCGGAGTGGGTTCGGGAGAGTTCAATCATGACCGTATTGAAAACTTATAAAATTCCATATAAAAAACTAACTGAAAGACTAAAGGAATGCAAAATCAAGCAAAAAAAAACTTTTCTCGGTGGAACGCTCGCTTTTCCATTTTGATAGCATGCAAATTAATGCTAATTTGAGAACTCGCGGCAAACCTTCTGGACAAAGTGCTGGGTGCTTCAGTGAAAGCGTAATCGTATATGGCGACTAATCGTAATCGTAATCGTAATCGTGACGTAATCGTAATCGTATATGGCGTTCCCTTTCATCTTCTATGCGTTCTTCGATGTAACTTCTCGATGCTTCTCATGTGCATGGCATTCTCTTCGGACTTTGATATTCTACGTCGGAGGCTTCCACATTCGATTCTCCAAACAATGGTGCCAGATCGCAAACACTCGTCAAGCCATCCCGTCGTGGTTCCGCGTATTTGTTTGTCTCCCTTCGCAAGGAGCTATGATTAGTGTCTGCCTTTGTGTTGTAATAAAGTTTATTCTGTGTATAGTTTGACCCCACATACCTCTTACGCTGCACATAGCGTTTCTTTTAGTTCTATTTTGGGTGATTTCACCAGGTTTCTGTTTCTAGATACTCACTTCACACCGCGACTTTATTTGGTCTGCATTGGTGTAGAGTCATGCGGCGGGTTCATGGCTGTTTGAATTCCAAACACAAGTACGCTGACTAGAAGGCTAAACACTAATCCAAGAACTGGCAGCATTACTATGTTAGATAAACAGGGGTCATAATTTACTGCAGTTCGCAATATAAGATACTTGCCGCTTGCAGCTTCCCAAAATGTGTGTTCCGCTTGTGGGTAGAGTGGTTGAAGTAGGTGTTCTCTATGAATATGTATTACTCTCAAAATTAGAAGATATCACACATTTAACTTATTACTTGCGGCTTTGGAACGAGCATAGAGTGGACCCCAAATGTGCAAAGCAAACAGAAGTGCTGAAACCTGGTTATACTGTCACTTTACATTCGCTCTAACATCTTGACACACAGATAGAGGCCACGAAGGCGAATTGAATAGCGATAGCGTCGCCATTTTCAAGTGTTCAGAGAAAAGCTTTAACAGAAAGCTATATCAATCCGGAAGATATACTGACGAATACTGACAGAGGCTCCAGTTTAAGCGTGGAAATTCGGGAAGTGGGGTGGGCAAAGGGAGAAGGAAACCATGAGTGGACCTGAGGTAAAGCGAGCCGTTGTATTGTTTTCTCGTATATTTAGAAGCCACCACATTGAGATTCATTAGGCGGTCTATCAATCGTGTAATACGGACAGCCAAATAGCTTGATAAGGGGCAGAGGGGGCTCCTGGACACCAACTATCAGACATCGTTCGTGACGAGACATCTCGAGGCACATTTAGGTGGACAAGAAGAAAAAACGCAGAGCAAAGGAAAAGACAAAAAGCGCATTGAAGAAGTTCCGAGCTTTGGCCTTCCTGATCAATGCTTCCCTTCGTTATGATCGAACTATTGCCTCTTCCTGTCCTATGATCGTATTCTGCTTCTGTATAGCGGACGGTGATGGCTCGCGTTGGAGCACAGCAACAAAAGCAAAGTGTTTTATGTTGTTCGGGGAAGGAATCCTTCCGTGAGGAAGGCTTGATGAGCGCAGGAATAAAGAACCTGGCGGGCTTAGTAAGATTTAAATTGAACGATTCGTTTCGGTAGTACGCCGACGTACGTTCTGCGTTCCACCAAAGAGGATCTGCATGGCTGAGAACAAGCTGATCTATGGGATGCAGAATAGTCACGCGCTCCAACTGCTTGCTCGCTGACACCTTCGATTAGTAATTGCTGGTAGAAAACTTTCTACACACCGAGTTCAAATGAGAAAAACAGCGAATGAAGCGCGTAATTATTATTTGCGTATTCGCTATTCGGTTTGCTAAAGAGAGAGAAAAAAAGGCAGAAGAAATAAGCGCGTACGAAAGCTTTTCTTGCGTCATTTGCGGAACCGATCGCACCGCAATGGCAGATCCCTCCGCCATTCATAACAAGACTGTTTTTCTTTTGGGGCTGATAGAGTCTAGGCAAGGCTAATTAGTGCTCGTTTCTCGCACTTCGTATAATTTTAGCATTGTGGCTCTTTATTGACGATCTTTTTATCCCCTAAAGATAGCTGCCAAATTCTGATCCTCGCCAGCTTCTGCATCAATAATAGGCACCTAAGCATTTCTTTTCTATAGAAGTGAGTTGTGTAAAGTGCAGTAGTGACAGTCTTAAATGGCCGCGTGGTACCTTTTCCATGAACTTTCCAGCTGTTTTTGGCGGTGAATTGGCTTTAAAACAAATATTTTGATCTATGTCGGCGTTCCATTGGCATATGAAGCTGCTGCTAATAAAAAACTCAAAGCGATTTTAATACTATAAGCCGTGACAAAGATTTTGTACGTAATAAACAAAGCTTTATTAAAGCAGCACAAAAAGTTTTTAAATTTTATAAGGGTTTAATAAGAATGTTGTGCGCAATAAAAGCTTGCTAAAGCATTGTAATTAGGGTTTAAACTCTTCTCATAAAGTTTAAAAAAGTTTTGGAGCAAACGTTATCATATAAAACAGGTACTCCTTGGGCCATTTTTGCAGTCGCGTATTATTGCAGCACCCCGAGTTAATGGGCAACGATTGATTTCTTCTGGCATTTTGTTGTACTCAATTTGGTTTCCGCGTCAGCTTGCTCCGGTGTTGCTGCAACCACTGAACAGTATGCACCAAACTGAAGGCATTTTGGACCACTTCGGAATGTGCTTGCAATATGAAAAGGGTAAACGCTACAAACTGTGATGTATTGTTTCTTTCTGCTTCATTAGCGTGTTTTACTCAGCCATTTCTCCTATTGAAGGCAGGTTGAAGAAACAAACCTTCCCTATAATTCTGAAACCTCGCTATTTAAAAAAAACTACTAAACCATAAGAAACTACTATTTAACCATATGTCTATGAGTATTTGAATGCCCTGAAAAGGAACAATGGCTTTGTTTTGTAAGGTCAAGTGCGCTCGTTTTATTTTCATTTCTTTTTCTGCGTTGGCGTCCCACAGGTCATAGCAGAACTTATCCATAGAACACCTTACACTCCAGTGGACATTACCACCCGTAGTATAGTGCCATACTTATACCTAGATGCCAAGCCAAGCGTTTGTGGATTAAAAATAAATCATTAAAAACTTAATCATTAAAAAAGTAATCGCCCAAGCTCTCCGTACAGATGGTTAACCAGTGAAGCTGAAACGTCTGGCCCCCGCGTCTATCACTGCGTTAATCCCAACGGTTCATTAAACGATGGCTTGGTAGCCTGCCTGATGCTAGGTAAGCAGTTGCAGCTTGCGCTTGGATACACGAGCCTGTTCTTGTGGCCGGGCTACATCATCGGCATGGCATAGATGTGCTCGTTCTCGGTTCTTCTCGTGGTGTTGCTGATCCAAAGCTGCTTGCTCCTAAGGAGTACGTATGATGCGTGGCTCACCAATTCTGGGGCCGGAATAAAGCTGCGTCGCTCACGCTCGGCTGCGACGGATAGCAACAACGTCAGTACTGGCGCAGCTAACCCAGCATCACCTAGAAAGTACAATGCCTTCTCGCTCGGATTCATGAGTTCAGATTACTTGGCCCGACTGCCATAGAATCTAATAGCGATGCTCCCAAGTAGGCAACAGTGACTTTGACGTCACCGCTTTCATTGTGCCAGCATTGTCAATGAAAATTTTGGGCCAGGTAGCGTGACGTCATGGATTGGAGTAAATAGGTATTGTGCCATCTAGGTGGTGTTGGCTAATCGCGCGCCTTTCTTTCCCCTCTTTTTTTCGCACATGAGGTTGCGCCGGAGGAGTTTTAGGCGTACAGGCGACTGACAGACGGACGGATGAATCGGCTAGCCAAATTTATCTTCGCTGTAAAAAATTAATGTTTACAGCTTGGTGCACGAAATTTTCAGCATCATCATCACCATTGCCACGACCACCACCACCGCCACCGTAGGCTTGTACTACCTTTAATCTATAGCTCCCAATAAGTTTGATTACGACTACTGCTACCATCTCGTTAATGCTGTAGAATTCGTAAATGTTGCCCGCTATGTCCTTATGGATTAGCAATCCTATCCCGTATTGCTTCTTATCAGATCTCTATAGCAGAAGACATCGCCGTTATTCAGCAGTGTGTAAGCCTCACGAGTTCTTCTAATCTCACTAAGGCCGATAATATTCCAAACAATGTCTGATAGTTCCTCGAAGAGTCCAGCTAAGGTAGCCTCCCTTGAGAGGGTTCGGGTGTTAAATGTTGCAAGGGTCAGTATCCATCGGCGGCCTGTCCGGATACAGAGATTCTTAGCACCCTCGGCAGCGTTACTGGTCTGACTGCCGCCTTGGGCAAGTGCTCCGCAGCTGCTGGTGACGGAGAGACATAGGTAATTGAAGATGTCATCAGGGAGGTTGTGGCCGAATACGGCACGAGGGAGGCCAATTCCTGTTCTGGTGAGAGAGTGTCTTTGTTCAGCTTAGTGGGCTTTCCTAATGTGGTTGTACCTGGATTAGTATAGCCTCACTCGCTCTCGGCAACCTTTGCCGGTGTCAGGCGTTACTCCAAGAATGCAGATGTAGTGCAACGGAAAATGTAAAGCAAAAAGAAAAAAAAATGGGGTGGGGGAATATCTCACAAAATTGTGACAGTCAGTTGCTGCTTTCCAGACTCTTACCTTGCTTATTTCATGTTGAGCCATCCCATGCCCATGTAAGCATGTCCCACGCGCTCGCATTTTAACTGATTATCTGAGTGATCATGCCACCTCACATAGCTTATTTTGTTATTACTGCGCTGCGCTGAATACTACTGTTTTTAGCTAACACTCGAAATCCGCGATCACTTTGAGTATGCGGTAATAAATCTCTTGCCACAATAAGCCCCGCTCACCAAGAAGCAGCAGTGAAACATACTTTTTTAGAATGCAACGTCCTTACTTCCACTAACGAAATCATTTTTCATTGATGCAAGGGTACATGGTTTTTTCTTTACGTATTACAACTAAGTCCTACTTTTTTCTTTACAAGTCTCTCTTTGCTGCACGCATAACGAAGTGAAAGTGCGCCTGAATATATACAACGCCTGCGTCCTTAGACCAAACATCTTAAAAGGAAAGTTAATGCCGACTCTGCAACTGAAAACACGATTGGGCTTGCGAATATGTCGTCCACATGGTACCAATTTCATGCCGACCTTAAATCAATGACAAATTACCGATTAAAAGAGGGAACAGGAAAACGGAAGAGGAGGAGGAGGAGTAAAAGGAAGAAGGGAAAGGTAGGGAGGTCAACCCGACGCCTGTGCGGTTTGCTACCTTACACAGGGGAAGTGGTTTAAGGGAAGAAAAGAAAGGAGAGGGAGCGAAGCAGGTACTATCGGTGCGAATATGTGCGGATGTCCGTTACTTCACGCCTATAATCGGTCACAGAGGCCAGTCGCTTTCATGAAAAGTAGCAGTGCCCACGTCGATTTGTAAGGCTGCGACGCGTGGGGCCATGGTGCAAAAATCTCATTGTCTGAAAATTGTCTTTTATGTAATCGGCTTACCAACCTCCGAAGAACATCGCGTTCGTTTTCATAAAGATTACGAGAACACATTGCGTTCTCGATCGTCTTTTCACAGTTACACGAGTGAGATAGGTGTGCCGGACATTCCAATAAGGAATGAGTAGGCGGCAAAGTAAAGTTGCCTCATGGCGGGAGAAGTTCGATGCAATCTGCAGCTTCAGTGTAGGAACCAGTCGATGGAGACGACAATTGGAGAAAATCAGGGTGCTCCACAAACTTTCAATCTTGGTTTAAGCAAGTAAACATAGACCCCTCATAGTGTCTATCTTTGATAAGGGTATCGGAAGTGTCATGGTTTCTTCATGGGCTAACCGGGCGGCATCATCAGCAAGGTAATTTCCGAATATGCCACAGTGCCCCGGCATCCATTTAAACATGTCATCATGTCCGTTTTTGAAGGCTTGATGGAGAACCGCTTTGGTCTCAAACACCAGTTGTTCATGGGTCTTGCGTCGTACGGCTGATTGCAGACACTGAAGGTCTGCCTTCTAGTCACAAAAAAGGACCGACTTTCGGAGTTTGGCTTGTGTGATGTAATTAACAGCGGCACGTAGAGTGACAAGTTCTGTTGACATAAAGGCCCTCATATGGGACACATTGAAAGTAACTGCCACTTGTGAGCCCCGGATGATAACAGCGGCTGTGGAGCTGGTGGCTGAGACAGATTCACGGTGTAAATGCATGTTCTTGGTTCATATGCAACGTTCAGTAATGACAGTGTGAACCGAGCTAGAGCCACTGTGGAATGACGTGTGTTCGTAATTCGCGGAATCATGAGGCGTACTTGTGGCTGTCGTAGGAACCGCAGGGGAAACAGTGATCTTGCTGCTGGTGTAAATCCCGACGGGAGGTAGCCTTGATGCATCGCAACAAGTTTGGAAATTGTGACTTGAGATCTTTGTGATGGGAAAGCAGCAATAGAGCAACGTATCTGTTATTCTAGGGAGCACTACCCCTCCAGGGAGAATTATTCTTCTGAAGAACCTCGGACGGAAGACCTACAGACAGCAAGAGAGAATGAAGAGGAAAGGCAGGGAGGTTAACCAGATATGAGTCTCCGGCTTGCTACCCTGCACTCGGGATGGGGGATAGGGGTTAGAAAGATGGCAGAGGATAACGCTAAAAAAAGGGGGAAAAAAAGAAAAAAAAAGACGCACACATGGAGGCGCGCACACAAAAGGCGTTCCAGTTAAAGTCGTTCACACAGGCTGGTAGATCGTAAAAAGCGCAATAGAGCTTGCACGGCCTTCTTCTGTGACGGTAGGTCCATTCGATGTTGTAGAATTATTTTTTCGGATAGCGGTTGGTCATCCAGTTGGTCAAGTTCATGGCGAAGGCATGCCCTCTGAAGACCTACAGAAAAATACAAATTGCGCGTCGAGACAGAAACACCAAAAAAAAAAAAGCGATAGTCGCGGCCTTTCTCAGCAAGCGGGCTTTCTTTTCCTTCGGATGCATTTCGTCACGCATATCATGTTTCATCGTCTCACGCTAATAATTTAAGATTCAGTAGGGTAGACGCAATTTTTTACCAGAGCAGATATAATATAAGAGCCCGCCTATAAACATACCTTGAAGGAAGCAATTTCGCGCTGTGGCACACAACATATTATCACGTAGACCTTCTCGGAAAACCCCGAGCGCGTTCGAATAAAGCAGGTTACTTTTTCTAACGAAAAGTTTCTTCGCCGCTTTATGCTCGTTGGTTTGCGGGCCCTCCTTTACAAGCTTAACATATTTGGTGCAAAGGAATGTGCTTTCCTTTGGCTGAAATTCACGGTGAGAAACATTTCGTTTTTTCTTTTCATGAAATTCAACAAATTGGTTAAGAAGTTATTTGGATACACTCGCTCAATATGAGCTTGGCACTGCTCGGGCTAAGTGCATTCGATCTATGTAAATTAAGTAAAGGCGAGATAGAAAACATTGAAATTTGATCTGTCTATGTGTGTGGTTTATAGATTTATATATGTGTTAGGTCCGTCCGTCCATCCGTCCGTCTGTGGAACACAACGCGACGCCGCCATTGTTCCACTGCCGTCATTCCAGCTTCGTGTTCGTACTCTTGTCATGCAGTCGTCATGACGCCTTCTATCACAACCACAAGTTGTCTAATAGCTTGGACCACTAGGTATGGACTAGGTTGGTAAAGCCATAATGGTTGTTGCGTCGACAATTAGGTATGCTGACAAACTGTTGTTACCCTGCCTACAGAGCGCTTTCTTTGTACGTATGCTTGGCTCTACATCCTCGTTGAGTCACGCTTACATATTCGATCATTGTTAATTTAGTTAGTAAGGGAATTTACAATTTCATACGACCGCTAAATCTACTATCCTTACTTCGTACAGCTATCTAATAATTTGCTATCGTAATTGGTGCTTCGACGTTCGAGTATACAACTGCAAATTTTTCTTATGTTTACTCCTTATCTATATATCTCTTTTCTCCCTTCTTAAATGAAGGGTAGCCATCCTTACATGCCCTTAGTTAACATCACTACCTTTTCTGCCTTCGTTTATCTCTCGCTTTTCTATACTGATGATTGGAACTTAGGCTGCTACCTGGAAGTTTTCTCCGTGCTGCTTTTTTTTTAGCTGCACGTATAACGTCTTTACTCAGCAGCTGCGTTTAAGTTTGTAGTATTATGATTAAGTGCTTTCTAACGGCAATTAAGGTCTTATTTATAAGGAATTCGCCAAGTAAATAAATAATTTAAATGGTGTTCAAATGAAAGCGCCACTTTGAAAGCCGTATAAATTAACACCAGCACATTCACACCTTAGTGCAGCACGGTAGGCTTTTGTTTGAAGCCGAAAGTAACATAAATAAAAGTATAGGATTCGAGATCTCAGGCAGCAGTACAGGCTAGGAGAGAGGCCATAGTAGGGGAGAGGGAGCCACCATTTCATTTGAATCATTTAGTGTTGTCTAATATGCAGTGAATTCTAATTACAGGACGGTTTAAAATTCCACCTTTATCAGCACGCACCATCCACGACCTTGAATTCAGCCGCAGCTGTTGCGCAGCACAATGGGTCTCGAGGATAGACGCAGATAGCTGGGTGCGTGGAAATGTACCCGGTTTGGTGTGGAGGTAGCGCTGGCTAAAGTGAAGCAGCAGCGCCACCATGCAAGCTCAGAAACCTTCAAAACCTTAGGCTCAGGTGCTGCGACCAACGAGCTGATTGAAGCTGAAGTCCACAAGTGCAGCAGTAGCTGATGACACGAGTGCAGTCTGTTGGTGTTGGTTGTCGCTTTAACGAGGACGAAGAGGATGTATGATGTTTTCGAGAGAAGAATGCTCATGACATTTGTAGTGTGTAGTTCGAGAAGCCCTACACATACACATACATTTAATATTTCTGTATCGCTTGTGTCAGAGTGGCATATACCATTATGCAGGTTAGGCCAAGAATGTGCCCAGACTGCGTGGAAGACACCAATTTGACATACCCAGTGGTCCAAGCTGTTCTCCACTCGACAAAACAGCAGCCCACAGCCAGTTGTCTTTTTTGGCACATAACGTGTAGCACATACGTAGTGGCTTAACTCTCAAGTAGTTTACTCGCTAGCAAAGCGGCAGCGAGCAGCCAGCACTGAATGAATCTCTCAAAGGCAGAATCTCAGACAACTTCACATGAACTTGATGCCACCCTATGTCCAACAAAGTGGAGGACAATCACTGTGCCGGGCATCCCCTCGAGACCATTGTGTTACTGAAGAATTATTGGCCTGTTTGAATTATTGGCTTTCAATAAGAGATTGCAAGATACGCTTACATTCAGGTAAATCAAACTAATGAATGATAGGAACCTGCGTATTTCTTTATAAATTTCTTCACGCACACAAATGGGTATCCCTATAGTTAAACGATCTACCTCACAGCTGCAGGGAGATCAGTGGGCGCAAATCCAATCTGAATGCATCATCAAATGGAGCATGGATAAAGCTAGGCCGATAGACTCATACCATCTCCACAAATGTTTAAGGAAATGGTCATGCATGTATGACCCTTTCTTTATGCAAATCGTGGAGCTATTAATCAGGGCATCAAAGAGAGGTCACTCACATACAATCTAAAACCTACGTAATTTCTTATTCTCGGCAAGAATGCTTTTTACATGTGCCTCACTGAATGCCTCACCATGAGCGGGAACAATGGATGAAGTAGCAGCACCTCAGATTTCTCTATGCCATCGACACTAATTTGCATGTTCTGATGTAAAAGATGTGATACCGACTTAGGAGCCAGTATTTGTATTTTAAATAAAAGCGTTTATACCACCACATCCATAACGAGTCGAGTCTTGTGAAAAATATGCGCAAAGCGGTGCATCTGATCTCTTCACCAGACGGGCTTCAGCACACAGATGATCCTACTGTCGGTCGCCTTGATCTAGCTGCCTTTGTCGAGTGGTTAGAACCGTCGACTCGAATCTGAAAGTTATAAATTCTGACGCTACGCGGAAACAGTTTCTCTGTTCAGAGACAAGTTACGCTTACAGACTGACCAACCGAACGAAAGAGCGCATTACATGAAGACCTGTTTATGATAATTATGTCCATTGCGACCAAGAAAGCGCTGCTCTAATCTTTATGAGGGTAACTTTGCTTGATACAAAGGATAGTGCCACCTCACCTAAAACATCGATATTTTTGCTCGCAAGCATGCTGCAAGAACAAATCGTTAGAAGTTCACGTTAATTATACGATAAAGAATCAGGTCAAGGTCCAAGCAAGGACTCTGAGAATGCTGAAGCCCTGAACTTTGCGTAAGTTTGGTTGATGTTTATAAGCCTAATCTTTCTCTATACAAAAATAACGCAGCAAATCAACCAAGGCAGGCAATGTTTTTCTCTGCTGATGACCCGTCCACCGGGCTAATCAGGAGCACATGTTGTCACCTTATACCGTCAGCAAAACTCGCTTCCTGAAAACAAAACAAAACACAACAAAACAAAAAAGATCCCTGATAACATGGTTCCACATATCGAGCTTGTGTACCCAGATAATTATAAAGCCCGAGTAATGTTTTGAGATAGTAAAGACGCTAGCAAGGAACGCTGATGTCCGAGATGGTCGTTGAATATTCATGCGCCTCTGAAGGGCCAAAAGCCAGCAGTAGAATCTGAAAACACTCAAGGCACAAAGCTAGCCTCACTGAGCGGACGTTCCAGCAACGAAGCTGCAAAAAAGAATGCGATGAGCTGTGACAAGCTGCGCAGTGTATGATAAACAACCCGCACCCGTGGATGCGCACGCCTCTCAAGCGGCGGCTTGCAACGAACCGAGCCTCCTTACATTTTCACCGTCAGCAATTCTGCCGCGTTGATTGCATAGTGAAATAAACAGCACCAACTGAAGTTAACGAGATAGTGTCTCTCACATCGGGCATACAAGGTCTAGAGTACATCAGTTAGAGCCCTTGCGGACAAATCAGCATTCCCTTCCGGAGGAAATGCCTACATTTACTGTTTCACTTGTTTTTTCCCAAGTTAGGTATACTGAACACTCACAGGGCCGAAACAGGATAAGAACGAGGAGAACGTAAACTAGGATGTTCCTCAGTTACATCCTCCTCGTCCTTGTTAGTTTCGGCGCTGTAAATATGCATAATGAACGAATCACTTAGCCTGGCCACATACTTTAGGCATACTGTATATTTTTTAGGCACTATGAGAAAGCTAATACTGCCATTTTCACCAAAGTCACAAAGACGCGTCCCTGTCAAGGTCAATGTTAGTCACTACAAAGTGAAATTGGCGAACACACGGCTCTATTGCGCAAGAGTTGCCGCAAGAACTTTGTTTCCTGAAAGATGCGTGTGAATGTGTTCTAAATAAATGTGGCGAGGCAAGTGACGAATAACGTTCACAGAGCCAACAACGTGGGTGCCTTGATAATGTGAATTACAGCACAATTTAAATGAAATATGTACGTCCTTCTCAGAGGCATATCTCTCAGACGATTTCTACATTTTTGCGTAGCAGCTTGGCGTGATGCACATTTCTCTTACGATACGACTGCTACTTTAAAGACTCATTTCGTTCCTGTATTCTGTATCACCAAAGTTCGTCGGCCGTGGGAGCAAAATATGATAGCAGCCTCCGAATTCACATTTAACAAAAGGAGCTCATACGCCTGGAGGCCATCGATACATACATGAATAGCCATGCACATACTGACACGCTGCAACATTCAAAACCGTGAGACAAACGTTTCAGCCCGCTTTTCAAGGATACGCGGTGCTTTCTCACTAGCATTTATTTTCGTCGGACTCGCGGTCTACGCTCTTTGTTCCATCCGAATTTCAGGTCTCCACTTTCGTTTACTACTTTTTTAGCACACAAAAGTATTGCTGTTGTACACATTGTTCGTAATGTTCAGCCTTCCTCAGTTTCAGAACCTCGAAGCAACTCGATTTTCTGCTAGCAACTCTATTACCTCTTCTTTCCTTTGTTATCTTATCTATTAGTTTTATTCTTCTCTTAACTTTTTTTCTGTGAAGTTTCTTTGATATTTTACATGTAACCATGTTTTTCTGAAGGGAGAGAAAATAGCATTGATTTCAGTTAAATCGATACGTAATAAAACGCGACCGGACCACGCCCACCAGTTCTCTCATTTCGGCAGGCACACACATGCATGCGTAGATTCGGCGGAGTGGGTGCGAAGTAGAATTTACGATCGAGAATTGCTGCCCAAATGACCAAAATTATAAGAGAGAAAGAGAAAAAAATATTTGGGTGGCGAATCACAAGGATGCCTTATATAGCATTTCTTCACGGGGAATATTCTGTGCTGGGCACTCTTTCTTAAAAGCTTCCACGCCCTTCGTTTATATATCATTTGATAAATATCGACGTTATTGCCTGGGATGCCTTTGGCGAAATTATTCGGCATTATTGCTGAGACTGGTGATACAAAAATGGGTCAATAATCCTGTGCCTCACGTTTGTTCATCTTATATGTTTTTGGGAATCAAAATAGAGTGATGTGAGAAGTTCATTTTCCAGACTCGGTATTCTTTTCTTCTAATACAGATGTGGAAGTCGCTCAGACACACCCCCTAGCGCGTTTACAGACCCGGAATGAGTCTTTTACCTTGGAAACTTCTTCACCGGACTGACTCTGCCACTAATATATTTGCTGTACGTTTGAACTAGTAGAATGATTGACAGAGATTAAGTAATTTATTGTGCATGAATGAAGCTGAACACCATGATGCCAAGGCAAGTTGTGAAGGGCTTGCTTTGATGCTACATGCTGCGCGAATACTTACTTACTGACGTAGTATGCGACAAGCTCGAGGTATGGGACATGCATGCAATACTCGTGAAATATCGGAGGTTACGAAACCTATTGTAGAAAGTAAATTTTGCAAGTGTCGAAGGGAGCTATTATTGACTTAAATGTTGGGCGTTAATAATGGAGCATTGTGCTGCTACCAGTATTGCTAAATAAGTGTGAGGGAGATTGAAGGCAGCCACAGAAGAGCTAGTGAGGTCAAGTAGATGAGTGTCATATTTGCTACACTACAATGATAGTAAAAAAAAAGCGGGACAGAAGCGAAAAAACAGGGAGAGAGGGGAACACTGCGCATACGCCGAAGAGTGCACAGAAGGGCTACAAACGGTCACTTAGGCCGGTGGGTTTCAAAACCTGCACTTGTGCTCGAAAACATGTTTCGCGTCAGCTATCGATGTGATCACGTTCAGTGTATTTCGGATTCAGGAAATGGCCCTGTGTCGAGGCGTGTTAATGTCGTCGGGAGAGAGAGGGCAGTGGGCGTCGTGAAGTAGAGAAGTGCACAACAAGTGCTCAATGGTTTCCTCGCAACTACGAGAGTCACAAGTCAACACTCTCGGCTCTCTCAGTACGGCAACAATGAGCGGTCGGTAATGTCACTCTCGGCTATAAGCGGTACAGCAATACTGAACCTTTCGCGGCGAGAGAGTCTACGTGGCTTGTTAAAAGCGAGCGTAGTAGCTGAAATAGTTCAGAAAACAGCGAGCGTGCACTGAAATCTGAAATACTTTGTCCTAAATAGTAGCCGTATACACGATAGCTTCAACCATTTTTTTCTTTATTTGTGGCAATCAAAAAGTACTTAAGTGCCTCTGGCGTTTTTAGAAAAAGTAACGTAAGGGCCGTGCATAGCTTTCAAGTGAACGCGTTTAAAGTACTAATCTTTTGGCAGATGAACCAAAAGCCTTGCAAAGACTGCGTTGCTTATCGCAATTTTGCATATCGTATTCTCCTAGTGGGTTGCTTATGTTTTTTTGTATAGGTTAAGCTCTTTGTTTTATGGCCACTGATTTGAAGTTTGTGCGTACAGAGCGCCACTACACCACTGCTGGACTTGTTTGATTGCGACAGAAATTATGCGGACGCCCAAGGCGCGTACATGCGGTCATAATGCAGTCCCGCTATCGATGAGACATACGCTCTTCGTGCGCGGAGAGTAAGGGGGTTTCCGGGGAGGCATTAAGACTGGGAGCTGCCCTAGTTGGTGTAGTTCGGTCACGTGAAAAGCAGTGCGACAATACTAGTAAGAAGGTGAAGAAAACAGTGCTGACTTGCAACTGAAGCTTTATTTTGGAAACAGTCTAAAGAAAGCAGGGGAAAAAAACTACCTTACCAATCCTAGATATGGGGCACTTCACATGTACAAAGTCAAGCGCAAAGCATGTGCGAATACTTACCACGATGCGAAGCTGACTAGTCAGAATGGTATCCTAAACACTTCCGGATATACGTCACTTCCCCTTGCGAGATGGTGATCGATGCTTGACTGACACAATCGTGCGCCCGTTCAAATGACGTAAAAAATGCTTTCATTATCTCTCTTGTGTGTGGGGCCTTATGTCGATAGAAAATCTCAGCTTTATCGGACACCGATACGTGCGACAATGAATTGCCGGATACGACTCTGTTCCGTTTCTGACATTAAGCACATGCTCAAGAATCCTGATAATTATACAACGACCAGTTTGGCCAATGGAGGCATTTGTGCACGAACAGAGAATTCGATACACATCAGCAGTAGTGCAATTAGCGTACTTTTTAAGTGGAACTGCATACTGCACATTTCACAGATCATAAGAATCCAACGAATACTGACAACAAGAAGAACATAGGGGAAATTATTTGTGCTTAATAAATGAAATAAACAAACGATAAATTAACGGAAATAAAAGTGGATGAAAAGACAACTTGCCGCAAGTGGGGAATGATCCCACAACCTTCGCGATGGTTGTGGGAACAGCAACTTGTTTTTTCATCCCCTTTCATTTCCATTACCTTTTCGTTTCTTTATTTCACTTATTAAGCACAAGTAATTTCCGCTATGTTCTCCTTGGTGTCTGTTGGCTTCTTATGAAACGGCTAATAAAAATCGGGTCCTTCGGTTAACCCCCTTTCTTCTAGTTTCTTACATTTCACAGATCTCATGCCTAATCTCACTGTGGATATAATCTCATTTCTTATCTCATTTTGAAAACAACTTGCACGTCTTATCTCTCTACTACATTCTTTAATCCGTGTGGTAGCTTGAGAACATAAGGCAGCGCAAGAGTAGCCTTCCTCATCACAGATTGCGCAACAGTTTTTTCCTTCTTTCCAGGGACGCGGACTGCGTTTAGCTATAGAAACAATGACGCGAGGAGACGCAACGCTAACACTCGATAGAGAGAAGCCAGGACAATGTTCTGTCCAACAGTAACGTTGGTTCTCCCTTCCACTGCTGATGTGATCCACCATAAGCACAGCAGCGTTCCCGCCGAGCTACTGTGAGTATGAACTGCTTTGAGTGCAAGAGGCTGTTGACGTCATGCTAAGGTTTTTAATATTTCACAGGACGCAAACTGACCCCTACAGTTTTCCTCGATCTCGCGTGCCCCATCGAACTGTGACGCCTACAACGCCACTGGTAGCGCTTCTCATCACGCAGCATTGTGAGACGCCTCAAAGCTAACCAAGGCACTATTCTTTCTATCCAGCGAGAGTTACTTTGAATACTGTGTCGCGCCAACATGTTGCACCCCGGTATATTTAGAACACAATCTAAGGAGTGTATGCGGAACGCTGAACCTTGCTTTAAATGTCAGTGCTTCTACCCTCGGGCGAAATTTCCAATTCATGCATTGCGTAGCATTAAATGGCGAGACGGTCCAAAAATTTCACGTGAAGCCACAAGCCATCTTCCCCAATAGTGGGCGAGAATGCGTAGTTTAAGTCCACCGTATGGCGCGTTTGTCAGCTGTCATCCGGTGTACAGTGACTACTGACCCATTGTCCGCATTCTACGAGCCTGCCGCTTTCGTCGTTCCCTATACGCCATACACAGGAAGGAAGTTTTAGACGTAGGCCAGGAATGCCTAAGCCTATACTAAAAGTGGCATAGCAAATAGTACGTGAAGCCTTGGGAAACACCTAACCGTGAGGACAGAAGGTGACCAAAGGGCACCCAAAACAAAAGGATGGGCGATTCGTGCAATTATTACGCATGCGCGTGCAGCCATGCCACCTGCGTTGCCTATCATGGCATTAACGCCTTAGCTGAGCCGCATCGCCCCTCACGCAAACGAATGAAGCAGAACCTCCCCGTAGAAGTGCATTCGAATTTACGCATAGCATAATGTGGTGGTCCGCGGGGTGCGGAATGTATATATTCGGCATGATAAATATGCGCATCTCTCTGCACGTATTTCTTACGCACATAGAAATAAATGACGCATACTGCATCAGCATAAACACCGCACACGTGATTACCATGAATAATGCATTCGGCATCGCGTCGACGGCCACATAATGCTACGCATACCTTACACAGTTCCTGTTGAGGGGACTTCCACTTGATTTTACAGTGCAGCCGGTTATGGGTAGGGTACCACGAAATTTTTATGTGTGCGAGGAAAAACGATCATCCTAAGCGATGGCTCAAACCTCCCCAACCAAGCGACAAATCCAACGGCTCATAGCCCCGTAAGGCAGAGGCTAGAAGCATTCAGCCAAGTGAAGCGAACAGAGCTTAGATTCTTTCTAATCACTCATACAACATAGAGAACAGAATATTAAAACTGCGATCATCAATGGCTCATACCCGGAGAAGCAATGACCCACACTCCCGTAAGCAATGGCTCATACACCAGTAATCAAGCAAAAATGCAATGGCTCATAGTCCCGTAAAGTTCAAGTTGTTTGTGAAGAGCACGCGTACTTAAGATCACGAGGCGTTTGCCGTATACGTAAAGGACGCAATGTATGTACATTTGCCCTCTTCACTCGCAAGGGGACAACGCCAGCGACTGTGCGGATGGTTGTCTGTGTCGTTAAACGAAAGTCAGAGTTGTGATATCCACTTTGTACATATCTCCAGGCACACCCAAGTGTGATATTGATAAGTTCATGACCGCGTACGTTGCATAAGCTAGCCGTGATGACAATACCCCTGTGATCTTCTTCGTTCGTGACTTCAATGTGGAGACTTCAAAACTACACAAAAATAGTTTACTAAGTTTGGGATAGAAAAGTTTGGTTTGAAGTGCCACGCGAATTCAAGTCACTCAATTACACAACAACGGCCCTGTATAGATTTAACTTTGACCAAGATTATGTCTAAGGTTGTAACCGAATCAATGATGTCAATAACACTAACCACAAATCTATTGTCACTACCATTACCAAAGGAATAAATAAACACATTTACCCTTGTATAATCCTGTGTGATGTGCTACAGCTTCGTTGGTCATCCTTCTTCAGAGTGAAATGGCTTCTCATTTTTTTCGTTTTGTAGTGGGCAGTACTCATAGAGTCCCACAGTGGAACAAGAAGAGACTGAACTAGCGCCATCGGACATATAGGCTCGACGCAGCCACCTGATAAAGAAATGACAATTCTTTGTAGACCTTCTGTTCCTACAATTTGGCGACCTGGATGTGCTGCCAAACCATAACTGTCTACGTCTAACAAGTTTCTTCTTGACGCCATGAAACCGGCTGTTGAACAATGTCGTCTCGAAGAAAACGGAATGTCTTCCTTCGCCACATTCAAACTTTCCGATTTCTGGCCCTCCGATTGTGAACTGTGGTTCGTCCCTATCGAGGCGCAGTTTCGCCATCACCGAGTCACATCACAGGCGGCCAAGTACGACAACGTCTTGAGTGTGCTTAACCAGACCAGTGAAGCTTTGGTACGCGAAATTTGGATAGCTCCTTCGCCCGATGATCAGTACGGCACCCTTAAGCGGGAGTTACTACAACGCACCACCGACTCTGAGTCGCTACGGATTCAACAGCTCTTCTCATCGGAGGAACTTGGTGGCAGAAAACCAACTGAGCGGCTTCCCCGCTTGACGCAACTCCTGGGAACCAGTCCATCATCAGCCGACTGGAAAATCCTCCAGGAGTGCTCCTTCTAGCGTCTACCGAAGCAGCTACGCATTATATTATGTGCCTCGCCCACTACGACGCCTGTAGAGGCCTTAGCGTCGATGGCAGACCAGATTATGGATTCTTACCATGCTGTGATGTCCGCTGCTGACCGTTGTAATGCACCCGTTGCGACACAACCCCACTCACAGCAGCACTTTGACGAACCCGACAGTTCAAGCACGCACTTGCAGCGCAAGTAGATGAGCTAACTGATCAGTTGGCCGCCTTACGCTTTCGTGCGAATTACCATCGGCAGCGGCAACGCTTGCATGACCGAAACGTGTCACGTCCTCCGCCTCCCTTTATTCGTTGGTATCACAACAGATATGACATTCGCGCACGGCAGTGTCACCCACCTTGCAACTTTCCGTGAAACAGTCGGGTCAGTCACTGATGACGGCTAGTGCTACTGGCCCTACATCAAGCCATCTCTTCTACGTCACCGACCGAAAGTTCGCTGTCTTGTAGACAATGGTGAGGACATTTGTGTCCTTATCCCTGCTTTTCAAGACAGCACAAGACATCGCCATTACACCTCTTTTCTCACTGCCGTTCACTGTTCCAAAATGAAAAGGTATGGACAGAAATCTGTCACTCTTGACCTTTGTCTGGGGCGCCCTTTTCGATGGCTATTCATCGTCGCCGACATGAGCGAGCCGATAATCGGCACTGAATTTTTGTGGAAGTTTAACCTTCTCGTCCATCTTCGTCACTGCCGCCTTCTTGACTCCTAAAAAATATGTCCGTACAAGGTATCCCCACGTCTGCACCACCTTTGCGTCTCGCACAAGCACACACCCGTGTAGTGGAACCATCGTTCACCATCCTGCTGGAATTTGCAGAGCTGTTCGAACCACCCTCACCAGGTCGCCCAATAGTGCACAACGTCACGCGCCACATACTGATTAAAGGACCACCAGTATACGCCCGACTTCGCCACATCGCAAAGCAAGAGACACATGCTCGAGTTGGGCTTCGTTTGTCCTTCCGCTAGCCTTTGGTCATCTGCTTTGCACATGGTGCTCAAGGAGACGTGTGATTGGCGGCCGTGTGGCGATTACCACGCCTTAAACAAAGTGGCGATTTCCGATAGGCACCCTATACCCCACAACCACGATTTCACCGCATCGCGTCACAATTGCTGCATATTTAGCAAGGTGGATCTATAAAAGCTTGCCACCAGATTCCTGTCGAGCCTTCCAAAATTCCTAAAACCGCAGTAATTACCCCTTTTGGCATGTTGAGATACGTGCGCATGCCATTAGGCCTCCGTAATGCCGCTCAAACATTTCAGCAGTTCATCGATTAAGTACTCCGTGGCCTACCTTGTTGTTTCGTTTGTTTAGACGACATTCTTGTATTCAGTCACTCTGGTGTGGAACACGAATCTAGTCTACGTAAGGTGTTTGTACGTCTCCGTCAATACGGTATGCTCATAAACATCTCGAAGAGTTTGGCGTTGCTTTACTCGACTTCCTGGGCTATCGATCAAACGAGCGTGGCATCCAAGCCATCCCATGCCGTGTCCAAGCCATTAAAGATTTCGCGCACCCCTCTTTCACCAACCAATTACGGGCATTTCAGTCAATTGCTATCGCCGTTTCATTCCTCGTGGTGCTTCAATTTTGCAGCGTTTGGACAGTCTACTGTCTGTCACATCATGAGCTAACACGCATATATAATGGACTAATGTTGCTGAATCTGCTTTTATCTCTGCCAAGAACGCCCTTGTTACGACTACTCTACTGGCGCATCCGCAACCAGACGCTGCAACGTCCGTTATGGTAGACGCTTCTGACATGGCTCTTGGCGCTGTGTTTCAACAGCTGGTTGACAATACATGGCAGTCTATATCTGTCTTTTCAAAGAAGCTGACACCGCAAGAAACCCGCTACAGCACTTTTGGTCACAAATTGCTAGGACTCTACCTAGCAGTCCAGCACTTCCGTCACAACCTTGAAGGGCATCAGTTCGTTAATCTCACCGACCACAAACCGCTCCTTTATGCTATAACCACCAACCATTCTTCGCACCCTCCCCGCGAAATTCGCCAGCTTGCATGTAACTCAGAATTCACTACTATTATTCAGCATACCAGTGGTGCCGATAATTCCGTTGCTGACGCTCTGTCACGGACCCATATAAATGCAAATGCAAGCCAAGTAAATCTCTCCGGCATTGACTTCGTCTACGTCGCTACCACTCAACGCATGGACCGTGAACGTCAAACACTCCGGACTGCCAACGATGCTCCGCGCTTCGAAGATATATTACTGCCTGACCGTAAATGTCACAGTGATAGGCGACATGTATACGGGTCATCCTTGACCATACATTCAACAACAATTTCGCCAGAAAGTTTTTGACGAACTAGAGTCCTTATCGCACCCTGAGTACGTGTCACACAACACCTCGTTAGTTCCCGCTATTTGTGGCCCCGCAAGGACGCTCGCGTCCGTTGCTGGTCTCGGGCATGCGTACAATGCCAACGCGCTAAAGTCAGTCGACAGATTGAGTTCTCCTAGTCATTTTCCACCACCAGACGATCGGTTCGGCCACGTTGACATCGATATAATTGGCCCACTGCCATCGTCGTCCAACAAACGACACATACTGACTTGTACCAACCTCTTCACACGGTGGCCTGAAGCAATGCCTCTCTCTAACATTACTGGGGAATCTGTAGCTCAGGCCATCTTAAATACCTGGATCTCTTGTTAGGGTGTACCTCACACCATGACGGCAGATAGAGAAAGACAACTTGGCTCGTCCCTCTTTCAAGCTCTCTCCCGTCTTTTGAGTGTAACGCACATACGAACAACAGCTTATCACCCAAGTTCCAATGGCATGGTACAACGCTCCCATCGACAACTGAAAAGAGCACTTCGTGCCTATGACTATAAGATTCCATGCACAAAGCACCGGCCTTTCGTTCGGTTAGGTCACCGCACAGCTCTGAAAACAGATGCACTGTCTTCCTCAACAGAACTCGTTTTCGGCACGACACTTAGCTGACCCGGTTCGACTCGGAACCATCATCTGCAGACCTATAATTTAACGCCGAGCGCCTTCGCATTACAATGTCCACTGTTATACCCCCACCGCTTGGTAACGATGGAAGAAATGTTTACATTAGCTACTTCACACCAGTTATGTATTTATCCGTGACGACGCTACTCGTACTACTTTACAAGCTCCTTAGGTCGGTCCTTTCAAAGTCATCAAGCGTGACGCGAAGTTTCTCACACTTCCTGTTAGCAGACGCGAAGAGACAATTTCGATCGACCGCTTAAAGCCAGCTCATCTTGCCTCTGGCAACGCCATCTCCACAACTTAAACCACTCCATGGTAGTGCCTTCATCGCTAGTGGAGGAGCCATGTAGTGGACAGTACTCACAGAGCCCCGTGGGGGAAGAATAGACTGGACAAGCGCCATCGGGCATATAGGCTCGACGATGGTAGCCGCGATATCAACGCAGTCATCTCTTTAAAAAATGTCAATTGTTCGTGGGCCCTCTGTTCGTACACTCTTTTTCTTTGCTGCCAGCTTCCCTCTACCTCAGTGTACGGTAGGCAAGCTATATGCTGTTTCGTTACCTCCCTGCCTTTTTTCCTTTAACTCCCTTTCTCTTCCTTTTGTGAATTTCCTATTTATTCGTTCGTGCTGCGCTCTCCAGAAAGTTAAATAAACGTAAGAGATTCGTGTACCAATTTGCATATCAGTGAAGATGTGTAAGAGAAATATCCTTTCTTTAACACTTTTCGGCAGCCGGACGGCTTACAGCATTTCCTTCTTCCTACCCAGGTACGTGCCTAATTCTCATAATGGGTGGTGCAGGTGACGTTCAAAAGTCTAGTTTAGGACTAGTGTTTTTCATGAAATCTACGAACGTTTCTCAGACCGGAAAATCAATTGAAAAGGACACCAAAGATAAGTTCTCATAAAGTAACACCTCTCCATAACATTTCTTAAACTCCAAAGTAGCAAGCACCACGCTCGTCTTATCAAGTAGCAAAGTAGCAAGCACCATACATTCGTATACTCGGTTTCTTTTTTTATCCCTCCTCACTGTGAACCAAGTACACCAAATTGAACAAGAAAACATACAATTGAGTTGTGACAAAATTTACTTTAATGTATCAGCTATATGACTTTAAAAACGAAATGAAGGACTTTAAAGGAATCGCAGGTAATATAACAGCCCAATAGTGCGACTTCTTTTACGTGTGTATGCATATTTGTTCTCCTGGGCCACTATTCTGCCGAAGATGAAAACAATATTGCCGCCAAGCGAACATTGTAAAATAGAGCTGTAATTACGCAAGCCTATTTCCGCATACATTTTGTTAGCAGAAGCCCCGGACGATTTCTTTATAGTTGCAGGAGACCTCATATTTATTCGAGTAAACAAACCGGAAGTGGAATGCGGCAGAGTTAAACCTCTCAGCCTCAGGGATGAAACAAAGGAAGAAAAATTATTCAGCATGCCCACAGTATTTCCACATTCTCACCTCATTTCTATAAAACCAGTAAACCATAAAACACGACAAGAAAAAGTCAAGATATCATTGTGGTTGTATGTAACATTATTCCTCTATAAGAAGCACTGTAATTAAGCATTCATGTTTAACGTGATGTCGCACACTCCAAAGTTATGCCAAACTCCAATCCAAAGTTTATGCCGACTCGAAGAACGTTTTAACGTGGAGCAGTCGCCCAATTTCAAGACACATTTCACGCGCAGTAGGGGTTCGAGAAACTCCAATTTCCACAATCAGGGCACGCCTTGCTAATGAGATACTCTCGAGTCTGCTTTGCGTACACCTGGTTATGCCTGCTTCCCATTGAAAAGAACTCCACTGCGCCAGGTAACGATAGAGACAGTTAGCCGCTTACGCTGTACCTTTTAGGGAAGAATGGCGGTGTTAGTTATAAACAAATCGGTTGAAAAAGTTGCACGCCCTTCTATTCTGATCAGTCTAGAGCAATTATTTGGTTTAAGTGGCTTTGGTTACATGTTCTTATATCAGCTGAAATACTTGCACATAATGAAACAAAACGCACCAGCTTGACGACTAAATAATTCAGATGTAAATTAGGCGGAAGGAGTTGAACAAAGCAGTTCTGATAATTACCTGCTTTTTGTCGCCCAAACAGCGCTCCAAACTGATGACCCCCTCGCCCATGAGAGATGACGCCGCGGGCATGCTCCACCAATAATCGCACCGATATTTTGTGTTGGTGCGAAATTGAAACCACGTATCTTCGTCACACCTCCAAATCTCGGAAACTAGTAAATTAGTAATGACATTGCTGCGGTTTCATTACAATTTGACCAAAGTGCGTCAAGGAATATGCTGGAAATGTTCGGGCGATTGCATGTAGTTAAATTCTCAAGGCAACTATTGATCAAAATGACACTCTACCTACTGTGAGCAGTTGAATAATATTAAGAAATGTTTATAAAAATGTCGTATTTCAATTACGAGGTTTAGTAACCATGTTAAAAAAGCTGGGCCGCCATCTCGGTCCTGCGAAAGTGAATGTCCAACGAAGCTATTGCAGAACCAATGCTACAATTGCTGCGAGGCCGCAGGGGGCGGGAGGAGGGGGGGGGGAGTATGGAATGAACAATTTATGGCTCAGATGCTTGTTTTGAGCTTGCTTTATATTGAAGCGTAGGCTGTTCTGTGTACTGTATGGGTGATTTCAATGAATGCATGCACTCTTCGCTTCACTTTGCTGAGCGCTTGTAGACTTTGCCTTACGGGGGCATGAGCCACTCAATTTTTCGCTTGCTCACGGGGATAGAAGCCATTGCATTTTTGGTTGCTTACAGAGGTATGAGTACGGGGGTATGAGCTGACGATGATACATGCTTATTTTGAGCTTGTACTTTAATGCACGTTTGTTCTTTCGCTCAAAACAAGAAAAGCAACAAGACGGCTGTAATCGCACTTGCTGTGAGTAGATAGAAGCTGAATTGGCAATAATATCATAATAATAAATATAGATGACAAGATTTTTCTATAGTGGGGCAAGATTTCTGCGCGGGCATGTTTTGGAACACTTGCGCATTAGCCTTAATTAGTTTGAGAAATAAAAAGCCTCGCTTTCTGGCAGAACATCACTATCTTAGAGGCAGAGCATGCTTTACAAGGTTGAATGACTGCGACTACGCAAGAGCGAAAAGTATGCTTTCCCAGCGAGATTTGCATCACTGTATATATGTTATAAAAAAATAAACTAATATAACATTGAGGTAATCTCAAAAGCCAAGAAATATTCCTAAATGTCAAGTGTCATAGCCTTCTTTTACATAAATGGTAACAAAAAATTTAGTGAACCCTGTATAAAAAAAATCTGCCTTCATTCCACCCTGTGAAAGTGATGTACAGCGAAGCTAGTGAGAACGTTAGACAAATACACCATCCCAACTGACGTTAGATAACGCTATATAAGTACCACCGCTGCAAGTGACGTACGTCACGCACTTACGGGCGTGTGTGGAAGTGCAGCACACATCTTCATTCTCCTAGGCCGTCCGCCAAGCGCAAGTGCCTTATTGAAAAGTAAATTGCTTCAGGTAACATGTAAATTATGACTTACACACAAGCTGCATGATTTAATTAAATGCACCTGAGCGACTGGGCTCACCGTGACGTTTCGTTTAACGTGAAACGTGTGCTCTCGCCGCCCCATTTTCTTCACATCAAGATGTTGGCAATAATAAGGGCAAATATTTAGGCTGTCATGTGCGCTGCTTTTTTCTGCACTTTCAAACACACACATTCAATAACGCCTCCGAATAGAAGGGGCATATAATAGGGCGAGCGTGGCGCTCATTTCTCTACAGATTACGTCTCGGCCTCTTGTGTGAAGCATCGCGTACTAATCTTCAAATTTATCTGATACTTCGTGCGAGAAATCATTAGGGAATAGAATATGATAAAGTAAGATGATAAAGCAAAATCACAAACCGTATACTTTTTTGTAGTCTGGGCCTCCCTTAACACAAGAGCTCGCTAACCCGTTCCGGTGCTCTGGTCTGGAAACAATTACTTATAGGAGCAATGCCTGTGTCAGTGCTAATAAACAAATTAATGTAAAAGAAAAAAAATCGTCGTAAGAAAGAGAAATGACAGAAACAGCGCAGTTCGAGAAACCACGCGGCGTCGAGGGCTGCGCGCAGCCTGCATGCGCGCGCCCACCGCAGGAAGCAATTAAGCGCCTGGAAATTCCTCGGCAAAGGACGCAACCACGGATTCTTCTACCCCTCTTTCTATTTCTCTCATTCATTCAATGCCTGTACAAAGAATAAATGCCTAATGCTCTCGACGAGGTTAACCCCGCGAGATAAAGTTCGGAAAGAAACTTGCGCAGAGACCGCAGCCACGGAGTTTACCACGGTTTCCTTGCGAAAGCAGCTTATTTTTCCAGCCGTTATTCATCTTGTGCACTACAGACACTGTCTCCACCTTCCTGCCTCTGAAATGGGCCCGCCACCCTCACAGGCCGCGGTTCACGAACTCCCATGGCTGCGCGGCCTCGCGCTATGATGATTCGGCACGTTTTCGGGCGTGCGTCATCGGCACGCTTTTTCGCTCCCGTCGTTCTAAGCAGTAATGAGACGCAACTCATACAGGACATCGTCAGCGTCCAATGTGAGACGCCAGCGCGAACGCGCCTATGGCGTAAAGCGCAGCAGGCTCGCACTGACTACAGCAGTCTACTGAACTATTTGTTTAGGACATGCTGTTTCATGACTTGCATGTTCAGATTTCGGTTTCAGAAAAGAAAACGACAGTTAATGAAACAAATTGTCATGCAAAGGTTAGTTGCAGCCCTTTTGCTAGGCTACAATTTTTGTTAGAGTGAAGGAGAAGAAAGCCACACTCACTAGATGAGAAACCTAAGACCTCAGACTTTCAGGCATGGGTTCAACGTAATGCACACTCACTACGCTTACTGTCGAATTTCTGCAAATGCGAGTCAGTGTTAGCGCCGAGATCCAATATATTATCACAGCTATCGCCAAGGAGTCTCAATGAAATGCACTGGCCATTTCCGTGGCCAGTACAATGACAAGGAAGCTTTGCAAACAAAGGTTGCAAAAGTGCTCAGTAGGCCTTCCCTTGACTGTCCGCGTATTGAACGCTTCCATAGGTTAGGCGGAATGCGCCCTGGGCGTTCTCGCCCCATCCTTTTAAGATTGCTTGATTTCATCGATAAGCTAGTGATGGTAAAAAACACTCATAAACAGGAGAATTTCGGCGTGAAACTTTGCGAAGGTTTTTCGTCCAGAATGTGCGCAGTGCGTAAAAAGCTATGAGACGCTGCGGTTGAGTAGGGGAATACCAGCTCGGTTATTAAAATGAGGTTCGATTATTCATTTATTGATAGCATTCGTTACAACTGAGACAGTGTCTCAAATAGTTTAGAAATAGGTCCTGGTTTTGATTTTAGCAAGATTTCCAAACGTATCATGATCACTAGGTTGACAATCTCATCACCCTGCCGCAGATCCTGGACTTTTGAATGTTAATGCTAGAAGCACAACTAACCAATTTGCATGGTTTCTTTCGCTAGTTTCTTCATGTTCTCCTCACGTTACACGCATCACAGAAATATGGCCTCATGAAGATATTCAATACTCAGAATTCACGCCTCCTGGTTACAATGCTTTCTGGTATTACCGTAAGAATAAGAAAGGCGGTGGTGTGGCTTTGCTTTTACGTTCAGATTTTAACTTTAAGGCTCTACCAAGTCCTCCTAATGTAGACTCGGCTTGGTGCAAGTTGCTAGTGCATAAGCAGAATTTAACCATTTGTGGTCCTTATCGCGCGCCTGAGAGCCCTAGTTACTTGTCCGATAATATTTCGCATTTTATACATGGCCATAGCCTCGACAGTTCCAAGTTAATCGTTCTTGTTGAATTTGACGTTTTCGGCAATCACTGGGATTCCTTTATATATTCCGCCAGTAGTGCCCTCTATTTGTAAGACCTAATTACGTTTTATTTGTCCCATAATCTGATACAATTTGTTGATAAGAATACGTAGCAGAACGCCATAACTGATTTAGTGTTTATCAGTGACCGTCTTGATCATTTAGGTTTTATGTATGATACCTTAGAAAGAACCTAGGACCATAACGCTGTTCTAGTACACATTAACTGTCCTATCCCCCATGAACGCTTTAGCTATTCCCCATTTCATGATTTTAACAAGGCAGTCTACTACTGATATTCTGGCAGGTGAATTTAGCTGTTTTTTTGTGCATCAGTGCCGATTGTCATGTCGGCAGTCTTGCTGATTGTTTTGAGTCTCTAGTGAAGCCTTGCATCAATAATTACGTTTTATTAAAAATTTAAAAAATAATAAACTGCCTTGGATTAGCTGGAATATTTTGCACCTTTCATGCCGTTTCGATAGACTGCGTAAATGACAACCTTCTAATCCTGCACTTCGCGTTTCTTTTTAAAACCGCCAAGGAGGAACTTCGTGCACGTACTAAAAATGCGAAATATTTATATTCTTCAGTGCAACTATCTATACTAATCAAATCAAATCCTCGCAGGTTCTGGACATCAATTTTACCGAATGTAACGTGCAGTACCTCTTCTAGAATAACTACGCTATTGCTAAGGACCCCATCGTAGTTTCGAATGCTTTTAACTTGTACTTCCAATCTGTTTTCACCCTCGATAACCATGTAATTCCAAATTTTAGTTATGATGGACAAATAAACTAGGCGATATCGTAATAAGTGCTCATGGTGCCCTAACCTAATCTTGACTCTCAACACTAAAAAGTGTACCGGTTCAGATAGTATCCAAATTTTTTTCCGCGTAATATACTCCCTATGGACAGCTCAATACCTCGCTGTAATCTTCCAGAAATCCTTAGAATCTGCTGAAGTACCAACTAAATGGAAAACAGCCAAAGTCCTGCCTTTGTATAAATCTGGTGATAAATAACTTCTCTCCAACTACAGGCCATATCTCTCACACCCCAGTGATACGAGATGTTAAAGCACATAATTGACACTAATATAATCAAATTCTTTACCGGTAATGACGTTCTAACATCTGCCCAGCATAGTTTCCATCGCAGTTATAGCACTGTAACGCAATTGGTTTTTTGCTCATGATATTCCTTCTAACCTAGACATGGGTAATCAAGTGGATGCCACCTTTATTGACTTCTCTAAAACTTTTGACTCTGTGATTCAGCTTCAACTATTAATAACATGAAATTCCATATTCATTAATCCCTTACTTGTTTCTTCGATAGCTAGTTTTCTTCACTGTAGCTCACAATTTCTTTCTTTTAAATCGGTGTAATCAACTGCTGCCGACGTTACGTCAAGCGTTCCTCAGGGATCCGTATTAGGCCCTTCATTATTTGTAATATATATTAATCATTTACCTCGTAGCACGTCAACTAAAAACAAATTTTATGCAGATGACGGTGTATTATACCAGTCAATAAGCTACACTGATAACCATCACCGTCTTGCCCAATCCCTTATGTATTTCAGCGCTTGCTGCGAAACGTGGAAAATGAACATCAACTCTAGCATAATAGCTGTGATGTCATTTGCCGACTGACAGAGCCCCCTTTCGGTCAATTATTCTCTGGATGATATCCTAGTTAAAAGCGTTTCTCAATATAAATATTTATGAGTCATTTTAAGGGAACATCTTTCTTGGTCTAAACAGATCGAATACATGAATGGGACAGCCCTAAAGAGTTGGGGTATTGGCACTGCACTTTAGCTAAGAACTCCCGTGATACTAAACTACTATATAAAACGTTACTTCACCCTGTTCTAGAATATGCATCAGTCGTTTCGTTCCCCTACAAACAATGTGAAATAAGCTTGTTCGTTAACGTTCAACGAAAATCTATCCGTTACATTTGCCAAAATTACAGCAGCATTTTGTCACCAACCCAGGCTCAACAATGTTTGAACATTCCGCAATTACTTTCATGTTATAGCATTGAAGCCCTAAAACTTTTATATGCAATTAATAACTGCACCTCTGGTCTTTCTGATTGTAAGTGTATCACATTTACTAACGCAAGTTCTACCCGTAGCTCCCCCGCCTTGAAGGTAACACCTATCTGTGCTCGTACTAACACATTCTAATACAGTTTTCTCCACGCAGAATAGAGATTTGGGATTCTCTACTCGGTAATATTCGTTCACTACCACTAAAAAATGTTATAGCTACTACTGGTAAGCGCTTCGCTAACATGCAAAGCGCTTCTTTTTGATCATTCATCTTTTTGTCTGTGTGTGTTTTTAATGTGCAATGTATAGTAATATACATTGTTTCGACTCCTACAATAGCCCTATATTGGGCTTCAGTCTATGTGACTAAAATAATGTATGCAGCCATGTAGGTAGCCTAAGCACCTTCGCTGGTAATTCGTCCGATATGAATGTCGTGGCCCCAGAAATTTTTATTTCTTTAATTTCATTTAATGTACCTGACGCGCTTTAACCTAAGAAACGACTGGAGAGCATTCACATTTAACACACAAAAAATGCGGAGGTTCTCTCATTCAAAATGTAAACAAGATACATGAATATTCGTTCAATATTATTTTCTTGCAAATGGAAAAGAGAACTATGCGCTCTTTAATCCCTAAAAAAAGGTCTTTCTGAGAACAGTTCAGCACGTTAGGAATCTTTTCACTGACGGCTGTGAAACACAAGAATATGTAGGTGTCGGGATCATAACGAAAAATTGGGAAAACAGCATTCGGATAAATAATTTTCCTTCAGTCTTTACCACCGAAGTTTATGCTATATGGATGGCAGCTAAGAAAGCTATTACCGACAAGTAGAAGAATGTTTTTATTTATTACGATTCAGTAAGTGCCCTGACAGCTCTAAACTCCGCGTCTGTACCCCTGTTCGGCGATATCTTAAACATGGTCTTTAGTAGTGAATATGGAGGAACCATACGATTCTACTGGGTCCGAAGCCATGCAGGGATAATAGGGAATGAAGCAGCAGATAGAAGCGCGTCCGTGGCCGCACACAAAAGCATAATTTACATAACACTTCCATACAAAGACAGTATCCTAGTGATTCGTACAGCCCTAGCGTCAAAATAGCAACCAGAATGGAACTCGCGCATAAATAAGAAGTTACATATGACTAAACCCCTGCTTGGCGAGCAGAAATCATGCAGTCGCGAAGAACGGTTCTATGAGGGGATGTTACGTCGGCTTCGAATTGGACACACGCACCTCACACACAAGTATCTGTTTCGAAAATAAAACGCACCAATTTGCGAGTAATGCCACGAATCGCTTACAGTAAGCCACATTATTATGTCATGTCCACATATTGAAGGACAGAGGCGAAAGCACTTCAACAATTTGTATCACTTGCTTATACATTTACACCCTGCCTTAATATTGGGCGATGAGCCGCACTGCCATTCACTAACTTGTTAGCGTTTTTAGATGAAACTGGGTATTTACATCGACATCAAGGTAACGCACTCATTGCTGTCTTAACTTTGGATCTTGTACTGTCCTGTGACTGGCGCAGCTTAGTCGCTTTTGTGCCATTAAACTCGAATTAACTAACGTTAGGCATAGTGTGTTCTCTATTTGACAGTTTTTATTGTAGAAATAAAACACTTGTCGCATATGGATAAGTTCTTGCTTTTGCACCGAGGCTGTTATTCAAGTCTAAATGTTTGCCCAAGGCACACCAATAGCAATTCCCCCTATTCTCTATTTCATGTAGCCATTTTCAATACCGTGCAATTACCTCATCGTTGTCTTGCATCCCACCAGTCTCGCTTCCTTAAAAATCCAGATCTCTCCTTCAAGCGAAGACGTCAAATGCCAAACTGGACGCATGTGCACTTACGCCCCCATGTGTCTGCAGCCTTTACTGCAAGCTTTCGCCGCTAAAGGACATTTGTCGTCGGAGGCATCTGATTGGGGTGGCCCGGGCAACTGTAGAGGGACAACCCTGGAACGTGTCCAAAATTATTGGCTCCTTTATCTACAGCGGGCATTTATCATCTTCTTTGAATGTGTCCCGACACTCAGGATAATATACACAACAAGCTTAAAGTAGCCAAACTGCACGGTAATGTTCTAGAGAAATATAACCTTGGAATAACGGAAAACAAGTGCGCTGATTGGTTGGTCCAGTATCTGCATCACACAAGGATGCATGCCTTTATCTGTTTCCGCATACGTTCATTTCTTGCTACCTATGCCTTGGGGCAAATTTCCCTAATAATAAAAAGCTGCCTAAACAAGTCATTTGAACAAGGCAAGACTAGCTTCTGCCGTTAAATGCAGATAAAAGCACAATGTTAAGGGAATTCGGCAGTATATGCGCGAGAAAGTCCATGGTTGTGATAATGAACTAAGTGAAGAAATACTTTCATTGTAGTTGACAGGAAATGGGCCGGCATCATTAGCGCTCACTTACCGAGCTTACGTGTACTAAAGTGAACACAGTGTCACGCGCTTGTTAGAGGGACGCGTATGAGTAAACAATCGCAGTTCAACGCCCCTAGGGCTGGGGCAGCGCCAAGACTACAGATACACAAACATGGTGTTCGTTGTTTGAGAACGTGACTTGCATTGCCAATGAGTTTGGACGAGGTGCATGATGCAGAACCACCTCGCACTGCGCGCTCATTATATATACAGTTGAAAAATTATTTCAGCCCTTCGCATACTTAATACCTTCATTGTACGTCTTGTAGATTAGTGCTGTAGAGGTGTAATGATTAGCTCCTGCATCGCGATTCTAGGCACGTGAGCTGTGACACGCCGCTGCGAGAGTAAAATGTAAAAAATAAGACGTAATACAAAAATGACATACAACAAAAAAGGACGGCGTCGGCCCGAAATATCAATTGAACAAAACAAAGACAAGTGGCTAAGGATTGCACCCGTCCGTGCATTCGTACGTAAAAGCGTGTTTTTCTTTACCTCAAGAAACGATCGAACGCTTTTGTTTGAGCGAAGATCAAGATTGTCGAGGGTAGCGCTGCTCAAGGTGTGGAAGTGCAAGGTATTTTGCACTGTAGACTTTTCATAATTGCGCGACATTTGAGCAAATTCTTGTCTTTTTCAGCGTATGTTATGGTTCAAGTAGCCTAAACGTTACGCTTTCACTATAAGTAACGTCACGGGCCGCTGTACATAAATTTAGAGGTAGAGAAACATTTATATACATATTGAATAAAGTCGCACGACACTGCTACGTTTCGCCGCAGTTATCCCGCTAATCTCGAGAATGCAGGTCAGGTGTTTGAGTGTATAGTGTTGGAACGAAATTCATTTACCGGTCACCTGCCGGTCACTCCAATAAATATATTTCTCTAACAGGCTAACGCAATACTTCTTAAGGTCAGTGAAATTGATCGGCTATTATCGAACTGCACTGCGCTGGCACAGTGATTCTACGCTGATAGCTGCTTTTCATATGATCACATTCATTCCGACTGCTGTAAATATCAGATGTTGTATAAATGAACAGGAATGGCCCGGAGATACAGCAAATAAAGCAATATCGCCACTTACAGCAGGACGAAGTCTTTTCCCCCTGCCGCCTCTCCCAAATTACACAAGCTTGCAAACGTGTGAATGTTGTGCTTGGAGTTTCAGGGACAGTATGTTTAGGTCGTTGAACAGCGTGGTAATGAACAGAAAATTACAGATCCATTTAATTTGTATGCGTATCAGTTATTGTAAAATTATTGGAAATAACAAACGCAATCGCTAGACTTTATATCAGAGTTGGCGTCTTTACGCCTTTTGAAGTCTCCGTATCAGCTCCGTTAGATGATAGCCTCGGCGTCGCCGGCTGTATGGAAAAATTACAACTACGAGATCATTAGTTGCCAGTTACCAGTTGTTCTAAATGAATGAACTGAACAACTCAAACATTTCTCTTAAGAACATAAAATAAAGATCTACGCAGTTATATTATCGGTCGCCCCTTGACAGGAGCAACTTCTTAACGTGATGTATCGCCAATGTCTCTTCATATAAAGAAGCAGGCTACAATTCCCAATCTACTTGCAGAGTTCATTTTCTATCTTCAAGCGCGACAATTTTTCCTTCATGTTTTTGTTTTACCTGTTCCTGAAGTTTAGCGGATCTAATTTGATCGTATTTTTCTGTGTAACGCTTAGGGGCCCGAAATGAAACTTCTGAAAATTTATTCCAACAATTGTTTGTATTCGGAGTAAGTTGTTCATTATTATGAGTGTAAGATTTGTGATGTTGCCTGCTGTTGCCTACTGTAAAAGGTGCGAAGCCTTCACGAAGCGTTTCTTACTTTTTGTCTCACGCCTCCCAGAAATCTCTGTATTGATAGGAAATGAATATTTCATTATTATTATATTATTAATACATCAATGTATATTGGAACCGATGTACGTTTCGACGGACTTAACCTGTTCTTGTAATTAGTTCTAAAAAGAATGCTGATTTTGTGGGAACATGAAGAAAATTATTGTAATGCTCGCGCAAACCTGTAATGTAAGACACTGTTCACTCTGAAAAGTTATCTTAGAAGTGTACTAAAACGCCATCCTATTCTACGTATGCGAATAGCAGGTAGGACGGCACTGGAGCCACACCTTTACAAGCACAGAAAAAGTAATTACGAATGAAACCATGGTTTAGTTCAGGAAGGACGGCAGAATGAACGAGAAGAATCGTTTGCTCCGATGTGCGCGTCGCGAGAGTACAGCTTTCGTAGCATGCAAATTAATGCTAATTTCAAAACTCACGGCAAATCTGCGGTCCCAAGTGATTTTCCCGAAACTTCTTTTTGCGGTGCTTTTCATCACAGCGCACACTCCCCTATTGAACCTCCTGGCCTCCCGATTTTCTTTAATTTTTTTTTCTTTGTCCGTGCAATTCTTGAGCGGACGAAGAAGAATGGGAAAACCGAACGAGCGATTTCGTCGTGACCTCGTAGGCCAAGGCAGGTGGGTCAAGCTCTTTGTCTTCGCGTCGTTTCAGATAAAATCCTAAATCTGCTAACAACTCCGAAAATTTCCAACAACTCAATTTCCCCACCCGAATTCCTTCCTCATCCAACCGTTCTTCACCCGTTTTCCACCACCTGCAGCCCCCGTAGACCGAATTGTTGAGATGGCGTTTCAGTAGTGCGCGATCCCAGGGTTCGCTTATTTGTGCACTTCAGGATAGCCAATAAATAAGGCAATACATTGGAATTAAACTCAAAGGAAGAAAGTACATTAAGTTTGTTCGGGGAACTCTGTTTCCATATTTTTTCTCTGGTGTATGCGCTTGGAATGCAGTGTTTCGAAAAATAGAAATAAGGAGCTTCGGCAGTCGTAGAAGTCACAGAAGGGTAAGCGCAGGTGTGCACGTGTGCTTTGAACGCTCATTTCTGCAATTGCAGAGACTATGCTCTGTTGTCTTTCTAAAATAAGCTCAGTAGTGATACAGCTTATAGACGTTCCTCACCCTAAGAAGTTATCAAGTTAATTTGATTTAAGAGACCAATAAAGCAAAGGGGGATTTCTGGGTTGGTTCCTGAGATCATGCACCTAAGATATTTGCCGCTCTTAAGGGTCGGCCGTCCAGCTGAATTTGGCACCTTGTTGAATTTATTTGGTTGCCATCGTTGCGCTTACATAGTACAATGTCGCAAGTATAAAAAGCCGACAAGCGAAAATGTCAGCTATGGATTGAACGACCGCACACCACGACTTGCTGCTGTCGCCGCCACTGAGTTGTCTTTGATGGCACAAGTATGTGCAATAAACTCCTTAAGGTTCAATGAAATTGCTTGCCTTCTTGAGTACCCATTTGGGCACTGTTACCGCTACGTAACAGTACAAAATAAATGCGAACTACATCCCTAAAGATGTCTGGAAAGCCCATTCAAAGCTTTACTGGCCTTCCTGAAAGTATTCAACCAGAAAACAATTTTTTAGTGCACATGCCTCCATGCCTGGTGGTGTATGCAAGCCTGTGCTCGAAGGCTTTGTCAAAGCAAGTAAATGAAACCTTGCGCGTTCCTTGCCACACTGTGCTCGCTTCGCTCTCAGCCACTGCCGGAAAAGCTCCTCGTAGTTCTAGCCACCTTTATTCAACATAATCCTTAGCAAGCGCTAAGTTCCTAACCTAAGTTCCTACATTGCTCAAGTTTGGAAGCCTATTTTGGATGCAATACGTAGTCGCACCAAACTCAATGCTCGCGCTCGCTCATGTCTACTTGTGGAGTAGGAAAATAAAGCATATCAGGCGATGGGAGAGGAAGCTTACTCTGATTATTAAAAAAAATATGTTTCGATTAGTACCGAGAGAAAGCAAAATAAAAAAAACACATATATCTGGCATTGCATTCTCAAGTGTGCCAATGGTGTGTGCCCATCCTATCGAATAAACGCGGCGTTCCTAAATGCCGTCATGTTTTTGTCAGACTGTGTTCTTGCCTCAGGCAATTGATTGGCTTCGAGGCGTGGCCGGATTTCGAGGTATTCAAACGCGCCTTTGAAGCTGGGCCCAGGAACGGCGCCGCCAGTCGTAATCGAATCAGGGCGCTCAAAGAGCACCGCGCGTTCTTGCGAGCGCGAGAAAAGTTCCTTGAACAACAAACGCCAATTATAGGGAAAAGGAAAGACGATGCCAGAGAACTTACAATGTGCTTTGAATGAGAGGTGGCACTTGGACTCGAATGCATTTTTGTGTGGGTGAATGATCATCTAGATAGCGGGCGGGAATTTGCCGAGACATGCACCTGATCCATCTTCATAGAAAGCTGCCGCTACAGAAGATCTGAACTTGAGCTTCTTGGTACCGCTTCAGGTTGAAAAAGTAGCAGCGAAAAAAAAGGCGGTAGAGAGAGCACACAGAACAGTGAAATGTTCTCTATTCACTGTCTGGTTCCGCCTATCGCGCTGTTTTTTGCGTATTACTGCAGCTGCGTTTTAGCGAGAATGTCAGCCTGATTAGCGGGAAAATACCCGAAAGTGCCGTTCGTCTTTTTGGAATGCTTTCTTTAGTTTGTTTAGAGCCGGTTCAAGGACGCTAAACATACCTCTTCTTGGCATTACACGTTACTCACCAGCGTGAAAGCAATAAGTGAAATTTAAGAAGTTGCGAACCATTTCGGCTTCAGCTGGATTCATCCAGACTACTGCGCTGTTCTGGTGGAAAGCGAAGAGAAGAATAACAGCTACGAGAGCAACTGCAAGGATAGAGGCCGCATATTTCATACAACAGCGATAAATATTAACCTCATCCCCACCTCGAGGAAATACCCACGCTGCGAAATAAGTTTAGTCGCGAATATTACAGCAATAAAGAACATAAAAATGCCTTAGAAGCCTTCAGGAGGGTGCTGTCCCCATGATAGCTTTATAAGGCATTGACAACATTCTGATATTACGCAGATGCCGATTTAAATCGAATAGCCGTCTTGGGTTCTCTAGCCCATTTGCCGCATCGTTGGTCAGGCTTTCACTGATATACAAAGGCGCCAATTAAAAGGGCATGTGACCTCGCGCAAATGAATTGGGGGGGGGGGGGGGCGTGCGTACGTCACCTAGCGGCAACTGTAAATATATAAGATTAAAAGAAACTTCGACAAGAACGTGGTTCTCGCAAATTTATGAACGGTAGATACGGCGAATTCTGGTATATTTTCGTAAAGAACCAGGGCTATCAGGGGCGTTGTGAAAACTTGGGAGGCGCTTAAGCTTTGCCTTTAGAAGGCCACCTAGCAGTTGAAGACGAGCGATGACATCAAGGATCACAGCGCCCATCGTGGTGCGCACGAGAAGCGAAGTCTTTGCACTTCTCCAGCCGCGCCAGTAGTGGTGGTAGCGCGCGGCGACCTGCTCGAGGGCCTCTACGCGGCTTTGTACTTTTCGTCAGCTCTGTCCACCGAAAGTATTGACGCTCTCATAGACAACACGTGTGCAAATATCGAACACAACACGTGAATCACACACCACAAGGTCAAGGCAATACGACAGTGTGCTCGAAGGTTCGTACTCATACATTAACGTTTCCCTGCGATTACAGCACGACTTGAAACACTCAGTATGCACACACTATTGATTACAACATTATTGATCACGACCAATCACTATCGATCACCAATCTCGAATCACCAATAGAAAATAATTCGCTATTCACTAATTACTGCGACATTCATATATACTGAGTCATTATGTTAAATTGTGGGGTTTTACGTGCCAAAACCAATTTCTGATTATGAGGCACGCCGTACTGGAGGACTCCTGAAATTTCGACCACCTGGGGCTCTTTAACGTGCACCTAAATCTAAGTACACGGGTGCTTTTCGCATTTCGCCCCCATCGAAATGCGGCCGCCGTGGCCAGGATTCGATCCCGCGACCTCGTGCTCAGCAGCCCTACGCCATAGCCACTGAGCAACCACGGCGGGTTATACTGAATCATGTGACACGCCTCTCTATATTCACAATCACTTCAATTAGATTTCAATGAAGCATGCAAACATTCAGGAAACACTTTTAATTAGCTTACTATTTATCACACACACCCATAAACGACACCAGATACTCGAACCACAACATTCTCATCAATACATCACAGATGCATCCAGTCGTCAAAATTTAGCGAACCACCACACGCCTTTACTACAGTCTAATTGCTTCATTCCTATTTAGCATACTCACAATTACCATGTACACGTGAGTACGTTTGTCTAAGACATGTTACCAAGTCAGAACACATTCACAGACACAAACTAATTTGTTGAAGTACATGAATCACCCCAACACTAGCATTCACTTCAGTCTGATTGGCCCATTCTTAATTACCGCACCTATAATTACTACGCACGCGACAGTACTTTTTGCTAGGCACTTTACGAAGTCGAATACCAGAAAGCATTCACCACGACCCCCTCTAAAGGCTTGAACCAACCAGCCTATGCCTTGCGAAGGTTCTCGCCCCGATTTCTAGCTAACCTCCAAATTGCCTTTCAGCTCAATTACTTTCGGTTAGTTACAGGAACCTCCCTGCGAAATTTGGCCTCAACAGGATCATTCTTTGAACTATTAAAAACCTTATAATTCTTTACTTCCACCGGGAGTTTTCGTTCACGTGCAACGCACAGTCAAAGCGAGGTCAACGCACAGACAACGCCGACGATAGTGAATATTCTGCGTAACGAGCTACGCAAAGCTATGACTTTATTTTAGGCACTGGGAGACAACATAGAAGTAGGACCAAGGTCCTTGAATACGTTCTGAGGTAAAGCTATGCTCTGTTGCAAGCATGTTTTCGTAACATCGTCTTTTAAGTCGAAAGAGAGTTGCGCGTAAGTCAATAACTTGCCCAGCTGGTACGTGCCGTTGCGCGAGAGCTTTGGTGGGTCTGCAGGTTTAGACATTGGAGTAATGTGATTGGAAAGTGCAGCTCTTCCTTTCCGCGACCACGCCGTCTCCCCTGTGGCGCCTTTTGGAGTGGGTTCCAGTACCACTACTAAAATATAGGTGCTGTTCTCTATGGACTTACGCTATGAAACAACAAACGCTACCTGAATACCCTTGCTGCAACAAATGTTTGCCTTCAAGTGCTACATTCTTTTGCTAAAGCGAATAGCTTCCTTAAATCGTTCGTTTATTCATTAATAATCACCGGCGACGGTTACTGCGCGATTTTTTTTTCACAGGATAGCTTTTTATGCGGACACAGTGCCGTTGTCCGAGTTCGCTAAAACATTGCTCGAGCCTTATGGTCTCCTTAAGCTCGTCCTTCCAGCGCGGAATTTCACTTCTATTTTGTCGTTGCAATGGAGAGGCCGCGTTTTTCGGGGTTATGAGCCGTTGTTTAAGGGGGTATTAGCCCTTCACTGTCTTACCTGAAGAGCAGATTTAATTTTGGTGCACAAAGCTTTGATTGTTCAATGCAAACGCCACCATCTACCATCAACTCAAAAGCAAGCAAGGCAAGATTCAACGTCTCCTTTCATGCCAAACTTTGCTCTCATTACTGGCGCACAAAAAAGGGGCGGAGCATATTGCACGGGAAGGAAAGCACGCCAAAACACAAGCAGAAACCTCATGCACAAAAAAAAAACACACTGTGAGAACCGCTAATGAAAAAAACCCCTCCTAAAGCAAGCTCACTATGCGAAGCACACAAAAGCGAAAATGAGGTGAAAGAATGCTGAAACAAAAGGTTTACAATATACACTGCTTGAGAAGTTTGACATGTTTGGTGTAACACTCTGTGCAACTAACACCGCTTGGCTGTTCGACCAACTTCACGGACTGGAAGGGGTGGTCATATTTTTCTGTACAGGGTATTTCGAAGTAGAAATTTGTGTCATAAATACACTTTTTATTGAATCTCGATAAAGTCTGATCTCGTATTGCGCCCTTGAACAGATATGCACTGCAGCACCAGCTCAGGAGTTGTCTCGCAGCCTGTTTACCTTTCTTTAGAAGCCACACATTGCCGCTAGATGAATGATTGAAAAGCTTTAAAAAAACAACAACACAGTGACGAAAATTTAGATGTCGAGGCCAATTACTAACTTATGTCGTTTGTTAATGAATTCTCGATGACGCCCAAAAATTGTGTCAATATATTTGGACGCAATCGTAAGAGGCTACTATTTGGCCCAACAATAAAGGTACATACATCATGGACGAATAAGGCATGTTAAGGCGTGATGGCAGATTGTATGAACACGTGTAAACTTAAGGGTATACATATGACATTATCAAGTGTTATGCGGCATAACTCATAGAATGCTATAGAATAATCTGGACTTTATAGCTGTCGATAAAATGGGAAAGGAAATGCTGCTAACAGAAGAGAACAATTTTTTTTTCTGAGTGACACAAGAGTTTCAGAAACAATTTTATCAATTCATTGGAATCGTTTCAAAAAATTATCTCAGATGGTTTCAGCACAATTACGTTTTGTGGTATAAACGGCGGAAAAGGTGAAAAAGAGACTAGCCGGTGCCTATAAAGGTGCCAATTGCTCTTTAAGTTCATATAAATCAAGAAGAAATAACGATTCTTTGTGCACGAATGTTCTAAAGGAGTGACATTCATCTAATGGGAATACAAGTGGAGGGGCAGATACGGTGAAAACGTTTTGTTTTCAATCTAGAAATCTAGCAATCTAACAGTAAAGTGAGGCATATACAATTAATTCAAAGCAGCACAACAGCATACAGGAAATCTGAAATGTTTTACAGATGCAATATTGAGCATCAGCTTCAGACAAAAAAAAAACATGTCCATTGCAAAGTGTACCTGCAGGTAAGCCCAATTTTACGCTTTGTCATGGACTCCTGATTAGCTTGTGGCACCCCCTAAGCGGTCAGCTGTTCTCTTTGCTATATCATTCACTAATTTAGGTTAGTTGAATTATTGCGGCCCCAATTTTGGGTATGGGGCTTGAGTGAAATTCTCCGCAACATCAATGGCGCAAAATATCACACGTGTTTTCGATTGGCAGAATGACAGAATGACCTTCCTGAAGACTCCACTTTCGAGCGCTCGTCACCCCCAAATGTAGGAGTGTTATATTTAAAGCATGTTTTTTATAGTAGAATGACCTTGCAGTGGAGCCTACAGCTGGGGTAAGTACGTGAGATATCCCAATAATGCTAAACTACGTGCCTTCACGCCGCATGCCGGTCCACCTCAGATCCTCATCAGCTTAGCCAGGAGCTCTCGGTACCACTACAAGCTGCTTCGTAGCTCGTTGTTGTGCGAGAATATATGCGGACGAAGCATAAATATTCGCAAGTTACGACGGACAACAATTGCGTTGCGCTAGTTCCACTTTCTGAGAAGAACCCTTGCGCGCTATACTAAGCATCTCCGTGCACTGTGCATGCGAGCAGACTTAAAATAAAAAAGAATGTACAAAAAAACACCGTGACCAACCCCGTGCAATTTTCTAGAAACTGGATGCGACTGAACTTCCTCAAAGCATACTTCAGGTATCGTTACGGATTTACGCGAAGTTGTATACAAAATTCAACGCAGTGCGAAATAGGAGGCTGGGGGCAATGGACCGAGCGATGAATAAGCAAGTGATTGAATCTCATCTTCTGAATTGCCGGAGCAGCTTGTTTGCTCCAGTACCTCAGCCACGAAGAAGCTTGTGCAGATGAAAAAAAAAAAGAGCGTTCCAGTGCAAATGTGTTGACGACAGAACTTTATATTTGAGCTGATCTCGATGTGTTCTGCAGTCAAGTGTGTTTTCCTTAACTTCATGCGGGGAATTCCAAACGAAACTCGTGACCGCACCGACACATAGGTGAATGAAGAAGAAGTAAGCATATAAACGAGGTGTACATATTTGAGGCTACTACCAAGTCACCTCCAAACCTCTACTGAAGGTTCTAAGTATACTTTGCCAAAGTACACTCCACCCCCCCCTTCCTGTCTTCTCCACATTTACTATACACCCCCGCAATGTCTAAACATTCACTCTACGTTCCTGGTTGGCCTTGAGTTGTTTATATTTTAGTGTAAAATATTTTGTGGGTCTATTTTTCAGTTTATTTGTTGTGATGTGGAGCCCAACTTAGATTGTGACGGACACACAGTTGAGTTGATGATAAAAAAAGAAAACAAAACATGAGGTTTTCTGAAACTTGCCAAGTGCGAAGTTTATGAGCTGAGGAGAACCGGTGTTCAAATGATCATCTTTAAAGTTTCAATGGGACAGCAGTCAGCTGTAAACTGAGGTCAATATGCCTGCCCGTCGCTTCCATTACGCCAACGAAAAGTTAATCTTCACATAAAGTGCAAGAAGTGTAGTAGCCGGTAACAGGGTACAAAAATATGTATATAAATATTTTATGTAAAGTGCGAACGTTATAGCTGTATTTCAAACCTAGTTAAATGTGTTTTATGATGCACAAGAGCCTGCTGTTTCTCTGCTAAACAAGTAGTATATCTCGGATACTGAATCACGCAAGAGAACTTTATCATAGGATGTATGGTCATACGTTCAAATTGTTTCCTCTAAACGGTGTATCAGATGCAACTTACAGGAAGAACTTTCCAATGCGCATCTCACTAGGGTAGCTCATACGAATCTTAAGCAACTCTAACAAAGTTATGTTTGACTTTTGTAACCACTTCGACAAGCCGCTCGGGATGTCATCTTAAATTCTGATGTTACTTGGGTGAGGTAGCGGAGACTGCGCTATAGTTCCAACTTCAAGCACATTGCCCACTGTTGCTCTAGCCTCTTGAAAAAAAGGTTTTCTTCATCGTCCGAAATAAATGTTACACTGTTGTTTGCCACAGCACGCCCCGATATTCGCTGATAGTTATGAATGGTAGTATTGACATAGTCATCCCTGAAGAATGAGATACCGTGTTGATGCTGGTCAGCCGGCGAGACTCGTCGATGCGCAGTGCTAGAATTTCTCGATTAACACTTGTTTTACTAGTAAGTTGTCTTCACCAAGCGGAACGATTAAAGGCATAGATAATGACCGAAAGGCCAGAACAACCATTCTCTTTCTGTGTATGTCTATATATTTAGTTGTCCCATTAGAACAAGGCATTTTCCCAACCTAAGCCAACTAACCCACCTCGTTACCCTTACTGCTAAGCAACCAACGAGCTGCGGCTTACGTGCCAGGAATAGCCAGCTGCATATTGGAGGCAGTAGGTAACTTTGTTGTGTCGGGCAGCAACAAAGGTTTCTCACAGTAAGGGAGCGAGGCAATAGTTCGAACAGAATGCTTCGTACAGAAGGCCTGCTTTGCCTTTGTGCGACAATATATCATTGGAGGCATCTGCGGGTTCGGCGCCGCAATATTGCTTGCCGGCTTCTTCAAAGCGTTGCTATACGCTTGCATGCTTCGTTGCAGAGTCAGGCCCTCTTTATGTGCGCCACCCTGATCGGGCTCTTCGGAAGCGATTGGCAGAGTGTGTACGTCGGCGTAGTCGATTAGGATGGGCCCCAGCTGGCCGAAGTCATTTAGGCTGCCTCATACACGCGTTGCGTCTATGGAGATTGTGTTAGCTCAGTTTCAGTCGTGTAGCTCTGATTATGCCTCCTCTCTCACCGTCACGCGCACACTGACGCACAGAAACACGCATACACACAAAGACACGCAATACAAGGAAAAATTTGCTTGTAGAGCATGTACTTCCATCGAAACATCTAATTCATGCTACTTGCTTGTAAAGAACTGCATGGTATGCAAATATATGTTGTTTACGTCCTGAATCGAAAATTGTTTCTGAGTAGTTTAGCGCCGTAATATTTGTAGAGTTGGCTTAACTGTTTTAGGTGAAGATGTGTGATCGTAGCTGGCAGACCTGAGTGTATTTAAGGCCCATTTGCATTTGCTACAATGTACCTTTATTTTTGATGTCGACTTTTCTTTCATCGGAGTTTTACTTGACGAATAAAGAAGCATTGTTTTTTATCTATACTAGCTTTGAATTGATATCTAGCCTTTTAAAAGTAATTTGCAGAATTAGGATACTATCGAAGATAGCACCAGCTTGAGGAGGCTGGGCCTGCTCAAGCTGGGCCACCTACAATTCAAGAGGAAACCTCACGTCGACCATCACAGCATGACAGAGGCTACGTCAAAAACACATTTCGAGCGTCCGAATAATTGGTATCACAATAAAAGACCGTAATGGAGGTCTTCGCAATAAATTATGACCTCTTGAGGCCTCTCGAACTTGCACCGAATTCTATACGTACGAGTAGTTTTGACTTTCGCTTCTCATCGAAAAGTAGGTGCCATGGCTAGGAATTAAACGGGTAGCTTATTTCTCATCGTTAGAGTACTGTAGCCACAGAGCTAATGTTGCAGGTCAGAAATGTTGCCAAGAAAAAAAAGTGCGATCCCGCAGCTCAGCAACTATATTACACAGCTTTAGCAACGAATAGTTAGATTTCGAAGGAGAGAAGCTCACAAGTCGAGAGAGAGAAAGAGGGAGAGAGAGATGAAAGAGATAAGAAACGCAGGGAGGTTAACCGGAAGACAGATACCCAGTTTGCTACCCTGCACTGTGGAAGGGGTAAAGGGAGACAGAAAGATCTTTAAAAAATGCACACCCCTGAAAAGAGCGGGAGAGAAGTATTTCCATATTCTATCATTCATATTTAAAACAGCGCCAAAAGACACGGACAAGGGAAGACCCAGGACGAGCGCTGTGTTAAATATGAATGATCCGTACCAACTAGCTCGCACCCAAATCCTTCTGAGTCGATATTCTAGTTATCGCTATTGTATATGACGTGAACGCATCGCAGGTCAATCGAAACTTAAGAACCGAAAAAAAAGAGGCAGTGAAAATATTTGTTTTCTATTTAACCAGTGAAAGCCTCACCAAGGGTACAAAATTCCATCCACTTTCGAGGCTGCAAGTGGTGTCTGTAAGTATACAGGTTCAGCGTCCAGTGCATAAGAAATCTGGCGGTATTGCAAGTAATAACGGAAATAAAAACCCGAACTGACGAAGAATGTGACGCATGCCCTAGTCCACTAGGGCCTCTGTTTCGTGTTTTTTATTTACGTTATTCATTCCAATACGTTGTGCATAGAAGGCCGAATCACGGCCATTTCGAAAGTTGGTTGATCCTCGAAAACTGAGGAGAGCTAGCAATTTCATTCAAACCACATGCCGCAAGCTGACATAAGGTCATAGCTAAGCGCATTGATCGGTTGTCTAACCTTTTATTCTCGGATAAACGTTGGTCATGAAAACCGTCGCCGAATTAGTAGTTTCTAATCGTACCTATTAACCACCGATGCGATGCAGTGAAAGAAGTTTTGTAAGTAAATTCTCCGTATAGGAGGAGTTTTTTTTAGTGCTTCATTTTACTGCACACTCCTATTTCAATCATCTGAGGGAGATAGTACAGTTGTTACCCTTACTTCATAAGGAGGACAATGTTTTAACAATAAATCACAATGCATATGGGTAGCATAAAAAGATGATCGCTAATTAACTCTATAGCTTGTGAACTGACTGGCTTCTATCCGTAAATTGAAAGATGGGCCCTATAAAACCTAAAGATCTTTACCAGGTATTGGTAATTAGTCAAATATGTAGGTTTATTTATCCTTTCAATATTGTCCAAATCTTTTGTCCAGTAATGCAAAATATTGTCCAGTAATGAGGCTCAGGGAATAAAACTGTGATATCTGCCACAGTGTGACTTTGACCACTTTTGTTAACGTTTAAATGAAACACACTGCAAATAAACAGAAAAGCATCGTACTGCCTTCAAGACCGGCTAATGGTGAGAAAGAAACAGATTTACAGACTACACAAAATGCTACAAAAGTCCGCTCTTTCGTACGGCAGTACTTTTTTTTTTTCGCCCATCTATCGAACGGCAGGGGGGTCACCGTCTTTATGAGCAGCCAAACGAAAATAGAAGCATGTCCTTCAGACGCGATCGCGGAGCGGCTGCCGAACCCAGCCATTATTGTGTCCGTGACCAGGGTGTCTGAACGACCTCTCGGAGGGAGACATTCGACGCTCAAGTGGCGCACGCACCTATTCCATTGGCAACGACCCTCGAGTCGCCGCACATCGGGGAAATCGGCGGTCGTCCTCAACTGACCCTCCTTTGTCCAACATTAAACGCGTCTCTCTGCACGTCTGCTCGCTTCCCACCTAAGCGCATCCGACACACAGCTCACTCACCACCTCCGTGCTTTCAGCCACGCCTCCCCCCCCCCCCCACCCACACACACAATTCTGCAATCTTTTGTCAGCCCTAGGGGTCCGATTTCTTCCTCATTTTTGTCAATACTGCCAGTGCCAGAACAGCAGTCGGTGTCTGTGTATGTCATACCTTAAAGCTTTTCCCTATATCGTCCGTGCCTTCAAGCTTTATCGTTTGTTTCCTTCCACGTACACGTCTTCATATCTGTTGAAGTTCTACCCGCGGCTGCAGCTGTCAAATTGCTTATATTCTATCCATGGAACAACAAAAGCAATCGTGCTTCCCGGGTACTGCACTGCATGGGGCTGTGATGTTCGCTTGTAAGGACGCACTCACTTATCCGATTACCCGCATCTCCTCAAACATCTGTAGGCAATAGTATAGTGCCCAGCGAAGCGTGCTTTATTGAGCGCCAGTTTGCGGAAAGGAGGCAGAGTCACAAATCAGTTCAGGAACGCAAAGATGTTAATTGGAAGAGCGTCATATGGTTTCCTACCCAACACAGGTGGAGGGTGAAAGGGAGAAAGAAAATAGATAGCAAGAGTTTGCTTTGGACGGACGTTTTGTTTCATTTCTGAGCTGCAACGTAACGGAGCCTCTGTGTAGCTTCTTAAGCCAAAGAACTATCAGGCTGAAATCGGGCGATGACATGAAGCGCGTTATAAGATAGAATTTTCATCAATTTCGCACATCGCATGCAAAAAAAAAAATGGAGACCACAGAATGAGTTCCAAGGCGTGCACGCCACTTGCCCTTTGGGAGGGGGTAGACGCCCTTCGAGTTAACGCAAGAGGTAACTGCGCTGTTCTGTCTGCTGTTTGTCAGATGTTTACTATGCACTGTATATTTTTTTATCTTGACTTAGATGCACCTTGCATGCATTGGCTAACATTTACCTATCCATATATTAGCGTGCTTCTGAAAGTTATTTGCTCAAATACCAGCTGCTTACGCGGTAGCATAAGTGAACACGGTGGCATGCACAGGTAGCACATTGTACGTTTGCGTGAGTAAACACAGAGCATAGGTAGCATAAGAAGTAAAGCACAATGCACGTCTGCGTGATAGTTTGACAAACCAACGTGTTCCCAATTTATTTCCAGCTGCTAGTTAGCGCCTCTATTATTTCTTATAGCTCTCCGACTTGCGCATAGAGAATTGCTATCCTTGACAATGTTGCACCAACTGGCGTGCAGTTATCCACTTCTGAAGCACTCTCATCCAAGAGAACGCAACGTAAATGTTTGCGAGAGTCCAGAAATAAAGTCTACTCTCACAGAACCCTTCTTATTAAGAGCCACGTACTAAACTTGATACATATCCGCCATGCTATTATAAAATCCTGACTGCCCTAATGTTTTAGCATGAGGAATGTCCAAATGAAAAAAAGTACATATAAAGTGTACGAAGCCTCTCATGGGGTACAGTTACAGAAGGAATGGGAGAGCCAGAAAAGTGCTATATATATATATATATATATATATATATATATATGGTATATGGTATGGTATATGGTATGTAATAAACGAGAAGAAAGGGGATCAACCGAGGGGCCCGGGACCCTCGGTCAACCCGCTTTCTTCTTGTTTATATGTGTGTGTTTATATACATATATATATATATATATATATATATATATATATATATATATATATATATATATATATATATATATATATATATATATATATATATATATATATATATATATATATATATATATATATATATATAAACACATACATATAAACAAGAAGAAAGCGGGTTCACCGAGGGTCCCGGGCCCCTCGGTTAATCCCCTTTCTTCTCGTTTTCTCGTTTATTACATACCGAGGGTCTCGCATCCGGCAACATTGATGTCTTCAGGTAGCATGTGTGGGTTTATTCACCAGTTGCTTTCACCCAAGAACGCCCACGGCAAAAAGGACGTTCCATGTCCGCCGCCAAGGTCTGTGAGTGGTGGCACTGGCTAACATTCCCAGCGTTCTACAAGGACACCTAAATACCCAAGAAAGTTGATGGGGAAACGGCACCGTGGTAGCTCAATTGGTAGAGCATCGCGAGCAAAAAGCGAAGGTTGTGGGTTTGGCTCCCACCTGCGGCAAGTTGTTTTTTCGTCCACTGTCATGTCCATTAATTTACCATCCCATATTTCATTTATTAAGCACAAGTAATTCCCCCTATGTTGTCCTCGGTGTCAGTGTTTGTTGGCTTCTTGTTATATGACTATATATATATATATCATAACTTGTTTATATATATTGTTACGTAGGAAGACGCAGACGAAAAGCTATGTACAAATATATTTACAAGGAAAATATGCTGCGCTTGGCCAAGAGGCAACAGCCCGCGCTAGCTTCTAATCGTCGTCATCGTCTTCACACTGCTGGCCTTTCGTGATCGCACATATTGTGCCGTAGCACTACCCCCAGCTGCAAAAGCGCCGTCCCGGAGCGACTAAAGATCGGACTCGGAAGCAGTGTAGTAGGCCTTGAGCCTACTGACGTGTACGACATCACTAGATGCCACAGGAGAGGACGAGGTTGAGCCCACAGGAGCAATTTCGTAAGTCACAGGCGTCACCTGGCGCAGCACGCGGTAGGGCCCTGTGTATCGCGAAAGAAGCTTCTCTGAAAGTCCGACGTGACGAGAGGGCGACCACAGGAGCACGAGCGCACCAGGTGAAAACTGTACGTCACGATGGCGGGCGTTGTACTGACACTGCTGAGTGGTCTGTGAGGCCGTAAGTCGAGCACGGGCAAGCTGGCGTGCATGGTCGGCGAGGGCGATGGCGTCGCGCGCATACTCGCTTGTTGAGACCGCAGCAGGAGGAAGTGCTGTGTCTAGGGGCAAGGTAGGTTCGCGACCATACAGTAGATAAAAAGGGAGAAAATCCGGCGGTGTCGTGCCGGGAAGAATTGTACGCAAATGTTACGTAAGGAAGGGCAATGTCCCAGTCGTGGTGGTCCTTGGAAACGTACTTGGCCAGCATATCGGTAAGAGTACGGTTTAACCGCTCTGTCAGGCCATTGGTTTGAGGATGGTATGAAGTAGTCAGTTTGTGTTGAATGGAGCAGGAACGCACAATGTCAGCGATAACTTTCGAGAGGAAGTTTCGACCACGGTCAGTAAGCAGCTGTCGCGGGGCGCCATGAAGCAAGATAATGTCACGCAAGAGAAAGTCCGCGACGTCAGTGGCGCAGCTGGTAGGGAGAGCCCGAGTGATAACGTATCGGGTGGCGTAATCAGTCGCGACGGCTGATGACGTGGGAAATGGACCGAGCAGGTCTAATCCAACACGAAAGAACGGTTCCACAGGGACGGTGATCGGCTGGAGATGACCGGCAGGTAGCACCTGAGGTGTCTTCCGACGCTGGCAGGGATCACAGGCAGCAACATAGCGTCGAACGGAGCGAGCGAGACCAGGCCAATAGAAGCGGCGGCGGACGCGGTCGTACGTGCGCGTTACCCCAAGATGACCTGCAGTGGGTGCGTCATGCATCTCAAAGAGCACAGTCTGTCGTAGATGTTTTGGCACGACAAGAAGAAGATCAGCGCCATCAAGGAGGAAGCTCCTTCGGTACAGAATGCCGCCCTGGAGGACATATCGGCGAACGGATGCGTCGGTAGGTGTAGAGCGCAGACGCTCGATGAGTACTCGCAGCGATAGGTCTCGGTACTGCTCATCGGCGATGTTAGCGAAGGCAGACACAGAGAAAATGCCGTCGGCGGTACTACTGTCGGCGTCGTCAGGCTCGTCTACTGGGTAGCGAGACAGGCAGTCAGCGTCCTTGTGTAGTCGCCCAGATTTGTAGGTGACAGAGAACGAATATTCTTGGAGGCGTAAGGCCCAGCGACCAAGTCTTCCTGAAGGGTCTTTCAATGAGCATAACCAACAAAGCGCGTGATGGTCTGTGACAACGGAAAAGGATCGGCCATACAAGTATGGGCGGAATTTCGCAACCGCCCAAACTAGGGCCAGACACTCACGCTCAGTGATGGAATAGTTGCGCTCCGCGGGTGAGAGGAGCCTGCTGGCGTAAGCGATAACGCGGTCGTGGCCACGCTGGCGTTGTGCCAGTACTGCTCCGATTCCGTGACCGCTGGCATCAATACGGACTTCGGTAGGCGCAGAAGGATCGAAATGGGCCAGAACTGGAGGCGTTGTGAGAATGTCGATTAGATGAGAGAATGCAGAGGCCTCGTTATCGCCCCACTGGAAAGGAGCGTCTTTTTTCAAAAGGTCGGTTAGTGGTCGTGCTATGGCGGCGAAATTCCTCACGAAACGGTGGAAGTACGAACAAAGGCCGATAAAGCTGCGCACATCCTTGACACACTTCGGAACAGGGAAGTGCGTAACAGCATGGATCTTGCCTGGGTTCGGTTGCACTCCGTTCGCGTCAACGAGATGTCCAAGGACGGTAATCTGGCGACTGCCGAATTGGCACTTCGATGCGTTGAGTTGCAGACCGGCTCGCCGAAAAACGTCCAGGACTGCTGAGAGGCGCTCGAGGTGCGTAGCGAACGTTGGGGAGAATACGATAACGTCGTCCAAGTAGCACAAGCACGTGGACCATTTGAAACCGTGAAGAAGGGAGTCCATCATGCGTTCAAAAGTGGCAGGAGCGTTACATAGGCCGAACGGCATCACCTTGAATTGATAAAGACCGTCGGGTGTTACAAAGGCAGTCTTCTCGCGGTCGAGATCATCCACGGCAATCTGCCAATAGCCGGAGCGAAGGTCAACAGAGGAGAAATAGCGAGTACCGTGGAGGCAGTCAAGGGCGTCATCAATCCGAGGTAGGGGATTCACGTCCTTTTTGGTAACCCTGTTAAGGTGCCGATAATCCACGCAAAAGCGCCATGAGCCATCCTTCTTTTTTACCAGCACAACCGGTGACGCCCAAGGACTACATGATGGTTCAATAATGTTCTTGGCAAGCATTTTGCGAACTTCTGCGTGAATAACTTGACGCTCAGCTGGTGACACTCGATACGGGCGGCGAAGAATAGGAGGGGCATCGCCGGTATGAATGCGATGTTTGACAGCTGTAGTTTGGGCTAAAGGACGATCGTTAAAGTCAAAAATATCGTGGTAGGAAAACAGAACGCGGTAGAGTTCACGAGCGTGCTCGGAGGGCAAGTCGGGGGCAATCATTTTCCGTAAGGCAGCGATGGTACAATTTGTCGACTGCGATGGTAGAGGAGTATCGGATGAAGTGTCGTCTACTGCAATGGATGCTACTGAGTGATCCTCGAATGAACAAAGCTGGGCCAAAGACATCCCACGTGGCAGCACTTGTGTCGTCAAGCCAAAGTTGACCACTGGCAGGCAGACGCAATTCGCCGTAATAGATAAAACTGTATGGGGTACTTTGATCCCGTGTGTAAGAAGGACGTCTTGCATAGGAGCCGCGATGTAGTGACCGTCGGGGACTGGTGGGGATGACACTAGGTCAACGTAGGTCAGTGCCGAAGGTGGCAAGCGAACGAAGTCGGCGGAACTGAGGCGACTGGGGTGTGGTTCAGCAAAATCCAGAACAGGCAGGTCAAGGCGGAGAGTACTGGCGGAACAATCGATGAGAGCAGAATGTGCGGAGAGGAAGTCTAAGCCGAGGATGATGTCATGGGGACAGTGGGCGATGACTGTGAATAGCACGATTGTTGAGCGATCGGCGAAGGAGACGCGGGCGGTACACATACCAATTACGGGGGCTGCTCCGCCATCGGCGACACGGACAACAGGCGTCGTGGCGGGCGTGATAATTTTCTTGAGCCGGTTACGAAGGTCAGCGCTCATTACGGACAAATGCGCCCCAGTGTCTATGAGAGCAGACACAGAAACACCGTCGACTTGCACGTCAAGAAGGCTCAGATGAGTGGGCAAAGTCAGTAGAGGATTTGGCTGCGTAGGGAGCAATGCAGCGTCACCTCGAGGCGCTGCATCGTCTAGTTTTCCGGCTGGGAGCGGCGTCCGAAGGGAGTCGGCGAATAGGAGTGACGGGGCTGGGGAGACCGAGATTGTCGTCGTTGGGGCGAAGGCGAACGAGAATAGGGGCGGTTCGTTGCAGGAGAATCAGTGGCGGCATTATCGGAGCGTGCGGCATAGGGACGAGAAGGGCCACCTGAGGGGCGAGAGTAGGCAGTAAAAGTAGACCGGATCGGGGAACTCCAGCGACTACGACAGTGCCGAGAAATGTGCCCGATTCGATGGCAGTGGAAACAAATAGGCTTGTCGTCAGCAGTGCGCCATTCAGATGGGTTGCGGAAACGTGGTGGGTAAGAAGATGCGGGACGGGGCGAAATCGAAGAAGCCGGGCGGGTATCAGGGCGATGGGCCGAGCAGATGGTGTGAAGACCCATGTTTTCAAACTCCTGGCGGACAACTGCCTGGATCAGTGAGACCGTGACTGCAGATGTGTTGGTGGGACTGGAGTCGAAGGCAGCCGGATAGGCGGCCTCGATCTCACGCCGGACGATCCTGGTAACATCGGCAGTGTTGGTGGGACGAGGAGCGTCGGCTCAGGAAGATGTAGCTGGGGTGTTGGGCAGACGGGCAAACGGCTGGTCAATACGTCGGCTTTTGGCGAGTTCCAGGCGGCGGCACTCTTTTATAACAGCTTCCACCGTGGCTACGTTGTTACAAACGAGCAAGTTGTAGGCGTCATCGGCAATGCCCTTGAGGATGTGGGAAACCTTGTCTGACTCAGTCATGTGGGTGTCAACTTTGCGGCACAGAGCCAAGACGTCCTGAATGTACGTGACATAGGGCTCTGTTGACGTCTGCACACGGCCGGAAAGCGCCTTCTGCGCGGCAAGTTGTTGACCGTAGGGGTTGCCGAACAAGTTTCGAAGCTGTGTCTTAAGTGAATCCCAACTGGTGAGCTCATCTTCGTGCGTGCGATACCAAACTCGAGGTGTGCCACCGAGGTAGAAGACTACGTTGGCGAGCATAATAGTAGGGTCCCACCGGTTATTGCGGCTGACGTGTTCATACAGGCGGATCCAGTCATCGACGTCTTCCCCATCTTGGCCCGAGAATACACCAGGATCACGGGGAGCGGGGAGAGTGATGTAGGTCGTCGAAGGGGCAGCAGGTGTCGGAGCCGGCGGAGTCGGGTTGTCGTCGCCGGGAGCCATGAAGGAAGGCTCGACGTACCGTCCACTGCGAAGCTCCGTGACGAGGTACGGGGAACGTCCACCTCCACCAGATATGTTACGTAGGAAGACGCAGACGAAAAGCTATGTACAAATATATTTACAAGGAAAATATGCTGCGCTTGGCCAAGAGGCAACAGCCCGCGCTAGCTTCTAATCGTCGTCGTCGTCTTCACACTGCTGGCCTTTCGTGATCGCACATATTGTGCCATAGCAATATAAACAGACACTTTGCATGTTGTTAACGAGGTTTGAATTTCGACCTCAGGGCGTCAAGGACGATCGACGTAATTTTAACGTATTTATCTCACATTTACCGCTGAATCCCCAGTTATGTTTTTTCCTTGTTACACCAGCTGTATTTTATCTTCGCTGCTTCCGCGCATTTGTTTAATTATGTGTAGTTTAAATCTGTTGAGCTTGAAGATAAAAATGTTAACAACGACCAGTCTCAATATACGATTGATGATCTATAAGCCTGAATAAAAGTTTAAATAACTTACATACGACAAATATAAGGAAACTGAAGCGACCAAAGGGACATGAAGGAACGTACCCATGCATCGAGGTAAGACAGTAAGCCAGAAATAAATCATTGAGAAGGTCTCTAGAAGAAAGCAATTCAAACCAACCTCCCGCACTGTAGGACCATGACAGCTTGGTACAGTTATGGACCGTGAAAATCTGTAGGAATTAAGGTAAGATAGCTTATAGGGGTATTACTCAGGCTCGCGCGTGCGCACCTGACCCTTCTCTGGATCGCACAGCGCCGGCGGAGCGGCAGTCGCTCCCTAGCACTTTCGCAGCAGCCCTAGCAGTCAGAGCTGTGACCCCTAACCCGCGGTTCGCAGTGAGTTGCGACCACGGCGGGTTCAGGCCAGTGGGGACAGGGTGAGTCTCGACCTAAGGTGTTTATTCACCTTGGTGTACAATGGTTCCAACAGACAGCAACAGCCACAACACACACAAACACAACACAACACAAAACCTCAGCGGCGGAGCATTCCGCACGTCTGGGGCGAAACAAACCGCACAATGTGGGAACCACAAAAGAGGCTGATAAGAGTTCAGCTCACCCAAAAGTGGATCCGCGCTCGGGCCCTGGGGCGGTGAGTCGCACACCAAGGTCCGGGCGCCACAGGGGGACGGCGTGCGGCGGTCTCAGCGGCTGATATGAGATGCGGCCGTTCGCTAGCTCTTCCGCCGTGAGACCCAGATCCGTCGGGGGAATAGCGCTTCTCCCGAGCGGCGGAGAGGGGTCTCCCCGGTTCCAAGAAAGGGAAAGGAGGGCACGGGGTGCCTTGGCTGCAGCGTCGCGGCCAGGCGCGAAGAGCAGCGGGAGCGGCGAAGGTGCCCTCTCCCAGCTACCCTCCGCGAGCGAGCACGTGATTATCGCGTGATAACCGCGTGGCCGCTCCGGAGATATCGGGATGCGCGTGCGATCCCCACATCCCCCCCCCCTCCTTAAAATAACCCTTTAGCCGCTAAGAGGCCGCCGTCACCTGAGGCTTTCCTGCGAGAGGGACATGCTACTCCGACAGCAACATGGTTTGAGTCCATGTTGGTGAGGGAGCAGCTCTAGCTGCAGACCGTCGTTGTCGCCGTGTAGGTGGTCGCGAGCCAGGCCGGAACGTTGAACGATGCAACGGAGCAGCTTGGCAGTAATGGGACGCAGCAGGAGGCAAGAAGGCTGCTGGGTCCGGGTCACCTTGCGTCTCGGCGGCGTCACCTGCCCAGTCGGACGTGCCGGGTCCGTGGTGGCGAAAGGGTCCCTGGATGTTTCTTGGCTGCCTCGATTACCAGCCAGCCTCGAGATGGCGCAGGACAGCTCTTTTGATGTTCTCGGAGGTCGATGCCCTCTGGTATGGTCGAACGCTTTTCTTCCGGTTCGCCCCGACACAGCTCGCCCCCTCGCGGGTGTCGGCACGCAAGATAGGCAAAGGCGCGCCGACCCGCCCCGACGATGGCTTGCACCTCGCTGCGCAGCAGGGGTCCACTCTGTCCTTGCGGGAGAAGTGTACGCTCGGCCTTGAGGCTGGATGCTTGGTTGCGGGGCTTGCAACTCGGTCGCGGAGCTGTGCGGTGCGGTTCGGCGAATTCTGCGCCGCTGCGACCATTCTGGACCGGAAGTCGTCCGCTGCACCTCTCACCTCGCTGTTAGCCGCAGGAGGATGTTTTCTCGCCGCCTGTTGCCTGCACTGGGCTGCTGACTGCTTGCGGCCTGCTCGTCCCCACCGGCAGTAAAGATGGTCTTTCCTTTTTGCTTGGTGGTTGTTTCACGGCTCCCGACGGGCGGTCTGCTGCTGCGACAATTCTGTTAGCCCCTCTCGCTTCTTCCAAAGAGAAAGCGCGTGCTCGCTCTGGAAGCCTGCATGCTAGACATCGGAGGAGCATTCCGTCCGATATCGCGCACAATAAAATAGCCTCCGCGAACCGGACAGAGTTAGTTCTGCCGAGATCGCAAGTTATAATGGCGCACCGAGCTCGAACGTCGAGCCGTGCCACCCGATGCCGCTGCCTGCGGGCGCGGGAGAGCATTCTCCTCGGGCCACTCGTTCCCTCTGTCATAGTAGGGTTTGAGATCGCAGACATGCACCGGTCGGCTGATCGGTCTTAGCTTCAAGTCCGCCAGCCTGTACACGAGCGAAGAAACAGTCTCTCGCACCCGGTACGGTCCTGTCCATTTCGGTGCCAGAGAAGCTGAGAATTTCTTACTGGCGTCGCTCAGGACGTGATTCCGTCTCAACACCAGGTCGCCCACTTTGTAGTGAACTTCCCGATGAGAGCGGTCATACTGCGCTTTCTGCTCGGCACGTGCAGTGCTCAGGTTCCGTCGCGCTTTTCGTAAAGCCTCCGTTACCTTCGCGCGCAGCCCAGTCGCATAATCGGCGCGTGCCGACGAAACAACCAGTTCCGTGCTGCATCGTTCCTGTAGAGTAAGTTCTACCGGATTCAACAGCTCCCTCCCAAGGTTGAGGGTGGCGGGGGTATACCCAGTCGATCGATTCACTGTCGACCTGATAGCAAATCCAATTTCAGGAAGACAAGCGTCCCACTCATTGTGCGTCCCCGCAAATGCAACTAGCATGTGCTTGATGTTGCGGTTCACACGCTCAGTGGGATTCGCCTGGGCATGGTACGTGGTTGTTCTCCTGTGCTTAATGCCGAGAGCTGCACAAGAGTCCACGAAGAGTTTGGCAGTGAAGTAGGACGCATTGTCCGTTATCAGCTGCTCAGGATAGCCGAATCGTGTAAACACCTCGATCAGCTTTCCCATGATTACGCGTGCCGTCAGCTTTCGTAGGGGGAACAGTTCCACCCACTTGCTGAAATGGTCTGTGACTACGAGAAGGAATCGGTTCCCGCTCGGTGTCCTGGGGTAAGGCCCCATGACGTCACATGCCGCAATTTGCCACGGTGTTCGGCTATTGATCGGCTGCATGAGCCCGGGTGGGCGTCCACCACGCGGCTTCACGCGTTGGCACACGTTGCACGAGCGGGCGTAGCGCATCACCTCCCGCTTCATTCCAGGCCAGGTAGCAAAGCGGCACAACTTTAGATAAGTCTTAGGGCCACTCGCATGCCCGGCCAGGCACGTATCGTGAAAGTAGCGTAAAAGTGCTCCTCTCAGCGTGCGTGGAATCACCGCTTTGAAGGACTCGTGTGTATCCTTCTCCGCGGGAATGTATCTCAGCAGGACGCCGTCAGAGTCTAGCAGGTAGGAATCCAACGCGCTCACAGCATTACCAGCTGTTTCAGAGCGCCGCGCACCCACAGCAATACCAGCTGCGTCCATGTGCGCCGCGGCCGCGCCGCCGGGCTCCCGGAGCCCCTCAAACACTTTCTTACAAAATGGATCCTCCCGCTGTGCCTCTAACAGCTCCTTTCTGCCGAACACGCTCCCCACAGAACTGACGCAGTCCAAGTGGTTCACGCTTTCGTCCTGAGAAGGGGGTTCATCCGCCCTTCCTTCGGGACCAGCGCCGTCGAGCATTGTAGCAGTTACTCTGCTCTTAGGCTGAGTCACTGAGGGGTCACGATGGGTATTAATATTACCCCTCCTGACAACCTCAATCGTCGCAGCGGTTAGTCCGCTCTCAAGCTCAGTTTCGGGCGAGGTGAGTTGAGTAGTAATATCACTCTTCTCACAGTCAACGGGCGCGCGCGAAAGTGCGTCCGCCACAACGTTGTTCTTTCCTCTCCTGTAGCGAACGGTAAAATCGTATCGCTGCAGGAGAAGTGCCCATCGCGCGAGCCGGCCGCTCGGCTCTCCTAGCCGCCTAAGCCAAGTTAATGCCATATGATCGTTCTCAATTATGAATGGGACTCCATCAATATAGTAGTCAAACTTTTTGAGAGCGAAAATGATCGCCAGACATCCCTTTTCTGTCACGGAGTAATTTTTCTCTGCGGGAGTCAAAGAGCGGCTGGCAAAAGCTACCGGGCGCAAACTACCTTCGTGCTGTTGGAGCAAAACCGCTCCTAGGCCAAGGTCGCTGGCGTCCGTATGAATGACAAATTCTTTGTTCAAATCAGGTAGCCTTAACTCGGTGGTTTCCACGAGCGCGTTTACGAGGTTGCGCAGTGCCTCCTCTTGCTCGGGACCCCACCTCCACTGCTCACCTTTCCTCAACAGCATTGTCAAGGGGGCTTGCAGTGCAGCGCAGTTTGGGATGAACTGTCGATAGAAATTCGCCAGCCCCAAAAAGCGTCTCAGTCCGCCTATGTCTTCCGGTGACGGGTAGTTCAATAATGCCTGAACCTTGTCATCACACGGTAGAAGGCGTCCGTTATCCAGTTTAAACCCCAGTAGCGTTACTCGGGTTGCCGCAATCTGGGTCTTGGTCGGGTTTAGCGTTATCCCCGCAGACCTCAGACGCTCCAACACGTCCCTGAGATGGCGTAAGTGCCCATCAAAGGTACGCGAGTATACCACAACATCGTCCAGGTAAGCAAGAGCGTGGTGCCACCTTGCGTCACCCAAGACACGGTCCATCAGGCGCTGGTAAGTCGCAGGCGCACCGACAAGTCCGAATGGCATACGGGTAAACTGGAAAAGTCCCCTGTGACACGTGAAGGCAGTCTTCTCTCGGTCACTGGGATCTACCTCCACCTGAAAGTATCCTCTGCTTTCATCGAGCGTAGTGAAGTACTTCGCTCCGCCAACGTTGGATACGATCGAGGGAATGCTAGGAAGCGGATATGCGTCCTTGCGTGTCACCCCGTTCAGGCGGCGATAGTCAACACAAAGGCGGGGCGTCCCATCCTTTTTAGGAACCAACACCACAGGAAAACCCCATGGGCTGTCCGATCTTTCAACAACGCCTGTATCGAGCAGTTCGTCCAGAGCGCTGTCTAGTGCTTTCCTCTTAGCCAAACTCACCGGCCGAGGATTACACTTCCACGGAGAGGCGTTGCCAGTCTCAATTTTGTGCCTGTATAGCGTAGTGCAACCAGGCCGCTCTGTGAATACGGCATCATATTCAGTCAGAAGCGCTGAGAGGCGAGCCTTTTCTTCCCCCGACAAACTGCTTGAGTCGTCCAGCAGCGGGTGGTATCGTTCGCCCCTCACTGCGGCACAGTCTGCCACCGCAGCGGGGGTTACGGGCTGCGCGGGAGGGGAGCAGTTCCCCTCCGCGCCTCTTTTCTCAGCGCGGTTGGCCGGACGGCATTTCGACCCGGCCGCAACCGTTCTGAGGGACCTTTTCGGGCAATCGTTTGGTCGGTCTGCGCGCGAAGCATCATCGAACGAAGTTGTCTCTGACGCTTTTTGAAATGAAACGAAAGGTTTCAGGGTGCCACATGCTCGCTCCCTATATCCTCCGTTGCAGACGTCAATAACAATGCCCGTCTTGGCGAGGAAATCTCTACCAAGAATTATAGGAACCGACAGGCCGGGAAGGTGAGCTAGGCGCTGTCGCCTCACCCGTTTCTCCCACCGCACCACAAGCCTAGCAGCACAGCTCGCGTGTGCCGTGCCGCTGGCAAGTCGGAAGGTCACATTACTCTCTCTCAGTCGGATAGTGTTCCGACGGAGATGTTCACACACCTCGTCGCCAAATAGTGAAGCGCTTGCTCCTGTGTCTAACAGCGCAAAAAACCTGCGCCGGGCGACTGTAACCTCTATGAGCGGGACTGGCGTGTCGCTGGGCAATCCAAAACGACAAGCCAGCGGGGCAAGGAGTTCGTGTGTCTCACTTCGCACCGCTGTAACCGCCGCCGGCCATGCAGCATTGCTCACCGGCGGCCCCGCTCGTTTCCCGAAAGCGCGTGCTCTCGGTTCGCAGGCTGTCTGCAATCCCGGGCGTAGTGCCCCGGCTGGTTGCACCGATAACAGAGGAGAGCCGGCCTTTGACGGGCTTGGCGTCCAGTGCCTCGCGCCGTTTGACCGTTATTCCTCTGTATCGACTGCTCCCTTGCAGGCACGCTCTGCTCTCGCATCATCGAGCCGGCATATCGACCACGATTCTGCATACCTCGGCCATCGGCAGCGCATGCTGCACGCATGGCATAAGTGTACGGATCGAGAGCCCGGTCAGATAAGCCCCAACCGTTTCTCAGTTGTCCGTCACTGAAAGCAACCACACCATCTCCACCGGAACGAGTGCGAAAAGTGTCCCCGTTCCACGCGCATCGCGGCTCAAGTGCCCTCGACGCTGGGGGTGGAGGTCGGTATGAGCGCAAGGCGAGTATGTCCGCCTGTATGCGCTTTGCCTCCGAGGCCAGCTCATCCAAATCCCTGAACTTGCTGCCTCTTAGGTACGCTGCGAAGGTGGGATGAGCTTGTCGTGTGACTCTCTCCACCTTATCGCAGTTCGGAGCGGTAGGGTCAGCGGTACGATAAAGTTCGTCCATCGCCCTGACGTACTCGAGCAAGGATTCGTCCGGATGCTGAGTACGTAGCTCCAACTCGCGCCGCAGACGACGCTCGTAATCTGCGGGCAGGAATTCCTCGCGTAATCCCGCTCGGAACTCAGCCAGCGTGCTAGACCGGTAGCCAGGAAGCCGGAACCAGCGGGCAGCGTGATCAGTCAACGACACTGGTACGACGCGTTCCAGCATCTCGTCATCGGACAGCCCCGTTGCGCGCTGGTAAGTCAGCACGCGATCGAGGTATTCGTTGACGCTAACTGAATCATGATACCCGCTGTAGGTGGGTAAGTCCACCCTCACTCTCGGTCTAGCAGCGGCGGCAGATGTCAGCAGAGTGTCCTGCACGGCACCTGTCAACCTCTCAATCAAGCGCATCGCATCCTGCAACAGCACCTGTTGAGGCTCGCTCTGGCCAGTAATGCCTGGCACAGGAGCAGAACGCGTCGAGCAAGTATGCCGCAGTGGCTCCATGCTCTCCGCAAACACTGGCGAAGGGTTCGGCGTAATTTGCCTCACGCCTTCAAGGGTACGAGGCTCGCTCTGGCCAGTAATGCCTGGCACAGGAGCAGAACGCGTCGAGCAAGTATGCCGCAGTGGCTCCATGCTCTCCGCAAACACTGGCGAAGGGTTCGGCGTAATGTGCCTCACGCCTTCAAGGGTACATCCTGCCGGAGAGAGCGCCTCATGTGTCGCGCTACCCTCTTCGAAGCTTATCAAATTCCCAGGGCTAGTGTTCGCCGCAGGGCATGACTGAGCGGTAGCAGTTACCGCCGCTTCGAATTGTTGCCTGTTGGTAGCAACCTGCGACAGCGTATACAACGGCTGTAAATCAGCCCCGTATGCTGCCATGGTTCGTTCGTGTCGTGGCAATCACTTACACAAACAGACTCAACCTGTCACACCTCTGGCCCCACGTTGGGCGCCAAATATAGGGGTATTACTCAGGCTCGCGCGTGCGCACCTGACCCTTCTCTGGATCGCACAGCGCCGGCGGAGCGGCAGTCGCTCCCTAGCACTTTCGCAGCAGCCCTAGCAGTCAGAGCTGTGACCCCTAACCCGCGGTTCGCAGTGAGTTGCGACCACGGCGGGTTCAGGCCAGTGGGGACAGGGTGAGTCTCGACCTAAGGTGTTTATTCACCTTGGTGTACAATGGTTCCAACAGACAGCAACAGCCACAACACACACAAACACAACACAACACAAAACCTCAGTGGCGGAGCATTCCGCACGTCTGGGGCGAAACAAACCGCACAATGTGGGAACCACAAAAGAGGCTGATAAGAGTTCAGCTCACCCAAAAGTGGATCCGCGCTCGGGCCCTGGGGCGGTGAGTCGCACACCAAGGTCCGGGCGCCACAGGGGGACGGCGTGCGGCGGTCTCAGCGGCTGATGTGAGATGCGGCCGTTCGCTAGCTCTTCCGCCGTGAGACCCAGATCCGTCGGGGGAATAGCGCTTCTCCCGAGCGGCGGAGAGGGGTCTCCCCGGTTCCAAGAAAGGGAAAGGAGGGCACGGGGTGCCTTGGCTGCAGCGTCGCGGCCAGGCGCGAAGAGCAGCGGGAGCGGCGAAGGTGCCCTCTCCCAGCTACCCTCCGCGAGCGAGCACGTGATTATCGCGTGATAACCGCGTGGCCGCTCCGGAGATATCGGGATGCGCGTGCGATCCCCACAAGCTAGAACAACAAGCATAGCTTCAAAAAGCAAATGTCATCCCCCATGAGCTTTGAGGTAATTGGGCATCCATGGCCGCGTAGTTCTATAATTAAAGAAGATAAATAATCTGAGAGTAAACGTGGAATAACTGTCCATAGTTACTGGTGGAAAATCCTATTAGCCACTACAAGACATCTGACAGAGACATCGTTCTCCTCGTTTGTACAGACCAGGAATTGATGCTAAATGAACGTGGACGTCTTGTGCATGTTGTACAATGTAAAAGAAAAAAATGACTGTGAAGAAACAATACTAGGATATGTCAAAGTTGGTATAGAAGACATTCCTGAAATGTGCTCCCTCTTTCTTTTGTTGATATCTTTTTACTTGATTTAATCTTTTACTGCTGCTAATCGATGCTTAGGTATACCATTCCACAACAGTCTGCAAACCATGTTTTTGTATTCCTGCAAGTGTGTATAAAAAAAAATTCTCCGAATTCTATCAAAGTGTGGAGATCAAGTTTGTTTTAAGTAGAGCCTGACATCAGGACAAAATCAAAAAGAGACAAGCGTCAGTGAACGGAATCAGGGAGTGATGAACGAAAGAAAGAGGACAAGCGGAGGCATGTAATCTATCACGCTGGTGCACTCCGTATTGCAAAGAATACACCGTGATTGCTTCTTTGGGAAGTAGGATCGGACTACTCGATTGAACGAGAAACAGAGGGCAATGTGGGCTGTAGAAAAGGTAAGCGTCGAAGATAAATATCAAGAGGAAAAGCAAAAGGTGCGTACGGCACAGAAAACGTGTGGTATAGAGTTTTCCTTTACCCTTCAACGTGTACCCCCGTCAGGGCTATAATACTCTTATATTATCCAGTTCAGTCCTTACGTAAGTGAGCAAGGAACGTAGTCGTATTACGACTGCGTGTAAACAAATCAGCCTTCAACTTGTTCCCCATCATCCTTAAATTTCAACTCACTCGCGGTGTTTGTGTTCCCAGATTCATTTTAGCGTGATCAGAGGAGGGAAAGTTTGCGTACCTCAACGCATCCACAATTTTGAAAAAGTGAAGACCTTCGTTTTCGTCCTTTGCGCGAACAATTCTCATTGCTGGTAGCTGCTCTCGTTGCTGCTAGCTGCTATGAAGCACGGTCTCTCGATGAGGACACAATGACGCCGTATGTCTTGAGCCCCGGTGCCTTCTTTATTCAATTTCGGTCGCGCATTATCACGTGACCCATCGTACATTTTATTTCTAACGTTAATACGTCGGTGATGCTCGGAGAAAAACATCCGCCATACATGTTCATAGAATCAATGTTGAAGAAGGGAAAAAGCCGTCGGCAGGCACGCGCAACCCAAAGAAACAGCCTGTTGCGACCTGAAGTGGGCTGCCAACGCGGCCTATTGTAATAACTACAGTTCCTAGCTTTTGTGCTATTACCATGGTTCAACGCCACCATCGTACAAAGAGTTTCTTTTGTTAATAAGGCTTGAAACTAAGCGCGACTGTAACCTAGTATATCTGCCTACCTTAGCTCCACTTACATCACGTCTTGTCACGTTCAGGTTACCTACATGCCCACTTAAACCCTGCCTATTTACCGTGAGCAGCTTGGAATGAGGCAAGGGAAATTCCACATTATTAAAAGAAAAAATTTGAAACGAGCTGTTACCTTACATACCAGTTGATGTGACATACCAGCGTATCATTTCACGAAGCCTGCACGCAATGTAATGCAAAAAATTTTCACTCCGTGCTGGAAACTACAAATCCAGTTGTTCACGCCAGATGCATCTTCAGAGTTAAACTGATTGCAACATAAAAATACTTCGGTGGAGTTGTGCCAGCTACTATATTTTCTAAAGGGACGGGCCGACTCTTTGCAATCGTGGCCGTAAACTTGCGTCAGTTTAACTGGGTATCCTTTACCCATTACTCACTCACGTGTCTTGACGTGTCGCAGTAAGGAGGCACTCCATAGTTAAACGTGGGAAATAGTTACGAAGTTCGGTCGCACACTCTGGGTGATGCTTAAAGTAACACTTATTTTCTTTCACCGTAAATGATCAACATTACTAAAGAGAAAAGAGGCAGGTAAGACACACCTGATCGAACGCAATCAGCTGTGCTCGCTTTACCTATATACAGTAGCATCATTCTACGGACTCTTAGCCTTAGATAAAAAGTGACGCCGCACGAGTTATTCATTTATTATTAGGATAAATTTTTGATTGAACGTTTACGCCAAAAGACGTGAATTTTAAAAAAAGTTCTTTATTGAATTTTAAAGCAAAGCTTTTTTTGGCATGGCTGCCTGTCTGTAGAGTGCGGTTAGTATACGTCACTATCTGGGCAGATGTATTTGTGGATATACAGGGAGATAATTTTGTATATTCACGGATTTTTCAAAAATCACCTGTGGCAGATTGCGGAATTTTTGTCGTTGAGGTGGATTATTCGAAGAGTTGCAGCAAGATCAATCGAAACACATATTTAACCAAGTAACAAAATTGACTAGTAAAGTTCTCATTAATTATTTTAAGGCATACATTGCAATTTACTAATTGCAGCCGGCGATTTATCAAGACGCACCCAGTTCAAATGAATTTCCAGTGTGATACTAATTTTCAGATTTTATTTCCCACAGTGTGGGTTGAAATACCTGTGCTTTCCAGTTACTTTTGTGTTTCAATGCAGAAAAGACCGCTTTGTCAAAAAAAGCACGTGAAATAAGGGTGAATTTTTACGCCGTGTTTGATGGCGCACTTCTTGAAACTGGTGTCGCTCGGGAAATAATTCATAGATACGCCTGATAAACTCCCCGGCTACGATTCGTCAATTGCAAGATAAAATCGTGACGAATTCGTGATACGATTCGTGAATCGCAAAATGTGATGCAAGCGTTTGACGGAGGCAGTCAGCGACAGCTGTGTTTTGTGACAGCTGCAACTAGTTAAAGTGCACCGTTGGACTGGTTGTCCTACCTCTGATGAAATAAAAAGACCGCACAGGCAGCATCAATGATCGTCCTTATTGGTGTGTGCTGTTTTCTTTGTAACTATAACTACGCGTATGACCGGGCATCTTGTACAGCTAAGAATTCAGAAGAAATCTGGTGGAGGGAGCGACGTGTTTACAAAGTTCCCATGCCAGCTTGCACTGAACTCCTCATGAGTGCCGTCACCCAAAGGTGCCGTTACTAAAGGGTTAGTTAAAAAAATTTAATTATGGGGTTTTACGTGCCAAAACCACTTTCTGATTATGAGGCACGCCGTAGTGGAGGACTCCGGAGATTTCGACTACCTGGGGTTCTTTAACGTGCACCTAAATCTAAGTACACGGGTGTTTTCGCATTTCGCCCCCATCGAAATGTGGCCGCCGTGGCCGGGATTCCATCCCGCGACCTCGTGCTCAGCAGAGCAACACCATAGCCACTGAGCAACCACGGCGGGTTTAAAGGGTTAGTGAATGTTAGTGAATGAGCTCTGCTACGCTTACACAACGTTGATTTGGGCCAGTGTCATTAGCCGTGCTGCGACATCGTGAATGTAGCGTACCTCTGATCTGTCGTCATCACAACTCATTCCGTTATTCCTTCCCCTTCTCCACTTACACCTGTGCACGGTAGAAGGCGAGAACGCCCTAGCTCAGGCGGTCCTCTCAAGTTTTTCATCAATAAATTAAACCTCTCTCTTTCTGTTACAACATAACGTTTCGAATGAGGTGCCCGTTTCTCGGGTCTCTATGACCAACCATCGTGCGCGCTCAATGAGCACACATCCTTGCACACGTCTCAAGTAGGCGGGAACGTGTTTTTTTTTTTTGTAAGCAACTGCCACAAATACAGCTTTTTATACGTCATTTGGAGATGCACCCTCGTTTCATTGTTGCCCTCCCAGAAGCCAGCTGAATTTTCGCGGCATACTTAGAATTCTAAGGAAGCAACAAGTGGTAAAGCGTGCGTATTCTCGCGTATTATCCTCACGGTGTTGTGTTGAGGACCAACATTTTTACTGGGCTTGTTCCGAAAGTGGACAAGCTTCACGAACTCAGAGAACTGCAGTCATATCGACCTCTACTTCTTTAATGGGTGCTACAGGCTCGAGCTCATCAGCAAAGAACATTCGCTTTGCGCTTGTCGTAAGGTTACATCTGCATACTCGACATATTATGAAGCACGCTGAGCGGCAACAGTTCCGAGACTCATCCTATACGGCCTAGTTTCAATGCAAGTGAATGTAACGTACTGGAGGACAGTGGCTAGAAGCCAAGGAGGAAGGAGAGTAAAGGTTATGCTAGGGCAACTCCACTTGCCTACGCCCGCGACCACCTGCTCCCGTCACAAAAGTCGACAAAATGAAGACCTGCTAGCCACCTTATTGGAATTACGTCATCAAGGGTGTCTCCAACGCACTGTAAACTCCAAGCACATAGATTGACGACCGACACAGATCAACATCATGACCTCATCACTGAAAGCCTTGGACATATGCAAGTACTGAAATAAAAGTTTTGAAATTAGGAAAAAGGTACTAGAACAGAGGTTCTTATTGAATGATTGAGACTTCCAGCCAGCGGTCGATGGGACCGTGAAAGACAGGGTACATTTTTTTCGCTGCGCACAACCCCTGTATTATGGTCCTAACGGACTTCACGAATATGTAACCAGTAAGGCTTTCAATCGTCACTAAAAACACATCTTTCGAAAGCGACAGATCGGGGAAGAAATGATCAGACAATATAAAATATACTGCCCCTGCGTTCTCCAAATGCTGTTGACATTTTAACTGGGTCGCCGCACTCACAAACTCTCTGCATAGCAATCATCATCAGTGCGAAAGAAATCCTGGTATGAGGAGTTCGTCGAGAAATTGCCGATGTAGCGATATTGCTGAGAAGAGGGTGCAGATACTCGTGCCTAGTATGATTTCACCTCTCACAATTAACTAAGTAAAGCTCCATTCTCTGAGCGATATCTAGGCCAATTTTTTGAAAATCCTTTCTTCCATGCTTAACTTGTTTGCAGAAATCAACAATATTTGCGGATTCACCCTCCTATTGAACTCCTATTATCCTTGACCCATTGGATGTGTTCGTTCTTTCTCCCACACGTAGCCCTCCACCCGGCTTCGCGTAACGCCACTCTATGAATGTTGTTCCACACAGCCGACGCCACACATCATTGCTTCTTTCCTGCATGGCAACCGAAGTTTCCAAAGATAGACTTGTTACTGGAAACACATGATGAACCCACATTCGCTGCGGTATGGCGCAGTAATTGAACATCCACAATTTCAGGCTGCATGAGCTCAGACTATAGTAGCATTCACACTAGTTGATGCAAAAGCATAACCATTTCTTTTTGCGGTAACATGAAACAGGCTGCCTTCCCGCCGAGACAGCATCAGGAACCCAGCAAGAGCACGTCTTCATTTTACAAGCAAAACAATTCGCTGTTATCAGCACTAGATGAACAACCCACATGTCTGAGCCTTCATCAGTGCACTAGCCCTGAACAACCAACTGCTAAGTTGCCCGTCACCGGACTGCTAGAGTTTATTCTGTACTTGTAATCAGTGTACAGAGCTAAATCCGGACGTCAAACTAATGGTACCAATGTAAGTTTGGTAATTTATCAGTCTTTCATTGCTATATGTTATGTTGTTTCTTGCGCACGTTCTCCTGGAGAGGGGTGTGGGGGCAATGTTTAACGTACTGGAGAACAGTGAATAAAAGACAAGGTGCAAGAAGAAGAAAGCTAGTCTTCAGGCACCCATGTTAGCCTACGCCTGCTACCTCCTGCTTGCGTCACAAGTATACAGCAATGCGGAGACGAACAAAAAATTAATATAACAAACAGACTTTATTTGTGAAAAGCGTTCTTGGCTGCATTTTAAGGACCCAAATCTTAATAGGATAGAGCAATCTTGTTATGTGTCCACCTAAAGCACCCTACCTGACATTGCAGTAGGCGGTCTATGGTCTGTTTTTCTCAATGCCTCTAATATCACAGTAATAAGGTGTAGATTACGAAACGCTGTGCGCATACGTCGTAGACAAAAGCCAGAGTAGGCAGCTCATTAGCGTAGCGAGCCCTGACTTAAGTGAAGAAAAAATTAAGCCTATGTGAGACTTTGTCCTGACAGCCACACTGAGCCTCAGTCCCCGAGTGGCCTTTGAGTGTTGAAAGCACTCGACGCAAAGAAAAACCTCTGTCACCGGCCACTTTTGCAGGCTAAACCACCTCGTTAATTCTGCGCACGCTTTTATTCATCGTTTCTCAAGAGAGTCTAAAGCTAGGTGCTACATTACTACCTATTTTCTTATTCGCCTTTTAAGAGCATGGCGGGAGACAGGACGGGGTGATGGAGGAAGATGAGATTGTTGGTGAAAGAAAGGCAGCTTAGGAAAACAAACGTCGGGCAAAGAGAGAGAATAAACTTTGAGTTTGAGCAAGCGCGTTCTGTGTTTTAAGTGGGTGGCCTCCTGATTCCAGGTAGCCGCGGGCAATGGCCCCTTCTCGTGGCCGTTTTATCAGGCTGCAGTGTCTCTCCGAGTTTGGTCTGATACCTTGGCCTATCACTCCTCTTCGCTTAGTGTTTGGCTGTCTACGTTGCCGTGTTTTCCTCAATATCCCCATACCATACGGCACAGATTGTCTGGGAGATCGCAGTACGTCTAAAGGTATGAATGGTCAGAGGGTGAGATTTGGTTCAAGGGAATACCATAAATGTATCTGTAGCTCGGCCAGTTCCTGAAGGTTACTACCTCTTCTTTAATTAGGCCGCGTTGAGGTGGTGGGTAAATTCTGTTTAGCCTGTGCTATTGCAGATGATGAGTGTAATTTTTGTCAAACAAACTATATATTGTGGCGTCCACATCGCCAGCGCGGTAGACGACGACCTTAGAATAAAAACATTAGCAATGAATGGGCTCAATTTAATTCAGTATTACGATGTTTCTTATTTTTATTGGTTTAGTTGATGTATAGGTACTCTTAAAATCTGTGGTATCAACTAACTGCCAGATTATCGGTTGTAAATGTTCTCCTTTAACCCTTCGGCATGTTGTTGGGTGGACGTTTGAATCTATCCAGTGTGGCCAATCCCCCACGTGGGTATGAGCCATGTTTTGAGGCAACAACAAAAAATTGGTTCGATCTAGAGTCCCCAAGTGAAATGTTCAGACTTGCGCCATCGAAAACAGGAACTTGTGAAGAAGAAGATGAACGTTGCCTCCCACGGGGGATGAACTTCCATCAAGGGCTCCAAAGCAAGTGGCGAACAAGATGCCAGGCCACTGCAGGATGCAACCACGCCTTGTGGTTGTAATGTAGCGTTGTAACTGCACCTGGGTCTACGGCTTTGGCCCCTGTCACAAAGGTAAGGTTCCTGCCTGCAATGAACAAGACGGGTCTGAAATTTGTTTTAAAGGACCCATCGCAGCTCGTGAAACCGAACCAGCTGTAACGCCGCCAGACCATGATATGCTACAAACGCACTCCTTGGCCTTCAGAAATGCCAGCTGAAGCAACAGCAACCAAAAGTAGACCTTCTTATTATGCTCTCAAAATCTGGAAGCAGCAGAGAACAACCTTTCATAGAACCATCATATATGATTGAAATTCATTCGGTGTACACTCCTGGCTTCATTTTTATAAGTACGCTCCCGCCAGGAAGCAATGGTTGACTTATGAGGATCGCATGCAGAACATGCGAGCATCTTTATGTGGCAACGTGCGGAAATGGTACAATCTTAGGTTAGGTTCGCAGTTGAATTAACCCTGGAATGAGTGGAAGGAGAGCTTATCTCGGGAATTCAAAAAGAATCCCACGGAACTTCGGAATAACGTCATATTCTACAGACAGAATGCAATAAACATCAAGGACTCTGTGTTAGAAAAGTGGCATTCCATTAGCACAGAATAGCCAAAACTTCCATAGTCATCTGTTATCACCCTCATTTTGCACAATATGGTAAGAGAGTGCCAGAAAGAAGTTCCAGCTAGCTCGCCAAGGACTATGGACCCGCTGCTTGAATCAGAGGCGCACGTTACTGCTCTAGATTGTAATCTGCCACCAAAAGAGGCAAGTGTCACAACTCTAGACCAAGCATCACATAGACGCGAGGCTCAGTACTGCATAGTTAGCTATACTTTCTAAAGTCAAGATACCGCTGAATTTCACAAATATGCTAGAGAAACGGTGTTCCCTTTTTAATCAAGTGTTCAGACAGTCCCGATGCTTGTGAAAAACCGAAACATGTTAGCATTAATTTGCACTGGTGCTTCCGTGAGCCTAATTAATGAATCTGCAATGGACTCCCCTAGCCTTGCTTCCGGGAAGCCCGTTCATTTGTGTAGCCACGATAGTTCATTTCCGGAATACCATAACTTGACGACAGCAGCTCTTGAGTTCCAAGGTCAGAAGTGCAAGGTGGAAGCAATCGCCGTGTCAGCGGTGAACTTCGTCTTGCTTTTATGAAGACCTGATATGAGGAGCAGGAAGATCAACATACTATCGAATGACGACGTGGCCATTGGACAACCTCTGCATGATATGTGCTTGACTGAAACACCCAAGGAACAAAAGTCATCATGCCCGGAAGGTGTGCTGTTAAAGTTCCCTGAACTAATATGTATTGGGCCATACACCGAACCCACAACAGTGATTGACGTGCCGTTCCAGTTGGGTGACAGCGAAGTCGTGAGACAAAAACTGTACAGTCTCAGTCATGAAAATAAAGTAGGATTAAAGCAAGGAGGTCAAGACATGTTAGAGGCGGGGATCATTAAGCTATCGACATCATGTATTGGTTCCCCTATTAGCGCTGTACCGAAGGAAGATTAATCATTCCGACTGTGCACTGATTATTGAACGATAAACAACAGAGAGCCATCTTCTTCCATACCAAGCACCTAGGATAGATAACACTATGGACAAGCCTTGAGGATGCCAATCTATTTTATGCATAGACTTATGCAAGGAGTACTGGCAGGTACCATTCAAAAAAAAGAAACTGAGAAATCTACGGCATTTGGCACACCGTCCAACATCTACAAGGTTAATTGGTTACTATTTGGCTGGACGAATTGAGGGTCGTGGTTCTAAGAGATGATGAACGGAACACTATGAAAATTCATTGGAACATTTGCAATGTATATGTGAATGATATCATTGTCTAATCCAGAACAAGGTAAAGCCACGAACGTCATTTGTGTAAAGTATATGAGGCACTAAACGTCGCAAGACTTACAATTATCATGAGGAAAAGCGAGTTTTTGGTAATAAGGTGGTTTTTTTTTGAAGAGTGTTGGACGGTAAAACAAAAAGCACCAAGGTAGAGAGTGTTCAACGCATCAAAAAAAAAATAGAACAGTGAAGCCGTGAGATGAACATCTCACTTGCCGTGTGATGTTCATTTCTTCCAAGTGTTTTTGGAAATGACGCCGTGTTTCCGTGAATTCATAAGAGGCTTTGCCTGAGAGGCAAACTGCTTGCCGGTGTCATCCTAAGTGTGTGCCACTTACGTGGTCAGAAGAATCTGAGAACAATTTCACCAAGCTTGTCCGCATTGTTTCATTGAACCCTGTAATAATGCTCCTGAAGTTAAATCTGCCCTTTGAGCTTTTTGCCAACACATCTTATTATGTAGCAGGTGCCATACTGCACTAGCGTGAAGTTAAATCTGCCCTTTGAGCTTTTTGCCAACACATCTTATTATGTAGCAGGTGCCATACTGCACTAGCGTGACTTTACAAAACAGCAAAGAAAAGAACTGACGGTAGTAGGTTATTACTTTTGCATCTTTATGAAGACACAAGTAAAATTATGCAGCAATCGAGAAGGAAGCACTGGCAGTGGCAATGGCCTTACGATACTTCAGAAGATATCTGGAAGGCAACCACTTAAGGCAGTTCACAGACAACTAGGCGCTGACGTACCGGTTAGACAGCAGAATGGCAGAATAGCTCGATCGGTTAACAAATAGCAACAATTCAGCTTTGACCTCATGCATCGCCCGGGGAAGAAACGTAGGGATGCCGATGTCATACCTCGACTACACGTGCCGCACAAAATCCCAACTAGAAAGATAAACCTGGCACAGCTTTGGGAAGGCACACAGGAGATGGAAGTAAAGAACGACAAGGTGTACACCCGTGTGCAAAAATATACGAACCAGGAGTTGCCCGATAAAGCCGAATTTTTTTTGTGTCTTTGAATGAGACTCGAAATTGAAACTTTAAACTTCGCATCGTGAACTTTCCAGTGTACTCGGCAATTTCATTTGATGCATGTTAGTTACAAAGAGCTTTAGTTTTTCGGTGCCCCTTTGGTCCGTATACTGTTGGCCATGGGTGTACGTTCCGAAGGCTAAAGTGCCCATAGCCCTGACGATTTACCACAACAGCCCAGAGTCGGAAGGACACGACGCTTTTTGGAAGACATACCGCAAAATAGGCCAGCGATTCACTTGGGAAAAGATGAAGGAATATATTCCAAATTATGCGAAGACTTGTCATCAGTGTCAGCTTGTTAGAAGCTGCCACTGATGACAGCTTCAGGCGAGCTATCTTGTTTTGTGCTGACAGTAGCGGCTTCTTGGGGGCGACTCGACTGTGCAGACCAGCATCGTCAAGCCTTCGTCGGACCATAGAGTCACCTACATCAAAGCGAATGGTCCTTCGCAATCTGTTAGCGCTGATTGAGGGTTCGATGTGAGCCACCCCTAAGATTAATAAATACTCACTTGCCGATGTGGCTCGCTGTCACTTTCTGTGAGCAGCATCTTTGATGCGAGCTTCGTCTCGATAGGCTTGAATGATCCTGTTGACATTCTTGAGTGGACATCGCATTTAAGCAGCAATTCTTCTCTGGCTATAATCCCAACATGAAAGTTTAACTCTTTTCATGCTATCATCATAAGGAACTCTGGCCAATATTTTTTACTACTGAAGGGGTAAAAAGAGGCTGGCGTCTTTCTGCAGATACGAACTCTCGACAAGTGGAGCGTAAGACTAAGTGTCAGTGCAGAAAACTAGCCAAAGACTAGCAATAAACAGCACAACGTTCTTTTTATATCCCTTCGTGTTACGCGGATGTCACAGTGCTCTGCGGATAGCTGACTAAGCGAAGTTATCTTCACGTGCTATGATAAGCGCTCTTATTATACGATTTTCGCTTGTATCACAAGCACGCGGGACAGTGAAAGCAAGTTTGGTCTGTGCAATAATTTATGCTTCTTATTTGCCGAGAATGCTTCCGTAGCTGCGATAGCAACAATTCTTATCGAAAACAAGCTTTCTCTGCTGAAATGTCCCCAACACAGGATGGATATGACAAAGAAATAGTTAAAACAGACAACATATTCGTGACGGGAGTGTAGGCAGCAGAAGGAACGGCACCACTCTCTCCATTTCATTTCACATCTCGCCATGGCGTCGCGCCAAACCACGCCACTTACGCCGCGCCGCGCCACCCTTTCAGAGGTAAAGGCTGCATAATAAGATAAAATCACTAAATTTAGACGTTCGGGATTGCATTGGGTGCTGCAGCCTTTGTCAGGCAAGAATACTGCCTTTTGCTGCAACACCTGAGACAGCTGTATGTCTCAAACAACAAATAAATGAAAAAAAATGAAATTGTTCTCAAATAAATACTTTAAGCCCTATACGGATGCTGCAAAATTTTGGAACATGGCGCAAGGGACGTGAAAACGAAAACAGAAGGAAGAAAATGTTTTTCTCTCAGAGCATGTTTCTTTTAAGTGTTATAATAACACGTTTAGTGACTCAAAACTCGTGTTCACAGGCTTGTATATGTATTTTTTTAGCACTGGGTAAGTTCACTTCAAATTTACGTGAGGGAACGAGCATATCATATCCCAATTTGAAGGGAACAAAAAACAAGAAAAACTACGTTGTCTACACGGTACATGCACTGTGCTTAAGACTCTACATGATGCAACGGGGTAGACAGAGTTGAAATTTACTTATATTGCAAAACAAGAATGCCTAAATTATCGGCTAAAGTACTGACAGCAACATAATGAAGCCTAATAAAGGAATAAGAAAGGCAAGTTCGGTGTGGCAACATAATTGCACATGAGCGTTACCCTTGCGAGTCACCAATTTCTGTTTAATAAGGAGCCTCTCGTGACCCGCATTTTGCACGCTCCTGAGAGCCAAGTGACCAGCGTATTTAAAGTTACATTTGCGCCAATCTCATTCACTCGAGTTGAATCACTATACATTTCCCTGATTGTATGAGATTCAAAAGTGGACTGAAATGGCTAGTAGTGTGTACAGGAGTGTTCACCTACAGCTTCGCTACATGTTGCCACACAAATCTTTCAAATTATAATATGCTAATCCATGTCACGCTTTAAACGTGAGCACGGTAATCATGGGATGTACTTCCCTATTAGCAGCAACTTTAGTGGAAATCCTAGCATAACCAAACATGCCTCTCGCAAGTTGTCTTGGCGAGAGGCATGTTTCATGGCGCTACAAATTATGGCGCTACAAATTTAAAACCAAACACGAACTACACCAAACATGTAGTTAGCTCTACTCTGTGGCTTACATGCGTGCTTCTCACTTACTCATTCATATGTGCCTTACGGGCACGATGACCCATGTACTGCGGCATGGCACTGTACTGTGGGGCCGTGCAAATGCTTTGCTTTCCACATTACCCTCTTTAGCGCTGAATGTATACCAGCGTGAGGTAAGATAAATGATGCCAGCCCGGACAACAGAAATTTTTCTCAGAGCTAAATTTGCTGTCACACACAAAAAAACAACAAATTAACACACATGTCACCGGCAACTAGCGTATGCCTCCAGCTTGCGTTCTCACTCTTGAGCTGTTCTGAAGCGTGTACCAGTGTGTAGGCTGCCTCGTTATTAATTATGACATAGAACTCGTGGACGTGGTAGACAACGTGAAGAATGTTAGTGCTCGGGATAAAAATAACTTTATTGAGTTAACCACTAGAATACACATAGCTGAAAAGAAAAAAAGCTTCAGCGGCTCTGAATTTAAAATTTTTGTGCTCGTAGCCCTGCTTTCGAAAACCTAACATGATCTGACTGAAGAGTGCGTAAACAGAGCGTGAAATGAAGGAAGGAAGCGGTGAAAGCAAACCGGAAAACAAACCAGTTCCCTATGACATCGTCAGGAAGAGGTCATAATACGATACGAAAGACAAGGCATACAGTAAACTAAAGTTTCGTATGTCAAGCACAAAAACAACAGTCCTCTGCAGGCATGTCAGAAACTGACTTCTTCCACAATTTTACCTTTTTCTAACTTCTTCCGGCTGGACGCTCCCTAAAATGCCAGAAGCTAAGTGTGAAAAAAGAGACACTTGCTCAGACAGGGAACTTCTTTTCGGTCTATGAAATGTCTCGTTCTTACGCTAACGTTTCCTGAGTGGTTTATATGAATTCTCTGTTTACACGCTCGCGCGCATTTGTCCCCAAGCACACCAATCTGCGAATCTGTCACAACCAGGTGCCTTCATAGACTTGCACTAACACCGCAGCCGATGATGAGGTATCTGTTGCAGTGTAAACATTTCCACCATTCTCTGTAGCTTGGCTTCAGTAAAAAGTGCATCAATTTGAAAAATCCGAGGATTTTTCGAATTGACGTCAAGCCACGCAACGTGATGCAGTTCGCAGAAGAGTATTCTTCTCGGTCTCTCGCTTCATGTTATTGTCGGTCAACGCGCGCCAAAATATCAAACAGCGATGCGCTCTAACAAATGCTCCTTTCTCAGGACTTGCCTCACTAAATGCGACTGTGTTGTCGGATTAAGCATTTTCAGGAGATGAATAACGCTATAAGCCGGCGAACTCCAAAACGACCCTTGCATTTCGCCGCCCCGCTCCGGAAGGGTGTGCTGTTTCTATGGTTCATTTTCTAAAGCAGCTTGACCACATTTAAAAACAGGATTTGAAATTGGGCGCAGTGCCAAGCTTCTAATCCTCCGCCGTACTTTCTGCGAAAGAGGATACTGCAGTTTCCAGGGTCTCAGTCGCTTCTGTAAATATCTCGCAGTATCTCATTTCACCACTTGGATGGCGCTTTCTAAACGGCTTATACGCAACCTTCGCTATGACGCAAGTTATGCAGCACCTCCGTAAGCGTAGGCGTTTTCCAAAGGCGAAGAATGGCGCTCTGTCAATTTTTCGTCGGTTAGCTTACCGTAAATCTAGCGTGCAACAGTGTCGTCTAGAGGTAACTGGATTCTTCTGTGTCACGTAACAATGCGCCAGGCATCGTAAAACACAGTAAAAGCGTGAAAGTTGAAATATTGAAATATGTGTGAATAGATATTCTCAAGACATGCTAATCTCGGCACTCATTGGTGGAGAACTTGGGGAGCTAGCGATGTTGCAATTAATTAAGATTTAAGTCGCTGCTGACAAAGTTTGCCACGTCGTTGAGTTTCCCTGCATGTACCAATATGAGGACGGTATTGCATACAACGCCTAATACATGCATGAAGTAACTAAGACAAAACACATAGAACAGCTTTCTCTCTAGTATCTTGACATCAATGAAAAAAAAGGAAGCATGAAATTTGCTCGAAATTATCCAGAGAAAGAACGAAGTGCGAGACAATTCGGAAAATTAAACAGGCTATAATTGGTCCCTGTGACGCCAATATTTACAATGATTTCAAGTGAACATTCTATGAAACAATTTAAATCATTCTCTATTAGTTGAATTGGTATACTGACGGAACTCATACGCTAGCATTAAAATTAAGGTAATATAGAACAAAATTGTTGCATTTGACAGTCCTTCCAGAAGGCGTACGGCGCTTCTGTAATACGATTGCTTCATAATGATAAAAACAGAAGATCGCAAGGGAAATAGAGTTTGGCCATCAAGATTCGTAGCAGTGACAAACATCACAATATGACAATCAAAACGAACTCTGCTTGCAGCAACTTTTCACCGCACCTACATGTTCATAAGCAGTATGCCAGCACTCCGATAGTTGATGCCCCCGCAACCAGTATTTCATCAACAGAGACGTTTAGTTCTTCTTGGGGCAACTAATTACACGCTAAAAAATGGCATCTCTCCGATTTAGATGACAGGCAGTGCTTCTCAGGTATTGAAGATATTTTCTAGAGAAGTGACCTTCTTCTTTTCAAGTGATTTTCTTTAATGTTAAGTACCTTTAAAAGAAATCTCATGGTAATATATGTCGCATTTCTGTCGCAGCAATGGCAAACTAGGTGTTTTCAAGAAATGCGATGATCAATCATTTGCTACATATTCAGGACATGGGTCTGTTAGGCAAATGGACCTAATCCAGAAACACGTGTTGCTGGGCTGGTCGGTTCATATTGCTGCGTAGACCATAAATACCATAAATATGAATGCTTGGCGCAAACTAGGAAGGACGGCTGGGAACAAGGGAAACACCAAGACCGCTCCCCTTGTTCCTTTCCGCCCTTCCTTGTTTGCGCCAAGTGATCATATTTGCGGTCTACTCAGCAAAATGGACCTAAATAGCGTGTTTTAGGAAATAAAATATACGACATCAAGAAAAACATAGCACATCTTATTTTTAGAGAAAGCCTGCTAAATGTAAGACACGCTGGAGTTGCCTCAAATATGCAGGCAAACACATTCGGCCACATTGAACCTTAGGGTATCCGAATAAAAAATAAAACTATTCTTGAAACAAAAGTTTTCTTGGAAACTGCCTATATATTATGCTACAACATACAAACGTCAGAAGAGTGGAGATAAATGTACTAAGCAAGCTTAAGTTACTTAGATGTGCAGTAGTTATGCAGTGCTTTATGAATGTTTACTTTATATTCGTTCACACCTTTGCAGAACTTATTTCCTGTATGTTTTCACGGACCATATATGTGTTCCTCATTAAATTATGCAAAGTATGTGTTTATCTTCTTTGGCTTCTTCTATGACTACCTTCTGTGGCTTCCTGTAATCATGTTCAGAACTTTGTGTGCGTGCTTTCTGCATATATTCAGCGTTTTTGAGCACATTTTGAGACTTAGTTTTGTTTTCCATGCGTTGAGGAGTAATCGGTGCTACGTAAAGACGCCAGTCTCTCCTTTCAAGTCATGCCATGAAAAAGTGTGAGACGAGTTAGGTTATTTTTTCTACTAAACTGGTTAACAATGATGTACGCGATACTCAAGAAGAAGAATGAATCGGCAGTTCAAGAAGAAAAAGTCAATTGCTTAATGTTTATTCCTTCCGTTACACAAGAAAGCTCTACACCTTAAGGGCAACAAAGTGTAAATAGGCAACCAGGAGTAATCAAGAACAAACTGAGGGAAACATAGAGAATAAATTCGATGCCAAACATGTAAACAAGAAAGGTTGTGGAATTGACAAATCGTAAAAAAACGCAAAAATAGAAGGCAAACACTGTACAATAAAAGAAATGGCGGTGCCTGTTCTTTGAGCTTCCAGCTGGTTGGCTAAGGAAGAAAGTTCAGCAGCACGTTACACCCCTGCAACACGTAAAACCGGAAGCCTGCTGCACACATCGTAATACATTCATTTATACGGTCCGAGTGGTCAGACTTCTTGCGAGACATAACGAGCCGCAGTGGGAAGTAAACATGTGGCTATGTAGGTGGACCTCCTCAACGACACATGCGAGCACCTATTGCACTGCCTAAAGGCTCTTCCGTTCCGTCTTTTGTTGTTTCTTACCGTCTTTTGTCTTTCTTTGTTGTCTTCTTCTTTGTTTGTTCGTTCTTTCTTCGTTTCTTTCGTTCTGTCGCTCTTTTTTCATGCTTCAGTTATTTCTATCTTTTCTTCATTTTTTTCTTTCGTGTTTTCATTCCTATTCAGCCAGTGCATCTTTGCTTGCTTACGGGGATATGAGCCGTTTCTGATGAGATTTTTGGCTTCACCGGATGAGACGCCGCTTTTTTGTGTATGAGCCAATGCAACGAACTACTTAAGGGTTTCGCTTTGAAACATACCGTAGCAAATCGCTACAGAATGAGGCGTGTGCCTGCAGAACCCAAAATCCGGAGACCACTCATGACATCCTAACGGAATAGAATTAGAACAGAACAGAAATTTTATTCATATTATCAAAAATGGTATGTGAAAATGGCTGGATCCTTATCCATAGGCTAGTTACGGATCCATGCAGTTATACGAAGAAAAAGTAAACGATTCAGACACAATCATTTGTTGTGGATAAAACAAACAATACAAAAACAGAAAAAAGAAAGAAGTAAATGCAACCAAACAAATACCAATAAAGCAAGGCGCTGTCACCCACGACAGGAGCCCCACACCAGCAGTGAGGCAGCATGCATCGAAAACAAGACCCATGGCCTCCCCCCCCCCCCCATCACGGCAGCTCACACACATACATGCCTGCGACAAGAACACATAAAACGGCCATACAAAAAGAACCAGCCGAACACCCGCAACTCCAGCCGTCAGCAGAACGTCAACATGCAACAATCATCCATTCAATGCAGCAAGAATGCACACCGATAAGCCATATATACATTTAATGCACGGTGTGTAGAGTAAAAACAAGGGTACATCGGCATTGACACTTACGTTACTATACATCCATAAACACATACGTAGGTATAAACAACAAAAAAGCATAACAGCAACGCTGTATCCAGTTGTTGACATCATTATACATTTCGTTAAAGACTAATCAGTTTAGATTAGAAAGAAAGGATTCTTTCACAGTAGTATTAAAATTTGCTGACTGCTTAATGTTTGCAGGAATCGAGCTCCATATTTTGACACCAATATAATGTATGCGTCGCTGGCCATACTGGTTGTGACATATCGGCACGAGACATGTCTCGAGGGAGGCTGAGCGACTGTTAAATTTCGATTCATTGAAGATAGTGGCAGGAAATGGCGTGTTGCATCTCGTTATCGAGCACACTAATAATGCAACGCGGTAATCTCGCAGGTGCGATAATGACATGACTTCGCTCGCAAGAAAAAGATTTCTTGACGGTGAAGTAAAGCTAGCGCAGTTGATTATCCGCAAAGCCCTCTTCTGAAGCCATACTACAGGCTCCAAGTATGTTTTGTATGTATATCCCCAGGCTTCAATACAGTAGGCTAAGTGAGAATGAACGAGACAGAAATACAAGGTTCTCAACGTTTCGAAACTGAAAGTGCTCCGCACCTTTGTGAGTACGAAGCATGCGGAAGAGCCCTTACCACACAGCCTATCGATATGTGGCTTCCAGTTCAGAGCGGTATCAAGGGTTACCCCTAAGTAGAGCACTGAGTCGGCTTTCTCAATTTCATCACGGCCAATCGTAATGTGGCATGGCTCCTCAAAAGGTTTTTTCTTAAACGGGGACATAAAAATGACAAATTTAGTGTTATTTGTATTTAAGGAAAGTCTATTGCTTTCAAACCATTTGCTAATGTATTGAAGTTCAGTGTTGATCGTTTTAAGAGCATTATTTAAAGATTTGCTACTGACCACAAGAGCTGTGTCATCAGCATAAATGAAGGAATGTGCTGCATTTAGGCCGTCCGGAAAGTCATTTATGTATATTGTAAATATTATTGGCCCAAGTACCGATCCTTGTGGTACACCCATAGTAATATCAGACAGACAGACTTGAGGTTTGCTCATCGATGACCATTGCTTGTTTACGGTTATCGAGATAGCTTTGTAAGAAGTCTAAGGAAATACCTCAACATCCAAGTCTTTCCAGTTTCATGAATAATATGCGATAGTCGACAGTATCAAATGCCTTTCTTATATCTAAAAATACTCCTATTGATATTTCGTTGTTGTTCAAGGCTTCATTGATTACAATAGTTAAAGACAGAATAGCCGTAGTTGTCGATCGGGACTTCTGAAAGCCATGTTGACGCGGGGAAAGGGTGGTATTTTTGTATAGAAATTTTTTTATTCTACTAGCCAGTAGTTTCTCAAAAATTATGTTTATACAGTTCAATGCCGATATAGGTCGATAATTACCTAAATTGATGGGGTCCCCACTTTTATAAATAGGCGTCACTCTCGCTATTTTCAATACGTCCGGGTATGTGCCCGTGTAAAATGCTTTGTTAAAAAATTTAGCGAGAGCAGGCGCCAAGGTTTTTATATTATTTTTCAATACGGACACCGCAATACCATCTAAACCAGGTGCCTCTCCTCTATCTAATAGATGTGCAGTTGCTATTACTTCCTGGATTGAAATATCTATGTAGCCAAAGGAACATGAATTCCAAGCAGGCAAAGATGGCTCGAACCTACTTTGCATGCCTAAAAGAAGTTGGGTTCCAACCGTACAAAAGTGATGATTACATTCTTCACTTATTGATGAAGCATCGCATCTCGTAGCTATTTATGGAAGGATTCGTTTTGAAACTGTAGGTTTAATAATAGAGTTTATAGTAGCCCATAATTTTTTCGGATTGTGAGATGACGCGTTGATCTGGTTACTATAATAAAGCTTCGTCTGTAGTCTCATTGCTGCCAATGCTTTGTTTCTGTGCTCCTTGTATTGATTAAAGCAGTACGTGTTTCCTCGATTTGTTTCACTTTAGTATGCCAGTAATCTCGCGCTTTAAATAAGTTCGGTACGCTATGTGTCATCCATGGACATATTGGTTGCGTATATCGTGTCTTTACTTTTATTTGAGTGCACTCTGCAATTGTACCTTTAAGTCTTTCTATTAGCACAGAACAGTGCAGGTTAGCCTTTAAGTCGTCCAATTCACCGAATGTGAACCATAGGTAACGTACACCTTCCAGAAGAGGAGCTATTTTAAGGGGATGGAAACATTAACCGGTCAGCATTCCAGACAAACAAAAGACCTTTACCGTAAAAGATTGATAGAACTGGATCCAGTATAGACATAGGTAACGGACACAGGCTAGTTATATAGGTAATAAGTGAGAAAAAAAAAACTAAGGAGGTGTACAGAAAATGCTAAACTGAAAAGCTTGTATAGCATTCGTGATTAGGTAATGTAGGCTGGGTGATTATTTGTCCCTGTGCGTTTAAAAGGGGCATGCCGATAAATTAATAAATGAGTAAGCATTTCTATGCCTACCCAATGAGGAAACCCGAATGGCAGAGCCCTGTGCTTCGTGGCTCTGCCATTCGGTACGGTGATCCGTGCGATGCCTCAATATATCGCGAAATGAAAACACGTATAGAGTTCCCCTCAAATTTCGCATTCCTCTTGATGTCGACAAGAATACCCGCTATCACCGTTTGCTCTCTGATTCACATCACCGTCTTCCTTTCTCTTAACGTTTCTTAACATTTTTCATTCCACTGCTTTTTCCGCGGCCCCTAACTTGTTCTCGAACTTCTTTGTTGACCGCCAAGTTTCTGGCTTACATTTCATGAGCGGTAGAATTCAATGATCATACACTTTTCTCCCGAACGACGGTGGTAAGCTCGAAGTCAAGATTTTGTAGGGCCTGCCGTATCCCTTCAACCGATTTTTATTCTGTAAATTTTCTTCTCGTGATCAGGATCCCACGTGAGTATTTGACACAGATCAACGTACTCCTGTAGAGCCTCTAGAGGCTGCCTGATGACCCTAAATTCTTGTTTCCTATTCAGGCTACTCAAAATTATCTTTCCCTTCAGCGTAATAATCTTGAAACCCGCTCTTACAATTTCTTGGTCATGGTCCTAACAACTTTGTTGCAATTCGTCCTCTGTGCTGCTGAATAAAGCAATCTCATCTGCAAACCGAATGTTGCCGAGATATTCGCCGTTGATCCTCACTCCTTCCCATTCTAATAGCTTGAGTACTTCCAAGCGTGCAATGAGAAGCATTGGAAATATTGTGTGTCCTTACTTGACCCCTTCTTGATACGTACCATTTATCTTTTCTTATGGAGAACCAAGGTAGCTGGAAAATGTTTGTAGATATTTCCCGAGATATTCACTTATACCTATGTGCCCCTTGATTACGGCATTCCTCTGTGTCTAAAGGTGTTTCAATTTAATCAAATGCCTTTTCATAATGTATGAAAGCCAGGTAGCGCTATTGATTGCACCTCGCAGATTTCTCGAATAATTCATTAATAACATTGATGTCCTCCATTGTAGAATATCCCTTCCTGAAGCCGGAGTGTTCACTTGGTTGATTGAAGCCAACTTGAGTCAAAATTGAGCAATTATCTTCGTGAATATTTTATACAATACTTAAAGCAAGCTAATGGGTCTGTAGCTCTTTAATTCTTTGACGTCTCCCTTCTTATAGATTAGTATAATGCTGGCATTCTTCCAGCTCTCTGATAGATTTGAACTCGTGAGGTGTTGCGTATAAAGTGCCGCACGTTTCTCAAGCATGATATCCATCTTCGATGAAATCGACTATTTCCTCTTCTCCTGCCGGCTTTTCGGTATCATATATTGCAACACTCTTCTATCTTAATCGCTAGTTATAGAAGGAGCCTCTGTATCCAACTCATCACTACTTCGAATGTAGGTAGTGGGGTTGCTCTGGGTACTATACAGGTCAATATAGAACTCTTCTGCTGCTTTTACTATGGAAATATATCTGAACGATAAGGATGTGTTGTACCGGTGGTACAAAACAAATGTCAAAGGAGAAAGTATTCTATTAAGGCTTTCTTGAAAGATTTGGTGATGGTGGAATGAAAGCTACTTTTTGAAAGATTCAGTAATGGTGGAATAAGTATCTCTAGGACCACATGTAGAAACGACCTGGAGCATTGGAGATATTTGGAAAATTAGTTCGTGTAGCTGTCGACTAATTCGTTATCACAGTTGGTGGTTCGTCTTTCTGGCGAAACTACGACTTTTTTTTCTTCAACGCGGGTAAATTTGATAAACAAGGAGGAAGAATAGAGTGGCTACCCGTTGAATTCTTCTGTTTCGACGCGAATCCTTCTGGTTGACGAATGTTGACCAGATGAAGGTTGACGAAAGGAAGGAGTTGGCAGTCGGTGAAGCATCTGGATCCATCCACATGGTTGCAAGGAATTTGTTTCAACCAACCCTCTAGCTCCCTCGCTTGTTGTGTACTGCAAAGTAACCATTATTCTCCGCCATGTGAAAGAAACTTGTCCGCGTACGGAAATGTGCCCACCAAGCTACGCAATAGGCTCGCAAGGGACCGCGTGTGAAAACTTGTGTACATGCACTTGAACCTCAATGTCCGGAAGGCTTCGTCCGCTGCACGGCGAAGCGTTGACACGTCAAGCGGAAATTAATCGGACACGGATTGATACAAATGTTGATTTATACGCGTTGATGTGAAAATAATCCCTTGACGTGAAATCGTGCCTAGATTTTGAACCGGAACCTCTGCTGGGACTTTTGTCGTGAAACAATGTAAAAATTATATTCTTTTCACTGTTAGAGAAATGAATATGCTGGGTTTTCATAGCTTTGTGCGCTATCTTTTTCTTTTCAATCTTTCGCCTTTTCTGAAAAAAGAAAAGGAACAAACCTGGTATTTTGAGGCCTCTCAAAATTTCATCAAATTTGACATATCTAAGCGGAACACAGGCAGATAATCATTCAATCAGATGACAAGAATAACGAGCCTTGAGGTGTTAAACGGGTCTCATCACGGTTGATAATGGTTCGACGAGGATAGATAAGGTGCTAACGATCGACAAGGACTGATAATGGTCGGGTTCAGTCTGATGATGTTGATAACGATTGATAAGAGTTGATAAGGGTCGGATCAAGTTCGATATGGTTGAGAAGGACCGATAAGAATAAGGTTCGGATCGTGACCGATAAGGTTTATGAGGACAGATAAAGGTTGATAAGGATCGGATCAATTGAGGTACGATTTGTAACGACGAGGTTTTTTGTAAAGATTTGTAAAGGTTGCAGCGGTGGCGTAGAGGTAGAACACCCGCCTCGCGTGCAAGAGGTCCGTGGTTCGAATCCCGGTGCCGGCATTTTCCACCGGATTAAAAAAAAATCCGCGTGTTGATAAAATTGCATAAACAGGCCTGGAGTGTGGCCTGATCCCGGTGACCACAACCGGTAACGCACTCCCTCACCAGAGCAGGATTGGCCACCCTGGTGCAGTACTTGGTCACAACCTCCTATATGAACAACACAATCAAACCCCGGCCCTCAGTCCCCAGCAGCTGCGAAGCAACTGACCACGGCGGCGGCCAGACCTGCGACGCTGCAGAGGGTGCTAAGAATCACTGGCTCCGGACAGGCCGCCATTGGAATATGAACCTGGCAACGTTTAGCGCTAGAACGTTATCTAGTGAGCGAGTCTAGCAGTGCTATTGGAGGAATTAGAGAGCATTAAATGGGATATAATAGGGCTCAGCGAAGTTAGGAGGCCAAAAGAAGCATATACAGTGCTAAAAAGTGGGCACGTCCTCTGCTACCGGGGCTTAGAAGAGAGAAGGGAACTAGGCGTCGGATTCCTGATTAATAAGGCTATAGCTGGTAACATACACGAATTCTATAGCATTAACGAGAGGGTGGCAGGTCTTGTTGTGAAACTTAATAAGAGGTACAAAATGAAGATTGTACAGCTCTACGCCCCTACATCCAGTCATGATGACCAGGAAGTCGAAAGCTTCTATGAAGACGTGGAATCGGCGATGGGTAGAGTGAAAACTAAATACACTATACTAATGGGTGACTTTAATGCCAAGGTAGGCAAAAAGCAGGCTGGAGACAAGGCAGTGGGGGAATATGGTATAGGCACTAGGAATATCAGGGGGGAGTTATTGGTAGAGTTTGCGGAACAGAATAACATGAGGATAATGAATACCTTCTGCCGCAAACGGGATAGCCGAAAGTGGACGTGGAGGGGCCCGAACGACGAGACTAGAAATGAAATGGACTTCATACTCTGCGCTAACCCTGGCATCATAAAAGATGTGGATGTGCTCGGCAAGGTGCGCTGCAGTGACCACAGGATGGTAAGAACTCGAATTAGCCTAGACCTGAGAAGGGAACGGAAGAAACTGGTACATAAGAAGCCGATCAATGAGTTAGCGGTAAGAGGGAAAATAGAGCAATTCCAGATCAAGCTACAGAACAGGTATTCGGCTTTAACTCAGGAAGAGGACCTTAGTGTTGAAGCAATGAACGACAATCTTGTGGACATCATTAAGGAGTGTGCAATGGAAGTCGGTGGTAACTCCGTTAGGCAGGATACCAGTAAACTATCGCAGGAGACGAAAGATCTGATCAAGAAACGCCAATGTATAAAAGCCTCTAACCCTACAGCTAGAATAGAACTGGCAGAACTTTCGAAGTTAATCAACAAGCGTAAGACAGCTGACATAAGGAAGTATAATATGGATAGAATTGAACATGCTCTCAGGAACGGAGGAAGCCTAAAAACAGTGAAGAAACTAGGAATTGGCAAGAATCAGATGTATACGTTAAGAGACAAAGCCGGCAATATCATTACTAATATGGATGAGATAGTACAAATGGCTGAGGAGTTCTATAGAGATTTGTACAGTACCAGTGCCACCCGCGACGATAATGAAAGAGAAAATAGTCTAGAGGAATTCGAAATCCCACAGGTAACGCCGGAAGAAGTAAAGAAAGCCTTGGGAGACATGCAAAGGGGGAAGGCAGCTGGGAAGGATCAGGTAGCAGCAGATTTGTTGAAGGATGGTGGGCAGATTGTTCTAGAGAAACTGGCCACCCTGTATACGCAATGCCTCATAACGTCGAGCGTACCGGAATCTTGGAAAAATGCTAACATAATCCTAATCCATAAGAAAGGGGACGCCAAAGACTTGAAAAATTATAGACCAATCAGCTTACTGTCCGTTGCTTACAAACTATTTACTAAGGTAATCGCAAATAGAATCAGGAACACCTTAGACTTCTGTCAAGCAAAGGACCAGGCAGGATTCCGTACAGGCTACACAACAATAGATCATATTCACACTATCAATCAGGTGATAGAGAAATGTGTGGAATATAACCAACCCTTATATATAGCTTTCATTGATTACGAGAAAGCATTTGATTCTGTCGAAACCTCAGCAGTCATGGAGGCATTACGGAATCAGGGTGTAGACGAGCCATATGTAAAAATACTGAAAAATATCTATAGCAGCTCCACAGCCACCATAGTCCTCCATAAAGAAAGCAACAAAATCCCAATAAAGAAAGGCGTCAGGCAGGGAGATATGATCTCTCCAATGCTATTCACAGCGTGTTTACAGGAGGTATTCAGAGACCTGGATTGGGAAGAAATGGGGATAAACGTTAATGGAGAATATACCTTAGTAACTTGCGATTCGCTGATGATATTGCCTTGCTTAGTAACTCAGGGGACCAACTGCAATGCATGCTCACTGACCTGGAGAGGCAAAGCAGAAGATTGGGTCTAAAAATTAATCTGCAGAAAACTAAAGTAATGTTTAACAGTCCCGGAAGAGAACAGCAGTTTACAATAGGCAGCGAGGCACTGGAAGTCGTAAGGGAATACATCTACTTAGGGCAGGTAGTGACTGCGGATCCGGATCATGAGACGGAAATAATCAGAAGAATAAGAATGGGCTGGGGTGCGTTTGGCAGGCATTCTCAGATTATGAACAGCAGGATGCCATTATCCCTCAAGAGAAAAGTGTATAATAGCTGTATCTTACCAGTACTCACCTACGGGGCAGAGGCTTACGAAAAGGGTTCTACTCAAATTGAGGACGACGCAACGAGCTATGGAAAGAAGAATGATAGGTCTAACGTTAAGGGATAAGAAACGAGCAGATTGGGCGAGGGAACAAACGCGAGTTAATGACATCTTAGTTGAAATCAAGAAAAAGAAATGGGCATGGGCAGGACATGTAATGAGGAGGGAAGATAACCGGTGGTCATTAAAGGTTACGGACTGGATTCCAAGGGAAGGGAAGCGTAGCAGGGGACGGCAGAAAGTTAGGTGGGCGGATGAGATTAAGAAGTTTGCAGGGACGGCATGGCCACAATTAGTACATGACCGGGGTTGTTAGAGAAATATGGGAGAGGCCTTTGCCCTGCAGTGGGCGTAACCAGGCTGATGATGATGATGATGATGATGATGATATGATGATGATGATTGTAACGACGAATAAGGGTCGGATCAAGTCTAACAAGGTTGATAACAAACGATAAGGGTTGATAAGGGTCGGATGTAGTCCTATATTATTGATAACGACCGATACGGGTTTATATTGATCCAATCAAGTTTCATAAGATTGTTTATGAGACGGGGAGTTGTCTAAGTATGTGTAAGCATACTTAGACAACTTCAGTGGAATTATTGCCATTACTTTCTTTATCATTATGATATCACGGGCTCGGATTTTACCGCCTCAGCTACATAAACTTCTGGCTTAGCTCAAATGCGGAGCCGTCATATAGCGACGTGAAAAAAAGTATTATTGAAGTATACTCGAGATAACATTTATTTTGTAGTAGTTGAATAATATGGTTTAAAGCAAATTCGGCATTGCGACGCACGCGTTACACTTAAATTTGATATCAACCAGCTGGTCGCAATCCAGCCTTCGCCACACGAGAGCCGATGTGAAAATACGCCTTTTTGGCTTCGCTGTAAAAAAATCATCCTTATGTGGATGAATGCGGAAGCATTGTGACCAGCGCGCGATGATAAGATATTTTGCCACAACGCACGGTCATGAGTTCGAATCCCACAAGGGTCATGGGTTCGAGTGCATTATTACCTCAATCTTTGTCAACTGGGCCTTAAATACCTTCGCCTTAATTAACGCCACAGGCTGTGTGCTCCACTCCGACCAAAAGTCGAGTGTTCGATGCCTTATTGGACTGCCAACGCAGACAACTATGCCATTTTTCCCGCCTCATGAGCCATATAATCCTTTCTCATTAAAAAAAGTCTGGCTTAGTGAGTGACGTCGTGGGCTCCACTTTTTAGGTTGTCGCGTTTCATGTGTTCTTTGGTCACGAGAACTGAATATGTTGCATATTCGCTGCATTTTTATGCTTGCTTCCGTGGAATTGGCGATTTGAAGCCCGGAAATTATTCTCAAAGTTAAATTAAAATTATTCGTATGAAAAATAGCGGACATTCAATTATAAGGCCAAATCGAACAGGATAATCTCCTATTTATTGTTCGAAAGTTTAAATATTCACACGCATAAAAGTGAAACTATAGCGCATAATAGCCTACTATAATGCTATTGCATGAAATTTATGTACTATTTATGAATTCTTATGGACTTTTATCTCTTGTTCAAATTTGTGTATCTGTACTGCACAATCATCAACCTTTGTTCAATTCAAGTCAATTCAAGTTTATTACATACATTCGGAAGGGTACAAAGTAGTGCATATACAGAAAGAGGTCTCAAGGCTTAATCGCCGTCCGCGCGACCACGTGCGCAAGCAAGAAGAGTAAAACTACAAAGTAAAAATTCAAAGCAAAATAAAACAGAGCATATACGTTACAAAAGATAAATACATGTGTGAGTAGATATATAACCTTCCTTGGTAGAGGAATTATTTATAGTTTAAAAAGAAATTATTTCTGGTTTTTCTTAAACATTTGCAAGGATGACAGAGATGTCATATGAGTGTGTAATCTATTACAAAATGTTATTGAAGAAAAAAGCAAAGTGGATCTACCATGATTAGTACGGATACTAGGCAATATCAGTTGAGTAGTATTGGGAATAGAGAGCGCATGCTGTGGAAAAATGTCCAAAGTGAATTGATGGCTATAAATTTTAAAGAATTTAATCTATATAATATAGAAATAAAAGCTAAACAAAGGCAAAATATTAAGATGAGCGAAAATAGGAAAGGAAGGTGAAAACTGTGGAGTGAATTGATTAATGCGAACTGCTTGTTTCTGGAATTTAATCAATGGGGAGAGGTGATCGAAGTATGTATGACCCCATAAGATGCAGTAGTTTATATGGGTATGAATAAAGTCGTAATATAGTGCTGTGGAGACGTAGAGGCGGAAGTAGAATTTGGTTTTAAGCATGGCACGTATGCCAAAAAATGTCTAATGCAGACTGAAGAAACATGTTTCTGAAACTGAATATAGCTGTCAACAATGACTCAGAGAAAAGTAACATGATCAGAAGAAGTAAGAGCCTGGTTGTTGATGAAAAGACAGGAGACATATTTCCCCTGTTTGGTGAATGAAAAAGCGTAAAACCTAATTTATAAGTGTTAATTGACCACTGCTTTGCTGCACACCACTCCACAAGGGAATTTAATATGATTGTAAATTGTAACTAAACATTAAGGTCAAGCTGTTACCTAAAATGGTGGTGTCGTCTGCTTATGAAATACACATAGAGGGAGAAAGGTAAAAAGGCAAGTCATTATTGTATGTGAAGAACAAAACGGGTCCTAAAATAGATGCTTGTGGAATGCCTTTATTATTATATGATAGATAAGAAAAGCCATCAATGGCAACAACAAGCAGTCGTCTATTAGATAAAAAGCTTTTAGCAGTGTTAGTTCTTACCAAACCATATCATATTACTTAAGCTTCAAAAAATAAATGTTATTATCAAAAGAATATAAAGCCCTGCAAGAATCTATAAACACAGAAGCTGAAATGTCATGATCAATGTAAGACTTAATATTATCCGTGAAACACGCGATGACAGCGTCAGTAGACAACCCTGAGCGGAATTAAAACAAAGAAGTTATTATGATAAATTTAGCAGAGTACTTGCATAGTCATGTTTCAATCAATTTTTCTATAGCTTTGTCAAGGAAAGGAAGAACAGAAATTGCAGAGTAATTTTCAGATAAGGATAGGAAACCCTTCTTGAAAGCAGGTGTGACCTCCGCAACCTTGAGTTGGTCAGGAAAAAGACCAGAACTGAAAGCAAGGTTAAATATGTGGCTTAGACTGAGTGAGACTGTAGAACGAATTGATGTGTTTTACTGAGATTTTGTCCAGATCAGGCCCAGTTGATTTTAAACTCGAAACCTAAACAGATTCAATTCTTCAAGGTTAGCGGGTCGAAGAAAAAAAATTGTGGGTGATGAGCGAAGGAAGGAGAAAAATCGTTATTGTCTGGGAGTGTAGCATGGGCCGAAAAGTGATCCCTGAAGGCATAAGCTATCTCAGTCGGTGATGATCGCACCATTTATAGATAGTGATGGAATCACGCCATAAGAATCAGTACTATTTAAGAACTCATACCAACTGCCATTTTCTTCCAGTATTATTATCGCATTGTTGAATTTGATCTTCATAATAGCTGTGCATTGCATTTTTAAGAAGTGTGGATAAAGTGTTCGAATAATTCTTATATCGGGCTTTAAGGCACGTGCTGAAAGGCTGGCGCTTGTGTTTTCGTAGAAGTTGTCCTTTTTCTTAAACACCTTAACAGGGAAGTTGATAGGCAGGGGCAAGGCGGAGCATGATAGCGTTGCTTTCAAGACAGGACGGTAGTGCTTGATTTCATGGCAGTATTATTAATGTGAGTAAGTTGGGTAACGCAACTTCAGGATCTAGAGCTTCATGAACTGGCAACCAGTCAGCATCTTCAATAATATTAGTATACTTATAGTTATCAAAATATGTTCTGAATTGCAATTTATGTACTTGGAGAATAGATTTGACAGTGTACAGAAAAATGTGGCAATGGTCAGTAAGATTAGTTTCAATAACACCAACTTGAGTAAGTACGGTGAAATTTAGATAATGTGGTCAATTAAAGACTATGAACTCCATTGTATAGCATGTAGAGTAATTTATATAACAGTGATAGCCATTTCTATAAATGCAGGTGAGTTGTCTTTGGTCACAGTGTGAGAATCCACTAATAAGTTTATGGTAATAGCACCTAGAATTGAAACATTTTTATTTTCGTTAGACAGTTGATGGGGTTTAGCTGAGAGTTCCGTGAGAAATCTGGAAGATTCTGAAGAAGGAAATCGATAGACGAAGCCACAGATGACTGCGATAGTTGTTAGTTATGGTAAATGTATGAAATTCTACCCAAACGGAGTCACACTTAGAGGTGTTTAAAGAGCTAGGTCGTGACGTCTTATGAATGATAAACCATTTAACATGTAGAGGGCAGAGCTTCCATATGAATCACCATCACGATGGGAATACTCGCATGAGTAATCTGATAGACCGTAAAGGTGTCTGTCTTCAGGCAATAGTTGATTTCCAGATGCACCAATAATCGAGAGCGAACAGTCAAAAGAGCCGGGGAAGGCCGTAATCTCGGTATGATTTTTATGCAAACTGATGGCGTTCACATCAATTTCAGGAAAGCCTGCAGCATTGAACGTGAGCATGTTAGCATCATATCGTGATGGGTACGCCATCATGAATTTCATCAAGAAGCTTGTACAAACGACCTTATCTAGGCCTCTCCACACACCTTAAGTTGTTTAGCGCACAAAGTGCGATAAAATTGCATTACCTGCGTTTTCCGTGCTCTTATAGTGCCATTGTAAGTCCGAAGGAATGACCATCTGTGTCGTCTTTCCAAGGAAAGCGCTTTACTAAATATACCTTTATTTTCAGGGTGAGGTGATCGTTAAAGTTGATTGGCATTCCTCGGGAGCCAGCACTTAGCCTTTCAGTTGCCTCATTTAACATATTCCCAGACGAGGATATGTGCGGTAAAGGCCAAGACAACTTGTCGAAGGGCGAGCTTTAAGTGGTTTAATAGAGAATGTCGTGCGTTTGTCACAGGAACAAAGACGCACTATCAAGTTGATAGAGTCAGTATTGTGCGTTGGAACCCTGTTATTGGTATCAATGTCTGTGACTTAAACAGGAAAGCCAATATAAAGGAAAGCCTTTTTCCGGTGTAGCATAGCAAATCGGGCGGGCATCTGGTTGTACTCCCAGCTTTTTCTTTTTCTTGTTTCTTTCTTTGTTTCCTTCTTTCTTACTTTCTTTCTTTCTTTCTTTCTTTCTCTGTCTTTACTGTGATTTTAATGCTTACGAGATTTAAAAAAATACTTCTTGGTAAATGAGTAGCCGGCTCCATATGTTGGTGTGCCAACATGGACATAGTTTTTTTATGCCAATAACGACGTATGTCACTAATATGTAATCCCAATCAGCTTTGCTTACGGAAGTTGGAGCTGCTGTGTCATTACCCCTCAACAACTGGGGTTTAACGAAGAAAATTGTTTTATGTTCATAATTGTCCTATGCACCTTAAAAACATACCGAATAAAACTAATTGAATTTTGTGAGATTATACTCACTGTGTTATTTAAATCCGCATATAATCAGCAGGAAAAATTTGCATGATAGTAAGCATGCATCGATACGTTTGCTATATTCCCTCATTGCATTATGTACATTTCCGTCATTCATTCTTTAAACATAATACCATACATACAAGTATTCAAATTTCTTACAAATTTCATTATTATCTCTGAGCACGCCTATAAGCCTTTGCAAAAAAATGAATGTAAAACAGCTCTACTCATTACGCCAAAAATGCGGCATTTGCACCCAGTCCCACAATGAATCGACGAAGAAAGTACAGCAGCCATTACTTTGCAAGCAAGCCTATTACCCCACTATGCCTTTAGATTAATTCACGCGGTTCACCCTAGCTGCTACCGAGAGAAGCTGCGCTTTGTTTTCTGTGTTACACGTCTGGAGTTCTGGCACGCAGCCGTAATTTAGAAAAACCCGCCCTCAACCATAACTATTGTGATTCCAGGAAAGTTCGAAGAGACTCGAGAGTTATCGCGTGCCACAGGCCCACAGCGCGTGGTTTGCGCGTAACGATGCCACCTTCACTTCACATCTACTTTCAAAACTCTGGCTTTATTTTTTTGTTGTGCATAGGCAGTGCACTTTTGTTCTTAGAGACTGCGTGCATTTGTGAGGCGAGCCGATTCATTCAAGAACAATCGTACTTGCCCAACACACGCGCCTTAATCACCGCCTCGCGTGTCACTCGGCCGGCTCCCTGTCTTGAAGACTCGCTTCAAAATGTCACGTTCGCTTGTTCTTCGGAAACAGCTCTCCTAACTACAACTCCCGTTACACACGTGAGGCGTCTCAGCAGAACAAACTTCGATGTTCAAACTATTCATGCCCGTGTTTGTATTCAGGCCGTCGTGCCCGGCTGTGTTAATGTTGAAGTTGAAGTTGAAGTTTACTCAAAATAGGAAAGTACACAGCAAACCTTGTACAGGACATCTGAATTCCTAGCTCAAGGCTAGTTGGGATCCACGCTAGTTATAATTCACAATATTAACGGCAGTACGAAAAAGCATAAATAAATCGTATATACATAAACATTCATTTATAAACACAAGGCCGGGTACCTGTAATAGCTACGAGAAACCCACAGAAAGGAATTTGTATTTAGTAAATTATACACTGCAAGTGAAAAGGGTAAACATATGTACACCATCGAGATGAAAACTCTATGCAGATAATAGTAGTGAGACATAATGGGATTTTGCTGATATTGAAAAGTAGTTTACTTGTTTTGCTTCCGATAGTGAGCTATTCTACAGGAGTGTTCCAGTGTTGTTTAACTTTCGCCTTCCATATACATTATGCATTTTTGGCAAGACATAATTTTTCTTAAGTGCGCTGCGCGTATTGCTTCTGGTATGTGCAAAAACTGATACACTAAAAAAACAGTTAGTGGTTATGCTATTGTGAGTATGCAACATAGTTTTAAGATTCAGTAATAAATTAAAAGGCAGTATATTTAAACTATGAAACAGTGGCATTGATTTAGCATTGTAATCCGAAAAATTCATAAATCGCAAGGCCCTTTTCAGAAGAAGCACAAAAGGTCCTACAGAGGAAACGTACGTGTTACCCAAAGAACCAATACAGTAGGATAGATGGCTGTGGAATATGCTAAAGTAAATTGTTCTCAAAGCGGCAGTGTTAAAGTAATAACGGCATTTGTACAGCATAAAACAAGCCTTGCTCAACTTTTTACACAGCAATGCAATGTGAGGCTTCGAATGAAGATGCTCGTCTAGTGTGACACCCAAGTATTGAATTGAACTCACCCGCTCAAATATATTATGGTTTAGAGTAAGCGAATGACAATTTCTTAGTGGTGATTTCCACGAAGAAGTAAAGAGAATACATTTAGTTTTCTTTATATTCAGAGTTAGCTCATTTGACGCGAACCACTGGTTAACACTTCGAAGTTCATTATTAGCCACTGGAAATGTTTTGTACAAGGAGTCTAGCGTACAAAGCAGAACAGTGTCGTCTGCATACATCACAGCACAGAAGTTTTCTAAGGCATCAGGAAGATTGTTTACAAATAAATAAAAAAATGACTGTGGCTTAGGTAAGGTTAAGCCCAGGATGCGAAGCATACTAGCCTTTATTTTAGTTGTTGAACCACTGTTTAGCCTGGTGAACTGCTGTTGCTTGGCTATATTTGGTTCGGCTAGACGAAGAAACAACTCATGCATTACTTCTTCGCCTTCAAGAGTGGAACGCGACAGCGTTCCCGTCGACCCGCCAAGGGGTGTAAGACAATGGGCTACAGGGCAGCGACTACGCGTCCCGCATTGGACGCGGTGAGCGTCGAGCAAAGCAGCGTTCGGCGCGGCAACGAAATGTGCGCCTGAGCAAGAGACGCACGCCTTAGAAACAGCGCGTTTCTAAGGCAACACCGCATTCACTAGAGGCGCTTTTGTACCGCTTTGAAGCGTTGTACTCGTGGCTCAGTGGTAGCGTCTCCGTCCCACACTCCGGAGACCCTGGTTCGATTCCCACCCAGCCCGTCTTGCAAGAGTTGAGCCAAAGCCACTTCTCCTCTGTCGTGACGTCACGGTGTCACGTGATTTCATGGTCACCGCCGCGCCTGAGGAGCTGGGTTGAGCCCTCGTAATATGCTTCGCATAAAAAATATTGGCCCCAGTACCGAGCCTTGTGGGACCCCTGTAACCATGTCAGAAACGCCGGATTTGGTATCTGCAATGGAAACTAGTTGTGTTCTGTTATTGAGATAGCTGCAGGAAAATTGAAGAGTTAGACCTCGAAAACCATAGCATTCTAACTTATTTAGCAGTATGTCATGATCCACAGTGTCAAACGCTTTTCTCACATATAGAAATATGCCTAGGACACTTTTGTTGTTTTTCAAGTTAGAATTGATGTAGTCAGACAAAGCTAATACTGCTGTCACAGCTAATTAATAGTTGTCACAGCTGCGCCTGGACTAGGGCGGCAAACGGGAAAAGAAAAACAAACGCGGTGGGTCCCACAGTGCTTTAAGACGGCGCATGCTGATCACACTTTGCAGTATCACAACGAAGGCTCTGGCGTCACTTCTGAAAGGACACTGAGATGACTTCCTGCGGTGCATCACAGTCAAATTGCCATCATTAACGACAGAGTAAAATCACCAGCCAAGTTAGGATATGATTATAGCATCGGAACATCAAGTCTATAATATATTTTACGAAGTAATAATCTTACCAGAGATACCAAAAAAAAAAGCTCATACTCTTTTGGAAGCAAGCGAGGAAGGTTGGGTCCGTAGGATCAACAAAATCAAATGAAATGAAGCTTTACTATTGCTTCATGAAATAAAGGGGAGTCAGAAAAAAATCTGCTAATGAACAGATTGACGAAGGTCTGTCTGCCAAGGTACCGTTCAACGGCACTGAATAAATACACGGAATTGCTTAAAAAAAGTCGACACCAGTTGTTGCGCTTGCACATATAGCCAAAAATGAGGGACCTACTGCATTTCGTGCATGAAACTACAAGGTGCTCTTGTTTAAAAAATGAAAGAAAGAAGGTTCTAGCAAAGCAAAGAAAAAAAGAAACCGGTGAAATAGGTCCAAAGCACATGTATATAATCGGCAGTTACAAACGTGATATAGAAATATGGCGAAAATGCGATGATTCAAATGAAATACTATATTCTGCAAATGTAAGCAATAAAAGAAGCCCATATATGTGAACGTCGCCGGGAATGCCCTCCTGATAAATGAATCGACACAAAACTTCGTACAATATCGAGATCCTTCGTATTTCTGTCGCTAAAACAGCATGCCTATAAGGCATAGTGTGCAGTGATGCTTATGGACATATCAGTAAAGCTACGCAGTTTTTATAAATATTCCAAACAGATTTTGCCACCAGTGCGCATGAACTCAATCTTCGGCACTCTAAGCAGCCAAATTTCTCGATGACAAAAAAAAAGGAATAGAGAGATGACCAATTTCTCATTTCCTACTCGCAGCAACTGCACCATTCACGTGCACATTTGAAGCGAACGTTGATTGCAAGGGCACACACCTGTGTGTGCCCGCTTATGTATCGTCAATAAAGTACAAATTTCCACTCCATTCGCACCACCAACGTGCCAGCCCTAAGCCTGCACAAAACAGGCCCCACCATCCACGCATCACTGTCGCTTCCTCCTTTAATTTCCTGCTGGCTTTCTGCTGTCATTAGTTTTCACAACTTCACATAAAGCTATACATTCCTGACCCCAAGGCGTTCCTCGTGTCTCGCTCTTTCCCATCCCTCATGAGCGAGGGAGCTAAATGCATGGGCTCAGAGTTAAGTGTTGAGGCGCCGCGAAGTGCAGGCGCCGGATCGAAACCGACGTCAGGGCACGAGAAGCTGCGCCGCTTTCACATCACGGTACATCCCGATGTGCCGGCACGTATACACGCTTCGTTAGCTGAGTAAAGCGTCCGCTCGTAAAGCTGTCTTCGTGCGAAAGGCGTCTGCGAGACGCAGGTGGCGGAGTGGAAGGAGGAAAGGAGGAACCCCTTACCACGGCATGCAGTTCCTGCATACGGCCCATTCTCGGTCGTTGGCTCGCGTTTAGCCGATTCGCGCCGACCCAAACGCGCGCCATCGGAACCTAGCAACTTGCGGGATAACAGTTTCCGTCCCGCGCCAACCGACTACGCAAGAAAAGGCGGAAGGAAATGAAGGGGTAGCAGCAATAACGCAGACTTTTCTTTCCAAAGCACCCGCTTTTTCTTTGAGATACAGTTCCCCGTGTCGTTACAAATTTGGAGCGCATTTCCAGATATCTTTTCATGCTATAGAACCAGCACTGACGCAGTACGAACTAAGCGCTCTAACCCGAGCGTTCGCCGTCTTCACTACTTTAGCCAGGCCTCGGAACATCTTTGCACAGCGAAGGCTGCCGTTTCTGTCCAAGTGCCGCACGTGTTTTCGTTCCGCTACCTTTTTCCCCAACGAAAGACGGGAAGAATTCAAATTCGCTTAAACTTTGAATAAACAACGGTCGGTCCACGCGCAGTGGCTGCTGGGCATGATTCAAAAGCTTCTGCATAAAAGGGACAGGCATTCAACGCTTCATTTTGTATTCCTAGTTACGTATCTGTGCATTCCGTTTGACAAAAACCATTGATTGAATCCAGGAGAGTGGCGGGTTTGCCTCGAACAACAATTCAAAACATAAGGAATACGTAGTGCTGAGGTAAAGCGGGCATAATTTCATGATAGTATTTGTTAGCGCCGCGCTAAGACGAGGAAGAGCAGAGAAAAAAAAGGAACGTTGCAAGACGTCCTGCTGTGTTGTAAGTTCAATCAATTCAGGCAGTGAAAGTTCAATCAGTTCGAGAAGGTCACCTTCCGAGACGATCCCCGGCACTGTGTTCTTTGGCCTGGATGGGCCCACTGAGACGGGATTTTTACAAAATGCTACAATTTTCCAGAGCTTGTCATACTGTAATTTTTCGCGAAGTTCGAGAAGAAGATCGCCACTTCCCATCTTCGTTAATTTATAGCCTGGGCGAATTGCTTCTGTGAGAGATTTTGCTACAACAAATTGTGAGATCATTCTGACTGTTTTCGTATCGTGCTGACTGTGTACAACGTGGTACTTGGGAAAATATTGTGTTTTTTCATTGAAAGCGTGAAAGTTTCACCGGTGCGCTCCCTCTTGAGGAAGCGATCAGGTAAAGGTGGAAAGTCGCTTGCCATATAGCGTTGCAAATTTCGGCGGCGATGGTGACCACCCACGACCTATCCCCACAAGGGGACGCTACAAGGTTGGAAGAATGCCTAAAGACGCCAGCCATGCATCGCCGCTATAACCTAATATAATATACCCAAGGTTAGATAATTACATCAGGTTAACCTTTGCCGCCCAGAATACGGTAGTGAGAAGAAATAATAAGAAGACAGGAAAGAAGAAACAGCCAGAGAGAACGCAAAAGATTGAAGAGGGGGAGAGGAAAAGGCGACAGCCGATTTCCTCCAGGTTCGTCAGTCTGGAGGCTCCGTCTATGTGAAGCAGAGGCCAAAGAGGTGTGTTGCCACCACCGGGGAGCCCTAAAGGTCCAAACACCCGGCATCGGCTCAACCCCCAGGATCTCCCTTTCCTCAGACACGGCTAAGCCGCGCACGGCTACACTCGGGAGGGTCCAACCCTCGTGTGATTGGGTACGTCGTGTCGTAACAGACCAAACGACTGCTGACGCAGACGTTCCTGCGGGGACGTTTCACGAATAATGAGAAGGAGAGAGAGTGTGGCAACCGCCCCTGTGCACGTGGCCTGCGCTTCTGTGGTTATGACGTCCCACGCATCGCTGATGCCAGCGCGGCTGCAGCAGCGGTTGTGGCAGATGCATGTGAGGGACGGTGACCGCGGCGGCGCTTTTGTCAGCGTAGTGCATTGCCGTAAGAAAAAAAGTAAGATTTTATAGTGTACGCAGCCCATGTATGCAACCTAAACAACTTGTCTGGGAATTCGTGCACGTATGAATCATGCAGCCCCTAGATTTTTTTTTCATTTCATATGTCTTGAAGCTGCACAAATGGCTATGAAATTTAGTAAAGCAAAGTTGGTGGACGTTCATGGTTGTATAGCGCTCAGTGTTAGAATAACGGAAGAAGTAATGAAGGAAAATAAAGGAACAAAGCATGGATGTACGTAGCGCAAACTGCCAGCCCGTTGAATACTATTAATGAACACGCTTATATATATATATATATATATATATATATATATATATATATATATATATATATATATATATATATATATATACATATATATATGGTGGTGTGAGTGGGGAAGGGGGTGAAACTGCAGCAGAACTGATAGTTGGGCGAGTTAGTACGAATCTATAGTGAAATATTTAGCGCCCACAATATACATGGACACACTGAAGGGGGACACAAGGGGGAGTAAGCGCTCGTGTGTCCCCCTTCATAGTGTCCTTGTCGATTGTGCGCGCTAAATATTTCACTATGAAGGGGATGAAACGTTATATGTGACAAGGCGGCGACATGTGATGGTGCGGTGGGACGGAACAACAGCGTTCACTAGCACCCGTTCATCCTGACAAACTCGACCTCAGCTTCGATGAGCATGATAGATGGAGTGCTTACGAACATCTCTTTTTCTTTTGTTATCGCAAATGTTTGTGAGAGCTATTGGTAGACATGAATAATCTAGGAAAAGCAAGTAGGCAAAAGCGAAGTAACAGTCGAGCCAAAGAATGCTTAAGGCTTAGCAGACAAATCTCAAAGTTTCTGCACCATATTTTTGTTCATAAAGGTTTAAGACATGTACAAAATGCAAATTTTTTGTCATCTTGTAAACATGGTTTTTCTCTACCCGTGAGACGTGAACAGTCTACCACTAAGCTGATCGCAGGTCTTCTAAAGCGGCGCAGAAGTGAGTATCGCTCTAGCTCTGACATCGCCTCCAAGATTTTATACGTGGCGTCTTCGGCCGCACTAGCAATCACAGAGGGCACATCCGCATGTTACACCCGTGCTGCGCTTGCTAGGTATCAGTGTGGTGTCTGTCAGGCAAACAGGCATTATAGGAGGGACCACCCTAAGGGCCGTTGCTCAGCCTATGGCTTTTAGATACCAAGAGATTGGGAACAAGCAACGCACAGTCACAAATATGAGAGGAACCGCGTCGCTGTTAGATGTATATTTCCAAAGGCTTTCGCCATTTGCGCTAAACAACCAAACAAACAATAAGAAATCAGAGGTATACAGCCAAATGATAGCAGCCACCGCAATATCAAGATCAGCCTACCGATTACATTGCCTTCAAGAAGGGCTCATGCTACAAAACAGAGGAAAACCCGCGCAAGGAAACACATCGTACCCTGGAGTGAGGATTGGCCCACCCATGCCTTTTTACTCTGTCGGAAGGATTGGCCTGCTTTATTTTACTACAACGCCACCGACTATGGCTGGTGAACCCCCCATATAATGCAATCGTCCGCAGGTAAGAAGTGAGAACCATAAAATATAGATGCGTACGAGCGAAAAAAAAAAAAGGAAAGCATTTTTGAGATCAAACGCATTCGGGACGAGGAAAATGCTTCGAAAGCTGTTGGCTTCCACCCACTCGGCGTGCGAGTGAGGGGTGCAGAAACGCGTGGCTTCTCGCACAAAGCTGGGGGCCCACTGCGCACGGCGTGCCGTCAAAGTAGTCGGAGCCATTATCGAAATTACTCGCACGTTTTGCCAATTAAAAACCCGTTCCGAAAAGTGGGTGGCGCAGCTAAAAAGTGGGCGCCCGCATTTTGAACTAATTTGCCTCCCTCGCTCATCACTCCCCCTAACCCCTTCCTCCGAGCACTTCGCATTTCACCGCCGTTCGTGGAGGAGTATTGCGCGCCTCTAAGCTTCGGTGTGAACAGTGGCACGGCCTGCTTACTATACCACCAGCATTCCTTGGGTAGAACACCTGATTGCTGTCACTTGTAAACTCTGCTTCGTTCACTTTCATGAGTTCCACGAGTCGAGTTCGGAGCTTTTCTTTTGGTTTCCGTCATTTGCGAGAATTTATTCCCAGGTCAATTAACATGCCTTTTATATAAATCTACGCTATAACTTATAACGTTTTGGCATACCCTTAAGTGTGCAAGAAAGGCGCAATGTACAATTGAGCAATGCTTTCATATTAGAGAGCAAAAAAATACCCATGCGTGCATGCATGCATGCATGCGTGCGTGCGTGCGTGCGTGCGTGCGTGCGTGCGTGCGTGCGTGCGTGCGTGCGTGCGTGCGTGCGTGCGTGCGTGCGTGCGTGCGTGCGTGCGTATGCCTTGTGCCTACATATAGAAATAAACCGAGAACATAACGCCGACGCCATCACAATAAAACATTTATAGCATTCCCAATAATAAAGAACTGAATGGAAGAACTTCATGCACGTATCTACTGAAAATACTAATTTGCAATGGTACCTACAGAATTCCTTACATTTATTATTATGCCTAACACTGAGGATGCTAACGCTGGAGATTTATGCGTTTTCAGCTTATGGATTGGTTCCTGACAAGATATTTTTGGAGTATGTGAGAATGCCACCAAAAAAATTAAGAGATATGAAAGGCAAATTTCCGTCTCCAGACTTTTAATGGTATACATAGGATAACTTACACGCGCATAAACGTTTCCTTTTAAGGATCTCCAGTATGAAATCATATTTTTCTGGAATCACACATTGATGTACTTTAAATAGTTACTAGTGTTCTTTTAGCTAATTTATCTGCATATTTCCGTTGCTAATGTCCAAGGTTCTGAAAATACACGCGAGAAATTATCTTGGCTTGAAATCTGTCACAGATTATGCGACATTTTGCAACCCTAACTATAAGCTCACAATCGATAGAACACTTGTGCTTTGGGCACACCTGACAATCTTGCACCGTTTCAAAAGTCTTAGACACAATGTTGCTATGCCTGCAAACAAGAAGTGCTTACTACAGCCAGCTGCACGGGATCAAGACCTACGAAGTTGTAGAGCATGCAGGCCTGTAATTTGAGCACAAATAGCAAACTGAAGAACCAGAAGAACCTCCAGTGGCACTGGATTACTTATTCTCTGTTGTACTCTTGCGGAGCGCAGGAGTCCGAATGTTCAATCACCCTGATGGCGAAAAATATTACCTCCGTTTATTTGATCAAATATTCCGATGTCACTGCCAAAGACAAAGTGCAACGCGTTTGGAGAGGAGGTGGAGCGGACAACCAGTTGGAGATGAAGAATGAGGAAGAGAAAGGGAATAAATAATTTTTCCTAATGAAGCTGAGAAAAGTAAACAGATTGCAGCTGCAGGCCGGGAACTTTTTTCCAAACGACTTCACCATCCCACTTCGCTCACTAGTCCACGCGCCCTAAATAAGGGCTTTTTTGTGTTTTCCATGTTGAAAAATATATGAGCATACAGACTTTAAGTTCTCTGAAGGAGTATGCAGCAAGCCTGCACTTCAAGGAAGGTTTAATAAATTCCTCTTCTTCCACGAAATACAGCATCGCTACCCACACTGCCGAGACGGCTGAAGAACTGGCCATCGCCATGGCCACTCTATATCCCACCTGTCACACCATCGTGTGTGACTCTCGCTCAGCCGTCACTAAATTCAGCAAAGGCAGTATTTCTCCCCAAAAGAAAGAGAGAGAGAGAGAGAGAGAGAAAGGCAAAGGAAAGACAGGGAGGTTAACCAGAGATTATCTCCGGTTGGCTACCCTGTACTGGGGGAGGGGAAAGGGGATGCGATAGGTGAGAGGGAGAAGGATTTAAAAAAAAAGAAACTACACACACACGCACGTACACACAAACTGTTTCTGTGGGCACTGTCAGGCAGCCCGCAAAGGCGTTCCTACTGTGATGCAGTGCACCGTACAATCCTGAATCACACAGTGAAGTCACAATCTGTCAGAAAGTCCAGTGTCTTTTAAAAATTGGAGGACGCTTAAGCTTCGCCTTCAAGAGTGGGACGTGACAGCGTTCCCGTCGACCCGCCAAGGGGTATAAGACAATGCGCTACGGCACAGCGATCACTTACGATGCGCCCCGCATCGGACTTAGCGCCCACCTACCACGCGGTGAGCGTCGAGCAACGCACGGCAACGAAACGTGCGCCTGAGCGAACGGAACGAACCAAAGAACTCGGTGTCTCGGAGGGGAAACGATCTACGCCAGCCAAACGTCGTGATCGGCACGGGCAGAGAGATAGATAGTAATCTAAAGAAAGGAACGGCGCTTGATTCTGCAACCGGGAGCATGGCGAAGCGTCGTCAGGGGAGAGGGAGTCGGGACCGCGACGCGCCTGGCAGCGGTCCCAATGCGTGCGCGGCGCGCCTCCTGTCGGGGCAGCGCCGTACATTGAGAGGAGGGGTCTTCTGTGTTTGCCGCAAGATGGCTCTGCGTGTGCGGAAAGCGCAGAAGAAATGCAGCGGAAATGCACTTCGCAACTTGTGTAATTGCGACTTCTGTACGTTACATGTTCATAATTACCGATATACACCGCAGTATAACTTTCCACGGCTCGTTTCGAAGGCAACACCGCATTCACTAGAGGCGCGTTTGTACCGCTTGGAAGCATCGAACTCGTGGCTGAGTGGTAGCGTCTCCGTCTCACACTCCGGAGATCCTGGTTCGATTCCCACCGAGCCAATCTTGGAAGTTGCTTTTTATTTGTGAAGCGCCTGCCGTGATTTATCGCTCACGGTCAACGCCGCGGACGCCGACGCCGACACCCGACACCGACGCCGACGACACCGGCTTTTCTGCGACACGAGCTCCTTAACGCTATCGCGTTAATACCGCAGCAGCGCCTTCATAGCCGATCGCGCTGATGTTCGCGTAGGCCAGTGTCCAAGGATCTTGATTTCTGTCAGTGGGCGCTTGTCCAGTTTGTCTAGGGTGGCTGAGAGGACTGCTGTTTGCGGGTTGAAACGAGAGCACTCACAAAGACGGTGCGCAATTGTTTCATTGCACCCGCAGAAGTCGCAAAGTGGGTTGTTGGACATACCGATAAGAAAGGAGTACGCATTTGAAAATGCTACTCCAAGCCATAGACAAACTAAAAGGGTACAGTAGCGTCTTGGAAGCTCGGGCGGAATACGGAGTTGTCCAAGCTCTTTGCATAACTTGCCAGGCACCACACTCTAAAGACAGCATAATTTCCTTGACATGGAGCCCGGCCCATGTATGTATGTATGTATGTATGTATGTATGTATGTATGTATGTATGTATGTATGTATGTATGTATGTATGTATGTATGTATGTATGTATGTATGTATGTATGTATGTATGTATGTATGTATGTATGTATGTGTGTGTGTGTGTATGTATGTATGTATACACTGACACATGCGGTACGTGACATCGACTGTGGCAATAAATTGAATAGGAAGCTCCCAATGCAAAATAACTTCACGAAAGACTGCACACATATTTATTGAAGATACAAATTTTCGAATCTACGCACCGTCGTCATGACATATATTATTACGCTTGACAAAGGATCATAAGAATCTAGATAATTGCGACACCAGTCTGAGGATCGATTTTTGACACAGTATATCTTTCTGAGATATGTGAAGATGACACCAAAAGATTACGATATGCGATACGGAATTTTACAACGCCGCAAATTAAAAGTTAGAGGGAGAGGAATGGAAAATATATGCAAAGGCATAGAGGTTGACCGGAAGGAAAATCCGACTGGTACCCTGCACAGGGGAAGGTAGAGGTGGAACTTGAAGGATAAGAACAACATAGAGAGAGAGAAATACCGCAAATGTACACAATGACTGCTGTTAAGATCACATGATATCCGTTAACCGTCGTCAGTGGTAGAGTCAATCGTGCAGGTTCGTTGTCCCTAAGAACTGAAGCAATGTATTTGTAGCCGTCTGCTGCGAGAGCTTATGAGGTCAGTATACTAAAATAATCTGATTTAACGCTGGTCTGTTGTCGATACGAGCTATCGGAGTCACAAGCACTTGTGTCTGCACATTGTGTCGAGGACAGTCGCACAAGATGTGCTGAAGTGTCTCCTCGGGACCACAGCGATTACCGACACCGCTGTCCGTCATTCAGTAAGTAAGGAAGGCGAAATGTTTTGTAAAAGCAACTCCTAGCCCTAGGCGGCAAATGAGCGCATCATTGCGTCGGCGGAGTACAGTTGGAATCCAAAGGCAAGAAAAAGTGTCCAAGTGGCGCAGGGGATTGTTCTGGAGACTTCGTCTGGGCCAAATCGCATGATATCTTGGGGCTGCACGCGAATTATTCTAGCTGCAAATGTATCATTTCTGGTGGGCCATCTTGAGCAGCTGTACGAGCAGTGTAATGGGCCTGCTGGTTACCCAGAACGCCGCAGTGACTTAGAAGCCATTGAAACCTGACGTAATGCACTTTCTCGGCCAAGGCATGAACGCGTTCCCTGATCTGGAACTCCAGTGTGGAAAGGTAGATGATAACTGATATGAACCTAAGTACTTCCTTTTAAGGTGCTTCAGCATTGAATAAACCCATTTCCTCAATTACCACATGGCTGTACATTCAACAGATACTAGCAAGTTTTCAGCTGATGTGTACATATATGTAATTTACACATGACGGAGGTTTCACAATTACGCACGCGAAAATATCCATGACATATTTGTGTCACAGATTCGGCGACTTTTTCAGGTTTACCTCAACGTCTTAATATATAGAAGGCTGCTGCTTCAGACACACCTCACAAATTGGCACCTATGCAAAAGTATTAGGGAGTGCTGCTTTGCGTTAAAAAAGAATGATTGCCACATGCACCTAATTGAGAGCTAACTAGTAGTAAAATAACATTGCTGTTTGATTTTCATTAGCGAAAGAGCAAACCGCAAGAAACGTCAGTGACACTGCAATAATTATTCTCAGTCGCAGTATTGCATAACTTAGGAGTACGAATGTTCAATCAGCCTGATGGAGTCGAATTTGCTCTCTATCTATGTATTTAACAGTTCCAATCTCACTGCAAAAGGCAAATTGCAACTAGCACTTCGAAGGAGGTACAGGTAAGACACAATCAAGAGGGAGAATAAAGAAGACACGGGGAATTGCATATTTTCTCTAATGAAGCTGGTTAAAGGAAGGCACGTTGCAGATGTAGGTGGAGAACCATTGTCCAAAAAAAACTTAGCAGTCGCATTTAGTACACCATTCAGTACGCACGCAGTAACTGTATTTATTATGCACTGAAGTTTGAGACCATACATGGTAGCAATATTTAGACTCTTTTGTTAAAGAAAGCCAATAAATAAAAGAGGGTAAGATAGCCGCGTGCTAACAATATTGCAACAATATTGCACTTCAGTGTCTACAAAGAATGAACGAGCACGTATGTAGCTTAACTACTTAGCAGAAGGTGAGCATAGGCAATGCTGTAATTAGTTATTTAGGTGCTACAGTCACAAACTGCAAGAAACTACATTTGAGAAAAGCGCAGCCATTCACGAACGAGGAGGAGAAACCGCAGACCACGAGAACTCGAAAGCGTAGGATGACTCACTAAGGTGTCAATTAGCGCCGTTAACAAAACTTGTTTCACTTGACACTTTCCACTCCCGTAATGAAGATTACGTACGGCCTGAGGCCGTAAGGCGAAGCACTTTTTAACGAGATGCCTGGGTCGATTTTTTGCAGTCATTAACGAAACGTGGAACTGGCGACCACAGCCGCGTGACAGCGGGCGAAATCACGCCGAAGTCTCTGTGCTGCAGCTTTTTTTACGGTTTTGAACCTATACTGATGTGTGCGCTGAGTGCTTATTTATCTGCATACTTACGGGCAGGGCCAAACCTTTATGGTAGTGGAATTTCAGAGTACGAGAATACCACCGACTTCAAGTAGGGTACGTGTACTAGCTGTACGCGAGTAACAAACTGTTGTACTGTTTCAATGGCTGCCAGCTATAGAACTGGGCCTACACTCGACCTGATCGCGGAACTCGGATTCCATAAACTGTAGACCTTACTTGTGCCGGTATTTTCAGTAGAAAATAAATTCAGCTAATGTCTAACAAAATGGCACTGGACGAATACTTCTGTTACGTCGATCCGCCTTTAGTACGTTTAAAAAGTGCCTTTAAACGACTATGAGGCGCATGAAATCAGTAATTGCTCCAACAATATCTTCGAGTAAAATTTATCTTCCTTGCCATCCATGCGCTACGTGTATTCTTAGTCGCCGAAATATTGATAGTAAAATTCGCAAGCATTTCTTAGAAAGCATACCTAGTAGACCTGAAAGCACACCTAAAACAATTTTAGTAAATCAAGCGGATGCTTGCAGGTGCTCAAAACCGCGATTTGCCACCATCAAACATTAAAACAGGCTCGTACAAGAAATGCCGCCAGTGATTGCTGCAACCGTTTCAGTTTTGTAATTTGGCAAATCATTGGCCAGTGTTGTGTGCTCTATCTGGGGTAGCGCACTGGCAAAAACTCCCACTTCAGGCTAATCTTGCACGTATACAAAACTACTCAGGAAAGCTTACGGGAGAATGTCGCCACGGTAGCTTGATTGGTAAGTGTACGCGTAATGCGGAAGATGTGCGTTCTGCTCCCACCGGCACTAAGCTGTCCTTTCGTCCAGTTACATTTCCCTTTTTTTCGTAGACGCTACAGGTCAGTCAAACAATAACAGGTAATTTGCCTTACGCTTTCACTGGCATTACTGCGATTTTTGTTGTTTGAACCCGTGGTTAGATAATAATACAATTAAGCTCCTCGGGCTCCCTCATTCTTCTGGATTATTCAGCAATAAATTTAGCCGGGAATCTAATGCCTCGGCATCTGAAAGGCATGAATACGAGGAGGACAAGAGTAGTGTCGAAGAATCAATCAAGCTCATGACTGCATCAAGACTCTGCTTGTGATGCTTCGGTGAAGCAAGTTGCATACTCCGTCACCGTGAAGTGTAGTGTAAGTGTTCGATGCTCTTAATCCAGTGCATGCATGTCCCGAGTAAGCCACATGGCTCCCTTGCAGCTACCTATTCGTGAAACAACCACTGGCTCTTGGGCCATTCCAGGTGTCTTCAACGCGCATCACCTCACCATCTATGGGACTATAGGACTGTGGTGTCCCTGCGCTTCGCTGCACACACAGTGATCACTTCCTTCCTCTTTTCCTCTTTCTACTCCCCCTTTCCCTTACTCACAGTGTCGGGTAGAAAACCAGATTGTATGGTGATATTTAGTATAGGTATATTTGGTATTGTGACAGCTTTGTTTGGATCAGGAATTGTAGCGCTGTCGGCGTGTTTACACAGTGCTAGCATCATGCCGTTTCCCAGATTTTATTGATGTGACCTAGGATGACTCTCTTTGCCTCCGTTGGCTATATTGCGAAGTTCTTTGTTATTTATCTCTTTCTGGAGCAGTATTTCTTGTTTCCTAAGGGCTGCTTCAAGCTCAGCTCTGGCATATGGCAGTCGAGCGCCGGGTTCGTTAGCCTGCTGTAGTTGTGTTGAATGGCAACTTGCATCGACGATGATAGTTGCGGCCCTATCAATATTTCTTTGATAGCGTTTAGGACGTGTTCCTTCGCCCCTGAAAACTTATGAATAGGTCGCTCAATGTGTCGGCCAATCACGGTCTTAGATTCCTTTCTGTAGATGATTGATCGTAGAATGTTCCACGTCTTTAGGGTGCTAAGCGTCCCTTGTAGGCTGTCGCACATCTGATTCCAATTTTGCTTGTCGAGGTTATCCACGTACTCGGCCGCTTGCTTGCATAACGGGGCTACACGCTTCTAGAGCTTCCTATTTTTTTATTTCCACCACCTTCGGGTAAGGCTTCTTCGCGATTTCCAAAGGTGTAAGAGATGCGGGTCAACATCAGGAGATTTAGAGGTGAGTTGAACTTCCTTATTATGCTTGTTGACACTCTGAACGTTTTCCAGCATTGGCTCTTCTCGATCTTCATCGATATTCGTCGGGTAGTCGTCCATACGAAATGCGTCCCAGCCCGTTTTCTTGGCCCTTTCCAATTTTATGGGTTGCATTGGTGATTGATCTCTATCTGGATGATGTAATGATCAATACGAAGTGTATCTTTGAGCCCCTTCCACTCGACTCGTGAGATTCCCCCCCGAAAAAGGTTAGATCCAGGTTGGTGTCTCGGGAAACACTGTTGCCAACTCGAGTGGACTAGAATGGGTCTTTCCATAGACTGAGGCACTGTGGTTGTCCCGTATACTGGGCGTTGTCTCCTTTCTTTGCGGACCTATAATGTGCCCATGCCACGTGAGGCACGTGAGAGTCACCAACAATCAGTACCTTGTGCCGCTTGGTTGTTTTCTTTTTAGTTCTCTCAGAAGTTTCTTAATGTCAGCACGGTTGTGGTTTGGTGGGCTGTAAATGCTCAATACGAAGAGGCTGTGCAGGGTCTTCTTATCTGGCAGCATCTCCAGAAAGGTGTATTCGATTCTGAGTTCGTTCTTGCGTTATTACGTAGTGAGGTGCTTCTTCGTGAGGATCGCAGTCTGATTCTTCCCATCAGCAATGTGAATGTTGTAGCCCTGCAGGCTGAGTGAGGCAGTTTGGGTTTCTTGGAGATCAATTACATCTGGCTTTTCAGTGTTGTTAAATTGTAGTAAATTTTCTTTTTTACACTCGATCGTTCTACAATTCTACTGCCAGATTTTAAGGCGGTGGAGGATCTTGGCGTTAGCATTACCCATCATCGCCAAGGCGCTCTCCCACGCGCTCCTCTCTTACAGTGGAGGTCTTGGGCTTCCTTTGAGTTTCGCTTTTTTTGCGCTCCTCAAAAAGAGTCAGCCGCTTCTCTGTATCTGCATTGGATACCAGGATGCAAATAATAATGCGCCGTGCTCCTCGGTGATCTTGTGCAATTGTTGCACTTGACAGCTGCATTTGTGTGAACATCTGTAACACCGCATGTTGGTATTTCGCGTCTTGCCTGATCTCCGATTAGGATTCTCCTTGGTTTTGATGATGTCTCGCTTGATTTCTTGCCTGATTTCTTCCTTAGGCTGCACGTCCGAAACTGTTCAGGTGTGAACATCACCTCGTTCTGTTGTTCTGCGGCCCGGTTTTTCTGATACCTGTGGGCTGGAATTGAACACCGAGCTGCTTCGAAGTATGCTTGGAGGGAGTGAAGCTCCGGGTGACCATGGATTTTTTGTAGCTATTCGAAGTATGGCTTCTCGAACGGCGAACGGGAGACAGTACCGGTTTAACTCGCCGTTTGTCGTCCCTGCTTGCTATTTCGTCCAGTTAACCGCAGAGCTTGCACACTGGTTTGCACACGTGTTGTCCTTCTGAGTTCTTAACGTCACATTTGCTGCATAACGATTGTTTAGGTGTGCGGCAAACATCCTGCCTGTGACCGATTTCGCCACTCTCTCTCCAGTATCGGCCAGACTTCCGTTAAGAGCGGCACCTGGTCATTGCTCCCATTACTTTAACGTTTAATGGTACGTGAGGGCCTCTCAAGTTTATTACATCTGCCCATCAACTTCCCCAGTGTTCTTGCACAAATTATCTCGTATCCTGGTGCACGAATAGCCTCCATGATGTCTGCAATCGTGATCTTGTCAGAGATTCCAACTTCTGCACCAAAGAAGGTTCACGTAACGGTTTAAAGTGGGCCAAGCAGATAATAATGCTGGTCTCCACGTGTATTTGTTTCACTGTAGTCAATTTTTTCAATGGTTGCTTGTCCGCCGTGCTTGCGAGAAGTAGATCCTTCTTTCATTGTACTTGCATTGTGACTTTCGTTACGTCATCTAGTAGCGGCATGTTACTTGCATGTGCCAAAGCAAACGCTGCATCCAAGTCCTTTCATTTGGAAACGCTTAGTCCAACCCACTTTCGATAAATGGAAACATGTTTTTAGCAGCGCAAGAAGTAAAGGACATGCCACATACACATGCCACATACGAAGAAACACCATTAAATGAATGGTTATGTTAAGACGCTTCCTTGTATTTGCATTTGTGCCGTCAAACGGTTTCTTTCTTTTCAACAGGATACTTCAACATGGCTATCGCGGCATTGCCACTCGTTTGTTAACCCTGGCCGCTATAAATTTTGGGTAATATTGAACTACGACGCTTGCTGCATTGTGCGATCTTCCAGATTCGTAACGGCAGGTTAGTATTTTGTCTAAAACCAAACGTTATCTCAAATACGTTTTATAGAAAATGTAATTCATTCCGGACATGAATAACGGGGGCAATTAGTTACAGACCTCGTATCTGCAAGTTAAGATTAATTTCTGTAATCGCTAGCCTACACAGGCACGTGAACCCACGAGGTGTCCATACAGACGAATCTACCTTGTTTATTTTATAGAAATGAGCATTCTTAGGATGGTTAACACACTTTACGGTACGTTTGTTTCTACTGACCATTTTTTCCGCCAACCATGTTCTAAGGCTGTAATGGGTAGAGCATCAGACTGCTGTGAGGAGGTAATCGGGTTCGAAACCAATGGTTGGGTCAACTTAGCTCACTAAGCATGTGACACTGGGCGTATGCAACTGTTCGATAGACCTCTTTCTCGCCAACTTGGGTCAGTGGGTGCATGCCACATATTATTCAGGGAAAAAAGAGTAATTTACCATCTCTCCGGTAATGGGCGGAATCAAACACAAGTCCTATGTATTCAGGAAATTTTGTCTCAATATATTTCCGACATGATCCACGCGAGGGCTTCACGGCACAGCCGCTAGGTGGCTCAGCGTCTGCAGAGGGACGCGTGATAGGATCTCGGCTTCATAAACGCCTCATGAGTACAGTTTTTCCCGCTCAATTTAATCCAAGCGCCAGTCAATTTAATCCGAGCGCCAGTCAATTTAATCTAAGTGCCAATCAATTTAATCCAAGTGACAGTGATTTTAATCCGAGCGCCACTCAATTTAATCCAAACGCCACTCAATTTAATCCGAACGCCAGCCGAAATAATCCAAACGCCAGTGAATTTAATCCAGACACAACGGAATTCAAAAAACTTTGGATTTGAAGACTTCTGAAAATTTGTGGACATTTTATGAGGTAGGTAGTGACTACAGTGACGGGGCCCGGCACTTTAACATCTGCACTACAGTGACGGGGCCCGGTACTTTAACATCCACACTATGGTGACGGGGCCCGTCGCTTTAACAACAACAATACACCGACGGGGCCGTCACTATAAAGCTGTCGGTATTGGGGGCGAGGACCATAGAGTTTCCTACAAAATTACTAGAGTGAACTCTGGCGCTGCAGTCGTTGTCCTACCATCGGAATGATGGGAAGTACATGGATTTGTCTAATCTTCGTGCTTGTGGATTCAAACGTTCTTGTGGCTTTGTATATTACGCTATATAAACCTTATTGTCGTATATTTCGGCGCAATTTATATTCTTCGAAGTGCAGAAGACGCAGGGAACGCGTACAATTGCTATTAATTTCAACGGTTGAGCTTGTCCAGGTGGCCAAATCGAAACGCGCCAAGCGTCTCAAGGCACTGGCATGCCCGCGATAAATTCATAAGGGAGTTTCATTCGCTTCTAAGTTCTGGCGGTGTCATTATCGTTTATTGTTACACTGCTTGAAGGCTAATCGCATTGACGTCAACATGCGTCGCGGGATGGGTTCTGCGGAAGCTGTTTTTCTTTTTTTTTCTTTGCATTTCTGTCCCCTAATGTACTTTCTTGTCCTTTTCCCACTAATTACATCAACTCAAAACAGTGGTTTCGCTTAGCTCCTTATTTTATTTCTTGTAATCTCAACCTTTCATTCTTGCAAATTATTATTTGAAGTAGAGCGTGCAGCAAAAGCAAGCGCTTTGCTTTTCTATCAACGTGTTAGGAGCCGTCAAAAGCCCCCCCCCCCTCCCCCCCCCAGATTAGGCTAACCTTCAATAGTTTGAATGTAAAGCTCTTTCTCAAACGATGACATTTCAAAATAACGATGTATGCAAACTGTGAAACAGAGGACACCCTTTATAGTCAGCCACGTGGCTTTATTTATAAGCACGCTGCCGCTATTTGAGTGTCCGCATTGCTGGCACTAGCGGAAATTCTACTCATTAGTGGTGATTCCAATGGAGTAAAAATTACACACGCAAAGATGCGACGGTGATAGGGCCAGCAGTTGAGCTAATAGCATTTGTGGATTACGAAAAAGCTTTCCTTCACTCCGAAGAACACGCACACTCTGTTCCTCCCCCAAGAAAGTATAGAAATGTATTGTATTGAATTTAGGTTTTGCTTTTCTACTATGCTGCTATCTCAAAGCTTCCCGGGAAATTAATCAACACATCTGATTCTTTCATTCGGTCCCGAGAAGCTTTTGCGTCGGAACAGCTCTGCATGTCGGCGTCCGCTTCCTAATTACACTTCCTGCAGACTTCCGGCAATTTGACCATGTAGTACAACAGAACCACGTTAGCTCAAGAATAAATTACATGTACAAAGACGCTACGATCATATAATATACACGGACGTTGGAGCCTAACTGTGCGTTTCGCAAAGTCATCTCCCATCCCATAAAAAATAACGGAGAAAAGTTGTTCGCTTCCTCGTTTGTTTAATGTTCGATATTCATGCGTTGTTTTAGACCTCACAGAACGGCTGATAGACGACTGAGACGTTTGCATTTTATTTGCGGCGTTTCTCAACCAGAGTTAAAGCATCAAAATTTGTAGAATATCGGATGAAAATTTCGTCACTCGGTTTATTCATCGCGTCTTTCAGCGATGTTTCTGGCAGCAAGCTAACACTAGTTTTCCTCTCAAAAAAAAAAAAAAATTCAGGAACCACAAATAAGATATACCTAAAATATCATAGTCTATACCTATTATAAAAATTGGACAGTTGGTTTTTCGTGTAGCACTCATGTGAAACCTGCAATATTTGAAATCACTTGCCAGATTTATAAATAATAAAGGTTCAGGTACCTTTTCTCATGGTCTTCAAGAAAACATACCCAATAAGCAGATACTTGTGACAATGTGCGCAGACATAGGGACGCCTGATTTATTATGACATGTCGAGTTTACCAAAGAACACGCCAAGACTGGTCTAAGTACAACAGTAGGCCAGAAAGAGTGTTCACTCTGTGATGGTCACATAATCATAGTGCCTGTGGTCGAGTCTAGCCTGCTAGCAGTGATGGGACAACATTTTCGAATAATGTTCACGCAATTTTTTTTTGCTGAAAATAGGGAGAAAATTCGATGCCCACACGTACCTATCGACGTCTCAATCTTCTTTCTCTTCTGCTACCTGTCGCCGACTTCACTGGTGTTTCTGTGTTTTTATTATGCGCCATCAGCACGGAAATCGAAAACGTTTTACTTTTCAAGAGAGGCCAACGCAAGCTTCGGCCAATTTTCGCTACCCCGCACCGTGCCTGCGCCGTCTGAGTGCGTCGCCGTTAACAGCCGAGACAAATGGTTCGCATGAAGTGTATCTGTTTCATTACCTACTCCTTCTCACCTTCTATTGCCCAACCTATTTTAGGAGGCCTTGGCGGCATCCTTGTAGCACTGAACACATCAGCGGTCTCGCGTTTGATGTGTTGTTTCTGCACGGACCATTACCATCCACTCGACAGGGAAAGCACAGCCTTCACACAGGAAGTGGTGGCGGCTTGCTGATCGTGAAAGGAAATGGCGACAACGAAGTACGTAGCACTGCTCCAGCTTGTGCTTTATTTCTTCTTTTTTTAGTCTTCGGAATCTCTTGTTCTATTCGGAATTAGTTCTTTTATCTATCTGCCACCAATCACGGTTGTCCTCAGATGCAATATCTGATAAACGATCCCGAGCTAGCGTCCCTTTATTTCCTTTTCTCTGCGTGCTGCTATCCGTGGCACGCAATCGAACACTCCCGTAATGATCCTCAAAGCCTTGGCTCCCAATTAGAGGCAGGAACAAGGCAGCCTTATTTCTTTTCTTTGTGCTGTCGACGGTGTCGCTCCTTTGCCCAGCGCGGCTTTCCGAGAGGATCGATGAAAATTCCGGCGTCTGCGCCGCCTTCGCAGGCAATGCTTTGTCGGTATTCCGAAATGCGCCGCCACAACTTTCATTCCGCGTTTGCGCATTTCATTTGCCAAACCAGCTTGCCGCTTTGACGTTCTCTTTTGCAGTTTATTTGTTTGGGGTTCAGTATTGTTTAGGGGCTCAGGAACAAATACTTTTTGTTATTTATTTGGTTATTTTTTCCATTGATTGATTATAATATACTAACTGCGTCGCCATGACATAACGGTCCCTTCAGATAACTAGACAAGATGCATTATGGTCATGCATATTCGCAGATTTTTGCGTGCAGCTCACGTAAGCCGCACGTCAAGAAAATTAACGTTAAAAAACTCGTTGGGTTTTACGTGCCAAGACCACGATTTGATTATGAGGCACGCCGTAGTGGGTGGCTCAGGAATAGTTTGGACCACACGGGCTGCTTTACCGTGCACCTAAATCTAAGTATACGGGTATTTTCGCATTTCGCCCCTATCGAAATACGGTCGCCGTGGCCGGGATTGGAGCCCGTGACCTCCTACTTAGCAGTAATTGACGTTAATCAATAACACGTTCTCGAAGGGCGCACGCTTCCACGTCCACTCTCCCTCAACATTCACACACTCGCACGCATGCACAAGCATGCAGAACAGGGAAAATTGCACCTGTGAAAATGCACGCTTTTATGGAGTCAGTTTCGCGCGACAAGCCTTTATATTAGGCATTTATCTAATTAGCCTGTAAAAATCAATTACTGATAGGGCAGAACTGCTGCTGTATGAATAATTGCTGCTATGCTGCTTTAGGAAGTAAAGTACAGTAGTATGTACAGGCGGCAGCAAGGATGTTCCACATCCGCCGCCAAGGTTTTCGAGTGGCGGCGCTGGCTAACACTCCCAGGGTTCCACTAGGAAACATACATGACCAAGAAATTTGATGGGGAAACGGCGCCGCTGTAGCTCAATTGGTAGAGCATCGCACGCGTAATGCGGAGGTTGTGGGATCGTTCCCCACCTGCGGCAAGCTGTTATTTCATGCACTTTTATTTCCACTAATTTATCGTTTCTTTATTTCATTTATTAAGCAGAAGTAATTTACCCTATGTGTTCCTTGGTGTCAGTGTTTGTCCGCTTTTTATCATATGACTAATAAAAATCGGGCCTCTAGGTTAACCCCCTTTCTTTTAGTGAGTCACTTTGGTGAGCCGTACACAGATATACAACTAGGTTATATTTGGGAGACTAATTGGCGATGAAGGCGTACTGCATAATGTCACCAATGTTGTGGTGCTCTAAAACGTTAGCACGGGCAAAATGATAGGGAACCCACATAAAACTAAGGTTAATGTACAGGCGAAATCTATTGATAAGCTACCTGTCAAGTAGTGTCTATGCATATGAAAAAAAAGCTTTGTTATATTACCCTGTCAGCAGAATTATAGAGCTGTTGCGGCGCGTAGGGCTAGGACCATTCTTGAAACTTTATCACGAAGTACAGTTTCATCTCGTATGCGGCTGCACACGTGCCTTCATGGCTACGCTGCTAAAAAGAACGACTTGGAGTTAAGTTTCTGGGTCATATGAATCCCTCATCTTCACAGTGTATGTATGTGTACAGCTGCTGCGCATTGTTGCACAACACACGACTTGTTCATGTGCGTTTGTAGTTCGCGCACTCGACTACGAGCAAACGATTCAGAGCAGAAGCTTCTAAAGCAGTAGAAATGGGAAACCTTGGAATAAGAGAGGAAATAAAAAGAAAAGCAAAGGAGTAAAATATAGGAAATTTTCTTTGACTGTATTCCCGCAACATGCGAGCGATAAAAAACAAGGATGATGCCTCTGGCAGTGCAAGAGAGATGCGCTAATTACCGACCAAACAACAGATACTGCCTTTCCTACCGGATTGCGGCAATAGCTTAGCTTCAACAGTGAGCCTTTGGGAAACACATAGCATGTTAGGACGCCACCAGCGCCATTTCGCGCCGTTCGCCTTCTAATGCCCAAGCTCCAACGCTCATCCTCCGTAATTACCATCGCAATCAATGCTAATCTTCGTTACATCTGCCCTTCCGTTGCTTCTTTTTCCATGCTCAGGCCATTTCCTGCTGGAGGCTTCCCGCTTCTGGGTAAAAGCAGAACCATCTGGCAGGTTTGTGAAAGTTTATTGTTCGCTGCCTAGTCGAACGTTGTTTATTTTCCCAATGCGCTATTACGCTATGGTGATCCGCTTTCCGTTAGACTTCCGGCGTTGATCTGTGTTTTTCATTCTGCTTCGAGTGAATTCATTCTGGCCTACGGCGAAGAGAAGAATATACCATATCGATGCATAATGGAAGATTAGTCTAGATTATGAATGCGACCTCTTTAATTCTTTAGCTTATTGGAAAAGTAGAGAGCTCCGACGACGAAGCACCAAGGTGACACACACGGGCTCTTAGTCAAGTCCTGCATAACATCTTCCGTATAAGCGGTATGTTCTCGGTTCAGCCCAGACCACCGCATATAAGCGTACTTTCAAGCGAGATCATGCGTGACAAAACGTGGCCGACCCACTGCTCACGGCTGGACGCAGTCAATGTGCAAATGCAATGTTTATATGCAGCCCTGCAAATTTGGCGCCTAAAAAGCGCGCCGAAGTGTTGAGGAAGCGTTACAAAGCAAAAGCGGAAGTAGCGCTGAGGGAAACACTGCAAGGGAGAAAGAAAAGCGATAGACAAAATGAGAGAAGGAATAGACTAAGAAAGAAGTCGTCGCCTCTGTGAGTTGCTTTGATGGCTAAGGAGGAGGTAAGGCTGCGCCGTAGGGGAAAGAGCAAGAACACGGCGTGAGCTGCAGACTAGGAGATTGTTGTCGGCGGAAATTATCGCGATATCTTCGTACCGGTGAGGTTATGCGACGGGTTCATGCTGTGAAGTCATCTGCATGCGTCGATGGAAGCTCTCGGTGATCTCAGTGATGTCCAATTCTACCGACGTTACCCTGAACTGCAAGAAGCCAGTGCAAGTTCGACAAGTCGTGGCAGTGCGACAGCCATGCTCGATAGACGGCTATGTGCGCTCGATATTTGGGCCCCAGGAGTGCGTGCTGCACAGCTGCGAATCAGTGTCGATTCTTTAGGTTGATTTTTGCTTACTAGCCAAATAAGTACTTAATTTCTGCAATTGCATTATTATGAGCCAGCAAAATAACGAGTCTCGGCGATTTAAACATCTGAACACGTAGTACTAATGCAGACACGCACATTGAAATGTTTGCCTGTGAACCAGATATAACTACAGGCGTAGCTCCGTTTCGGTTTCCTTAAATAGCGTAGCCATGTGTCCTTTCGTTGAAATTTCACAAGGGCTTGCGGTTTATCGCACCGCTAGTAATCACATGTAGCGTTCTAACCATGAAACCTTCCGTTTTTTTTTATTCCCTTTCTGAAAATTGAGAAATGAATTCATTGGATGTTTTTAATTTGTCGATCGCCGCTTTTATATTCAGCGATTCTCTGGTGTGTTGCACACTTTCCTCTGTGTAATGGGTGGATTTGCGTGGGTTTCTGGCTTCCCTGTTGATTGCGTAGAGTTCACATTATTTCAAATCCCAATTTAACTCGAAGCCTGCTTGACGCGAAAATCATTTATTTTCGACCTCGCAGCAGCACCGAAGTGTCGGTTTGTGTAAGAAGGAGAATTTGCCACAGTGACTCTTGTAGAAGAGCAATACACTCGTTACTCGTAGAAGGGGCGAAGTTCTATGCAACTGGTAAAATTTCTATGCTGTGATGTCTCACGTCCAGCTAGCAGTTTCAAGTTTTATTGAAGATTGAAAGATATGCGTATTTCAGTACTTCCGTTGTTTCATAACGCTTGAAAGGAGCGTTGGGTTAACGAAGAATATTGAAAGAAAAAAAAACATGTCAACAAGTTGCATATTTTGCTTTTGTGCAGTAATTGCTATGCAGTGTCAATTTTCGACTATGGATTACTCACTAGCGCCAAAATAGGCTTTAATAAAACCTTTCTGATGAGGACCCGTTTCTCAAATTATCAAATGTCTGCAATTTCTTTTTATTCTCACTCAACTGCATTTTTTTCTATACAGGATTAAAGCGAAGGATGTCGACACTAATAAAAATTCCACCAAAGAGAGGGAACTCCCCGGCTCACGAGTGCAACGATAGAGTGAAGCACAGCACCAGTAAGCAAAACCCAGGCCCAGAATGGCTGTTCACTCCACTGCGCAAAGATCATATGCTTGTGATGAAGAAAAAGGTGATATTTTGAAAGCAGGAAAGTGGGCTGGGGCTCAGAAAGAGACAAGTGTTTACAATATGGCTCGCATGCGGATGACATTGAAGCACTCGCACGCGCTTTACTATCGCTAATGGTAGACGCACATTCTAGGGCCCTCTCACTCATTCGTACTGATTTCACAAGAGTGAGAATTCACTGAGTTAATTTAGGTGAGTGTAATAGAACGCTAGTGCAGCTGAATGCCAGTAAGTGCAAGATATATAAATGAGTGCCCTTGAGTGCCATCTGACAATGCGGCTCAATTAGTTATTACCTACAAGTCTAAAGAAATATTAATGTGAAATAAACGATAAGCGCAAGCACATTGAGTTGATCTTAAAGAGGACAAGTATATGTGAGATGTGTTTGTGCAGGACGTGGAGAACGCAATTGCGCGTATTTTGCTCGCTTCGATTGCTTGTTAGAGGATTACGTTTGTTCGCCGATTGTCTTGGCTTGAATACTTTGTTCACACTACGTATGCCCTCATTGTATTCATACTAAGTAGGGATGGACCTTGGTGCTTACAGTACCAGTGATACTTCAAATAAAATGATGTAACTAGAAAGGTTGGACACGTTAGCATGTCGTTCACGATCTTCTTGTGAGTTATGCACATGTGAAGTGAGATATAGAATGCTCTACATTCTGTAGTAAATCATCGACACCTAGTAGTATAATGTTACGATGGATATGCTGGGCGTGTTGGTGGAGCACGATCTGATGTGAAAGACGCGAAGACGACGACGGAAGAAGACAGAAACACACTGTACGAGTGCATTTTCTTACTTCCAACAATGTTTAATCAGGAAAAACGCCACTATTTTACGCAAGGAGCGCTATTACAGTCCATATGTACACATTCGCATTCAGGTAGTCTAGTCTTTTTAGCCACAACGAGATTGATGCAGCACTCACGCACTGATCATCTGCTTGAATGATTCTTTTGGCCTCACTTACAAATCTAACCTATATGTCACGGCTTCTGGCCACCTGACCACAGGCGCAGAAATTTTGCTTACATTTGCAATCTATACAATGAATTGCCAGGTTCTCTCTCTCTCTCTCTCTCTGTCTCTCTCATTTCGAACGTTGTTTTAATGTTGCCTCGGCCTGTCATTCAGGCATTGCTCCGTTTGGCGGGCGTACTTTCTGCCATATGACAAGAGAATTTCATGCATGGCTCCTGCCTTTCAGTTGACGTATTTACTTTCGAGATTTGTGACACAGGACGGAACTTTGCTAAAAAAGGGTTGGTCATTCTGCAGAGGCTTCAAAGCTTGCACGAGGCAGTAAACATCACCTTTCTCCACCGCCAGCTCGCTTGGCAATCTTCCTCAAATTAGGCGACATGCGGTGTATGTAAAGCATGACGGCTCCTTTATTTCTCGCGAGATGGCTCCTGAGCCAGTTGGCGGGTTCGCGACTCCAGGATTTTTTTCTGCTACGCAAACTAGCACAGGTTGCGGGTAGCCTGCCTATTCCAGTAGATCAATCTGCGTAAGAAAGCTCTCCGCAGGTCAATGCGGACAGGACTTCTTGAAAACGTTGAGCATGCAGGCACACGTTAGCAATGTTGCTTTTGACTAGCTCGACTAGATTGACTGTACTAGCTTGACTAGATTGCCCGTCGTCTTTTTTGCACTTTTCACATCAGATCAGTTTTACGATGCTGGCAAGTGTTCTTGGAGAAAGGAGGAATAAAGAAAGGAAGACAGGCAGGTTATCCAATAAGTCAAAGCAACCAGCACAGGCTGCTTCGCTTACATCGATTTAACAGTGTGTAGAATCGGCATAATGTTTGGGACTGTGCATTCATATGCTTAAGAATTGTGCTCATCAATGGAATAGTTGAAGTGAAAAAATGTGGTTGTGACGTCCACGGCAAAGTTCATGTAAACGGCTTGAATCCCATCGCCGTTGCATCTTTGCTGACTTCCGTGGCATCGCAGTCGTCAAAATCGGCTACAATGTATAGTGAATTGAGGAGGTTGATGGATGGCACGAAGGCAGAAACTTGCAGAGAGCCTCAGGAAAATACAATGATTTTTTAAGCAGCATGTCCAGGTGTCCGTGCTATGGTTTGAACGTCTATCGAAAAATACCCAAAAGTATGAACAGAGGCCGACAAGAATGCGGGCATTTTGCGAAAGCTGAAACCGCTGGAAATTTGAGGACAGCACGAACTGAAATATAAAAGACAACCTAAATAATAAAAACAATAGCGTTGACAGGGTGGCCAAATTTCTGCACAAATTAATTGGCTGTAGAGATACTTCAGCTGAAACCAGATGGAGCGATATAAGGCGAGAATGTCGGCTAATGCTGAAGAGAGGACTAGTAGGTCCTGTGGTCTACGCCAGCGCGCGGCAACTATCTGGCGACTGCACATATATAAGCGAGATACTTGGCCATCAGTCGGTAATGTGCGAGTTCCGTCTAAAACTTGTAGCATGGATTGGCCACATTGAATCCGACGCAATCTATGGTGTCAATCTTCAACGGCCGGCACCGATTCTCGCGCAATGGCGATACGAACAAATTGTCTCATGTGCCGAATGCACCCTTCGCCGAACTGCGAACATTCCTTAATGATATTCTTGGCAGTTGCACCACTCTTGAATACAAGTAAATGTGAGCTGTTGTGCGTGAGGCCTTTGAGGATGTGGGCAGGCTTTATGGAGTTCAATACCAGCTAGGCCATATTGCGGCAATACCACAAAGGCAGAACGGCGAAAGGACAAATATAGAGAACGGACAAATGCCACATGTATTACTGCACAATACTCTTAAATGGGGGTCTTCCTTCACTCACGTGGATAACCGTGACAGGAAAGTGCTTTGACAACTGGAAGTGCTGTATATGCCATACTCTAAAGGTGTATCTGGTCTGGTGGTCAGTGAATGTGACGTAATATTGCGAACAGCTTCAGCCATATCATGCTAACGGCGGAACGACAACATAGAGACAGTTTGCACAATTTTAGCATCCAGCCTCTTGCCTCCAGCTGTAAAACCAACTTGTTCATGTCTCCATCATAATACTTATGCACATCCTTTCTCGATTCGCAGCTGCTGCGGTAGTCCGTGAGTGCTTATAGCAAAATTCCTAGGGACGTAATTGAGGGCAAACCAACGAAACCAATAGGTCACAATCAAAAGCCGTCCACATTGGCGGCTCTCGCCGACACTCTGCGACGTTCAGATGCCAAATCTTACAAACAATTGCAGAACGCTGTGCAAATGAAGGAAAGCTGCCGTGGTGTGCTTCTGAGGAATACCTAGCCTATTCATTCCGTAGCATAAAAAAACATGGCTCTCTTTTGGCAAGCTTCTCAACAGCCCGAAATCTATCATCGCTTGGTTGACCTCGTCGCCACTAAACGCATTTAAGGATAACTCATTTCCATCCGACGAGGGGCTACTCTTTATCAAGAACACTGATATCGCCGGCGAGACAAGCTTTGCGAAGTTCAGTGCGCAGGAATGGCTCTTAATCTTTTTTTTTTTGTTGATGTCATCACTGCTTCATTGCTTGAAGTTTGAGAAGCTTGAGGTCAATAGGCTACTTCGTGGCACTCACGCGAACTAAAACCTGATGTTGGAGAGAACCCGCAAGGTGGAGAGAAGTAATGAATAAAGGGAAATCCGACGTCCACCCGTTCGTAGCAATTGCTTGGTTTCCTTTGTAGCAATCGCTACGAACGTGTGGATGTCTGATTTCCCTTTAATATATAAAACCTGACGTCCATAAAAGCTGGATATCTTTGTGCGAACATAGATACATAAATAGCCCCCGCTAAGTGCGCGAGGTACCCTAAGAATGCTAACGCACTAAAATTGCAGCCAGAAACCCAGAAACACTAAGTATATTGTCCCAAAGAAGGACTTCCTTGTCACAAGGTCAAAAACGCTTTGGCCAAGCGAGCAGGTGCCTTAACAGGCGTCTACAAGAACAGAAGCACACAGTGCATGAATGCAAGTACGTATTCTTGGCACTACACTGTTCTAATTACGAATGTTACCACCGCTTTGAAGGCACAACAGTAATCGCAAGTCATGTAAGTTGTCATACTAGATTCACCATTGTTAAAAATGGTCCTGTTGGAAGCCATCGATCACCTTTTCGCAAAAACGGTTCTCATGTTTCTGGGGGGCGAAAAGCGATGCGCCCACTCGAGGTATTTCACAGTCAGCATTTGTCAGTATTTGTTCTCTCCTTTGCTTCTTTATCATAAATTTAGCGTGTGTACATATACATGCTACTAAAACAAAAGACAGCTGGAAGTTAATGTTTGTCTTCGCCTCTTTGACCAGTTGTGGGCTCTGATTCGCGGTATTAAGAACACCAAATAACCCAGCCCCAAGCCCTGTTGCAGAACCCTGAGGCTCGTGAATCCCGCATGTTGATACCTCTTCCCACACACAGATGCTTCTTTCACAGGGCAAGCTCAGAACACCCTTTCGTTTTATGACGCGATCATTGAGCACGGCTCAGGCCACCCCATCGAGTCAAATGGCAGCATTCTACACTCTTAAACAAATGTGCATCCTTTGGTGCGTAGATTTACCACACAACAATAATCGGCATCTGTCTTGATTGCGTTTCCTTTCATGAGAACGCTGCACTCTCTACTTTACTGCCGAGAATGCTCTGTCATGCTGATAACGCCTATGCCATTCGTGACCTTGAAGTACCCGACTCGCAGCATTAAACAAATGACCAATCACCAAACAGAAGCAAGCCGTGCAGTTGTGGCACCACCTGTCTCACAAGGAAAGAATCATGTGTCGCCTCTGAGATCGAACCGTGACACTCGAACCGTAATATATCAGAGGCCATGTCCAGCCAATGAGGCCATTTTCGTTAAGCCTTCCCATACTGCTGTCGAGACGCCGAAGACGTAGATTCGTAGTGAAAGCCTTTTTTGGAGACAGTCCGCACGTATGCCTGTTTATATGACAGATCCAACGTCGATTTCAAGGACAAGGAGTTGCGCGCAACGCAAATAATTGTGTGCCTGGCCCTCAGTATCCTTGTACCACCAGATTGGACGCACCGAAAACCTTCTTGTCCTCTTTCATGTCGGCATCCCACAAGTAAAGAACAAATTAGTATTATAATGTTCCCCATCACCAGCAGCTCCTTGTCCGTATCCGACATGCCTCAGTGCGACCGGCAGTGGTGCAGAGAAAAACAGATCTCTCGGATGAAAGATGAAACCGGCGGAACGCAATGCGCATTTTCACGACAAATATCGAGTGGAACGAGACAACTCAGGACGCCGAGCACCGCTTCCGAGTTTCACAAAACGCGGTTGTGAACTCGCCCGTGTGCGTCTGCCGCGAATACGCACGCGGACAAGTTCACACCATAGCCCATTCTTGTGCACGCGGACAATGAATGAATGAATGAATGAATGAATGAATGAATGAATGAATGAATGAATGAATGAATGAATGAATGAATAAATGAATTAAAAACTTTATTTTTACAAAGGGGGCCTTCCGGTGAAGGTGGAAGCCTCAGTCCAGTGTCCATGTAGCGTTTGCCTTCTTGGTAGCACTGTCGGTCAGCTTGAGCAGTTCTTCAGGCTGCGAGCAGGATAGCGCAGCCTCCCACTGCTCCGGTATTGGCGTTTTGTGTACTGGCATTGCCTTTGGTTTATGGCAGGCCCATGTAACGTGGTAAAGCGTTGTGTGTTCCCCACATAGCAGGCACTATTTATTGTCAAATTTTGCCGGAGATATTTTGCTGAGTAGACTCAGATTCGGGTATGTATTAGTCTGCAGTAGTCTCCAGGCAACGGACAGCTCTCTACTAAGGTCTTCGGACTGACAGCGGTAGATCCTCCATAGGGATCTTTGGTTTTCTAAAATTGCTCGATAGCGTCTGGTGACTGTGTCCGGTTCCCCATCGAGGTGCGCCCCCGCTTGGCGTTTTCTCGGGCATTCGCGTCGGCACGCTGGTTTCAGGTCACAGTTTCATGGCATAGTGTCCACGTAATGAAGCATCTCGAAAAGGTGATTTTGTCGTCTTGAGTATGCGGATGGCCGCAGTGGATATGCGTCTACTGCTGTACATTCTACACGCTTCTTGCGAGTCCGTAAGTATTGCTGTAGTGGCCTCTTCGCCCTGGTGGCTGACGGCGAGTGCGATTGCCGCTTCCTCAGCCTCAAGGATGTTGTTGCCGCTGATGGAAGCGCAACTGATTTCTCTAAGCTGGGGATCAACAACGCTGACTACCGCCCCGGAGCGTTCTTTGTATGTGGTCGCGTCAGCGTATAACACGTGTTTTCTCCCCGCTAAATATCTTTTGTGTGCTTCTGATCTTCCCTTTCTTCTGGCCTTGTGTATTTTAGCATGCATGTTTCGCGGTATCGGGCTGATCTCTATGATCTCTCGAATCTCTTTACGTATGCTTTCCGTGCTGTTAATTTCTCTGCAAACATCCCTCATACCCAGTATATTCAGCGTGTTGCTGCCCGTTATAGTCAGCATGAGTCTCATTTTCTCCGCGAGAAGGTGAGCTTCGATGTGTTCTTGCACTGTGTAGTTTATGACCAATTTAAGGAATTTTTCCGTCCAGGTGTTGACCGGCAGTCCGAGAGTGAATTTGCAAGTTTTCCTAAGGATTGCCTGTAACTGTTCGTTTTCCTGCTCGAGCGGTGTTGGGTAGGGGAAACTGTACAATGCTACTGACCACGAGGGCCTGCATTAGCACGAGGACAAGTTCACACCCACAGCCCATACACCCACAGCCAATTCATATGAGGTCCATGGCCAATCCTCATGACGCTTTATTTTATGGCGTACTGACAGCTATATAAGGCGTCACCGCTTTCCTATAAGTTATATTCAAACCTGTAATGCCGATGTTCCGGATCATGTGTTGGGTGCTTGGTGTGACACTCTAGTACGTGTGCGAGAACACTGGTAAAGCACTATAAATTGCGCAATAAACTTGCTCCTAAATACTTACCGTTTTGCAAATAACGTGTTAATTTAGTGACTATGTGCACTTTTGTTTTAATCTGTAAAACTTACTTAAACAGGAAAAAATAAAGGCTACACGATGAGCAGACCTTGTTTCGTGCGCTCCTCGCAGTGTGCGTATTAGGAGCCCTCCTTGGGCCTACGATTGGTCGCTAATGCAAGTCGCCCAGGCCTCACCTATCGAAAGCCATCCATACACAAATGCACCTACATAAGGAGAGCGTGAGCTCACACACACAGATCAACACACCCAGATACACACACAAACACACAAACACCCCCCCCCCCACACACACACACTCACACACACCTGCACTCTTGCACACCGTTGAATCTCCTCTTCTAAGCTCCCCTTCCTCGCCAACTCGCGTCAGGTTAGCGCTCCCCCGGTACCTTCGAGGCTCTCAGGGCATCGAAGGGCATAGTCTGAAACACTTTGTTTACTTTCGCACTCTCGTTTGTCCTTCCTGTGGACCAGCCGCCGAGAGATCGATACGGTTGTCGCCGTTAGCACACGTCAGCGAGGCCAAAACCCTCACCTCTTTTCCGGCAGCTTGCTCCCGAAGATAGCTGCGACCGTACCTGGTGTCCTTGTTTGAGGGAGTACATACGCCGTCACCGTATGTAGAAGCTTGCTGTGCCACCTTACCGCTGGCTAGGGCGCTATGGTGTGCATCGATCGACAGACACTCCTAATGCGATGCTTTGTACTCGCTGGAATCTTGCACTCACCGCTTGCCTTATTTTCTCTCGGTTATCTTTCTCGAGAGTGACCATTAAGGCTTAGTACAAATACCGAGCACAAACACGGTTTCTACTTGTGATCATTGGTTGCTAAGAGCACGTTTTACATAAACGAATGAGACTGCAACGCCGCCCGCCGATGAGGCCGGCTCCGCCATGGAGCAAAGTAGCAACATAGAAAGGGTAAAAAATGCTGGCTTTCCCGTAATCGAGAGTAGAAGTAAGCATGGAATGGCTACCGGCAAAGCTGATTGGTTGGGGACGATACTAAGCACAATCTTAAAATGAGTGTAGTGCATTTTTGCAACGTCACACCCTACCACGATGCAGTACGCCCCAATGTTCACTGGTCCATATGGACGCAATAGTTTTCTCTCAAAGACAGACCCTCTTTGCATGTTTCGTCTTGGTCAAACACCCATCCGCGGTGCGTCGGACGCTACCTGCTGGGACGCTGCCACATGCAACGGGCGTGCCGGACGTGGCGCGGACATGACGGACCGCTGCAGTTGAAAAGAGCACAGAACACTTTGTTTCAGCGCGAAAGAATGAAAATTAAGTGTATGGCGCCCCGTATCTGCTTTTTGAACGTCGCTATTGGAAATGACAAATAAAGATACCGCGTACTAGAAGTTACTGCTTGTGTATATTGTGAAAAACATTTGGAAGTACTCGGAAGCACTAGTTTTGTAACTTATTCGGGGAGTAACTGGCGTATGTAATGCGGTCTTGATTGGTTTCCCGGAAGACTACTTTTTGTGCTCGCAACTTGCCTGGATATTCTCGCATATTCTCGTTTGAGTGTCTCGATAACGGTTCTGGCTTTTGGCTCATGGTCACTTGAAAGTCGCCGACAACGGTAGCTAAAAACATTTCGAACTTAAAAACAAAAAAAATTGTAATGAGAATCTAATAACGCACGCGGCCTTCTACGGAAAAGATGACCAAAAGAAGAACAGTATATTGGTGCACTTTCACGAGCACATGCGTAAATATTGTGTAATGAAGAGGAACGCCCGTCTCGCTGCCAAATCACCAGTCGTCTTAAAGACGCGAGCTCGAAATTGTATGGGCTGCTCTGCTTGAGACGCTGCCAAGGCTGCCTGATGCTCCCGTGTCTTGTCCTTTGTTCGCATTACATTTTAACGCGACAGCGTTAAGGAGCTCGTGTCGCAGAAAAGCCAGCGTCGTCGGCGTTACTGATACTGCGTTACACCGATACTGCGTCACTTCAACCTTACGGCTCTAAGGTACACACCGACGCTAACGGTGTTGGGCTCATCGCTGTTCTCGCACAGCACAAATCTAGATTCTCTGAGTACGTCGTTGCATACACAAGTCACGTCCTCACCAAAGCAGAGATCAATTATTCCGTTATGGAAAAGAAATGTTTGGCCACCCTCTGGGCACTTGGTAAATTTAGACCTGACCACTATGGCCGCACTTTTGACGTAGTTACAGACCACCATGCGCTTTATTGGCTGTCCAAGTTGAAGGACCCCTCAGGCCGATTAGCTCGTTAGGCTTCGTGGTTGCAAGATTACGACATGCGCGTTGTCTCCAAGTCTGGCCGCCGCTACACAAATGCACTTTCATGTCCGCCGTGTCAACCAAAAGCGCTGCCTGCCTGTCTGCCTTTGACGAAGTACTTTCGTTCTCAGCAGGCTGCGACATGGCTTCGTAGCAACACAAGGATGCTTGGATTGGCGCTCTTCTCCACTTCCTTTCAATCCCGTCGCCTCTTTCGCCACCTTCACGAGCAATGCGCCGTCAAGCTTCTCACTTCGCGATGCGGGATGGTCTTCACTATAGCCTGAACTACCTGTCTGATTGCCGCAAGTGGCTGCTGGTCATACCTCGGTATCTTCATGGTGAATTATGTTTTGCCTTCTACATTGACTAACAATGTGCGCATGCGGGTGTCTTCAAAACATACGCCCTACTTCGGTCGAGGTTTTATTGGCGTGGCATGTGCACTTTGGTGTGAAAATAAATTAGATCATTCCCTCAGTGCCAACGCCACAATGTTCCTGCTGAGCATGTCTCTGGCCCACCACAGCCAATCCCATGTACTGCCAGGCCCTTCGATCGCATTGACATTAACCTGTACACGCCCCTTCCAAGCATGGCTTCCGGAAAGCGCTGGATAGTCTTCGCTATCAATCACTTGACACGATACACAGAAACAGCTGCTATGCCTGCTGCCACAGCCCGTGATACAGCATCCTTCCTCCTCTAAAACTTCATTCTCCGTCACGGCACACCTCGGGAACTTCTGAGCGGTAGCGGACGTGTATTCCTCTCGGACGTCGCAAACGCGCTGCTTGTTGAATGTCGCCTCGTTCATCGCACCACCACCGCCTACCATTATCCAACTAATGGTTTCTTGGAAAGATTCAATTGCACTCTTGGTTACACGCTCTCCAGATACGTCGCCTCTGAGAACACTGATTACGTACGCCTACAAAAGTTCACCACATGTGACGACAGGCTTTTCTCCATTCTTCCTTCTGTATGGCCGCGAACCTTCGACCACACTCGACACCATTCTTTCATACCGACCCGACTCACCCGTATGTACGGCCATCTCTGAAGCTGCCTACCACGCCGACGAAATACCGCCAGCTCTCCCACTCCGCCGCAACCGTCGACCAATGGAAACAAAAATCTCGACGTGGCGATCACCACCGGCATTGTGACCTTCTTCCATAATCCCTTGTGTGACTTTGCTTTCCAGCTGTCGCTGCTGCCGTCTTCTCAAGGCTCGCCTCCAAATATCAAGGACCCAACCATATTGTAGCGCATACATCGCCTGCGAACTCTGTCGCCAAGACTGTCACGCCACCTACGTACCAATGCTCTCGTGGTGGTGAAACCGTCCACGTACAGCATCATAAGCCGTATTACTACCCACTCGTACTATTTTCACTATGAGTCGGCAGAATGGATGCTTTTGCGATGGGGGACGACTTTAGTGGAGAGGAATGCCCGGCTCTGCAGCGGCATCGCCACTCGTCCGGAAGGCGCGAGCTCGAGATTGCCTGGGCTGCTCTGGCTGAGACGCTGCGTACTGCTCCCGTATCCAGTCCTTTGTTCGCATTAAAATTGTAATGGTAACACACACGCACACAGATATATATATATATATATGCAAATAGCTGTACTTCAAACGTGTTTGCGCGCCCTAGAATATTTACTTACCGCGTGAACACTGGCTCCTGCAGGCACAAATTGGGGAAGAACCTTGTTCTAGCTGCACAAAAGAAATTCCATGTTGCTGGCCTTTCTCTACATATATGCCAACTCTCAGAAATTTGTCGTAACTTTTACGAATTTGGGCTAGTCTTACAATTTTACTTATATAACTTGCGTCAAATTTTGTAAAACAATTACTTCTATTCACGTAAATGTTTCGTTCCCAGCTCCGCGAACCCACCGCTGAAAGTCTTCCGGTGCATGGTTTTAGAATGCGACAGGGGTATGTGATTCGAACGAGTTTATACAGACACGTTCCTGAAGCAGTGGCGGAAGCAGTCACATCGATGTAAACTATATGTGTTTCTTACCCCTATTTGCTGTGCAAAGTTTATTGTTGCTTTCGTTATATGTCGAAAATTAAATAATCTCTAATAAAGTGCGCATGTTTGTGGGAATAGGCGTGCGCTCAGGGCAAGCTTTACAAAAATTGTGCCCGGCCCTTGTTTCTGTCGGTTAGCATTATTTTAGAATTTCAAAGCTCACAGGTAGGAAGCTATGTTTATCCTGTTCGCAAACTTGGTCTCGTGTATGGCCTCGCATCGGGTGTACTCAAGTGTTGCAAACTGAGGCGGTTTGCAGCTGCGCTGTTAAAAAATAGACATTTATTACATATCTAGTGCGTTATCATTAACGATTATATGCTCCTGAAGAAATTGTCCTTAAATTTGTTCATCAAGTCACGCTCCTATCATCAACTGGCGCATATTTTGATGGTTATTTGCCAAAATTCTAATTCCATTTATCCCCCGCAGAAGTCGCTTAGCAGTGTGAGAATAGTCGCGCGAGCCAAATTAGAAGGCCTAAATGAATAGGAAAGAAGATCGCCTTTTGCAATACCTTGCGATGCCTGCAGAGAGAGATAAGGGTGGTAGGAAGGAAGAGAGTGACAGGTGCGACGAAGATGGCGGTGGCTCTATCAGGGCACCTGCACAGTCAGGTTTAGGCTCCTCCACGTTAAACCGAGACCAAGTTAGAATACTGAGGGCTGCACAAGCGATGACGGGAGCCGGAGAGGGTTTAGGCTGACATTATAGTTTATTTCATGGTGTCGAACGGTGCGTTTACATAGGAAATGCAGTTCATTTTTGTTTTTTGCCTACTGGTTGTCTTGGTGCCTTACCTCCCACTTCAATTGCTGCCTCTGAAGCTAGCCTAGTTACAGTTTTATTCACAACCTCTTTGTCATCTTCATCTCTCTGTTCTCAGGCTACATGTTTGTTTGCAAGTACCAACGTGAGTTGGTCTGCTTTTACCCTTACTGCGTCTAGATTGGCGCGTTTTTTCTTTGCCAATTTAATTCTTTCTAGCTTCAAATTGAGGTGCATCCTAGACCTCCCTAATCTATGATCCATGCACTTTACCATACCTAACACATCTACATCCTGCACTATGGTGGGATCAGCAGAAAGCATGAAATCTATTTCATTTCTTGATTGAACATTAGGACTTTTCCAGGTCGACTTTTTGTTGCTACGTATCCTGAATAAAGTGTTCATTATTACCAGCTTATTCCTTGCCGCGAATTCTACAAGCATTTCTCCTCTAGTGTTCCTAGAATCAACCTCCGTAGTTGCCAATTGCTTGTTCACCAGCCTGCTTTTTCCCCAACCTTGCATTGAAGTCGCCCATTACTACAGAATACTGAGTTTGCACCTTTTTCATCTCTAATTCAACATCTTCGTAAAGCTTATCTATTTCATCATCACTGTGAGTGGAGGCTGGAGCATAGGCTCATACTAGATTTATTCTATACTTCTCATTAAGTTTTATTATGACTACTGTCCTCCTCTCATTAGGGCTTTCAGTACTTGCAGCAAAGTCTAATTTAGTAAATGGAAATGCTCTCTCTTTCTGGATTATCACTTGACGGCAAGCTAATAAAAATGATCCATGGCTTCAGGTTCTTTGCAGATATGACATAGAGGGGACAGGGCCAGACCCCACTTGTGTAAAAAGATTGTTGCTAGAATACCGCATCGTAATTTTGCCAGGGCGACCTTCAAATTTAAGTATGGAGCCCCATTCACTGTTCCAAGAAAATAGCGAATAGTTATACTCTGTTGTTCGGAATGTCTGCTCTGCAGAGCATTCTAAATGAGAAAACATTTCGACATCTAGCTTCGGTGATATAAGCAGAAGTGGGCAGAACAGGCACGACTTGTACATCTATAGATGTACGCGTTAGGTGTGTCGGACATTCCATTCAAAAACCAACCACGGTGACCTGGTACCCATATCAAGTGCACTAGACGTAAAATCTAAGGCATCAATGTTTCTAGTAAATTGTAACTGCACTGTCTGAGAATGACATGAGTGCTCAGCATACTGACAATGTATCGGTCCCTATTACAGCTGTCGTAGAATATACAGGAAGCCTTATAACATCGGTCCTCTCCATGCTGGCCACACAACTCCACGTGCATTCTTGTTTCCTGCTCTTCCTTCACCGTATCGCTTCTTTTCTTTCTTTCGTCACTTTATTAGTTTCTCGCATCTCATTTCTCTCCGATATTTCTTTCTCGGATCCCCTTGCGCGTTTTGCTCTTCTCCTCTTTTCCCATTTTTTTCTTTTCTTTCTTTTAGACATTATTTCTGCTCACATGTTCCTTGACTTATTTTCTATATTTCTCCTTTAACCACGACAACCAATACGTGGAAGAGAACATTGTCAAAGAAGAAAAATATAAACTAGAACTATAGTTTCATTACAAGAATACGCTTGGGGCAATATGAACGGTCAGGTTAGGCATTCCTAAGTTACACAGCCCTGAGGGAACAAAAGCTTCTGAGCCTTTTAAGCAGAACATGTATTGAGAAGTCTCCAGGACCAGCTGACCTTAAGCAAGCCCCTTACTTCAGTGATACCTATGATGCCAAAATTTATTACAAATAACAAAAGATATCGCTTTTTCTATACTTTATGTTTATCCAGAAATGAAAGTGGATGCGTTGGGGTCGGTAGTGCGCTTCGTAGCGTTTTTGAAGGTAATGCAAAAGCTTAAACTATGGGTCAAACGAGCCTTGGGAACACAAACGACACCAATCGTTTTTCTTTCATCAGACGGCGGAACGTTTTCAAAGTAATTCAAGCATACGAAAAAGCAATATACCTTTAACATTAGGTATACAACAAAGAAAAAAAACATTTTCCATATTTCGGACATTGTGAAAAAAGAACAATGTGTAATCATATTGAGTAGTTTGACGGAAACGTTGCTTAGGAGGTCGCCCATAGGTATAATAACTCTCGTTCTTTTCTGTACCGTGTTTCTTTTTTCCTTTCATACAATTTTTACGCCACATTTTCGATGAAACTTGAAACTTTTTATGCTTTCAGGATAATGAAAAATATCGTTCACGTTTTCTTTATACGTGTGTTTCTCTTCTAAGTCGTTAAGAATAATACGGAGGCTTTCACTGTAGTGACATAAGTTGGACATAGAATGCGAATGCGTTAGCTGTTTGGAGATCAGCACAAGGTTTGACTAGGTGTTTATTGACATTTCTGCTTTGCATACAGCATCGTACTGCATACATCGACACTGCAAGCGGTAACCTATGTGCTCGCTGCTTGAAGAGGCCCACCCTCCTGCTGACGAACCGTACATTCGGAATATCTGCCACAGGGGGATATACAGCTGTGAGAAGCGAAGTGTTAATTGTAACGTGTGACAGAGAAATATTGTGTAGTAAATAAATTAAGAAAAACAGATCACCGACGTGGACTAAACACAATACGAACTATACGAATAGCATTAGTCACCACCTCGTAGCACAATTATCCAGTAACGTTATCTTCAGGTACTTCAGGGGCTCAGGTACTTAGTTTTCAATTTGCCTATTTTTATTTCAGAAGAATATTATCGGGCGTCGGCTCTGCCCAACTGTCGTTCCATTCGCACCTACATGGACGCTGTGGCATGCGTCAATGTGCCTGGATTGATGCAACCTTCTGTTATCATGGAATGAGTTCTAGATTCAACGTTTTCCGGCAGCAGCAAATTAGGTGCCTTGGGTACCTAATCGGTACAGAAATTTTCTTACCTGGTGAGGGGTGCCTTCGTGCTTTCGTCATTGTCATCGTCAAGGTGGTTACATGTAGTTCAGGAAACTCACACTAGCCTACAAGAGTCTTTCGCAAAACTGTGAGGGTGTAGGTGATTTGGATAAGTGACTGCTGTCACAGTAAACACGTGCATGCAGAGCCTTTGAAGTCACTGAAATCTGAGTATCTGTCTTAACGAGAACGGCGTGTAAAGGTGCGCTTTGCAGATGTAACTGCAACTGCTTTTAGTGGGTTGTTTCCATCTTAAGGAATGCGTAGCTGTACATAGAAGGACAGAAAGAACGTAATGTCTTTCCCTTCCAGGGAGCCGGTGACAGAACACCTGAGAACCCGAGTATGGATTGGCGACCTTTCCAAAGGCTAACTTGTCAGAAATGTGTCACGCCTTACTTGAAATCAGATACGTTGATGCGGCGTTTTGTGCTATGACAGACACTTGTCCGTGGTACCTCTGGTTTATACATCCGACTGAAATCACGCACGACGTACGCTCGGCGGTTAAAGCGTGCTTGGAGCTCTGATGTCGCCGTTCTTAACATTTCTATCCAACTATAAGGCAGCGCATAAGCTTTTAGGCGGCGCATAGTAAGTATAACAGTCGATGGCTGCCTTTATTCTGAGCACGCAGACCAGTTGGGCCCATTTAAATTCCGTTATTCTATTGCCTCAAACCTTTTGTTCTTGTCAGCACGCCGCTTTCAGCATATCGGGACACCCAAAACTTCGGAAGCTTCACGATTTGCATATGCCGCACAAATGCTAAGCAGGCATGGCGTTCTTAAGTTTCAGGTATGTTATATGGATGCCTACATGGGGCGTCTGCTACTGTCAGTATGCCTTCTTGTACAATCCGAATAGCCTTAAAGAAACAAAGCTTTCCCTATGGCATGCAGCATAATCACATAGGTGGTCGTTTTTTTTCATACAGTTTTTAGATTTGGTATAGTATACGAGCCCATAAGGTTGATAAGACTTGTTGCTGAAACGAATATTCCAGCTGTTGCTTTTGGGCATAATGGTATCACCTGCGTCACATGCTTACCGTGAATTAGTCATCCCTTTATTTCGCTCCGGTCGGATGCTGTATAACAGAAAATTCAATAACAGAAAGTTCAGAAAGTTCATTAACAATTTTCAAATTTTGCTTCTTATTACAATTCGGCTTCCGTGTTCCAAATGAAGATCGGCTCCAATGACCCTCATGTTCTCAGAGGCAGTGCGCGTGCGGCGACTCAGGGCCGTAGCCATCCCCCTGCTCTGTCTTTAAAGCCATGTGCGGGTTTTTGAATATAAGTACAATAGTACATTTCAGAGGTGAGAGTGGGCACGTGGACTGAGTTTAATGGTTAATGCACCAGAACGTATCGGTTGCAGGCCCATAGGCTACGCCAGCTAAGCGCATCAGAGCCTCTCCTTGATGTTTGTCATAGGGGTTATACTTCCATTTCAACGACGCAAATGGCTGCGATCAATACGACTCCGAGATCGTTTACAAGCCCTCAGTGTGTTCTCGCCGCTGGAGAGAGTAAGCAAATGAACGCAAGCTCTGCGAAGCTTGAATCTCCTGTACAAATTGTCGGAATTCCTCATTAGGCGGGTCGGCATACCTGTCTACCTTACTCAATGACCACAACATGTAGAAGAACCAATGAAAGTAGGTGGACAAGCATTGATTAAATTCTGGTGTTTTACGTGCCAAAAACAGAATGCGATTATGAGGCGAACTAATGTTGACCACCTGGAATTCTTTCACGTACACCGAATGCGTGGTTCACTGGCGTTCTTGAATTTCACCCATGTCGAAATACCGCTGGCGTGGCCGCGATTCGATCCCGCATCCTCGGGCTCAGCAGCGCAACGCCGAAGCCACTACACCACCACGGTGTGGGTTGTATTAACTCTGAATGCCCCAAGTTCTATGATTTAGTTACACCTTTACTACGTGAACCAATGCCGATATCAGATAATGAGACATTAACGTTTCGCCATTCTTCGAAGATGCTGGTCTGTGTAACATTGAAAATGCTGTACCAATTGCAGCGCTGGAAATTCGAATTTTATGTGATTGTACAGCCCACTATGCAAGCTAAAGTACGCACACCAACAATTGACACCTCGCTAGGACTCAGGCCTGACTTGCGTATCGAGATTCCGCCACCTAATAAGGCGTACAGCCAGCACTACATTTAAATAAACTGATAATTCGGGGAGTTTAACATGGTTTCTAGCAATTTGGAAACTTTGAGGTTGCACGGATTGTCCGACTGGAAGGTAACTCTTCAGAAATACTGAAGTGACAAAGCATAATCCTAGGAATCTCTCTTATATTCAAAACGGACCAACTATTGTTGCGAAATCAATCAAATATACGATGGAGCGAACAAGTCGGCAGCGTCTGCAGCAGCAAAACGGCACCTACCACCCTACCAAACGGCACCTACCGCGCCTCGGCGCAGCGGAGCTGGTGAATCGGCAGGCCTGCTGCGGCAATGGCGCGCCAGGTTTTACGTGAGGAGAGAGGGCATCACCGCGACGCCACGTCATCAGAGCACCTCGGCTGAGTAGATACGGCGACGCAATGCCGCGTGCAGACGCTGTTCTCGGGTTGCTTGTGTTACTTGTGTTACTGTACTGGGTTGCTGAAATCGTTCTTCTGTGGCAAAACTCCTTTCCCACGACAGACATTCATATGTTTTTTTCATCTCTGCGCATGTACGCTATACGCATTGCAATGTACCAATGGACTGTTTCATACTACACAAATGTGTGCCGTTTTGTTTTTCGTCTTTTCCTTCATTATGTAGAGCTTTTTACTTGCAGTTTTTTCACGTTTGTACGTTTTCTTTACCATTTGTCTATCACGCAGTTGACAAACTTTTTATTTCTACAGTTACTTATTCTCACTGTTGTGGACAAGTTATTGCTGCATTACTATTACTATTCCTATTTGTTTGTAGTTTTTATGTTGCCATGCCAAAAGTGTTCTGTTTCTTCTATTTTGTACTCCGGGGAGCTGCCAACTATTCAAGCTGACTTGTCAGCTTTTTTTCCCGCAGTCCCTCACTTCATGAGTGAAATAAAAATTATTATTATAAAAACAAAAAAAACGCGGGTTGCTTGTCCGAGCGAGGTCTCGCCAGCGCTCTAACAGCGCCTCGGTACGGCGAAATCAAAATGCGCCAAGCGCCTCAACGCGCTCGCTTGCCCGCGAGGATGTCACAACTCGAAGGACCCCCAAGCGGCGTTCTTTTGGGCAATAATGCTTTCGCACTCACGACTCATAAGATGTGCTTAGGAGTCGTCATATTTTTTATCTTAGCGAGAATCTGCGTTGTGTATATTACAGGGGAATGACTCCTATTGGGTGTTTGCATGTGTGTACCTCCTTGTTAACACCCCCCCCCCCCTACACACACACACGCACACACATGCGCGTACACAGACAAAGAGAGAGAGAGAGAAAAACAAACGCACACGTTCTCGGTACTGCAGCGTTTTCGAGATATTAATTTTCGAAATGTCCGGTGAAATGCGTTGGTCTTCCAGTTACCTTTGTCAAAGAAAAGCTGTTTTAAGCATTGAATAACAAAGGTAACTGGAACACGACTTAATTTCGTCGGATGCTTTGAAAATTGATATCTGGAAACTGGGGCAGTTCACAAATTTACCATTTATCGACGACTCGACAATGCCCCGTTGGCACATGGCCTCTTACGTCAATGTGTAAAAAACCCGGCGGGGGGGGGGGGGTCGAATAGCCATGCGGATTTTCGTAATGAGCGCAAGAGACTGCAGGACTGTTCTGCTATGTCTTAGATCATAAGCGCTTCTGCCGACCTATACATCTCTCTTTCTCTGGGGGATTTAGTAGAATGTGGGAGGGACACGGCTAGCGCACGTGAACCCAGTGAACTTACTAACCGCAGTGGCTCACTGCGTACAACACTGTGCTGGAGAACACGTAGTTGCGCTTTCAAGTGCCAGCCACGCACGGTGTGCCTATCTCGGTGTCGACTGAGTGACAAAATATTTGTGTGCGTGAACTTAATTGATGCTGTAATTGAAATATTTCAATGGAATTAATCCGGAGCGCACCACTTCCGTGCCTCTAGTTACCCGCGTGTTGCATGGGGTTGTTAATATCCGTAAATGAATTTGCATCAACCGACAATAGCCCAACCAACCCTGCGACAGAGACGTCCCCTAGCTATAGAAATTCCAAAGGTAATTCGGCAAAGCGCAAGTTCCGATAGCTGCCACTTCACTCTATCTTCATCAGGGTGGGCAAATAATAGCAGGACAAGTTCGGTTGAACCCTATAAACAATATTAAACAACTGCACGTATAAATAATTTGCAGTGCCGCTAGCGGCGGGACGCTACAAGAAAAAAAAGGCGATTGCGAATCCTCTTCCTCAGAAAAAGTCGCATCAGCAAAAATAGCGAGTACAATTATTGGTCGTGTTCGGTGTTATAGTATTAGTTGTATTAGTAGAGCAACTGCGCGTCAAATCATAACGACATACGTTATTCTGAACACATTTGATGTACTGAAGACTACAAGAAAATGATTAATACAAAACTATGAAAGCACTCGGAACATTGCAAATACTGCTGTGCATTGACCACTCCTCCATAGCGTGCTTTTGTCAGTGTAACATATATTTGCAACTAACTGAAGTTCAAACCCTATTATGCACGCACAATACCAACGTTGACCATTAGAAGAACCACTTGGCGTGTCTTACGCTTCCGAGACTGCATCAAAAATGTACGCGAAAAACACTTCGGAAATATTCCCTCCAAGCGGAGAATAAATTTGTTTTGTTCTGAGGAGAAGCTTGAATATGAAATGCGTTTTGTGAACGTTCTCTTAGTCTACCGGCGCTTCCAAATTCTCAACTTATTTCTCTGTTTCTTCGTTTGCGAAGGCGCATCTTGCTTTGTACCATAGGCCTATCTCGGAACAATACTTCAATGTCTCTCCATGTGTCAAGGGTTTTTTCGCTCCTCGAAAAGAAAGCGTATGAAACGTACTCTGCTCGTTGCGCTTTCTGGCACCAGTAAACGCGTGAAGAATTTGACACTGCGGAGCTGAAGCCTCCATCCGAAACTATACTTCTCATTTTACCGCTTTCCGTCTTCCTTCACTGCCTAGAGAAAAGAAATGAAACTCTTGAAGCAAACGTTACGAGGCGTCTAACCTTGTTCATCGAACTCCTCTCAACAGGCAAGGCACGAAGACCTGCAGCATCGTATAGTATAAGCGTGCCCCTTACTTCTGTCGCAATAGACTTCGGCAATATCGACGCGATGTTGTAGCCATATAAGGGTGTGCGCCCAACGTCACTATGGCTAGCGAGCGAACATGCGTAACATCGCAAGTGACCCAAACTACGCGAAGGGCAGCAAGAAGGGAGCATATTCTGCCGACTTCGCAGTGTAAACCACGCGTATGGTAAGGACTGGTATAGCACCTAGCATAACAGGTTGCGGCCGCCAGGCGTACTGCATCGCATTGCACAAGTGTATTGTTAATCAAAGAACCTCGCGTAAATCGCTTCGTATGCATGGTTGTATTTATTTTGTCTTTGTTTCCCGTTCGCTGTCTCGGAACCGCTCTGTCCAACTCGTAGACAACTTGGTGCTTGAAGTATCTCGCTTGCAATGTCCAGAATATGAAAACCCTTTTTGTATGTCGTTATCTGGAGACGGTGAGCTCTCCTGACGGTCGGCAGGTACAGATGCCCTTATCAGCGGAAGCAATCACAAGCCGAAAAAAACTCATAGCCTCGTCAGTCCATTTATGATTGGTCAGCCTCAAGTGCTCGGCAATTTCCTTAGCAACCATTTTCTTGGTATACGTAATCTACTAACAATTGTTGTACGCATTGTACGACACTCCCCCCAGCCCCACTTGACATCGAAATCACAGCTGGAGTTTCACTATCATCATTAGTTCTTTATTATCTATATGTGTTTAACTCATGTTGTGATATTGCAAACGACAAAAAACGAATCTGCTTTCATTACCTACTGCCTGCAAGAAAACTCATTGTTTCGGCGTGAGAAAAACAAAGAAATTATGCTATTGTAATGATACATATGTAACAAGCTAGGTGAAACTTTGTTGTCACTCAAGAGCTACCGTCAATGAAAACATCCAGTTGCTTTAAAAGTTCCACTTATTCAAATATTACTGAGTGCGGACTTGGTCTCGTAATTAAGGTCTCATGACTAGTGACACTTTCGTTTTGCTATCTAAGAAATCTTGGCAGTATTCTTAGGAGCGCTCGTTAAATCTCGAGAGTCCACAAACGTTGCTCCCAATGGCAGAATGGGAGAAAATTGTAAAAAGAAAGCAATCACTTCTCGTAACACTTTATGCGGAGGCTCCAAGTGCCTAATTACTTCTCTTTCAAGGGGACGCACATAAGAATTACTCATGCCCATGGGGGTCATGCGTTTCAGTGGTCGTTTTAATTATTCGGGCTTCTACACAGTCCTTTTCAACATGCCCTTCGCATTATTCGATGTATTGCTTTCGGTTTTTTTTCCCACTTTTTGTAAGACTGATGAAGAAATCGCTTTGTGAATTACCACTGTCTTTCCTTACAGAAACAGTCACGGGTAATACATGCGCTGAGGCATGGCGTAAAGAAAAGATGCCACTCGTAATTAGCTAACTACCTCCAGGTTTATTACGCCTTCGTTCAATTTTTATCATGCACTAGACACACATCGTCTGCAGGATACTCGACGCATGGCTTCGCAAGCCACGAAGGAGGTCGATGGTATCAGTGTGAGACAGAAAAATGACCTTGATCTCTGCGAGGGCCAGACGCTTTGGCTGTAATTTTGCAAGCGTAACCGCTGACAGCTGTTGAACGAGGTAAAAACTAGACAAGAAGTTACCCCAGCTAACAAAGTATCCGATAGCCTACCGAAAGACGCGGTAATCTAAGTATGCGGAATCATACTTTGCTTATAATGATTGTGACGTTTCGACAGCTTCACGCGCATGCGTCACGGGTGGCCTTGCACATTCTCATTATTCAAAGTACCGTTTTTATATCTGGCATCTCTTTTACGATTTAGTTAACAATGTGACGCGATCGCGTACGCTAAAGACAACGAACGTTTTCTGTTAAGATACCTGCAAAATGGTTGAAGTCTGCCTATAATGCTTTAAAGAAATGCGTGACCAATGAACTGTCAAATGCGTGACAGTGGCACGGATGCGGATCGAAGGTTTGCCTTCCAGCACAGCAGGAAATGCGCAGGCCAAAGCGGGCATGACCACGTGACCTCTGAAAGTGGGCGCGCGGCAAGACAGTATGCATGAAGCCACCACAATTCTCGGCTCACTCTCGCACGCTTTCTCTGCCACCTATCGCATATGGCCCGAGGGGCGTGATCTTATCGCACTTCGACTTCATACGGAACAACACAGTAACGGAAACAGCGACAACTCACATGAATTACGCATAATATTTTTGTTGCAGTCAAAATAAGAAGGAAGCCTACTAATATGTTGTCATGCTGTAAGTCAGAGCCAGCACTTATAAAAGGGCAGAGAGCTCGACAATAAGCTATCAGAAATAATGGCAGAAGCTGCTTCTATTACGAATTCACTGCACTTTCTCCCCCCCCCCCCCAGAGGCCTAATAATGTATAAGGGGTTGCTTTCCAAGATCAAAATAATGCTGAGAAACGCGCAGGGTTGAAAATAACTAGTCTATATCACCACGATGTAAATATACCGGCTAGCTGAAGTGTTTAGTACTACCCTAAATGAGAGAGCCAGACCAACCGCAGCAATCATCAACACGACCTGCCCTCATTGATGCGTCTCTGTATGCCAACTGGACTCCGCCGAAGTGAGGCCACCCTGCTTTATCGCTTATGGCTAGGGGTGGCCTTCACGAAATCCTACTCGTTTCGCATTGGAATGGCCGATAACGCTCTCTGCAATGCCTGTCTTTGCGAGGAGACGCTGGAACACATTCCGTGCGACTGTCCTGAATATAATGTTCACAGACAGTCCATGGCATCTGTTCTAGCGCACCTGGACAATATACCATTGTCAGTTGCAACCATTTTCACACATCGCCGACAGAAGACATCGCAGCTGAAGGCGACGAAGGGACTACTTCGGTTTATGAAGGATACTGGCTTGGACAAGCGGCTGTGACAGTGATATCGCGTACTGCGCAAGAGTGACGGACTGTAACTGACGATGTGTTCGCTGTGTTATGTGCTCTCTCTCTCTCTCTCTCCTCCCATCTTTCATCTCCCCCATCCCGCTCCCATGTGTAGGGTAGCAAACCGGTTAAGCGAAACTGGTTAACCTCCCTGCCTTCCTTCTCCACTTTTTCCTTGCTCCTTCCTTCCTAAATGAGAGAGCAAGAAATGCAATCGGTTCCAAGCTAGAGATGCAACAAGGAAATCAGATGAATAGAAAATTCGTGAAAAATTGGTTCCTGAATCTCCATTTTTTTTCTTGAGCTTGTGGTCCACGTATCATATTCCCTTTCGGTTGAACTCGCAATAAGGTGAGGGTTCCTTGCGTGCCAAACAACGACTGTCAGTGGTTGAATTGGGCTTTGTTTATCCAAACTTCACCACAATGATGAAGAAATCGGCAAAAATATATTCTACCTCCAATGGTGCCGATTGTGCCGCACATGAGCTCACGCTAAGTGCTATGTGATCTTGATTGGCTTGGACCACGCGTCTCTCCCTCGTGTTTCTCCCTCTCCTTCCACTTATTTTCCCACCTTCCGCTCTCCAAAGCCGCGTAGTAGGCATAGGAAACCAGATTTTTGGCTCTCGATAACCTCCCTGCATTTCTGTTTTCTATCTTCCTCTCTCGCAACGACGTGCCGCTAGGTGTTGCATGAGTACACGTCCATGGATGATCTCGACAAGGAAGTCATGGTAGTCCCTACTTTCTGCATTATCACCAACACTGTTTACTCTCTTGTGCTTCATACAGTTGCTTAATTTCAGTGCGTGGTCATGCCTTCCAAGCACACCGCGATGGTATTGATTCCCACTCGGTCTGCAAGCGCCATTGCGGGACAAAGCCGTTACATTGGAGAAGACGCCGAAAGTGTGACGCCGCTTTTCATTCCCTGGAGGTTTAGTGACATAGCGGCAGCAGAAGCTTTATTTTCTCTTTTTTTTGCTTCTGCCCCTGCGACAAAAGATTATCAGGCCTTATCGCATAGATCACTAGTAACGACCTTGTCTTGGTGCCTTTCATATTTCTTCTTTGTCAGCGTAGTACCGATGTCCCGCTGAATAAACGACGGCAATCCTGCGTCCTTCCCAGTTGCTTTCTGTTCTGTCTTCCCTGGCAGTGCTTTCTTTTTACACGCTGTCAGCTCCGACAACATCGCAAACCAGGACGGCGGAACGACCAGCGTGTGGCATGTCCGGGTGCTAACGAGGCTCGCTTACATACCAATGCCACGCGCAAGGAGGCGCTGAGCAACAACTTGCACAAGAGAAAGTTAGGGTTTGGGGTTCCGGAGGCGGGTGGAGGGGGGGAGTCGAGCTTAACGCGGCGGAGGCAGTCAGTGGTGCAGGGGGCGGCGGCAGATGGGGGATGACGACGGGAACGCGCGCAACAAAGGACCACCTCTCCGCACCGCCGGACGCGCTCATCCCTGCCGCCAGGCTCTTAACGTTGTTCGACCGCCTAAGCGGACAATGTACTTTTGCTCGGACCGGTGGCGTCGCGGTGCGTTGATCGTTTTATTGCTGGGTCATTATGTGTACACGTGGACACTGAAGCACGCGTGCTCGGGCTCCCTGTTCGCCTTCGGTCCGCGGTGGTGTCAAGCACCTATTCTTCTGCACCGACGCGGATGCGGTGCGCCTCGACGAGTCCTTTCTCAGAGGCGCCTGCCAATAACGCGCTCTCCGACAAAGCCGAGTAGACGCACGCTCTTATCGGGTTTCGCGGCATTAAAGGGACGCACGGACACTTCATCTCCGCCTGCTTCCTTGAGTCACAACCGCCTTTTGCTGTCGCTCGTCCTCGTTATTCGGTATTGTGTGACACGTTTTTTACGTAGCTCCTTTGCCCTTTCCTCACGCCATCTTAAACTTTTTCTTTGCCTTATTTGTCATCTTTGTCCTAAAGAAAGGCCTGGTTTCTTCTTCGGGGTTCGGAGAGAGAAAAGAAGTATTTCTGACAACTATGTGAACAATGGTTTAAAGCAGAACTGCAAAGGGGGAGTAATTAGAGGATCATGGCGCAGCAACGTCATTAGCCGGCGTGTTAACGAGGGCGCAACAATTTGTTAGATGTGACTACGCAGCACATGGAGTTTCTAGCTCATTTCCTTGTCGTGGATTTTGCCGTTCCACTTTCTTTTATCTTTTTCTTAAATGGCATGCGTCATTGTGCACTGCACGCCTAAGAAAATAAAGCCTCCGATGGCTGAATAGTGAAGCTTCCGGAGGCAACGATTTGAAAAGCCACAGTCGAGGCAGCCAATAATTGAAACACCAAAATAAAGGCAGCCGAATCTGGTGCATCTGGTTGCAAGCTGAAACTTCAGCGCAGATTTAGCAAAGAAAAAAGGATAAGTCCTTGGGTGCGCGTTGCTAAGATTTATATTGCTGCGTACTCGCACGCTCTTGCTGCTACTTGGCTTAATTTAAAGAATTTTGTTGTGATTAGGACTCTTTACTTAGGTAAAATGTTTTGAGTCTGGCCGCCCGCCCACCCGTTCGTCCGTTCGTCCGTCCGTCTGTCCGTTTGTCTTGTTTATTTTAGTTTATATATTCAGTACCCCCTTCAAAGCATAGCGCACGGTAAAGCATATAGCGTTTAGATTATCTTAGTACTAAACGCAGTGCTTTTTTTGTCTATCGAGGGAAATTTACGTGAATATTCTGCGACTTGTCAAGGATACGGGCTTTATACGTGATGTTTGAGCGAATGCATTCAAAAATGATTAAAAATTGACAGTGGCATATACCGAAATTCTAGTCCATGAGCTGGTTTAATCGGTGAAGCGGGCAATATTTGCAGAAGTGAAACGCACACACGACTAATTAATAAGAACTCACTGATTAAGCGTTTAACTAATTACATTATGGCACCATTGCAATTACAAAGTCTAGCATTGGAGCTCAGGAGAGGAGCCACTTGGAACGAATTCTCAGGATGACACCAGTTTCGAGATATTTATACCTGAATTTTGCGAAGTGCAATGACGTTCCAGTTACTTTAGTGCTTCAATGCATAAAACGACGTTTTTTTAGAAAATAAGTGCAATGAGAGTGCATTTTTACCGCAAGTTTGACGGCGCATACCTCATAAATGGTGTCGTCCACACAATTCTCTTCAAGTGGATATGCCTTGCAGGCTCACCTGCTAGAAATTGTAAACTTCAATATGTGCCGCAAGGTGATTAGTTAAAAACTTAATTAGCCAATTTTGTGTTATTTATCAGATTATGCAAATCAATTCTTTGTGCAAGTAATGTCCGCCTCTTTTATTAGACCAGCTCGTGGACTAGAATTGTCCTACATGTCACAGGCAATTTTTTTAAAAGTTCGAAATTCTTCGCTGAAACACACTGTATAGTAGAACGTCCGTAACGACTGAGAACTATCCGTTGATTATTCTTAGGCATCTTAAGTGACTGATGTGCTCGTTCTCAACTACAGTATGTATTATTGTTCGTGTCTTGCTCACCCCATCAAGATATTACGGCAAACCGTGCAAAGTTATTTATTGTCCCAAGGTATTGGGGGAGAAATACATGTTCTAGCGCATAAGAAAAATGGAAAAAAGAAGAAGAAACAAAAGGAGGACGCAAAATTTCAGAGCTCTACTTCTCCCCTCGTCTTTCCCTCTTTGCAGCTATTTTCAGTTTTCTTACGTGTTGGAACACATCTCTGTCTAAATTCCAACTAGCCGAACATATTGCCTTTAAAAGTGAACACGTGCGAAGTGTTTCGCCTTCGGTGAGAAGGACGCTGATAAATAGAAAGAATGTATATAAACACTCAACGATTAATTATAGGCAGTTCTGGTTCTCTACCCTGTGCCATGGATTAAGAGCATACAAAACTTAAGAGAAAGCAGCCTAAAGTGAATACGCCACGTACAGAATTTCGACAATAGCAAAGTGAGCAAACAGTGCCAGCTACGTACCCATAACTACTGATAAAAAGTCTACTCATAAGCTCGTGGACATTTCGAACTTAAGCAACACTTTTAGAGAGAATGTGAAAGAGACAGAAAAAAGGGTCAAGGCAGGCAGGTTATCCAAAAGGCAAAAACCGGTTTACTGCCCTACGCTGGGGAGAGTGAGGAGCGAGAGGCAAAAAGATAAGGAAGTAGAAAGAGAGAGAAAGAAAGCACAGAAGCACAATCACAGCCGGTTACTATCACCGCATACTATCATCGCACAGTAGCACTTGTAGCAATACCAACGTCTGCTCAGGCTACAGCCTCTTGTGCAGGTCTGTTGACATTAAAAACTGCAACAGCACCTTCCGTGGTTGCTCAGTGGCTATGGTGTTGGGTTGCTGAGCACGAGGTCACGGGATCGAATCCCGACCACGGCGGCCGCATTTCGATGGAAGCAAAATGCGAAAACACCCGTGTACTTCGATTTACGTGCCCCTTAAAGAACCCCAGGTGGTCAAAATTTCCGGAGTCTTCCACTACGGCGTGCTTCATAATCTAAGTTGTTTTGGCACGTAAAACCCCATAATTTAAGAACTGCAACTGCGCCCTCCTCACTCTCAGCAACGATTGCTTGCGTGGTCGGCATTCTAAAATGATTTCCATCATTAACGGTCTTTTATCAAATCATGCCCTCGCGATTGCGAGCGATCGTCTCTGTAAATTGTAGCGAGGACTGTCACACAGCACGTGTTGAAGACTATGCTCGCTACTACAGTCATCAGACGAAGCATTGTCGGCCCATCCGATTCAAAAAGCAAAAGACCTCGTAAAGGCCACTCCTAGACATATCCGACAAAGTAGGGTAGTGTTGCGTCATGCTGAGTCCATCTGGAATGCGAAGGCGGAGAGAAGAGTCCAGGTGTTGTAGCCGGCTGCTTTCAAAACTTGCGATGTTCCGCATGGCGAAAGTGATGTCTCGCGGGAGCTTTCAAAGTTTGATAGCGGCATCTAATCTTGGTAAAGGTATCGACTCCTCTTTGCTGCCTTGAAGAGCCGACTGACCAGCGCTATCGGCGTGTTCATGACCTAAGACCCTGCAGTCACTGGGAAGACAGTGAAATGTCATATAGATATATATGAGGGATCCACTGGCCTATTCAATTTGGGAAGCTGTAGAAGCAGCGTTTAGAGAGGTACCACATGGGCACGTATTTCATGTACGAACAACTAATTGTGATGCCTTCTGAGTTTCTAACAAATGTACTCTCCTGCCACTTTGGGGCATCATTGCCATTTTGCCATTTGTGTCCATGATGCGATTCGTTAAGTAATAGCGTTCAAATTTTGCCTTTGTCCTTTGCCACTCTAATAAGGTTACGATATTATAATCGTCGCCTAACGTGGCGTAGGAACTGGTCGGTTCAGTCGTTTCATACAATTGTAACGCAAAATAGGTGCAGAAAGCAATTGAAAGTGCAGACCACAGCAAACTTGCAATGAGAGCTACATTGGTGAAGTTTGTTTACTCATGGTTATATCCTAACAAGTTATAGTGACTAAAGTTATTTGTTATGGTTTCACTTTCTTCAAAATGAAAAGTGAGGGGAAGGAGCCGAAAGATAAGAACACTTCGCCGCCTGTCCAGTTTAATATTCCCTGGACAGATTCGTAGCCCTCGCAGAGACACAATTTCTTGAATACTTCGAACATCATTATTCCAGATGGGCGTTGAGGATGCTGGCAAGACGTTCCGTGCACCTATGAAGATCACGAATGGAACCGAGGTCCTAAACCACTTTGATATAACCGGTCTAGTGAACCACTACGCGTAAACTCCGCGTAAATAGGGCATATGTTTGGAACCCGCGCTTCTCGCTCTCTCGCTACAGTCCTTGTTGCTCATTTACGGCGGAGACGGACTCTTAGTCTTTCATTTATAATAAAAATACGCACATACTCAACCGAGGGTGCGGTTGACTGCTTTGGATATGTCAATAAAATTTACGTGGTACTTGCGTCTGGCTACTACGTACCGAATATACCGTGAAAATGAACGACGAATAAACAAAGCGTTAATCGGAGTCATAAAGCATGCAATGTGTTTGGAAAACTCTCTTAAAATAAAGATAAAGTGCGAGTTGGGTGCTATCTTCTCATGACGCCACAGTCAAGGCGTCCATTCGTCCCCGGTGCCTTTCAACTGGAAGGGTTGATCCGAAAAGCCACCCCGTTGCTCTTGTTGGCAATGGCTCTCAGCGCGTTATCACCCTTGACTTATCCAGTCGCTTCCCCTCACGCGCTGTCTTATAAAGCTATATTGGGCCAAACTGCTTAGAGGTGTGCAGAACGATCTCGCCTTAGCTTCACCGAGTTCCTACTCCTCACCACTGCGCCATGACGTTCCCTCTGTATTAGACACATTGAGTGGTAGTTTACTTGGTTGAGCCATTAGAGTTCGTTTTTTTTTGGTAGTTGATCTCCGCAAATGTTTCGTAGCAGAGTAGCCTGGGCTTTTTTGGGGCCTCGGAATGAGCCATTTGTGATAAAAGTACATTATCTTAGCATTGACTTTAACCGCGCCAAATAGTGGCCAGAAATAATTTGATAAGCAGAGTTATTTGTATAATCTGGATGAAATAATAAACGCGAATATTTAGTTCAAATGTTCTGTACTTGGAAAACGGGTGCATGCGTATTTCTGCGATATGTCTCACTCACGATACTTTTCCCGAGAATTAAAGAAAACTAGGTGAAAACATATAAGTTGGAGGCACACTAAACCTATGAACAAGTTAAATAAAAAGAAATACATTGGTGCGAAATGGAAGCAAGTTTGGGATCGTCGGCACTTAGTGAAAATACAAAAGAAATAAAGAAATTCGTTATTATGCAGAACAACAAAAGGCTGGTTTTACGTTTCCTTTAGCTAGTGGGACTTTTAGCTGAACTTGCCAGTGGCGGCTTGAATGGGGTTATCCTAAAAAAAATTTACGGTGGAAGTCAGCTTACGATGACTTTCGATTGCAGTGCGCATAGCAATCGAGCAATATAGAGGCAAACCATTTTAAGCAAGTCCCGTTTATTTAACACGTGTAGTTGCAGTTCTGAGACTTTCGTTGATTCGGCTGTATGCCACATACTCTCATATCACTCCACTTTGCTATGATCCTCGCATGCCAAGGTCGCCCATGAGCGTGTAGGCAGGACGATGATTGCATGACGCTGACGCAGTGATGTTGTAATGATGAATTAATGATGTCAATGGAAACAGAACAGCGCCTAATGACGACGGCACGATGACAATGGCATCTCGATTCTCAAAGTATGACGACGGTATAACGATAACCTGTCGACGAAGACAAAAGGACAATGAGGTTACGACGATGGTGTGTCGACGAAGGCATGATAACGTCTCGTTAAAGTGCGAATGACGACGATCGCATGAGAAAGATGGTATGATGACCACGGTATGATAACGAATGGATAATCGCGTCTGTCTGATGACGATGCAATGATGACGAGGTCATGAAAATGACTGCGTAATCACTATTAAATGAACACGGCGTAACTACGAAAAAATGATCAACAAGGAATGACGTCGATGGACCGACGAAAGCGGTATTGCAATGACGGCATGATGACAATGGGATGACGATACTGAAGTGATGACTGTTGTTAAACGACGGCATGTCAAAAATCTAATTTAGCAGTTTCACGTGCCAAAACGGCCATTTATTATGCGGAGCGTCATAGTGGAGGGCTCCAGAATAATTTTTCCCCTGAGTTTCTTTAAATTGCAACTAATGCAAGGCACACTGGAGTTTTTGCAGTTTTACCTAATGGGGATTCGGCCGCCGTGGCCAGGAATTCCTCCCACGCCCCAGGGCATATCAACGCAACGCCAACGCTACTACACCATCACGGCAGGCCGTGCCGTGATGTATGCCGTATGCCGTATGATGTGTGCTGTATGCCAACGATGGCCTTACGACAAGGGCATGACGACAACAGCATGACGAGAGTCCTATGATGTAGCTGATGGGACAATGATAACATAATCACTGACATCACGATGATGGTCTGACTATGGTGGCACAATAGCGACTGGCGACGACGGCCTCACCACGTATTTCTAAACCCGACTAAATGACGACAGTATCATTACAGTAAAATGACGAAGAAAGATCGAGTTCGATGGAACGACGAAGCCAGTTTGACGATTGCATGACTAAACTGTGATAACACTGCTAAAGTTATAAGAATGATAAAACCACAGCGTGAAGACCACGACATGACGAAGACTGTGTGAAGACAATGGCGGGATGACTGCGCCGTGACGAGCGTCGGATGACAAAACTGGAATGGTGACAATGCAATGACCACGATGGCATCACTGCCCCGAACACATACCTAGTGACCCAAGCTATTTGAATCACTAGGTTGGAGTAGAAGCGCTTCCCCACAACAGGAGAGAATATGTGAATTACATATTCGCCTGATGACTCTCTGAGCAGGAACTGAGTTGGGTGCATCATGGGAAGATGCCTGATTGAATGTGCCCAAGCAAGCCTTCGACTAACTTTCCTTAATTGCATAAGTGGTTCCCACAATTAGTAAGCAGCAATGTTATGCTGCCTGATGCTTTACAAGATTGTGCATTTTGGTGTATGAATTTTATGAAGCACAGTGTTTTTTTTATTTATTGAAGTAATTGTCCACTTCAGTATATGGATTGATGACATATACTATACTTGCCCCCTTTTATTTTAGGATAATGCCCAAGGCAAGTGCTGCAGAATTTAGGTATGTAAATGATCGCTGGCCACATACATGGTAGTTGTCGAATTGCCATTGTTTAAGCTTGCCTCACTCAAAAACCTGCTGGCCTGCTGGTCCGCTATATAGTTGAGCGACAGGCTCGCAAATGTGTTAGTCCCGGATTGCATCCAGGAACCAGGCGACTTCAGTTTCAGTTTATTTCTCGCATTAGTAGTAAATATTCTTACATAAACATACAGAACGACCCAGAGGATGTAGCTGAAAGGGGGCCTACTGTATAATATATTGTCACGTGGTGGTGACGTTGAATAAGACAGTAGCAATACTGTGAACAAGAAAACTAGCTTTTATTGGGCGAACCTGTGCCCACAAATCAGGCTACACTTATAGCGCAACGATAGCGGCGAACACGCTCGGCGATCGTCGAAAATCTGATCAGCGGGTCAAACGCGTCGGCTTTTATACAGCAATCATCGAATGTTCCAGATTAAACGTTGGGACCCGCATGCCTTCTAAAATGTTCTACACCATTCGTGTCAAGCGATGAAATCAGATAACACAACGTTCGGCGACAACAGACAGCGGATAGGCATCGATAACTTTCCAGAAACTTCGGACACATGCAGGCGCGTCCCGCGCTGCATGTGCGATAACATTTGTTAGGCGACAATACTTGTCGCCCGATAAAGACAAGTACACGTGTCAATACCCCCCTCTTAAAAAGCATCGACCCGATGCTGCAAACGAAAGTAATAAGTAAGCACTCATAGCAAAAAAAAAAAGAAAGTTCGTTAGCGTCCGTAAAATGGTTTAAGACGCACCACGTGGACCACTTCAGGTCGTGCGCGACGTCGCTGTGAATGCGAAATGCCATCTGGCACGACCTCATAGTCCAGAGCGCCAATACGTCGGATGACCTTGTAGGGTCCGAAATAGCGTCGGAGTAGTTTCTCACTGAGTCCTCGTCGGCTTATCGGTGTCCAAACCCAAACACGGTCGCCGGGCTGGTACTCAACAAAGCGTCGTCGGAGGTTGTAGTGTCGGCTGTCGGTCCTCTGTTGGTTCTTGATCCGTAGGCGGGCGAGCTGTCGGGCTTCTTCGGCGCGCTGGAGATAGCTAGCGACGTCAACATTCTCTTCGTCAGTGACGTGGGGCAGCATGGCGTCGAGCGTCGTCGTCGGGTTCCTGCCGTAAACCAGCTTAAACGGCGTGATCTGTGTTGTTTCTTGCACCGCCGTGTTGTAAGCGAATGTTACGTACGGCAGCACGGCATCCCAGGTCTTGTGTTCGACGTCGACGTACATCGCTAGCATGTCGGCGAGGGTCTTATTCAGCCGCTCCGTAAGACCATTCGTCTGCGGGTGGTAGGCCGTGGTCCTCCTGTGCCTTGTCTGACTGTATTTCAGAATGGCTTGGGTGAGCTCTGCTGTAAAGGCCGTTCCTCTGTCGGTGATGAGGACTTCTGGGGCGCCGTGTCGAAGCAGGATGTTTTCGACAAAGAATTTTGCCACTTCGGCTGCGCTACCTTTCGGCAGTGCTTTAGTTTCAGCGAAGCGGGTAACGTAGTCTGTCGCCACGACGATCCACTTATTTCCGGTTGTTGACGTCGGAAAGGGTCCCAGCAAGTCCATCCCGATCTGCTGGAATGGTCGGCAAGGAGGCTCGATTGGCTGTAGTAATCCTGCTGGCCTTGTTGGCGGTGTCTTGCGTCGCTGACAGTCTCGGCATGTTCTGACATAACGGGCGACGTCGGCGGTCAGGCGCGGCCAATAATACTTTTCTTGTATCCTCGATAGTGTCCGGGAAAAACCGAGGTGTCCAGCGGTCGGATCGTCATGTAGGGCGTGCAATACTTCTGGACGAAGTCCTGACGGGACAACAAGAAGGTAGTTGGCGCGGACTGGTGAAAAGTTCTTCTTCACGAGGAGATTGTTTTGAAGCGTGAAGGAAGATAATCCGCGCTTAAATGCCCTGGGGACAACGTCGGTGTGCCCTTCCAAATATTCCACCAGGCCTTTTAGCTCCGGGTCTGCCCGTTGCTGTTCAGCGAAGTCTTCCGCGCTTATCATGCCAAGGAAGGCGTCGTCATCTTCGTCATCTTGCGGCGGCGGGTCATTGGGGGCGCGTGATAGGCAATCGGCATCGGAGTGTTTTCGTCCGGACTTGTAGGTTACAGTGATGTCGTATTCTTGTAGTCTGAGGCTCCACCGCGCCAGTCGTCCTGAAGGATCCTTTATACTCGCTAGCCAACACAACGCGTGATGGTCACTGACGACTTTGAATGGCCTGCCATAAAGATAAGGGCGAAATTTAGCTGTAGCCCAAACGATGGCGAGGCATTCCTTTTCGGTCGTAGAATAGTTGCCTTCCGCTTTTGACAGCGACCGGCTAGCGTAAGCTATCACCTGTTCGACTCCGTTTCTCCTCTGGACTAGAACGGCACCGAGGCCTAGGCTACTGGCGTCAGTATGGATTTCTGTATCGGCGTACTCGTCGAAGTGCGCAAGTACAGGCGGCGACTGCATGCGTCGTTTGAGTTCTTCAAATGCGTCGGCCTGCGGCGTTTCCCACTTGAACTCAACATCACATTTAGTTAGACGTGTCAACGGCTCGGCGATGCGTGAAAAGTCCTTGACAAAGCGCCTGTAGTAGGCACACATGCCAAGGAATCTACGCACTGCCTTCTTGTCGGTGGGCTGCGGGAACTTTGCGATGGCAGCTGTTTTCTGGGGGTCGGGGCGCACTCCGGATTTACTGATGACGTGGCCTAGGAACAGAAGCTCGTCGTAAGCGAAGCGGCATTTTTCTGGCTTCAGAGTGAGCCCTGATGACTTGATGGCCTCTAGTACTGTCGTAAGCCGCCTAAGGTGATCGTCGAAATTTTCGGCGAAGACGACGACGTCATCCAAGTAAACAAGGCAGGTCTGCCACTTCAATCCTGCTAACACCGTGTCCATGACGCGCTGGAAAGTTGCAGGTGCCGAGCAGAGTCCGAATGGCATGACCTTGAACACGTAGAGGCCGTCTGGCATGATGAAGGCGGTCTTTTCACGATCTCTCTCGTCGACTTCTATTTGCCAGTAGCCAGACTTGAGATCCATCGACGAGAAGTACTTAGCGTTGCAGAGCCGATCCAATGCGTCGTCTATCCGTGGAAGGGGGTATACGTCCTTCTTCGTGATCTTGTTCAGACGACGATAATCGACGCAGAAACGTAGGGTTCCGTCCTTTTTCTTCACCAGGACAACAGGGGATGCCCACGGGCTTTTCGACGGCTGGATGATGTCGTCGCGCAGCATTTCGTCGACTTGTTCTCTCATAGCTTCGCGTTCTCACAGCGAAACTCGGTAAGGGCTTTGGCGGAGTGGTCGAGCGTACTCCTCGGTGATTATGCGATGCTTGGCGACTGGTGTTTGTCGAATCCTCGATATCGTCGAAAAGCAGTCTTTGTATCGTCGGAGCAGACTTCTGAGCTGCTGTTGCTTAATCACTGGGAGACTTGGATTAATGTCGTAGTCTGGTTCGGGAACCATGGTCGTCGGGGTAGATGCGGCGGAATCAGAGAGGACAAACGCATTACCGGTTTCCACAATTTCCTCGATGTACGCGATCGTCGTGCCCTTGTTGATGTGCTTGAACTCCTGGCTGAAGTTTGTCAGCAACACTTCAGTTTTCCCTCCATGCAGTCGAGCGATCCCTCTTGCGACGCAAATTTCACGGTCTAGCAGGAGACGTTGGTCGCCTTCGATGACACCTTCTACGTCAGCGGGTATTTCGGTGCCGACCGAAATAACAATGCTGGATCGGGGCGGCATGCTCACTTGGTCTTCGAGCACACTCAAGGCGTGGTGACTACGAGGGCTCTCCGGCGGTATCGCTTTATCTTCCGACAGCGTTATTGACTTCGACTTCAGGTCGATGACTGCGCCGTGTTGGTTCAGGAAGTCCATGCCGAGAATGACGTCTCGTGAACACTGTTGGAGGACAACGAAGGTGGCAGGGTAAGTCCGGTCATGAACGGTAATTCTTGCCGTGCAGATCCCTGTCGGCGTAATCAGGTGTCCTCCAGCGGTCCGAATTTGGGGGCCCTCCCATGCAGTCTTAACCTTCTTCAACTGGGCGGCGATGTGTCCACTCATTACGGAGTAATCGGCCCCTGTGTCGACTAAGGCAGTGACTGCGTGGCTGTCGAGAAGTACGTCGAGGTCGGTGGTTCTTTGTCTGGCGTTGCAGTTGGGTCTTGGCGTCGGATCACGGCTGCGTCGTGTTGAACTGAAGTTAGAACGTCGCGTCGTCAAGTCGTCGTTCGTCGGTGTAGTCTTGCCTTCCTGACTTCGTCGGGACGGCGGCGTGTCGTTGTTATGTCGTCGAGATCGTTTCGTCGTCGTCTTCGTCGGCGGCGGAGGATCTTCGTCAGTTCGACGAACAGCAACCGCCCCTCCATCGGTTGCTGCTTTTAGTTTTCCGGATATGGGCTCGCTGACCGGCCCCGGGCTGGGCCAGTGTATGGTCGGCGCTGCGGCGACAGGTAGCGGCCTGCTGATGGCGAACGGGACGGCCGTCGAGGGCTCCACTGAGTAGCGGCGAGGTAATCGGCGATGTCACGTGGGCGCTCGCCAAACTGTTGACGCGGCGCGTTGACGGCGAAACCTCGCAGTCCCATCTCTCGGTACGGGCATCGTCGGTAGACGTGACCTGCTTCTCCGCAGATGTAGCAGAGCGGGCGGTGGTCAGGAGCACGCCAAACGTCTGTCTTCCTCGGGTAGCTGCGCTGGGCGACGGGTGGGCGTGCTGGCGGCGGCGGTGGTGGTCGACGGAATTGCGGCGTTACGGGGTCCTGGCGCGGTCGTGGAAGGGGACCTTGACGGCGGGCGACGGCGGCGTAGCTCATCGCTTGCGGCTGAGGCTGCGGCGGTTCTGGTTGCACTTGAGGAACTCCAAGCGATCGGTGCACCTCTTCTTTTACGATGTCGGCGATCGAGGCCACTTGAGGCTGCGACGAAGGCAAGACCTTCCGCAGTTCTTCGCGCACAATGGCCCTGATGGTCTCGCGCAGATCGTCCGTGGCCAGTGATTGAATTCCTGCGTAGTGGGTAGAGCTTGTACGGCGGTTGAATTGCCGGTTCCGCATTTCGAGTGTCTTCTCGATGTTCGTCGCCTCAGAAAGGAACTCTTCGACGGTCTTCGGTGGGCTTCTTACCATCCCGGCGAAAAGTTCCTCCTTTACCCCACGCATCAGTAGGCGGACTTTCTTCTCCTCGGCCATATCCGGGTCGGCGTGGCGGAACAAACGGCTCATTTCTTCCGTAAAAATGGCAACGTTCTCGTTTGGTAGCTGCACTCGGGCGTCCAGCATAGCTTCAGCCCTTTCCTTGCGCACGACGCTTGTAAAGGTGCGTAGGAAGCCGCTACGGAACAGGTCCCACGTTGTCAAGGTCGATTCCCTGTTCTCAAACCAAGTTCTCGCGGTGTCTTCTAAGGTGAAGTAGACATGCCGCAGCTTCTCGTCGGAGTCCCAGTTGTTGAATGTTGCGATTCGTTCGTAGGTCTCCAGCCATGATTCCGGGTCTTCAGTCGCTGCTCCATGGAAGGTTGGTGGGTCCCGAGGTTGTTGTAGGATAACAGGGGACGCTGGGGCAGCCATTGGGGTTGTCTTGACCACGATCTTCTTTGTCGTCTCAGGTAGAAGTCCGTGCTCTGGGGGCAGTCCTTGCAGTCTGCGGCTAGCACGCTGGTCTTCGGCGATGTTGGTTCTGTCCTCGGGCTTCGGGCTTGGGTCGCGGCTTTGCGGGGGCGTTCGGTACATGAACGCACAAGCACCTCCACCAGATGTCACGTGGTGGTGACGTTGAATAAGACAGTAGCAATACTGTGAACAAGAAAACTAGCTTTTATTGGGCGAACCTGTGCCCACAAATCAGGCTATACTTATAGCGCAACGATAGCGGCGAACACGCTCGGCGATCGTCGAAAATCTGATCAGCGGGTCAAACGCGTCGGCTTTTATACAGCAATCATCGAATGTTCCAGATTAAACGATGGGACCCGCATGCCTTCTAAAATGTTCTACACCATTCGTGTCAAGCGATGAAATCAGATAACACAACGTTCGGCGACAACAGACAGCGGATAGAAGCATCGATAACTTTCCAGAAACTTCGGACACATGCAGGCGCGTCCCGCGCTGTGCGATAACATTTGTTAGGCGACAATACTTGTCGCCCGATAAAGACAAGTACACGTGTCAATATATATATATATATATATATATATATATATATATATATATATATATATATATATATATATATATATTTGTGCAGGTATGTAGCATAAAAGAGCAATGTAGTAGTCAATAAGTGCCATATTCTGCGAAGTAACTGTACCACAAATAATACAAAGTCAATAATTCGCACTGCAATTAAAACAGTAGTTTAAAAGATTCACAATAGAACAAACCAAATGTTTATACAGTGTGCAGTTGAAAACGTAGAAAAGAAAGCAGAAATGAAAGAGAAATGAGCAGGAGTGAAGTGATTAAATCAGCTATGTGGGTAATTTTTATTATCTAGTAGGAAAGTGAAAATGTCTTCTTGAAGAGACCTAATGAAGTAGAGTGCTTGAACGTTAGTGAGAATCTGTTCCAAGTAGATAAACTGCGAAACATCTAGATTGTTTTCCGTAATTAGTATGTATTTGTGGCAATAACAAATTGTTAGCTGCAAACCTTGTGCTGCTTAAATTAACCAAAGCATCCTCAGAAAATATATATTTTGTGGGAGGAAAACTTTTTATTATATATAACATTACAGTTAATTTATATTTAATAAGATCATATACTGAAAGTATTGTTTGGTTGTGAAGCATACCAGAAGCAGTGCAGTTCAATGAGCTCAACGATAATATGCGGATGCTCTGATTCTGCAAATTCTGTAGCGCTGCTGTATTTGTTGGAGTTGTGTTACCCCATGCTGTTATGCAATAATCGAGACGGCTGTGTTAAAAGAATAATACAGGGTTATAAATGTTGGTTTGCTTAAATAATACCTAGCTTTTTGTAAAATTTCAGTACTGGGAGCCAGCTTGTGCTTAAAATAGGCAATATCCCTCCTAAAAAATTTAAGCTTGAGTCTAGAATTATACCAAGAAATGAGCATTAATTTACTGCATTGATGATAAGAGAGCTTAGGTTGACAGTGTGAACGAATTCTGGTGTCCTATGATTCGAATGAAAACACGTAAAATATATTTTGGTAGGATTTATTCTTAGCGAGGTAAAATGGCACCACGTTAAAATTTGATTCATACGAGTATTTGGCTTAGTAGTTAGAGAAGCTAGCGAACGATCGGTTGCAGGTAATGTGGTGTCGTCAACGTAAAGGAGGGGCTCAGTTTCTGATAGACAACTCGGTGAATCATCTATATAAGCCCGGAACAGTAGTGGGCCAAGTACTGACCCCTGCGGGCCCTCTTTATTGGCGATTCTGAATCTAAAAAGTGAGGAATCAAGTTAGACAGCTTGTCGTATATCTGTTAGGGAACTTTTTATTAGTGCTAATGCTGGGTTATCGACGGCTACTGACCAGAGTCTAGCAGGTAAGATGACGTGGTTTATGAAATCAAATGCTTTGAATAGATCGATAAACACTTATTCCGTGTAACAACCGGCATCTATAGTGCTTTCAATTTTATCTGTGAAAGCAAGTGTAACACAGTCAATCGAGGAACCTACCCTCAAGCCAAATTATTTGGCGAAAGAAATGGTAAATTTTGAGAATTATTTAGTTAAGTGCTTCTCAATGCATCTTTCGATAACTTTCCTACAGAAATAACAGCAATACGGCGATAACAAGAAATGCAGCAGCCCTCACCCTATTTAAATACTGGAAAAATTCTTGCGTTTCTTTAGTAGCCTTGGAGATACAGCAGTCTTAAAGGCAAAATTCCTAACATGAGATAACGGGCAGGCGATAAGATGAGGTACTAATGGAATAATAATTGAACTAATTACATCCAAACCTCATGCTGTAACCTTTAAATCATTTATCCCATTGATTATTTCATCTGCACCAAATGGCAATGAGTACAGCGATTGTAAGCAACGCTGAAATAATAGTTGTGTTTCATTTTTATGATGGAAGGTGTAGTCACAAAAAAACCTCTTTAAACGGGTTGGCGATGTCTACTGGTTGCTTATACGCTTCGTCTGATGAATGAAGCTTACTTATTGGTTTATTTCGAAAGGATTGGTTCAAAAAAAAATTATTTTCCGCTGCCGTTTTGGATCTGTGCCTGTTTCGGCTATTCTGAAATCGTAATTAATCTGTTTTGGCTACCCTGAGCAGCCTCTTTAAGCATATTGCATTAGATTTTATGGCGAGTGTTGAGCCGAATATTAAAAGGTATTGTTTACCTTTTTCGTTATATGTTGTATTTTTTACGTAGGCTAGTTAGTAGACCATTGGTTAACCAAGGATTCTGTAACGCTGGGAAATGTCTTCTGTATTTTACAAAGCTGATAAAATTAGTGATACGTTTTTTGTGATCACCAAAAATTGCTTACAAGCACATTCTGCATTTGACTGTGAAAGCACAGAATACCAATTTAGCTCACCAACGCGAGCGATAAAGTTGCCTTTATTAATCACAGCGTTGTAGAATTCATAACAAGTGCTATATAATTGATAAGGAAGTTTAAAAAAAAGACAAGAAAATGGTCAGTGATGTTATTTCCAAGTACACCACAAACAGCAAGACACATAGGGTTGGAAAATATGTCATCTATTAAGGTGGCGGAAGCCCCTAAAGTACACATAGTTGGAAGGGAAACCAATGATCCGAAGCCAAATCCATGAAGGTAGTTAGTGTAGGCAGTATTAGCAGCACTGCAGTCATCTAAAAGATTTATTTTAATGCCATCAAGAAGTACAGCAATTTTTTTTTCCTTTTTGAAGAGAAGTTACAAAGTACAGTGCTCAAGTCATTACAAAAAGCAGATATTGAAGGTGGAGGTAAGTGATACGGGCAACCGACAATTATCTGGCACGCACCCTCGAGTTCAATACACACAGCTTCACAATACGGCACTGAATATGATACATTATGTCTTTGTTTGTAACGTACATATGGAGTTACAAAAACAACGGCACCTCCGTAGCTCTGATGAGGACTACAGCAGTATTCGGGAGCGTAAGAGGGAAAACTCAATAAATTATCTCCATGTGAACGCCAAGTTTCAGAAATGCAGATGAGAGAAAGTGTGTGGTCTAAAGGCGCGAAAAAAGTTGTAGATTTCATGATCGTGTTTTTATACATTGTGCGTTGAATGAATTGCAGGTAGGCATGGGTTCCTAAAAAAGGTTTCACTTGCTCAGCTGAAAAATAAGATATCGAATGCAACAAAATAGGTTAGCTCCTTGACCCTCCCATAATTACCGGAAGACGGATAACTCACCATCTGACGAGATACAAAAGACTCGACTGTAGCACGTATTTCTAGCTTTTATTTGGCAATTTCCGGTCCATAGGAATTGCTAGCCTTTGTCCTTTTTCAGTGGCTGAGCCTTTGCAAGCACTACTTTGTTTTCTCCGGCCAAGTGATCATTAATATAAATGGGAACATGGCTAGGTCCTGCGAAGCAGAGATATCTAGAATTTATGCAAGCCTTTCGTGCCTTAGCAGCAAAGTCCTATTTCTCTTTACTTGCGCAGAACCGGGAAATAACGTGCTTGTTACACGTTCCTGACCTAGTTGGAACGCGGTGTACAACATCGATGTCGTGGTCAGAAATCTGAGAATCTTATTACTTTTTCCTTGAGAAGAACCGGGCAATAAAGTTCTTGATGCACGTTCCTAACCTCGTTGGGACGCGGTGCACAACATCGATGTCGTCGTCAGAAATCCGACAGAATATTTTTTGTTGTTCACCAGCAGCTTTCACGATGGCAAAACAGCTCTGACAGCTCACAAAGGAGCATGGTTTACGCTTGACGCGGGTCTCAGCATACGTCACGCGCCGGCGTGCCTTGCATTTCGGTGGCCACTTGCAGGATTCGTGGCTGTGGTGCCAGGTGAAACCGAGTACTTGAAGGGAGGCGCGACAGTGGAGCCCCGCTGCACTACATGCCTCATACATGACTCGCTTCGATGGTGCCAATATGTTTTGTCGCTCTATTGATTCAATGCTAAACGCATAACCGCCGGCAAACATTTGTTTCTTAACCAAAACACAGCTTTGATTGCTTTTTGATGTTCACAAAGCGAACATCTGGCTGCATGGAGTTTCTCTCGTCACAACGCAATCTATGTCTAAGTGTCATAGAATCAGCGACTTCACCATACTGACATGATATAGAGAGGCTTCAAATTTGTATTGACCTTCGTCGCACATGTAAATCATCAGTCTGCGTTATATTAAGGACAGATAACATACGACGTGGGACTTGAAATAATAGCTGAGGGGGCATTTCTCGTTTTACAAATGTTATTTCTTTGTTTCTCACAAACATTCTTGGAGAGGCAATAAAGTCTTTCTTTCTTTTTATAGCAGAATTGTCTGACATTGGGTGCCAAAATTATGCAGAATCGAAGCACGTTTTATTCAAGCTGTCTGTCTCACCGGGCTCGTCTACGACCGCAAATCAAGACGGCTTAAGAGAAAGCTTTAGCTCGGGTGCTTGTATCTTAATACATGTAAAAGAAGGATTGGTTTTTCTCGGCAACCACTGCGCTAAATTTCACGAGACTTGTTGCATTTAAAAGAAAACCTCAAAATCTACTGACTGCTTGTTTCTAATTTTTATTAGGCCGTAATTTTTTTATTAAACATTGACGAAAATCGCAGGTTTTCAGGAAACTAAACTATCAAGTTTACCTCTTTGTAACTCAACAATGAAAAATTATATAACAATTATCTGAATTGAATTTAATAGTGCATCTAAAGCGGACGAAATATGTTACACGTGAATGTGAAAAATCTTGCAATTTCCAAATACAGCCTTTTCAGAACCCGTGTACACAACGTAACGAATTCACGCAAAATATAAATTGACAGGTCAAACTTGTCCGCTTTGAATGATCTAATGTATGCCGTTTTTAGAACCATAATATCAATTTTTCATGCAGAAATATTAATTTGTAAACTTCATACTTCTGTTTTATTCACACTTTCAAATTTTAAAAAATTCTTTTAATAAAATTCAGGCCATAACTCGAAATTCCACTTCCATCAGTCACAAAAATTTAACTTTCTCTCTTAAATGCAACAAATTTTATTGGAATTGGTCCAGATGTTATCTCAGAAAAACGTTTTTGCATTTTACACGTGTTTTATACGTTAGACCCGAGCTAAAGCTTCCTTTAAGAGAGCTCAAGAAGTTCCTGCCATAGATTATTAGTAAGCGCTAATGAAATAGAAATAAGGAAACGCAAAGAAAAGTCGGACACTTCTTGCCTAGATCAGAAAGAAACGCTGGGCATCTCGACGATCAACATCCATGCTGGACTGCTTCACACATTATTATAACAGGTCCACCATGTATTATCTACTTCTGCTCGTAAGGGTCTTGTACCTACCCGTTCTTGTAAAACGCATTCGGCACTCCAAGTAGCTCAGTGAGCATATAAAAGTTTGACAAACCGTTAACATCACTTGCGACAACGGTGGTGATTATAATTGCTGCCGAACAAAGATGGTGTTCTGAAAAGTGTAAGAAGCTAAAATTACGGAACAGAAACGTATGCAGCTATGGCATGATGAGGAGTTTTCATTCCGCAATGCAAAGCACTTCGATCGTAAACTTCTATTCTTATAAGGGAGTATTCTAAAGCACGCCGCCCACGGGCAACTTATGCACTGAGCTCTTTTCTTCGGCTCACGTGGGCGTCCCGGGTGCCCACTCCTCTGCCACTCCCACTCCTCTCAAAGTATTTGAGCCTTAGAAAAGCCAGCGTTTGCTCCAAACAAGACAAAGTTTAGTTCTCGGGTAGCTAGCAACTACTGCTGCCCGCTGCTGGCTCACGCGAGTTGTATGTGAAGAATTTACGAGAACGGCGGCTTTTTTCCGGTATCATCCAACCCGCGAGGCAAATTAAATGAAGTCCAGCTGTACTTCTTCTCATTGCGCTCTTCCCTCACTACATTCCTATTCTCCATCCGGTATTTTACAACACCGGACTACAAAGAAATGTTCAAGACGAGGGTCTCCATTGTTCGGACCCAACGCGTGAACCTTTCAACCTGCAGTAGCTACACGCTGGATATTATTGTTCTCTACAAAGCTCAACCGGCTTGAACTTGCCGTTTTACATTCTTCCAGCACTTGAGATTTGTGCCCATCCAAAGGTTGAATAGCATACTCGTCGACTTAAATATCGGTGCCCAATAAGAAGTGCCTACTAACAGTACATACATGCAATATATGGCACATTTACCCGCGCCTTATATAGCTACGTGCTAGGGAAAAGTAAATATTCGGAAAGCTGCCATGATTATAAAAGGGATTTCCGCATGTAGCACAAATGAACACTTTCAGCTATATTATAGCATGCCTTACATTGTAGCATTTTGATGGGAGGTCACCATAGGTACCATTACACTATATAATATTCACCCATGTCACGTGCCATGTCCTCCGTTTTTGCTTTAAGTGGCTCATGTATGAATTGATTTATTGCGCCTTTCTGTGCTTCAATGAGCAGAGAAATGCAGTAGTAAAACGTCCTTATGTGCGAAATAATCAGTTTCTATTCTACACAAGTATTTTTTTCTTTTTCAAGTAGAAGAAATCTGGCAGGAGGGACGATGAGCCGCTGTATTTAGTCACACAACTGTTAAAGATAGCATACTTCCGTTAATTCTCGTTTACCACACATAAAATATCGTCTTGGGTGTATGATATGTGATCAACATCGCAGGACCATGAGCGCAATGTAAGGAGAGAAGTCGGGGGCGTAGCAACGAATGATCTCAGTGGACAGAAATACTTCGCCGTAGTGAACGTGACATACTGCAAAGTCACGAATTGGCTTCCCATCTGTGGCGACTCGCTCGAACAGCCAATGGCCCTGCAGCATCTGAAATAGCAACACTCGTCCTGAACGTGATCGGAGCCCCAAGGCCGTCATTGGGACGACTGCAGGGTCGTGCGCATAAGTGGATGGATATGAAAGAGAGCTGTGCCCATTCCTTTTAGTTGCGTAAAGAAACGTGGAAGCCTTGCCCCTGCGTGATCTTGACAGCGGCGTTATAGCGTTATGCGAGCCTTGTCGCGCTTTGAGGCGCCCTTGCATCTCTTTGCTCAACGCTGTAAGCTGCGGCTTGTGCGTTATAGATTGAAAAGCGGACGTAGAGTTCAAAACATTCAAAAGTGAAGTTTCGCAAACCGTTCAGAGTTACGCCTCTTTTTCATCTCAAACGGGCTCAGGAGAAAAAAAGGAGCCTTCAAAACACCATATGAATTACGCATGAGCAAGACAGATTGCACGTACAGCACGAAGCAGGGCATAAGTCACAAAGATGACCTGCTGCACCGATAAGAAAACAATACACCGATGGTTTTGAAGATTTTTGCATGGTACAACCCCCTCTCTAAAGGCGGCAGTGTATTCGGCTAGTGCCGCGAGCTATGAGGTGCACTATTGTCAAGAGCTTTACGGCAACACATCCTGTGTTTTCCCGTGATGTGAGTGGGAAAAAAAGAAGCCAGAATGCGCTGTGTAAACATTGCTGTTTGGACAAGTTGGTCTAGTGTCCTTCGCTGTCTGGATCATAATTTGCAGCTTCGTCATCCGTCCGCCTATGTACAACGTGATTGCGTCCTACTTGCTCCTCTGCGGCTTGGAGTAGCATTTTAATATTGCCATCGCAGTGGGCAAAATACTCACCCCTGTGACTCTTGAGGGCCCAGAAAAATGATCGCACGCCTTATTCGTGATTGCCCTTGTTTCAACCAGTAATAAAGACGCACTCTTCTGTACATACGACCACTTGGACAATCGCCGACTCACAGAAGCCAAAATGACCGGAGTCTGGCCTAAACGGAAATCAGCTAAAGGTGGTGGTATGGTGTGTAAAAGATACCGGAATGTGCAAGATGTTGTGACTGTGGGATATAGCGGTCATATCTAATTGTGAAAGGCAGCATTTTCGGTTCTATACTTGAAACCTTGTAATGCTTTTTTTTTCGTTGATGAATTATTTTCTAACATGTGCATGATATCTGAGGTCTACGAATTAAGAAGAAATCTTTGCACATTTGCACCTATAACATGTCATGGAACACTTGATGACGTTTGCATTGGAGAAGAGCGAAACTGATGAAAAATCAGGAGAAAAAGAAAGAATCGTAAACGGACCTTGGTGATCGTCCTTGGTCATCAACGAAGTACTCATACTGTACACGTAATGGGTCTGCAGGGTTGTGTTTGTTGTGTCCCATAGCAGGAAACTTCAAGAATCAATGCCACACAGAGAGTTCAGAAAAAAAATGCTCGCACCATTCACTATCTGCGCTACGAGTCTGGGCGCGGTCTGAGAACAAAATTTGTCCGCTATTGCTTGCAGGTCCCTAAAGCGAGTTTATTGAGTAATGTCCATGTCACCGGTGCCGTGATGATTACAAGGGTGGCGCTTTTTTTCGATGAAGGACAGTTGAGTGCTCAGCGACAAAGCATTAAGACAAGCAATGTCGCACTGTACAAGGAAAAAATAGCGTATATGACTGAAAATTACAGTACAATGTATTTTCTGTTTCCATGAAAGAGGGTATTTGTTCTACGGTTCTCTTAAACCTTCAAGATAACAGAAAATCTGAAAACGGAAGCGAAGGAGTAATGAAAGAATAAGGAATTGGACACAATGATGCCGCATTAAAGTAAGATGTTTCAAGAATAGAAATTAATCGACAACTTAGGGCCAGAAATTCAAATGGAATCGGGAATGAGCAGCAATAAAAAAACACAAACTGAGAGAAAGAATACAAAGAAAGGCAGGGATATAAATCAGAGGCAGTTCCAGTCCGCCACCCTGCAAAGTGAGAAGGAGTAGGAAGGCAAAAAGAGAGAGCGGAAGCGGGAGTGAACTAAGCTATCCTTGTACCTTAAAGAGTCATTATAGGTGTTGTTAACATAAAACTAGCTCCTTAATGTAAAATTATCGTTCCAGTGGGGTGAATACATGGTAATGAAGTTTTTCGGTCACCGAAATTGGTTTTCCACCGATAAGCCTCAGCGAGGATGTAATCGGGATATTCACCGTCACCAAAATGTACCAGTTTCGCTGTTAATAGCAAAAGACGACTTTTCACGCTCTTTATTCGTCACCTTGTAAAACTATCAGCCTGCCTACTTTGCCGCACTTCACAGCAAAGGCTCATGTGAACGAGGGCTTATGCTGTACGCGGAATATGCAGAAAAGCAGAAGGTGGTGGCTGATAGAATGTGCGTGTACGTGTTAGACCGGGAGATAGGTTGGCGCATATATGTCCAGTAGGCAGGACCTGAGAATCACAAGGGTACAATTAGCAGCTACTCAGCTGAGCCTGCGCAACAGCAGCAGCAGCAGCAGTAGTAACGACAACGACGACAAAGACGACGACGACGACAACAACGACAACGACAACGACTACTGTAACAACAACAACCCCAAGACACTGTGGCTAAGCCACCAGGCCTCTCGTGAATGTCCAAAGCAGCAGAGGCAAGCGTCATAGGCACATTATTCAATGGCCCAAGCAAATAATTTTGCATGGCCAACGCATATTTTGGAATCTATGTGAAGGAAAGCTTTCACGAAGTGGTTAATCAAATGCCATACCTTCAGCTTTATCTTTCCTGCATCGTTGGTGAGAAGCAAAAGGAAAAGGAAAAGGGATGTTCGCGTTTATTTCTTGATTCATCCTCGTTTATGTTAAATATGCCGGCCACTTCGTCGCCAATACCTCGTTGTATGTACGTGCCATACTCTGAAATGAGCATCAACACTCAATCAATCAACTCAACTCAGTCAGGCAGCTGGTGTTGGCATGATAGAATTCTATATGCGATCTAGGCCTTGTCGGTAGGAAAATAGGCACAGGAAACTTAGAACAGTTTATTTTATAAAAGAATATTTTGCTCAGTGACGCATATTTGCTGCTATGAAAATATTAAGGTATCATTCGTTTTATCAGTAAGTAATTCCGTACAAAACAAGGTCAGCCGGTTGGACATCTATAGGATCAGTAAAGAAGGCAGTTCTGTACGGCGTAGAAGCCATTCGGCTGGACAGCAGCAGCAGCCCCTAGCCAGCATGTACGGTCAGGAAAGTCGAGGAGAGTTCGGAAAGAAAGCTTCGCATCAAAGACACTGCCCGAAATACAGAAAATCCTATTCGTGGAAAATGACATACTGAGTACATTTCAGTATATAAAAGCAACAAGGCCGTAATAATCCGTCCGTGAAGCTGTAATTCCCGTGTGGGAAGTATTGATTAGCAAGTTTCACCTTCCCAGGAAAACGGCCGCCAATTTAGCTCCAGTGAAAGCGAGGACAAGCCTCATGGATGGTAGCATCATGTTATACCTCGGTCCATATATTCCAGAAAAGGAACAAAAGAAAGCTAGAAAACCACATCCGTAATTGAATCTAATCTAAGAACAATAAAATTCTCCTTGTCACGGGAGAAAGCGTCACGTTCACGTGTATTCATGTGTAGAAAATAAGTAATGCAACTCCGCCGCCGTTTTGTTCAGTTGACATCTACGTAAAGCGAAGCATTCTTTGCGCAATTGCATGATGAACCATGTGTGTGCGCAGGGGGAAGTATGGTTTTCTAGGCATAAATATTAGTATTAATAGGCATGCGTTTTATATGAAGAAATTATTTAATTGGCAGGCTGGATATTATAACACATGTATAAATGCAGTACATAATAGAAATACTATTTCACTAAATTTTCGGTAGTAATATATAGTTTCGTGTTGCACTCATCGTGTTTCTCGCTTCTGATGTCACTGTTTCTTCTATGCTCACCTAGAACTTTCTGTGTCGTTGAAGGTGTGGAACCACCAAGCACAGTTCAGAGCACACGCGTTTTATCTGCACGTCCATTCACTTGATGTACTCCATCTTCTAACTCCTATTCTTCATCTCCTAAGTGGTACCCCCCTTCTCGCTCATGTCTAAAACCGGTGACGCGCCAGAAGAATAAGTATAGTTCGGCACGAAGGGAAAGCTACGAGGAAAAGCGCGCACACGTGAGAGCACTCCTGAAAGGAGTCCCGAGTTTTAATCCATGTTAGTTCAGGATTGGGAGGAGAAAACCTTATTGGATACCGTTAAATAAGACAGAACACACCACTGAGTGTAAATGTTTACTTGGGGATTTTCCTTGCTCGGCAAATGCAAAACCGTCGCACGTGGTGGCTGCGTCGATTCAGCGTCTGTTCCGTGCAACCAAAAGCAGTGTCAAACACTGCCGGACTACTTGGCGTAGTAACACATGTAGCACTTGCACATGTAACACATGTCACACTTGGCGCCCGTAGCTTTCCCTTCATTGCCACAGAAAGTTGTCCGCGAGTATAGTGCAGCGGCGGATGAAAACATGCGAAGCGTCTAAACCCGCTTACATGCCCGTAATAAAGGGGGTTCTATGCCGCTTGCCGAAGCATGCGTCCGTGGTGTTCAGCGTTAGAGGCCAGATACATATAAAAAACTGCCTCGAACTAAACAGAAAAGCGTCCATTTTATAACACTCGCTTCTTAATGTTTCGCATTTCTTGTTACCGCCAGTAACAAATCTGTAGGTCAATGCGGTCTCTTATAGCGCGCGTACTATAGCGTGAGCTCACGGCGAAACGCGCGTTTGGCGTTCTCGAAGACCGTCATCCACTTCACGACGTCTCCGAAAGGCGTTCTTGTTGCTACTTCACGCAGACTCCATAGGTCTTCGTGAGCACTAAAGCACCTGCGAGGCGTTTCGCCCACAGGCGTGCTAGCGCCGCGTTTAAAGGCGACGATGTCGATGCGCCGGGGTTCATGCTCGTGGCTGCCGTGTCTGTTTTGCAAAGCCACTGGATCGCTAGGAGCACTCCGCTGAGGTGAGCAGGTGAGCGGCCGTGAGCGCCACTCCGTACATCCGCTGGCCGCTTCAGTGTTCTGCGCATGCGCAGTTTAATCTCCACTGGTCCGCTCGCCGCAGCTGCCCCTTAACCCGCTGAGATAAAAGTCTCTAATGGCTGAAGAGCTTTATCATGAAAAACTGAACGACTCGATTCGGTGAAAATTTTCCCGGCACCCATAATCATGGACGGCGTCTTTTCCACAGGAGTGTATATTTGGGGGGGTAAAAATAATCACTGTGTATTTCATATAAAATTCTATTCAAGTAAGTGAAACAGATTCAGTCTTCAATGTACAGTAGCACGACTACGCTGAAGTCGGGTCACCGAAGAAAGCAGGGAATAAGTTTCCAGGATTGCCACATGAAGTCAGGCACATATTGAAGCAGTCGAGTCAAATAAAACGCACGCAGTGAGTTTGCAATGGATAATACTTCACTTAATGTCTTCTTTTCCTTTTCTGAAAATACCGCTCGCGAGCAGAAATTTCTGCAGCGCCCATAACACCGGCCTCTGCTATAAATGTGTATGCGATACGCCTAGTATCTTCTTGAGGGTGAAAACTGTTCCTTTTACTGTACCCAGCAACACACAATCGAGTACAAACTTGATTTGCAGTCAGAATTACCCATTGAAGCTCAATATTTTTTACGGGTGTCCGTGGCTTTTCTAGCTGAAATCGCTTCTTTTAAAAGAATGGTGTTATAGCCCTGACTTAGTGAAAACAGCCACACTTCGTAACAGAAAGTCGCGATCCAGTCGCGCTATGATTTTCAGTTTATAATTAATCGTTTCAAATGCATATTGTGCTTGCAACAGACCGGTGGGTCATTAGTATTCAGCATGTGAAGAGGAAGCGTTGGTGGATTGTTGTGCATAAAATACGTTAAATGCCAAAGAGGGAATAAGGAGCAAAACTTAACTAAGTCGTATATTTATGGGAATGTCATAGGTTGAGATAGTGGTGGCAAGCCTACCAAACTACGAGGCCTGACCTTACGTTCCACTGCGTACGCAACACTAACAAGCAGTTCTTGCGGCTGAATAATTTTGGCCCTTACGAAGTCTTTCAGCACGCAAGCGTTAGCTTGGTGCCCATGGTAACCACTGGTATTGAAAAAAAAGCACAACGTACTCCTTGAGAAATGGGAGGCGCAGCTCGCCCACTTCGACCTTAATTCCTTCGACCTAAAGTCCTTAATTAGCCAGATCAGGCAGCCGGTAGGGGTCAGTCGGGTCCGGGAATGAGGGGGGGGGGGGGGGAGGGAGGCTCCGACCACCCTTCCTTAATATAGCAGTCAGAGTTATAAACTTTCTATACATGTAGAGGCTGAGGCACTTGTTGGGCCTTAAGGGCATAAAGTAATTCAAAGAAGGAATAATGTACTGTTCTGAACCAATTTGGCATTTGTATGGAGGCGGGAAAAGCTAGTCTGATGGCTGTAGTTGAAAAATGCTTGCTATGCATATTATAGGACACTGAAAGTTGAAGTATGTCTCCGCTGGAAATTTCACCTTCTTAAGAAACCTGATCAATGTTTTTTTTTTTTTTGTTCATTATCTTGCGGCTACTTGATATGGATTTTACGGGTGTTATATTTTTAAGAATTTCTCGTTTGTGGTGCCTTTCCATGCCCTGTTTAGGATACAATTTTTATCGCATGAACATTAAGTTTGGTTCGTATTCCGTGCTGTCCATGTCATTTTTTGGCTTTTACGACTTTCTTCATCACTCCATTGATTAGGATCTGATTAGAAAAGATGTCAACAGTCAGCGAACATATTGCTTCGGCAGCTTCCCTAGAAGCAATTCTTTGATTCCCCAGGCACAGGCAGCCTACTAGTGGTCGCTAGGATAGGAACTAAACTGATGGAAAAGAAAACATAATAATTAGAAAAAAATACGGGAGAAGACACAAGAGATTGGGTGGAAGCGTGCGATACAAACATAAAAGCAGAATTGGAAGTCCCCCGTCGGAAGCGTCTTCGAAACGTAGTGTCCTTTTGCGAGGCAGCGAACGGCAATAAAGCAGGGTCCAGAAACTTCGATCGATCACAATCCCAGTCAGGCCGGCTCTTATTGGTACCGTGACACCGGTCTCTGAACTCTAGCAGCAAAGTCCAGAAGCACGCGATGCCCTTTAGGCGCCATACATCTTATTTTTTTTTTTCATTACTTCAACGTTGGCTACGAAAGCAAAGTACGCATCCAACGTTCCAGTCGGCGTCCACAGTTCCTACGAAACCTCCATCTCTCACGTTTAGTGGACTTCAGCACGCTAACGTTTACAAATGAGCGCTAGCTTGCTAAATATGTTTTCTAAATACGCGTTTCTAAATGTTTTAAAATGTTGTTAAGAAAAATATGCATTTGTAAACGATACTCTAATTCATAAGTGTTATATAACTGTAGCATTGAAGCGGGAGAGTAGTAAACTCTTATTAAAAGATGGTCTAAGGCACGCATCACGTCTTAAAACACTTGCAGAGAAATGCAGAAGCCTTGGCATTCAACGGGAAAGCCGACGAAGTTTCTTTGTAGTATTCATCCTCGCCAAATTGATTCGGGCCACCTTGGTGCCTACATGGGCCTGACACAGTGTCAGCGAAGCCATTACTGACAACCCTACGGTGGCACATAAGGTGTCAACACATATTGTATGCGTATATTATTGCAGCTCGACTAATTTACGTGCTGATACATTGTCTTGTGGAGTGGAACTGGAACGTAATCAGGCCTCTGAGCAAATGTAAAAACGTCGCTAAAATGAAGTGGAAGATTCCTGGCCCGGAGAAGACAACTTGCAAGTTGCATCCGTTACATGTTTGAGGTCTCGCGTTTTTCGGCGGTGCTGCATTGCAGTAGCGATTACGAAAGCAACATGGAAATACAAATAGTTTATCATACGCGTACAATCCCAGGGGAAAAAGACTAGCACAAATGACTAGTGGTCGCCGCGGCAGAAATCTCGACATGCGGTGCTGTTTTTCCCAAGCGTGCTGATAGCGAGAGTGCAACGCACATTCCATTTTCCAAAGCAGGAGTGGCCGGCAAAAACCAACGCATCTTAAAGCCGGTATTTGGAGAGCTATCATGTGTCTCACGTTTCGGCGAAGCTATGTGTCAATGCGGAAAACTAAGTAGAAAACTGTCTAGTTTCCTCGGGTCTCAAGGTTTCACAGGCAGCGCACAGGGATCTTCGCACTAGTGTGAAGACTTGGCCGGAAAAACGCATCCTACGCTAAACTGTCGCCGGAACTAACATTCTCGTCTACCATTTTTCACTAAATAGTATTAGTCTTACAGAACGCGCTGGCTGCCACACGTAATGTATGCCGCTTCCACCAAACCGCAATATTGGTTCCAAGGTACGTCATGAATTGCATTACTGAATTGTATAGGTGGCTCCACGGTTGCCAAATTTCTCACTGTTCGTATAAGAAGCATAATTCTTATTTTGTAGGAGCTTCATTAATGGTCGTTCTTGTCCACATTTTTCTTTTCTGTCTCATTCCCAGTTCTTATTCTCGCCTGTTATTGAGGCATTCTTCTTTTTAGTGCGTTGGCAATGTAGGTGAAATTCAACCGCTTTTGAAGTATATAAACGAAAACATGAGCCGATACTGAAGGCAGTTAACTATGAGTGTAATAGCGCCAGCTGTCACGAAAATGAAAAGGATATACTGGAACTTCAAGCACTCGCCAGACGTTTCACAGAGCTACTTCGGCACGACAGAAGCATGGGTGTGACCTAATGCTCTGACCTAATGATTAGAGCATTGGGTGCGTAATCAGTAATCAGCGCGGAAATAAAGGAAGACGCAGAGTTAGAAAGACATGGGACGAGTGCTGGCTGTCGGTCGGTTGGTCGGTTGGTCCGTCGGTCAGTCTGTTGGTCTGTCGGTCGGTCGGTCGATTGGTTGGTTGCTCTGTCGGTCTGTCGGTCGGTCGGTCGGTCGGTCGGTCGGTCGGTCGGTCGGTCGGTCGGTCGGTCGGTCGGTCGGTCGGTCGGTCGGTCGGTCGGTCGGTCGGTCGGTCGGTCGGTCGGTCGGTCGGTCGGTCGGTCTGTTAGTCTGTCGGTCTGCCGATCAGTCGGTCGGTCGATCGGTTGGTCGGTCGGTCGGTCGGTCGGTCGGTCGGTCGGTCGGTCGGTCGGTCGGTCGGTCGGTCGGTCGGTCGGTCCGGTCCGGTCCGTGAGCGGTCTAACCACGGTGATGCCCTCATGGTCGTGACATGGTCATCATTCCAGCTTTGGATTAGGACTTTCGTGATGCCGTTACCGTCACACGATCGTCGTCATACATTCGTGTTATACCGCCATCGTGGCGCCATATGGTCAGTCTATCGTCGTTATTCTAGATTCGCCCCTCGACGCTGGTGCTTCCACTGCCGTCGCGCCATACTGGTAACAGAGGCATTGTGATACTGACTTCGTCACACTATTATGCTCATACACTCCCCATTGTCCCTATGCCGTCACGACGTTGTTATGCCATTGTCGTAATTCTGTCATCGTGATACAGTCGTCGCCATGCATGCTCTGTTATACCGTCATCATGATGCCGTCGCAGTCGTTCTATTGTCGTCATGCTTACTTCTTCATCCAAATCTTCTGATGCCGTCTTCGTCACGTCATTGTCACGACACAGTCATCATCATACCATTCTCGCCATGCCATCGTCAAGCTGGCGCTTTACCACCACCATCACTTCAATACCGTCATCCCATTGTTGTGATGCCATCGTCATCATAACAACTTCGTCGTTCCATGGACGAAATGCTTCATCATTATATTGTAATTATGATGTCGTCATTCAATATTGACTCTGCCACTTTTGTGATGTCATCGTCGTCATTGCGTCGTCACCAGACAACCGCTATCATGCATTCATTGTCGTACCTTCATCATGCCATTGCAACTACATCATGAAGCCATCATCGTCAACCCATTCATTCTCCTTCTGCTGTTGTAATAACTCGTCGTCATGGCGTCGTCGCCAGATAGCCGCCGTCATTCATTCATTGTCATATTGTTGCCTCTCACCATGCCGTCGTCATCATACGGCCTTCGTCAATCCACTGACATCATTCCTTCTTCTTCATTCAATCCTAATCGCACTATTGTCATTTATGCAGGATTATGCCACCGTTGTAATGCCATCGTCATCATTCTGTCGTCGTGAGACAGTCGCTATCTTGCGACCGTTGTCATACCGCTATCGTGATGCCGTCGGGGTCGTGCCAGCGTCGTCTACACTTGTAATACAATTGTCCTCACGTCTTCATTCTTACACTGTCGATGTTATACCATCGTTAGAAGTCACCGGTGTCATACCGTCTTTGTCGTTCCATGGACGTCATTCCTTCTTCGTATTACCACGCCGGCCTTCGTGGTCTTCATGCCTTCGTGGTCATGACGCCATGTACAATGGTCACATTGGCAAATAAGTGTCATAGCAACCTCGCGTAACACCGGAGTATTTATTTGGCTATAGCCGAAGCAATGGAAGCCTGAGGATGACAATCACAAGTGTTAAATAAACGTGACCTTAGAAATACGGGGTATGGCTGCATTGCTCGAATGCTAGTCGCATTACAATCGACCGCCATCGTTATATGATTTCTGTCGTAATTTTTTTCTTTTATATTTATCGTGCTTCCGAATGTGATAAAACTTAAACAAAAAAGTGCTCCCATTTATCAGGCATGATTGAATCCGTCAGCTACAAGACTAACTTGAAGTCACTTTCGCTTCCACGAAGATTGGCCTTCCGGAATGTTTTCTCGAGGCGTCTTACAAGATCTTTGAAACTGTTGCCTATACAGCAGCGAAATCTCACCAAAGTTGACCCGCTGCAGCCTTGAAAACTGCTTCTTTACAGCAGGAGGTACTCTTTTGCTCATGTCACCTATCCTATTTTATTTCCTTTAGCCCCGTATTTTAGCTCAGAGTGGCCAGCCGGTCTAAACATACTGGCTAAACCCGCTGCCCTCTCTCTTCTTCTCCTCTTATTCCCAGAACTCTGGCGGTTTGTTGTATAAAGTTGGTCTTCGAGCGAATACTAGCTTTATTATCCCACTTATCCCACCCCTGCTCACTAGCGAAATTCCTACACGTGCGGCTGCCGCCGACACAGGAAGCGGTCTCCCTTGTGACCCGCTGCATATTTAGTGCGGCGTTTTCTTGCAAGGGCGTATTTTCTTCCCGTAGGCTCTAACCCGGAATCAAACGGATCAGGTGCACAGGTACAACTGAAGTAGAATATTCCGAATGACTCTCTAATAATTAGGGTACTACTGGTTCTTCGAAGTCGGTGCCTCTGCCCAGGCGCTAATAACGGAATCATCGTTCACTCTGAGCTTGTGCGCTTGTTAGGATATACGTTCTCGGGATTGATCTCGTTGCACACGTCTGAAGTTGTGTGCGCATAACATACATCGATGCATGTCCGGTAATGCGTCGCTCATTAGTAGCGCCACCACGACTTCCAATTTTCTGTCTCGTAAGCCGGTATTTTGTTTTGTTTTTCTGCACTAGATCTGAAGAGGCTACTGAGAATCCCCGAAAACCACGTATCTTTGTAGTAATTGCTCGTTATTTACAAACTCGAATAAATCGTGGAAATAAGACGTGAATATTTTCTGATTCTATGATGCCAGGTTTGGATGTCGCGACTGGCGAGCGCCTGATTTTCGAGATCCGCTCTGTTGTACGAAGTGCTTGGCAAGCGCGAGCCCGCTGCAAACGCCGGTACTAGCTACAGTGAAAAGTTCCCTGCCAAATAATTTTTAGCCGATGGCAACATCAGAGTAATTTAGAAGTGGTAAAACGCAGTACAACCTAAAACAGGAGGACGATAAGAACATTGCTTCGAAAGGTCAAGATGTCAGCCTGATTATGCTGTGTCCTGCTACTTCGCACATCGAGGGGAAAAATTAGCACCGAAGAGATTGCTAATAATTGATAAACCCAGGAAACACAGGAAGAAAGGAGACATACATACAGTAAGCACGCAGAACACACGTTTCCCTAAAGTCTCGAGTGCAATCAGTTGAATCGCAAGTTTAACATCCACGCTTAGCACGTTGCCCAGCTACACACGTCGAACGCGCAGTAGCTTCGCGAAGGAGTGTTCTCACGGAGCCGAGTTTTTCAATCTTGTTCTGCTGGACTTTCCGGCCGCCCACTATCTTTTAAATGTGCGCTTTTAGAAGTCTTCTCACTATTGCATTGTGTTAATTGAAGCAGTCACACAAGTCAGGATATTATAGGTCACTGTAAAATGAAGACGTGCACAATCATGTTCATTCAGAAAACGTTTCTGTGTGAGCATTAGCTCGCTGGCTCGTACATGGGTACATTGTCGCGGGTTCGATGCTGGTTGTGGCGACCACAACCAGTCCGCCAATGCGGTGTGCATCAAAATCATGTGTAGGTTTTTTCGCTTAAGGACACATCATCTATTATGCTATTTTTAGGCGTTCGGGCACTACAGGTTGACCTGGTGACGAGACCATAGTCTGCGACTGTATGGCCAATAGTTGCCGAGACGTAAAGGAAATGCATGGCTACGTGCCTCCTTCTGTCAAGTATACATTTTTGTCTCTGCGCCTGCTGAAACGTGGCTTTATTGAAGGTCAGCTTGCAGTAGCACTAGCTTTTTGGCGCTAATGAAGCATCACTTTTAGGCATACTGTACAAGGCTCTCCAACCTCCGTTATTGCAGTATAACTTCCTCGAATCCGAAGACAGCTCAGGAACATGGCCACTTTTTTATTCAGTTCTTCTTACCGGTCTGTAAGGTACAAATGTGACGAGTTTGTGTTTGTGTAAATACCACGGTTCGACATACGGAAGGCATAAATAGCGTCTGTGGGACAAAAAGTAAACTTCTCATTATGTTTCTTGTTGTAAAAACCGTTTTCTTTTTTGCCTCTGCACAAAATTGAAAGCCGGGCAAGTTAGCACGTAGATTAATTAAATACATCGGCGTATTTACTGGGCTGGGGGGTGGGGGCGCACGGGCCTCCCTACTGTCATAAGTAGGATAGTAGGGAGGTCCTACTGTCCCCAGGGGGGTCCTAAGGGAGAGTAGTAAGGTCAAAGTATGCCATTTTCCTCTCCCCCTGTACACGCACACTTTTGAAAGCGAGGGCACTTTCGGCTGCAATGCAAAATTCAGCAAAACGACAGTTGAAGCAAAATTTTCTTTATCAGTAGAGTGGCCAGAGAAGTAATTCTGTTATTAGTACGTATCCTTCTCTGGACATGCAGTAGCAAACGACGCACCCGATTCGCCGTACATGCTGGCATTGCAAGGCCTGGCGCTTTCAGCTTGCGCTTCTTGCATCATGCTCAGCTTCTTTGGGACCACTTAACCACATTTTAAAACGCAATGAGCTTGGTGAGGCGAGAGGTCCGTATAATATATCATAATCTGCCGCGCCCAAAGATTCGTGTGCCTTCCGGCATGACAAGGTCGGATTATGAAATGCTGTAACAATTGAATCTCTGTGCCGAGATAGTCTACATAGCTTTGCAGTCTCAGTTTCTTATGGACAGCAAGAACCTAATCGAACCTCTTACAGGTCTAACTGTGGAATTTCATTGTGCAATCGCGCCTTACCGTAGGTATGTTGGCGAAAATGATTTTCGTTGAACCTTCAGAGCCATTTCAACGCCAATGGAAACGTGACTTTTTTTTTCTAAACGCACCTGCCAATTGTGACTCTACCGATTTTTTTCAGGCTGTTTCCATATAACGGTTACGCTAGCACTTGTTTCGTGGCAAGAGCCAACACGGCGAATATATCATATATTGAAGAAATCATCATCATCATCATCATCATCATCATCATCATCATCCTATTTTATGTCCACTGCAGGACGAAGGCTTCTGCCTGCGATCTCCAATTACCCCTGTCTTGCGTGAACCGATTACAACTAGCACCCACAAATTTCCGGATTACGTCGCATCACCTAGTCTTCTGCCATCCTCTACTGCCCTTCCCTTCTCTTGGTACCTAATCTGTCAACCTAATGGTCCAACGGTTATCTAATCTGCATCTTACATGACCTATCCAGCGCCATTTTTTTCTGTTAATGTCTATTAGAATATCATCTATACCCGTTTGCTCTCTGATACAAACAGCCCTCTTTCTGTTCCTTAAAGTTATGCCTAGAATTCTTCGTTCCATCGCTCTTTGCGCGGTCCTTAACTTGTTCTCAAGCTTCTTTGTCAGTCTCCAAGTCTCTGCCCCATATGTGAGCACCAGTAAAATGCACTGATTGTATACTTTTCTTTTAAATGATAACGGTAAGCTCCCAGTAAGGAGCTCACGACGCCTGCCGTATGCGATCCAACCCAATTTTATTCTTCTGTGACTTTCCTTGTCATGCTGAGGGTTTTCTGTGATTAGTTGACCTAGGTAAACGTACTGCTTCACAGACTCTAGAGGCGGACTGGCGATCCTGAATTCTTGTTCCCTTGCCCAGTTATTCTTCATTACCTTTGTCTTCTGCATATTAATCTTCAACCCCACTCTTACACTCTCCCTGTTAAGGTCATCAATCATTTGTTATATATCATATTTGTTATGTATTGTTACATATTGTTATCTATCTTATCATATCCTATATCATATGTTGAAGAAATAGGGTCTACTTTTTTATGAAGTGTACCGAAAACTTGTACCGTGTAGATTGCTTGTTGTGCTATGGAAACAGGTACTGAATACTGCCTTTCTTCGAATTTTTATGCGTGTCATACATGGCCTTATGTGGTTTTTCCCCGCTATCCTCAAATAATTTTGTTGGGCACGCAGTGGGTTGAGAAACGTTCAGGTTCTTTCTTTAAGTGCAAGTGTTCCAAATAGCTACTAAACCCTCGTTTTCCCATGTGTTTTCATACATCAATCGAGCGGGTTAAATGTGCTTTTTCCTGTAGTATACGCATGGAATTGGTCCATAGTGTTATTAGTGTGTTTTAGAAATCGTGCAAAACTTAAAGCTGCTGCGCTGGCATAACTGCAGCTACAACTGAGATCAAATTCTACGAACATGGGGGGAACAGTACGCGACGTTTACGTACGATGTTAAATGCAGTTGATATAATGCAGCTTTAAAAGAAATCTTAAGCTAGTATTCAAGATATCATGCCGCTGTTAATAGCTCGCTTTCGCAATGTCCCAAGGGAACGCTGTGCTTCAGACATATTGTACTTCAACGGAAAAGGCAGCATTTTAAATTTATTGTATTGTGAAATTTTGATGTTTCTAGCTTATTTATAAGTGTTACTAATAACTATGAAGCCATCGTTTCCTTTCTTTCTTTCTTTCTTTCTTTCTTTCTTTCTTTCTTTCTTTCTTTCTTTCTTTCTTTCTTTCTTTCTTTCTTTCTTTCTTTCTTTCTTTCTTTCTTTCTTTCTTTCTTTCTTTCTTTCTTTCTTTCTTTCTTTCTTTCTTTCTTTCTTTCTTTCTTTCTTTCTTTCTTTCTTTCTTTCTTTCTTTCTTTCTTTCTTTCTTTCTTTCTTTCTTTCTTTCTTTCTTTCTTTCTTTCTTTCTTTCCCTTTCTTTCTTTCTTTTGCTTTTTTTCATGCGTGATATATTAGGTTCGCCTTGTCTCCCTACTGAAATTAAGAAGGCACTTTGTTTATGTTGGTGACTGTACGGACAAGGTAATCGGTAATATGTAAGTAAAGTTCGAAATATATGTGTAATTGGGGCTTTCGCAACAAACTACGTATACACGCACTCTGGAGTGTTACGAGCGTGTCTAACGAGTGAGCAGAATTGAGCCCACTGTCCTGGCGGAGCTATAAACGCAACCAAGTCCAAATTTAATGAACATTGGTGGAGCGCTATGGAACCTTTGCGAAGCTTATTGTGGTTGCATTAAACACAGCTCTCCTAAAAAAACTCTAATTCAAGTGTTACAGCGTGTGAGGTGGCCGCTATCAGCTATTCTTCACAGTGTCCCGACATTGTTTTAGGTTACAACAGGTTTCTATTTCGTAGAAAGGGGAAAGGGTCGTGCTAAGTGCAATGTGCGACACAAAGTGTACGTTCCTGGTCCAGGTAATAGTGTCGCAAATAGTTAGTGAGCCGTAGTTTTTTGTATATTTTTATGCGTTATCAGACGCTCCGAGTTGCTTTCAGCGACTTCCTCGGTGAACTAAACAAGGCGCTTTATTTAAATTTCGAGAAAGTAGAGGGCGCATTAAGGGAGTGTGTCATTAGCATTCGAAGTCAGGGGACTAATTATGACAATTGCGGTAAATTGCGCATGGAAGCAATCCGGAACTTTATTCATATGCTTTATGAAGAACGCACACCTTAACCCGCTGCCCTGGGAGAATTGTACACTCAAATCTAGCGAAAATTGCATGAGGGAAGGGAGTGAAGCTCCATGGTAAATGTTCTGGCGAAGTAACATGTGTATTGATCAATTGCTGGCTATTTAAGTATTCCCGTCAAAAAGTGCTCCTAGCAATTACATGCCGGCAAGGTTTAATAAGGAACAGTCATTTACTGAATACTAAAGTATGCGATTTAATTACAGCAAACTGAAATTTGTATTGCAACTGCTAGAAAGAAGCAGCTTCGCTGGAAATTGGGTTGTAATTCTCCAAGGTCACGCACATCTGCTCACTGTTCTTCTTGTAGATGTCGCGAGTCATTTATCTTGATTGCTGTTTTTTGTGAAATTACGTTAACTATAGCGATACGTCAGTGCTGTAGACTTAAATACCAAGTACGATTCTTTGTGTAATTATTAAAATTGTTCGTAGCAAATGCAAATGTGTATTTCTTACGTGGGCTGTACCGCTGCTACTGGGTGGTATCAGGGACCTCTGTCAAGCACTCTCTATCTTTCGTGCCTTGATCACCTTAACATTTTATGTAGTCTGAAGATATAAATTCAAATCGAAATAACTTTTCAGCCTCCCAATGTTCACTATTTGTAATTGATAAATAGATCTATGTCTGTTAACTTTAAATGTAACTGACAGGCTCATTTTGAAGTTTGTAGGTCGAAATAATCTTGTGCTGCTTTTAGTGCAACTCTTCATAAATAAATAAAGAAATAATACATCTAGAAAGAGACAGGGGGAGGGGGTCAGGTGGAATGCTAGTTGCCCTCCGTCCCCTGTCACACAGTTAAGAAGTTGTTGGTACGCCTGTGCTGCTCCATTTGCCATCCCATTTTCTGAGATAAACATTTTAAGCAATCGCTTCCTGCTTAATTTTCTTAAGTACTGAAACCTATACGCTTAATATACTGCTCGAGGTGTCGCACGAGGATAGTATTGTAGATATCAAAGGAAGCTTTCTTATAACGTTAGACTACTATCGCTGAAATGTAGGTGAGCATTTAGCGCCATGCAGAAATACTGCCTTTTTTTTTACCTTAGTCTGTAGGGATCTTTTCACATCGAAACCACGAAAGAAAAAAAATCTCTGTTGAAGCAGGTGAAGGGCGTAGTGCAAGGCAAAGCATGACAGGTATAGCTGTGGCTGATAAAGAACATAAACTTCCAGCTTATTAACCAGTCAGCTCGTGATCTCTTAGCTAGACAATAGAGTACGGAGTAACATTTCCGATAAGGGGACCCTAGCACAACAAATTCTCCAAATCTGCCGCGACGTTTTTGCAAGCAACAAGGCTTACTGATGAAAGCGTATACGCACCTAATGTGTCATTGCATACCATAGTTGCCGGAACGGTAACCTTATTTTTGAAGCGCCTGCGATGAAAGTATACTGAATAAAGCCTACATTTAGGTACCCACAATCAAAGCGCCACAGGCAACACTGTATTGTACTTACTGTTTCACACATAGTGGCTCATTGACTACGGGAAAGAGCGAAGTTTTACGTGATCGACACTTTTTTTCTCCTGCCCACTGCGACAGCAATGTTTTTATTTTATTTATTTCATTTACCTTCGAATGCCAGTTCCGTCACGGTTGCGAGCGTAGTGCCTTTATTCGATTACGAGCGGCAGCGTCGTCCGTGGCATCCGAGGCGCCGGGCTCAACGAGGGAGAAACGGTTTGCGTGCACCGAATTCCTGCCGCTCCTTGTAACTCCTCGTAACTCGCAAAAACGAAAAAGAAAAAAAACTGCATGGCCATATAAATGGCCGGCATCCTTGCATATGCAGCACACGTCCCCGAAACGATTGAGGCACGTGCCAAGTCTGCGGAAGGAACGCCATTGAACAAAATAAAAGACCTGTTCTTGTTTATCTGCACGTCGCGCTGTTTCCGACGTTGATCCCTCGTAGGGCATTACTATTCTCCCGCTTCAGCCGTACCTCGTATTTCACTTTTAGCGTCGCACGTCATCGTGGGTTCGCCCGCGAAGGATGTGATGGGAGTAAGGACTGGGGGGCGAGTTGAGATCGTATGCAGAATGACTGCGGGAATCGAGGTAGCGAGTCCACGCGCTAGAAAATGCGCAGGTTCAGCTATCGCACCTTGGGGTGTTGGAACGAGTGGCTTTCTTATTTTTTTCTAGAAGGGGAGGGGGTGGGGGAGATAAATTGCTGCTACGAAAGTCGTCTTCCTGGGAGTCAGCTGAAATAGCCAAGGGGCCGTGCAGGTATTACAAGACAGCACAACGCCTCAACGATGGTCAGAATACGCGCAAATGCATGAATAACGCATGAAAAGTCTCCTTACGCCTGAGATTATTTGCCGTTCTTCAGTAATCATACAGGTGCTTCCAGCGTGCGTTTGAAGATAGAAGAGTAGTCGTGCAAAGTAGTAGGTGTAGGGAAACTGAGTTCCCTTGAGATGTTGCTGTGTGCAATCAGCGGGCAGTGTTCTAAATGGCTGATGCGACGCAAGAAACAGAATAAAGTTTTGAACTCTGTATTTGGCAGGTGGCATTGCTGTGCGCACAAGTTACCGTTAGCACTGAATTCGTACCTACGAATCTGTACCTGCTGTTATTAAATCGAGAGATAAGCATATGCAACCCATTCATGGCTTGTTTTATTTGCTGCGTCTTGTAAAGTTTCGAGCATTAAAAGCTGCACCATCCGCTAGAGGACACTTAATGCGCTGCATTTTCTCAAGCATATTACTTAAAATATGCCTAGTTGCATTTCTTCACTTATTGAGTCTCTCTCTCTCTCTCTCTCTCTAGGTTAGGTAATAAAGCCAGGCAACGTCCTTACACTGAGTATTGTTTCTTGTGCTACATGTGCTACAGAGTTCAAAGATAAATATGCGGCTTTCTTTTGCTTTTCGTTTCACTTCTTCACAATTGCACCAGAGGGTATACGGTAGGTATTTCTTGTCACGTCTGAAACTTTAATTTTGTTAATCGAAGTAACGTCATGAGAGAGGTAATAGCAAACATGGTGGACCTTGAAGAAGAAGCGAAACATTTATTCAGCATTAAACCATGTTCAATGACGACATACCACGTGCTTGACCTCGTAAAAGCGCGCCAGAGAGCCCCAGTCGGACAAGAAACGCATAACACATTTTGGCGACGAACACGTCCCATACCTTGATGCTTCGTCGTCAGCTAGAAAGTGGCCAAGCTCAATTTTAAACGCGTAAGCTTTACTAACCTCGTCGTGCCTAGTTTTGCCATCGCCGCGAATTTGATCTTCAGTTGACCGCCGCTGCGCCACAGCCTTGGCGACGCATCACGTGACTCGCCGCGCCGAGGTCCGGCGCCGCCTCGTGCGGTTGCCGCCGCTGGACACGCGACTCGCTGCGCGCCTGGCTAAGAGAAGCACCGCGCTGACCTAGTCAGTGTGAGCTTTGCCATAAATGAGAGCAAGGCTGGGCCGTTTTCTCTGAGCGCTGCCAGGCAGCGGGAGGCTTTGAGCCGTCATCACAAGCGGCGTCTGACCACCCCGCGGATATCGCCCGGCAATCTGCTTCACTGGATAGGTTCAGGAATGCGACAGGCGTCGCACCATCAAGATCAATGTAGCGACCGCGTTCGCACACTGTCCGTTTGTGCTACGACTATGCGCATGTTCGCTGCGCCTCCTTGCATGTCTAGCACTTGCGCTTTCCTTGTGGCACAACAGGCTTTGCACCATCGAACAATGCGTGTGTACCCAAGCCTAAGCGCAGTAACGTCTAGCCACTGACCTAGGCACAGCCGTCATACTGCCTTAACGGTGACTGCGTACCTAAGTATGATAATTGCAGCCAAATCAAAGGTTAACCAAATGAAACCAAGACCTAACCAAGCTAAACCATGCTTCTGCTTTGCATATCCAGAGTTAGCTGAGCTAACCCGCAGCCAATTTTGCAGCGAAGCTGCATACCTCTACCGCCCAAGGAAATTTTCCCGTCGTTGTAAGCAAAAAACTCCTCATACACGGGCCGATGGCGGAGATAGTGCAATTCCGGGCCGACCCACGGTGGAGGTGCAGTTCGCCATTATGGGGCCCACGTACACAGCTTCGCTTGTCATCCTTCTTCACAGAGTCGAAGGGTGCGGAGTTTTCTGTTTAAGGTAATTGCTACTATATGCGACACGTCTAATGCAGCAAGCGTCTCACAGCGCTGGCTTGCACCAAGAAAATTCGTGAGGGAAAAGCCGAAGTCCAACAACCTCCGCGTTACGGCTGCGATGCTCTACCTTTGGAGGAAGAAAAAAGTTAAGGAGGGACATCGCGCAAAACGACTGATGCCAAGCGTGGCAGCCCAACACTTGATGAAAATGTCAGAGCACCGACGATACATATAGAGAAACAGATGAGCATATGTAAGAGCGCGTGGTAGGTTTTAGCACTGCCAGATATTTTTTTTTAAATCGTTTGGTCATTTTGAAAACCATTTGAAGCTCTTCAAATCATTCGGCAAATCTCGATTTTTATTCCGTGATCTCGACGCAAGAGGTCACGTGTTAGGCTGGCACTGTGCAAAGGGACTGGCTTCACGGAGTCTTCCCTTGCCAAAGCTGGCTGCGTGGCGGCATGCTCTCTGCTCGATTTTTCGCTCCTCCATGACTGTACCAATAGGTGGTGCCGAAATCCTCGCCTCAACGACGGTTGGCCCATCGGAGTAACAGATACACGTCTTGAAGGCCATGCTTTTCCGGACAGCATGCACCGGAATGTATTGCGTAGCCGAGACACGTCATGGTCGCCACTTTCTAGACACCACTAGGGCTATTTTTTTTTACCTACACTTCGTGCAGGCTCGTGTAGACGAGTTTTGTGCCCGCAGAGGCTATGAGCTCGTGTGCAGTAACTATCTCACTGCGCTGTAGCAAATCAGAGCAGACAGCGCGCCAGCTTCTGCATCAGCAGACTAAAAGCTCCTGACTGTGCCCTTTGCATGACTTCGCACTTACTGGCTGCGTATATGCTCTTGCCTGAAAGTAAACATCTACGAGTTTCTTTTCCTCAGCAAGTCTAGACAAATTGCAGCGAAATACGTCGCGAATGTGCACCCTACAAAGACAACTTCTCAATGCGCATAATACGGCGCGGAGTGTGAAACAGCCCGGACTAACCGTGAGTAAGATAATTTTACCCTCTTGGAAGATTAGCTCACCTTCTTCCGACACATGACCACACCAGCACTTCGCTACCGTCACTGCAGCGAATACTCACTATCGTCGCTATATCAGCGCCGACAGTCACATACAAAATGGCGCCACGTGTTTGCAACGCCACCCTGCTTGTTTGTCGTATGTTGCCTACACTCATTGAAACCGGAGTGTAGAAAGTGTAGTTTTCATCTCATACTACAGCTATAAAAATTACTTTGTGTAGTTGGGCGAAGCTACCCTTTTCTGCACCAAGTAAAAATATCGCGACTTGCCATACCAGCTACACTCATCTAGCCAGTGCCGGTACAAAAAAAAAACTATATATTTCTTGTCCCAGCTTTGAATGCGCAAGCATGCATCATATCGCAGGAGGCAAGTGCGACGCAGACCAGCCAGCGCAGACAAAGCGTGTAAACTGCACTTGACGAAGCTGCACAGGCTACATCATGCGAGCACAGTACCCGTGCAAGATCTGCTTCTCAAACGCTATTTCGGTATGACTATAAGTACTAATAATCACGATGACGCTCGGAAAGCAAAGGTAAGTTCTATTCAGGGGCGATATTCTCGAGTGGTAATTTCTGATGGTGCATCTTCTTCGGGACACTTCGTGCGTCTTTACATAGAACGCGTAGTAGAAGAAGGCGAATGAAAGTGAAAGTCCTTCTGAAAGAGTGCCCAAAATGCTGTCAGTTTTATTTGAACTTTTTGTATTGATATAGTTTATATACAGGTCTTCTCAAAATCTGTTTTATCACTTAGTTTCCAAATGACTGATTCTGAATGTTCCCCTATACCCATTTTGTTTTGTTGGCCGTGCGTTTCAATGTATGCAGTTTGGCCAATCCCTCTCATGGGTACGAGCCATACTTTGAGGCGACAGCAAGAATAACAACAACAACAACAACACTATCAGCACGAAGCGCGTGCTGCATTGGTCATGAAGAGGAACGTGACGCGGCGTCCATTGTCTAGGTGCGACAGCAAACTTACGAAACTTTGCCTGCTGCTAAAGAATCAAGCGATAAGTATATGCAACTTATTTATGGGTTTTGTTATTTGCTGCGTCATTTACAGCCGCGCACGGCTACTGGATGCAGCGGCCGTTCATGGCCGTGCGGCAAACTATGCCGCAATGTGATGCAACCAGATGAATACGGCCAGAACATTACTACAGATGGCGGTGGTTGCCTGATCGGTCGACTAAATCTAAAGTAGCTAAGCTTACAGGTGGGGATATAGTCCAGTGGTTCCAGCGTACCAGGCAGTGGCCAGCGCAGTTAGGTAAGCCATGCTGGGGACGCTAAGGTCGCGAACATTTGCCCCCTATAAATGTTCGAGCGTTAAAGGTAGCCCGTAACAGCGTGGCGACCAGTTGTTGCCACAGCGGAAGCACTCAACTGCACGGCGAGCCAGCGCTTTCTCGTTTCTCGAAGATGCAACCTAGGCACGTTCGCTTCAGTGAACACGAGCTGTAGGCCAGTGTGCTACTAGTCTGCCAAATCGGCCCGCGACGCACTCCGCTCCCGCTGGTATGGCATGAGATAGGAGGTGTTTTAGCCAAGCTACACTGTAAAATGTTTTGCTGACGCAGCGTACAGCTACGTCGCGCGTGGATGGCGGCCGCTTTACGCATGACTAATCCGCGCCTTTGGCTTGGTCACCTCAATGCGTTCATCTCCGAGCGGAGAGGAAATGTATTGAGCCTCTTCTCGCAGAAGGTTGACAACCAGGCAGAGAGAGAAGCGACTTGACTCAGAGAAATAAATTGCAGAAATTCTGAGAAGTGTCGACTAATGCGTAAGCATAGTTGGGCTCAGCTGTAACTTTGTTTTTGCTAGTTTTACTAGCATGCTTTTCACAGCATGTGCGCGTTTGCCCAAGGCGTTCCCGGTCGCTAAGAAGGCTTACGTTTTATTAGACAATTGTCGGATTTTGTTGCCGCATCTGGTCCTTTAAATGCAATCGTACCAATTGAGCCGGAACGCCGGGAACGAGCGCGTCTCGGCGGAACCGAACGGTGGAAAGTTTCGCTGCTGGGCGGCGAAGATGAGTTTAGCAAGCGATGGCAGGTGAGGCAGAAGCGCCTGCAACAAAGACGAATACTTATACAGATGTGAAATTCTCTGTGTATGTCTGTGTGTGTGTGTTAGAAAAGCTGTAAAGAACGCTTCAGTGCATGGTACCTTCTATGTAAAAAAAGAAAAAAAAAGAAAATTCGCAGAATTTGAAACAAGTAAAAAAAATTGGACGCTTAAGCTTCGCCTTCAGGAGTGGAACGCGATAGCGTTTTCGCACCCCGTTCGCACCGCCCACTCATTCGCTCGGCACGCTCTTGAGTCACACAAAGACGAAACGTGCGCCTGAGCTCGGCTAAAGAACCAAAGAACTCGGCGTCTCGGAGGGAGAAACGACCGACGCGAGCCAAACGTCGTGATCGGCACGGACAGCTGGGCTGCGACGCGCCATGAAGGCGAACGCGATCATATCATGGGGCTGACGCCTCGATGGGATCGTCCACTATCTCGCTTGGGAGCACCACGCAGACGCATGACTTCCCGCCAGCAACACGGCACACTTCGCAGGGGACGCTTTGCCTACACATGCGCTACGGCGCAGCGATCACGTCAGAGGCGTCCCGCATTGGACGCTGCACCTAGGAATCGTGCTGTGAGCGGAAAGAGGAGCCGCGTCATGCGGCCGAGTGGCGCGCCACCTGTAAGGGCAGCGCCGTACATTGCGAGAAGGGGGTCTTTTGTGTATTCCGCAAGATGGATCTGCGTGTGCGCAGAGCGAAGAAGAAATGTAGCTTAGACATACTTCGCTACTCGTGTAACTACGACTTCTGTAATTTAAATGCTCAAAGTTATCGATATACACCGCAGTATAACTTTCTACGGCTCGTTTCTAAGGCAACACCGCATTCACTAGAGGCGCTTTTGTCCCTCTTTGAACTATTGAACTCGTGGCTCAGTACAATAAAGAAAAAAAAAGAACTCGTGGCTGAGTGGTATCATCTTCATCTCACACTCCGGAGACGCTGGTTCGATTCCCACCCAGCCCATCTTGCAAGTCGTTTTTTATTATTTATAAAGTGCCTTCCAAGATTTATCACTCATGGCCAACGCACTGATGCCGACGACACCGGCTTTTCTGCGACACGAGGTCCTTAACGATGTCGCGTTAAAGAAAGGGAAAGCCAGCTGCTGCATATCCGCGATGTCACACCATCCTCGCTGTCGCTGTTGAAAGCCTGTGTTACGCCAAAGGTTATGCGCGCTTTCATTGTCCAAGGAAGCTCCACCTGCGTTCTGACTGCACCTCAGTGAAGCCCATTGAAAACGCGTGGAGCGTCTGAACGAGCTCGCTTGCCCGCGAGGTGCTCATGACTCGAAGGGGGCGCTCAGCAGCGTTCAATTGGACATTGGGTCACTCCAAAATCTCACGTTGGCCGGCTCGCTAATTTAGGTTGGTTCACTCGCGAATTAAAGTTCGTCCACTTGCAAGTTTAAGTTGGGCTGCTCTTAAATTTCGAGTTCGCCCACCCCCCTCATATATGTTGTCTCACCGCAGATTTAGGTTGGCGAACCCCCAGATTTAAAGTTAGCCTATCCCACATTTCAAATTGGCCCACCTCCAAATTTTTCGTTGCTCCACCTCCAGATTTCACGTTGGCCCACCTACCAATTTCAATTTGACCCACCCCCAAATTTTAAATTGACCTATCCCTAACTTTCAGTAGGCCCACCGCTACTATAAGCTTCCCCATTAATTTTCTAAGGAGCCTTACATTTATGTACGTTTTTTTTTATTTCAAGTTCTTACTTATGGCTCCAAAGCTACCAGTCATCCGTGTTTACACTATCATAACACTTACATACCTTCAAAGATTACTTATTTTTGTTCACATACAAGGCATTAAACTTTTCGCGTGTCAGGGCTGGGCAGCTCGCGAAAGAATGTTTATAGATTAACCATATTCTCACCAAAAGAACAAAGCGGGTGCGGAACGGTGTTGGCACAGTGTGCGAAGCAGCTAGCACAGTTTACTAACTCAAGCTACCCAGACGTGCGGTGCCTGTTCCCTTATGCACAGGAGTGGTACAGGAAAAGGAAGCAGACAACATGGGTGCTTGTTGTCAAACTTGTTCTCACCAGTCTAAGTCCTACACCACTTCTAGCGAGTAGAAATGGCGGCGTTTTCTTCTTCATTTTCGGTATGAAAAACATCGATGTTTGTGAGCGTTCCCTCAGGCACCTACTCGAATTTCAAGCGCAATATTTTCGACAAAGACCACTTCTAAATTATCGGGATCTCGGTAGAGTGATGCGCAAGCGCCAGTACTTATACTAATTGTTACCGCTAAGAATAATTCAAGAGGACAACAGAGGCAGAAAGAATACTTCATATTTCATGAATATCCAAAGTCACATCCTCTGTATACGCGTCCTTTACTGATACTTCTCCACAATACAAACGTGTATTTTTCAGCACGCGCGAAATCCGGACGCGACTAGAGTTCAACGCCATCGCCTAAGCTTCTTCGAAGCCTCGGAAACCGTGGAACCTTTTCCTCCTTGACAAAAGAAATGCGAAGGTGACAGTATGCTGCCTGGGTGGGGGGGGGGGGGGGGGGAGGTAGGAAAGGCGTAGCAATAACACTCTAGCCGCTAGCGCAGCTCAGGTGAGTGATTGCACGTCTGCCGCGAGGGTGGCTATGCCTTGAGTCTTACTTCTAGCTTTTCGTGCATGCACGTTCGCTTCCATTCGAACGCCTGAAAACGGAGCAGACGAAACTTTTCACCTCATCTGTAGCAACGCCGAATGTAGTAAGTTCTGGCTTTCTGCTTCATATGTGTAGGGACATTTATGTTTATCAAAGTACGAGTATGCACTTTTGTTTGGATAGCTAGAAATATTGAAAGCGACTTCGGCAAAGCGTTAGCTCTTTTTCTTTTTTTGGTTCTTCAACTAGAGTATTAGAAATTTTACAATTACAGAGTAGTTTTGGTTAATGCGGCATGGAAGTGAGTGAAATCGTTTTTGCCTTGCAGGGAAGGGAACAGATTAACGAAGAATCATCATAGCTGTGCTAGAAAATGCTTACTAATTTGCCAAGACTCACCTCTCCTTGCTTTAGCAACGTTGATCGAAATGAACGCTCCGCAACCATGAAGCAAATTCTGAACAAAATTTTTAAAAATTATTATACTGGCGATAAAAATGCAGCCACTGCTTCTATAGTTAAACCAATTGAGGGGAAAGCTTTGGAAAATATTTTTATTAGCGAAGCTTGCGCAATGTGCACATTCTAGCCTCAGTAGCCGTAGGATTTCGTTGCCGAGAACGAGGTCACTGGTTCGGTATCCGAATGTGGCGGCCACATTGCGACGCGGTAAGAATGCAGCCCTGAGAGCAAGCTTTATAACCCAAGACAGTCGAAACCCATCCGGAGCCCTTGACGGCGTTTCACACAGCCGCTGTTTTGTACCAGGACGCAAATTATCGGGAATCAGTAATTGACAAATGACTACCACTAAACAGACTATTAAGAGTATCAATAGCCAGCGAGAAGCATTTCGTCAGTAAAATATGCGCATACCCACCCGGAATCCCCTTCCCCGAATTTCTTTTTTCTGGAATGCGTTACAAGATACGCGCTGCACATCAGTGTTGTACCCTACCGAGTGCCACGCATTAAAACGCCAGGAATAATTATTCACTGTAGGGTGGCAGTTCAGTGCACTACCTTAATAAAACCTATACGCTTCGGTGCTTCGTTTTATGATTGATGCACCCGAAGGATCTAACCAATAATCAACGTTGGTTAATCTACGACATTAGGCGCACAGGAACACGTTTGCATTGTGTTGGTGCACAACGCACATGCAATGCCCACTGTGACCTTGAAAATTCTTCCCGCCTAAGCCACAGATGCTATACGACTACTGATACATTTGAGCTGATTTTAATACCTTATATACTGTACTGTAGATTTGGCGTAAGCACCCTTGACATGTCAGATACAGAAACACTTGTGGCAATGTAGCAGCTTGGGGACAAACAGTTGAAGTGACTGACTTTGACATGCGAAGAGATAGAGTCGCCCTTGAACGCTATGTTTACGCAGCGGCAATTGGGGCGGCGGCCTCAATGCACTCCTTTATGCGCTGGTTTTATCAGAACGGGAAAGTCTAAGTTCGCAATTGCCAGGTCAATGTCAGAAATTACGCCGGCAGTACAGGTTCTTTAATTTGGCATAACCTGTCGTACTACGATGTTCACGAATTCATTTATCTGCCGGAGCTTCTCTAGCGCATTTCCACGGGTCGTGTCGACAGCCAGGACGTCCTTCCGCTTGTTTAGTCGGACCTCCTTAGTTTCATTTGACACTATTCTCTCTAGTAAAACGGAGAGAGCTTACCTGTTTAGTCCTCGAAGGCCAATGGAAGAATGCACCGGTATAAAGTGGATGGTGTACCGTCAGCGCTAATGTTTTGACTGCAGGGCTGATGCACTCCAAGGTGATAAACTCTTCATGAGTTTCCTTTTGGCCTTTCGGCTCCTCCTCAACACAGAGCTGACATCGGTTGAGTATTCGCCTGTGACTAAGTAAACATAAGTGTATTCACTGGTGCTGGGCGAAGTGCCTCAGTTTCTTGAGCTTGTCAAAAGTAGACCTTTGGCTTGGCGGGACGACAGGCTTCGCGTCAATGGTCACGAGACCAGGAGCCTCAGTGGAGTCTTCACTGCTGGTGGGTCGAGCACACTGTGTCATTGAAAAATCATCCGTAGGAGGGTTCTGGCCGTGTTGGCCTGTGGGGGGCTCCGCGTCCATAGCCCCAAGGCAAGACGCATAAAGCACCCCGAAAGACGTGAAAAATTCGACGAAAAACAGCTAGCCGAGACATATGCGTTCTAGCAAAGAGCAATTTCATAGCCTTCCTTATCAAACACAAGCTTTTGCTCACTTCGGTGGAATCACCAAGAAACAAGGACTTCGAGGGTGGCTGGGTACGTGGTTATTTGATTTAGGAATACATAAAACAGTCGTACGCGTTTATGTGGTAGGGAGTTCTGACTACTGTCAATAAGGCGAATGTATGGAGACACGGCTGACGCCTGTTATCCTGAAAAGCCTCCGTGAATGCTCCGGGTAGCGGGCATATTGCGTCAGCATATCTACCTAGCTAACGGGGTCAAGCACACCATAAAAATTTATAGAAATGTTATTTTGTCTTCCTTCATATCCCTTAAGCTAACATTTCCAAAAGTAACTAAATAGGCGCTAACATTATGTGTTTAAATGCTTAGTTTTAGTCGGTGCCAGAAAATGGTAGTGGGATCCAAAGGCTTGGACTTATCAGAAAATGTTAAATAATCATGCAGAAACTCCAGTGGAGTTTTCTAAGTATGGATAAGCATTGTGCCGCTTGCTTATCTCCACGCAGTCTTCCGTAATTATCAATCTGACAAAGCTTGACCCGACCAATATAAACCCTTACTCACCCTTAGCGGTCATTATCAACCTGATCGTGCAAAATTACCTATCCTTATAAACCCTTATGACTTATTAGTATTATCGGACTCGATCCGACCATTATTAACCCTTATCGGTCGTTATAACCTTATCAGAGTTGCTGCGACCATAAGCCCTTATCGCTCTCCAACACCTCATCCATCCGCGTCGAATCATTATCAACCGTGATGAGACCCATATAAGCTTTCATCACTCCTTATCATTTTTATCTACTCACTGTCTGTTTATCCGTCTGTGTAGCGCGATGCGAAGAGCATGAGGCCTCAGAGATTGGTGGCATTGCGGTCCGTAAAGAACGCCCTTAGCGATAGGCGCCTCCCGCTATTCCCGAAACGCCCCACGACCATCAAAATGCATCGCAGATGTGGCATGTGCAGCATTAAATTTTGGCAAAACCGTATTTTTTTGTCTACAAAGCTCCAAGTCGGATGTACATGTGTCCTAGAGTTGGCTTTTCTTCCACAATCACAGAATATTTCAGCAAAGCCTTTATAGAAACTATTCTCCTTTGATATTTCTTTTGTGCCACGGGTATAAAAACTTGGAGGACGCTTAAGGTTCACCTTTAAGAGTGGCATGCCACAGCATTGAAAGATCTCGGGCTGCTTGTCACGCTTCTCGGCAACTTCAGCTTATGTACCCGATTGTTAGCTGCAAATGCTGGCGGCGAACGCTATGCACGAAGGCAAGCGTTCTGATAGAAACGCGGCGTCTTGGGCCGCGATGCGGCACAGGCGAGCACCATCTAGGGGGTTTGGAATGAACCAAGCACCCCCCCCCCCTCCTTTATACCCTTCGAGGTTGCGCGCGCACACCTGGTGCGTGCCAATCTCGGAGGTTATCGCCGCTCTATGAATTACACAAACGCTGGGAAATGGGCTTGTCTGAGTTTCCGCGTAACAGAGTTTCCGCGTAGCAGAAATAGTGCGCATCCTTTGTATCTATTGCCTGTGGCAGTTTAACCACCACAAAAAACAGGCCAAGGAAAGCGGCTCGCTTTAGGGGAAACCAGACTTCCGCAAGTGTGCGGAATCACAGCAAAATTTTCACCTACGATATTATCTTTCGAGCAGATGCGTTAAGAAATAGGTTGCCTTGAATAAAGCAATAAAGTGGTTTCCAGGTGTAAATCAAATGCCTTGCAACGCATATATCGGTGACTCCATGTGCAGATCCGACACAATGTTCACCAGATGTGATCTCCGCGGCTGTTGTATTCTTCCAACACACTATTTAGACATCGCTTTACTTCTTGGAACGCGTAGATAACTTTCTAGGGTGTTGCAATTGGTAAATCACTTCAAAGGCCGTGATTACCTAACATGCTTTGAACTATGCCTGCCCATAACTCTGTGCCTTCGAAGTATTAAAAAAAGGTCGTTTACTTCTTCATGGACACCGCGGACGCCCCGGGTAATGCGCGAAAGTAGGAATGAAACAATAATAGAAAAAATATTTGCACAGCTCATAACTATGCATGAAGCGTTAAGTACGCCACACATTCAACTCCACATTTCCCCGTTTTAACTAAATGTAACAGGTTGACAATGTCCGTCAGTGCTAGCGAGCTTGACGCATAACGGTCATCATCATCACCAGCCTGGTTACGCCCCACTGCAGGGCCAGGGCCTCTCCCATATTTCTCCAACTACCAGTCATATACTAACTGTGGCCATGTTGTCTCTGTAAACTTCTTAATCTCATCCGGCCACCTAACTTTCTCCCGCCCCCTGCTACGCTTCCGTTCCCTTGGGATCCAGTCCGTAACCATTAATGACCATCAGTTATCTTCCCTCCTCATTACATGTCCTGCCCATGGCCCTTTCTTTTTGTTCATTTCAACTAAGATGTCTTTACCTCGCGTTTGTTCCCTCACCCAATCTGCTCTTTTCTTATCCCTTAACATTACGCCCATCATTCTTCTTTCCATAGCTCGTGTCGTCCTCAATTTATGTAGAACCCTTTTCGTAAGCCTCCAGGTTTCTGCCCCGTACGTGAGTACTGGTAAGATACAGCTGTTATCCACTTTCCTCTTCAGGGATAATGGCAACCTGCTGTTCATGATCTGAGAATGCCTGCCAAAACCCCCCAGCCCATTCTTATTCTACTGATTATTTCAGTCTCATGAACCGGATACGCGGTCAATACCTGCCCTAAGTAGATGTATTCCCTTAACACTTCCAGTGCCTGGCTACCTATTGCAAATTGCTGTTATCTTCCGAGACTGTTAAACACTACTTTAGTTTTCTGCAGATTAATTTTTAGACCCACCCTTCTGCTTTGCCTCTCCAGGTCAGTGAGCATGCATTGCATTTGGTCCCCTGATTTACTAAGCAAGGCAATATCATCAGCGAATCGCAAGGTATTAAAGTATTATCCATTAACTATTATCCCCAATTCTTCCCAATCCAGGTCTGTGAATACCTCCTGTAAACACGCTGTGAATAGCATTGGACAGATCGTATCTCCCTGCCTGACACCCTCCTGTGTTGGGATTTTGTTGCTTTCTTTATGGAGGACTATGGGGGCTGTGGAGCCGCTATAGATATCTTTCAGTATTTTTACATACGGCTCGCCTACACCCTGATTCCGTAATGCTTCCATGACTGCTGAGGTTTCGACTGAATCAAACGCTTTCTTGTAATCAACGAAAGCTATATATAAGGGTTGGTTATATTCCGCACATTTCTCTATAATCTGATTGATAGTGTGAATATGGTCTATTGTTGAGTAGCCTTTACGGAATCCCACCTGGTCCTTTGGTTCATTGAAGTCTAAGGTGCTCCTGATTCTATTTGAGATTACCTTAGTAAATTCTTTGAAGGCAACGGACACTAAGCTGATCGGCCAATAATTTTCAAGTCATTGGCGTCCCCTTTCCTATAGATTAGGATTATGTTGGTGTTCTTCCAAGATTCCGGTACGCTCGAGGTCAACAGGCATTGCGAATACAGTGTGTGCAGTTTTTCTAGAACAATCTGCCCACCATTCTTCAACAAATCTACTGTTAACTAATCCTCCCCAGCTGCCGTTCCCCTTTTCATAGCTCCCGAGACTTTCTTTACTTCTTACGGCGTTACTTGTGGTACTTCAAATTCCTCTAGACTATTCTCTCTCCCATTATCGTCGTGGGTGCCACTGGTACTGTATAAATATCTATAGAGCTCATCAGCCACTTGAACTATCTCATCCATATTAGTAATGATATTGCCGGCTTTGTTTCTTAACGCATACATCTGATTCTTAGCCTATTCCTAGTTTCTTATTCACTGCATTTAGGTTTCCTCCGTTCCTGAGAGCATGTTTAATTTTATCCATATTATAGTTCCTTATGTCAGCTGTCTTACGCTTGTTGATTAACTTGGAAAGATCTGCCCGTTCTATTCTAGCTGTAGGGTTAGGGGCTTTCATGCATCGGCGTTTCTTGATCAGATCTTTCGTCTCCTGTGATCGCTTACTCGTATCCTGTCTAGCGGAATTACAGTCGACTTCTACTGCACACTCCTTTATGATGCCCATAAGATTGTCGTTCATTGCTTCAATACTGAGGTCCTATTTCTGAGTTAAAGCCGAATACCGGTGCTGTAGCTTGATCTGGAATCCCTCTATTTTCCCTCTTACCGCTAACTCATTTATCGGCTTCTTACGTGCCAGGAAAACGGTAGCTGAGTGTTTTCAAGAACTTGCAGAGAAAAAATTTGGAGGATACTCAAGCTGCGCCCTTGGAGTGGAACCCTATAGCATCTCAGCATCTCTGGCTGCTTCTGACGCATTCTGGCAACTCCAGCTTTTGTAACCCTATTGTTTTTACCGGGAAACGCTGGCAGCGAAAGGTACGCACCAAGGGCAAGCTTTGTGGTAGAAACGCGGCCCCTTGCGGGGATTGATCCCGGATTTAGTACACCACCGCACCCCCCAAAAAATTATATAATTTTAGATGTTTCAGTTATCATTTCGCACACTTAATAACCAGTCTGAGAATGTGTTGGAAAACTTCGTTGAGGTCCATCGGAGCGTACACTAGCACTTATTAGGCAACTCCCACGTCGGGCAGTCATTTCCGATACAGACGTTTCAAAAGGGAGATACAGGGCACTATACACGTGATTGTCATCTTTTGGCACTTAGACAGAGTGGCCTGTGCACTTTTCAACGCCAGCGGTGCGTGAGGTCCGTCACGTGTCTGGCATGCCGGCAGCACCTGCAGCGTCCGGCAACGCCCAAGCCGGTAAATAAATTAAGACAAATCAATTCAAACAAGGAGAACGTGTACTAAATGACTAACGTACGGGTTCAGAGAAAAAGCAAGATGCCGACATGAGTTCGGATGTGCGGTATGATCAGCCCTGCTCTAGCCAGGCTTTGTTCTAACTTTACGTATAGAAGGTCAAGTGTTGCAGGTTATACCCATGCAATTTATTGCGCAAGTGTTCGTAAACAATACATGCGTGCTCTAGGAGACCGGGGGAAGTTTTGCGAATTTTCTAAATGAACTTAGTCTGTTATGCCAGTTGCGATTTCATGCTTACATCTGCTCTCGATTACGGGAAAGCCAGACATTCTTGTTCTGCAAATAAATGAAATAAAAAGCAGAAATGCTCACTTGAGTTCATTAGAGTGTTGCTCAAAACTGAAGTGAATAAATGCAGCACAGTCTAGGTATAGAATAAATAAGTCAATATTGTGACGTATGATGTCGTCTATGCAGTCAATCCTCGTCGGCCAATGAATCCATTTTAGGAGCCGGTTGCATGCAGAAACAAAGAGCACGAAACCCCATAGGGCACACGACGTTAACAAGATAATACCAATGCATATGAACAGTCACCTTGCGTCTACTTTCCGGGAAAATTGCAACAGATACACCCAGTGACAAAGAACAAAGGATTCCGAAAAAAATATGTGTAAGCTGTTGCGCCGGAAAGTTCCTAAGTGGCAAAACTAAGATAGCAACACACTTGTTTGAAAGGCAACGTCGCGCCACAACGGCGACAAGAACAAAGCGAGAGCACGCTTCCAGCATATCAAGGCACCTAAGAGTGTAACTGGAAACAAAAGCTAAATGGAGAGAAATAATATTGTGTTTCGTGGAAGCAGTGCAAGGAGAGATCGACGTGAAGGAAAAAAAATGGGAACTTCCAATAACACCAGCCGCGAGCGTGATTGTACCCGACAATCTATGACGCTCGTGCACTGTAGAAAAGTACGTCGCCACAATGAGAAGCGACTCGAGAAAAAAAGAAGCACCTTCGCTTGCTTCAGAGAATTGGAGTGAAGCATCGGAGACAAAGTTTTCTAAGCAGTGGCGAGAGAGAAACAAAGAGAGCTATAGTAAAAGGCCCGAAGGGTCTTTGCTTAGGGGACGCGCTGTCATGCTCCCCTGGTTATTTACTCCCTTCGATCCCTGGTAGTTCCTTGATCCAGCACCTTCTAAGGATAGGTGGCAATTCGGTGACATTACGTATTTTTTTTCCTTTGTAGCTAAGACTGAACAACAAAAAGGATAATGCTCGAATATACGCATGCTATACTGTCTTCCGATATTGGTCGGCCACAGACTTTTAGTTTGTTTGCGTGCATTCGTTACTTTCTTGCTTTGTAAAATAGCTTTAGATGTACATTACGTTGACGTTTCACAACGTCGTGTCAAGTCAGTTTGAAGGATGAAAGGTATCAGGCTTAAGTTAAACCTAGAAATGATAAAATAAACGCAATATACGATTGATACAGGATCCACACCGAAATAATACGGGCTGTGAGGCAGTGAAGCCTCTGAAACTGTTGCGCCGGGTGCAGAAAACGTTCAAATGAGGCTGGGTCCTTACAAGGCAGTTTTACCTTAAACTGTGTAATTATGTAAACTTCACACTCTGCTACGCCTAAGGCGAAAAAGCTAAAGTATTTTTCGCCACTTAGCCATTTACTACTAATTTGTGAGTACAATTTTGCAAAGCTTCTTTAGAGACTGTAAATGTTTTGCGCAAGTGGTGAAACCTTTAAAAACGTTTGTACCCATCGAATGCCTTAACGGGTAACTTTAGACAGCTGGAATATCTTTTTTGTTATTGAGGTACGCATTTTTAAATTTGATACTTCTTTTTGTTTTCTGAGTTACCAACTTTCGGCGATCCTAATAATTGTTCTAAGGCCCCAAATGTAATTTCTGCGTCCTACCATCGGTGTAATCTAGCCTTCTCTCTGAAGTTCAACAACGTTCATTGATGGCGGTCTAGCCGTTATCTCCAGAGAGCATTTCTGCGTTTCACACATACTTGAATAGGAAGATCAAGTTACCCCAGAGAGAAATATACCTTCTAAAGTGAGGTATATAAGCTTTAAAACCAGTAGTTGTGTGTGCTGCGTCTCTCCTCTGTTCTTCGTCTGTTGATTATATCTCAAGAATATGCACCATCTGACCCAGATCGCAACTCTTCTTAAAAGGTTAGTGAAGCAAAAAAGCGACCATTCATTTTACTGTTTTCCTTTCTTCTTTACCTTTTCAGTAGCTATACGCCTCAGTAATGTTCGCGCATTCAAAAAACCTTGTTGCTTTCAGCGATTCACTAATAAAAGTCTAAAACTGCGTTCCTCATTCCCAACCTATATTCCATAGCTCATTTTATTCATATTTATTTTTGGTTACAGAAAGCTGGCACCTTTAAACAACTCCTCTTAGGCCTGCACTAACAAAATCAGCACCAGGTCGGCTGCATAGTAATCAACAAAAACTGTTATGACCTCATATTTACATAATTAAAAGTGAGAAACACATTCAGTAGTGGTGCTTGTTTTTGCAAGAATAGCATCGAACGTTTTCTAATTACCTATCCTATGCTATCCAGCTGGCATACATTAAACGGCGTCATTCATATAGAAATATGGGGTCACTGGGCGGCTTATTTTTACGTTATTTTGGCAGGAGGTGCGCGGTATACATTTCCTCCTTCCGACGATGGCGTAAAGCTGTGACTAAAGCCACCGCGAACTGTGTTACAACTGTATCAACAGCTCGCTAGCTCTCTGCAAAAAGAGGTGAAAGTGAAATTACACTTTCTCAGTTTAGCATGAATTGCTCACGGATTCTTAGTTTATTTATTTTAGTTTTCAACTCAAACACTCCACGGTATCGTACAAGAAAAAGTTTCAGTACCATAAGATTGCAACAACAGCAAAAAAATTGCAAACAATAGAAAAAACAGACACAGGTACAAAAATATGAACGACTGTGAGACACTTCGAACCATAAATAGCAAAGAACATATTGTTAACAAGGTTGTGTAGAAACAACGTAGATTGCACAAAACAAACTAAGTGTATAAAGCAAGTATAACATTAGGAAATATTTGCTGAAGTTGATCTTTCAACTGTAACAGCAAGGAACGAGCAACACGAGGCATCTTTATATGGATAATGGAGCAATCACCAGCTGGAAAGAAATGTTGTAGTCAACAAACACCTCATTCCAAGTCTGTGTTTCCTTATGTTAGCAGAAAACAAAGGATTAATATCGATGTTTTTTTAAGAGAATTTCGGTCTAGAAACGTTCTAGGAACTTTCTTTCTCGTTAATGTAAAAAATGGTGCTGCTGTTACCGCGCACCAGCCGTGAGCCTGCGAACAGTGAGTGTGTACTTGAGATTTATGACGTGCTGCACAAATGAAGCATTGCTGGAGGTAATAGAGTTAAAAGTAAGTGCGTTAGATGAAATTTACGGAAACCATGCTTGTGCGCGCTCCGGTACTCAGACAGTACCCACTACTTAAACGCATACGCGTTTTTTACATAAGCTCCCGTAAATTACCAGATTGGTATTTCAACGTCGACAAACTTCATGTGCACCAACGGGACCTAAGCGAAAGCATTACTGAAAAAAAAATACGCATGTAAATATATATACATATGTGTATATATATATATATATATATATATATATATATATATATATATATATATATATATATATATATATATATATATATATATATATATATATATATATATATATATCAGACTTATTTACTAGACGTTTTAGGCTGGTGGAGCAGCTTTCGTCAGAGTACAGTGATGAAGGCTGGTCCACCAGCCGCAAATATTAAGTAAACCAGTGCTCCAATATGTTCGTCGTCTCTTGCCTGCGTATATATATATATATATATATTGTTACGCATGAAGAATACGAAGACCAGTGAACGTGCTTGCGGTCCCGAGTGGAGGAAGGAAGAAGAGGACGACGCTCAGTGGATAAACCAGCTGACCGCTCTTGCGCTCACCTTCGCGACTTAAAGTAAACGGTCCCCTTCATCCGTAAGGGTTACAAACGGTCTCCTTCGCGCGCAACAAAGTGGTGGAGGTGCTGGGTACCGCTCACAACAACGGAACCACCACTGCCGCAGCTTCGTCGAAGCCGTCGACTTGCCGGCCTCCCGCCATCAGCCGTGACCATCTTCGACATGCCAGAAGAAGGAGCCACTCCGAGGGCAGCGCCTAGCAGTCCACTGCCATACTACCGAGTTCCACCCACCTTCGGAGGCAAAGCGGGGGAAGATGCCGACGAGTGGCTCGTCCACTACAAACGAGTGAGCAAATCCAACGGGTGGGATCCAACCGCTCAGCTCACCAATGTGGTGTTCTCCCTGACCGATACCGCCCTCGTGTGGTATGAGAACCACGAGGACGCGCTTACGACGTGGGAACATTTTGTTGACGAGTTAAAGGCGTGTTTTGGGGACTCAGTCGCCAAAACGAAGCGTGCGGAGCAGACACTGTCGCAACGGGCGCAGCTACCAGGTGAGACATGCACAACATACATCGAAGAAGTGTTAAAGCTGTGCAAGGTGGTCAATGCTCGCATGTCGGAAGAAGATAAAGTTGGACATTTGCTGAAAGGAGTGGCTGAGGATGTCTACAATTTTCTAATTGGAAAGGAGAGCCTCAGTTCTGTGTCCGACGTCATTCGGCACTGCAGAACTTTTGAAACGCTCAAGATGCGTCGGATTGCACCAAAGTTTGGTCGGTTGGCAAACGTTACGACGGTTGCCAGTGTGGACACGAGTCCTTGCCTCGACCTTCCTTCGACCATCCGACAGATTGTCCGCGAGGAACTTTCCCGCCGCGAAGGGTTGTTGCATTCGACTGTTGACCACCATGGCGTGTACACGTCGCAAGAGGCTATGACGGCGCAACATTCGGCCCCTTGGCAACCGATGGTTACCGCAGCGGCCGTGGAGTACAGCGCAGCCCCACAGTCGAGGATGACAACACGCCCGCCGACTCCGCACTATGACCAACGCACTCAGCGCACGCCTTCTCGACGCCCGATGTATCCTCGTGACACACGCCACGAACCAACCCACTACACGCGGGAAAATGGTAATATCCGCTTCATCGACGAACGACCAAGGTTTCGACCTCTCCCGGTGTGTTATTCCTGTGGCGTCCCGGGTCATATATCGCGGTTTTGCAACCAACGTATGACCACGTGGTATGGCCAGCCGTCAGAGTTTTCTCGGCCCTCCGAACGGCCACACGGTGCCCCGTGGCCAGCACACGTATCGTCTGGCGATGAGTATTGGCCGAGCAGCTCCCGGAATCGCTCCCCAGCATCTGACAGAAGTTTGACACCCCCACCGCAACGTCGTGGTCCCCTTTCTCCCTCACCGCTGCGTCGCGCCGCGTCCCCTTCGTCACCGGGAAACTAGCTAGCGCGGCCGATGGAGGTGAGGTCGCTGGAGACGTGCTACTGACAGAAATACCTCCTGTGTTGATGCTGAAAAACAAAGTGCGCGTGCTTGTAGATAATGTCCCTGTGATGGCTCTGGTGGACACAGGCGCAACAATTTCGGTCATGAGTGTCTCTTTTAAACACGTGTTAGGGCGAAAGGTTTTGTTTAAATGGGACGAAGATTCAAAGTTCTGTGGAGTGAGTGGTGAGCCGTTGCGACCTATTGGTGTGTGTAGTGCTGACGTATTTTTGGGAGGCCATGTTATTACGACAGAGTTTGTAATTATTCCTCGGTCGACTCATGATGTTATTCTCGGCATGGACTTCTTGCGGGAGTGTGGTGCTACTGTCGACTGCCGCACAGGAAAAGTATTCTTAAGTGGTAGGATTCCATCAGGACTCCTGGAGAACCCTGTAGATCGCGAAACTGCACTGTGTGTTTGTGGTGATACGGTCATACCTGCATTATCTACCGTTTGCGTTCCCGTTGTCTGTTGCGGCGCCGATTACGACTGCTTCGAAGCTACCGTAGAACCGATGCACTTTAACTGTATGAAGAAGAATGTGTTGGTGCCACATTGTGTGGTGTCGATCAAAGGCGGACGCACTGGCTTATGGACCGTAAACTGTTCTAAGGAGCCCGTTATACTATCAGATGGCATGAAATTAGCCTTCGCCAGGGAACACGCGTCCTTATCAGTGGCTGGACTTACAGATGTGCCGGAAGAACCCGATGGCCACAGTTCGGAAACGGCCCTTTTGTCGATGGTAAATAAATCGCTCAGCACGAGTGAACGCCGAACGTTAGTGGGTGTGCTTTCGAAGCACGTTTCGGTATTCGACTTTGCGCAGAAGGACAATATACCTGCAATCCCTGCGTCTCGAACGCGCCATACCATCAACACGGGTTCGGCAAATCCGATTAGACAAAAGCCATATCGTGTTTCACCATCAGAGCGCCAGATTATCAACGAACAAGTGCACGAAATGATGAAAAAGGGAGTCGTACAAGAGTCAGCAAGTCCGTGGGCAGCTCCAGTGATTCTTGTTAAAAAAAAAGATGGATCTTGGAGATTTTGCGTCGACTATCGCCGTTTGAATGCTGTAACACAAAAGGACGTGTACCCACTCCCACGTATTGATGACGCAATAGACTGCCTTCATTCCGCCTCTTACTTTTCCTCAGTAGATTTACGATCCGGCTATTGGCAAATTCCGATGCATCCTGACGACAAGGAGAAGACTGCCTTTGTAACCCCTGACGGGCTCTTCGAATTTAATGTGATGCCATTTGGATTGTGCAACGCTCCGGCAACTTTCGAGAGATTTATGGACACTGTATTGCGTGGCTTGAAATGGAACATCTGCATGTGCTACCTCGACGACGTCGTCATCTTTGGCCGCACCTTCAGCGAACACAACTCGCGTCTAGATATTGTCCTGAACTGCATCAGAAACGCTGGTCTAGTTTTAAACTCTAAGAAATGCCACTTCGGAGACCGCCAAACCCTTGTGCTTGGGCACCTCGTCGACAAGGATGGCATCCGCCCTGATCCCCAGAAAACAGCAGCCGTTGAAGCGTTCAGTGCACCGCGCTGTGTCAAGGAGCTCCGCAGTTTTCTGGGGCTTTGTTCCTATTTCCGCCGATTTATATTCCTAAATTCGCCGACGTTGCGTATCCGCTGACATGCCTGCTACGAAAGGACACCCCCTTTGAGTGGACTCCGGAGTGCGACTCTTCTTTTCGTCAGTTGAAGTTCCTGCTGACGTCACGACCGGTTCTTCAACACTTCAGTCCTTCAGCTCCGACAGAACTCCATACGGATGCCAGTGGCATAGGTATTGGTGCCGTCCTAGTTCAACGCTACGGTGATCGCGAACACGTGATCGCATATGCAAGCCGCTCATTAAGTCGGCCCGAGCAGAATTACACTGTGACGGAACAAGAATGCCTCGCGGTAATATTTGCGGTTCAGCGGTTTCGTTCTTACCTGTATGGACGCCCCTTTACAGTGGTCACCGACCACCACTCATTGTGTTGGCTCGTGAATCTTCGTGACCCTTGTGGCCGCCTTGCGCGCTGGGCGCTCCGACTGCAAGAATACAGCTTCACCGTCTCTTATAAGAGTGGTCGACGACACGCTGATGCGGACTGTCTCTCGCGTATGCCACTTAGTACTACGGACTGTGACGCCGACGACTTCGATCACCTCGTGGCTTCTGTGTCGCCGCGTTTTCCAGACGTCGACTGCTTCAAAACCGAACAGCGAAAAGACGATAAATTAACACCGCTCTTCACCGCTACGACCGCCTCGACGACAGCAAACCAGTTCTGTGTACGTGATGGACTCCTCTATAAGAAGAACTTTTCCAGCACTGGCGCACGTTTTCTCCTAGTGGTGCCGGAGAGCCTTCGCACAGCGATTCTGAGTGCTATGCACGACGACCCTACGTCTGGCCATCTAGGTTCGGCGAGGACGCTCTACCGGATTCAGGAACGCTTTTATTGGCCTGGAATGCGACAATCTGTTGAGAGGTATGTGGCCAGCTGCATGCAGTGTCAGCGCCACAAACGGCCATCTACTGCTCCAGCAGGTCTTCTGCAGCCGATCCCGCCTCCAAGCACGCCTTTCCAACAAGTGGGCATTGACTTCGTAGGCCCATTTCCAAAATCAGCCAAGGGAAACCGTTGGATAGTTGTTTGCGTCGACTACCTCACACGTTATTGCGAGACGGCGGCCGTGCCCTCCGCAACTGCCACTGACGTTTCAACATTCCTGCTGCAAAATGTGATCCTGCGACATGGTCCGCCTCGCGTGATCATCAGCGACCGTGGACGACAATTCACAGCAGACGTCGTAGAGGAGCTGCTTCGTTTGTGTGATTCCCACTTGCGTCACTCGACACCATACCATCCACAAACGAATGGGCTGACGGAGCGCACCAACCGAACAATTGTAAACATGCTATCTATGTACGTTTCATCCGACCACAAGAACTGGGATGACGTACTGCCTTTTATCACGTACGCGTTCAACACCGCCAAGCACGAGACCACCGGCTATAGCCCTTTCTTCTTGCTGTACGCACGGCCACCCCGGTACACAATCGACACTGTTTTCCCCTTCTGCAGTCACGAAAATCCCACTGTCGCCGAGACTCTCTGCCTCGCCGAAGAAGCTCGTCGTATTGCTCGTTTGCGCACTTTGGCATCGCAGGACAGATCAAAAGCACGCTACGACATTCGCCACCGCCCGGTAACCTATCGCCCTGGTGATTTAGTCTGGCTGTGGACTCCAGTACGGAAACGCGGGTTATGCCAAAAGCTTTTGGCCACCTACGATGGACCGTTTGTGATTATTAACATTAATATTTGCTGAAGTTGATCTTTCAACTGTAACAGCAAGGAACGAGCAACACGAGGCATCTTTATATGGATAATGGAGCAATCACCAGCTGGAAAGAAATGTTGTAGTCAACAAACACCTCATTCCAAGTCTGTGTTTCCTTATGTTAGCAGAAAACAAAGGATTAATATCGATGTTTTTTTAAGAGAATTTCGGTCTAGAAACGTTCTAGGAACTTTCTTTCTCGTTAATGTAAAAAATGGTGCTGCTGTTACCGCGCACCAGCCGTGAGCCTGCGAACAGTGAGTGTGTACTTGAGATTTATGACGTGCTGCACAAATGAAGCATTGCTGGAGGTAATAGAGTTAAAAGTAAGTGCGTTAGATGAAATTTACGGAAACCATGCTTGTGCGCGCTCCGGTACTCAGACAGTACCCACTACTTAAACGCATACGCGTTTTTTACATAAGCTCCCGTAAATTACCAGATTGGTATTTCAACGTCGACAAACTTCATGTGCACCAACGGGACCTAAGCGAAAGCATTACTGAAAAAAAATACGCATGTAAATATATATACATATGTGTGTATATATATATATATATATATATATATATATATATATATATATATATATATATATATATATATATATCAGACTTATTTACTAGACGTTTTAGGCTGGTGGAGCAGCTTTCGTCAGAGTACAGTGATGAAGGCTGGTCCACCAGCCGCAAATATTAAGTAAACCAGTGCTCCAATATGTTCGTCGTCTCTTGCCTGCGTATATATATATATATATATATTGTTACGCATGAAGAATACGAAGACCAGTGAACGTGCTTGCGGTCCCGAGTGGAGGAAGGAAGAAGAGGACGACGCTCAGTGGATAAACCAGCTGACCGCTCTTGCGCTCACCTTCGCGACTTAAAGTAAACGGTCCCCTTCATCCGTAAGGGTTACAAACGGTCTCCTTCGCGCGCAACAAAGTGGTGGAGGTGCTGGGTACCGCTCACAACAACGGAACCACCACTGCCGCAGCTTCGTCGAAGCCGTCGACTTGCCGGCCTCCCGCCATCAGCCGTGACCATCTTCGACATGCCAGAAGAAGGAGCCACTCCGAGGGCAGCGCCTAGCAGTCCACTGCCATACTACCGAGTTCCACCCACCTTCGGAGGCAAAGCGGGGGAAGATGCCGACGAGTGGCTCGTCCACTACAAACGAGTGAGCAAATCCAACGGGTGGGATCCAACCGCTCAGCTCACCAATGTGGTGTTCTCCCTGACCGATACCGCCCTCGTGTGGTATGAGAACCACGAGGACGCGCTTACGACGTGGGAACATTTTGTTGACGAGTTAAAGGCGTGTTTTGGGGACTCAGTCGCCAAAACGAAGCGTGCGGAGCAGACACTGTCGCAACGGGCGCAGCTACCAGGTGAGACATGCACAACATACATCGAAGAAGTGTTAAAGCTGTGCAAGGTGGTCAATGCTCGCATGTCGGAAGAAGATAAAGTTGGACATTTGCTGAAAGGAGTGGCTGAGGATGTCTACAATTTTCTAATTGGAAAGGAGAGCCTCAGTTCTGTGTCCGACGTCATTCGGCACTGCAGAACTTTTGAAACGCTCAAGATGCGTCGGATTGCACCAAAGTTTGGTCGGTTGGCAAACGTTACGACGGTTGCCAGTGTGGACACGAGTCCTTGCCTCGACCTTCCTTCGACCATCCGACAGATTGTCCGCGAGGAACTTTCCCGCCGCGAAGGGTTGTTGCATTCGACTGTTGACCACCATGGCGTGTACACGTCGCAAGAGGCTATGACGGCGCAACATTCGGCCCCTTGGCAACCGATGGTTACCGCAGCGGCCGTGGAGTACAGCGCAGCCCCACAGTCGAGGATGACAACACGCCCGCCGACTCCGCACTATGACCAACGCACTCAGCGCACGCCTTCTCGACGCCCGATGTATCCTCGTGACACACGCCACGAACCAACCCACTACACGCGGGAAAATGGTAATATCCGCTTCATCGACGAACGACCAAGGTTTCGACCTCTCCCGGTGTGTTATTCCTGTGGCGTCCCGGGTCATATATCGCGGTTTTGCAACCAACGTATGACCACGTGGTATGGCCAGCCGTCAGAGTTTTCTCGGCCCTCCGAACGGCCACACGGTGCCCCGTGGCCAGCACACGTATCGTCTGGCGATGAGTATTGGCCGAGCAGCTCCCGGAATCGCTCCCCAGCATCTGACAGAAGTTTGACACCCCCACCGCAACGTCGTGGTCCCCTTTCTCCCTCACCGCTGCGTCGCGCCGCGTCCCCTTCGTCACCGGGAAACTAGCTAGCGCGGCCGATGGAGGTGAGGTCGCTGGAGACGTGCTACTGACAGAAATACCTCCTGTGTTGATGCTGAAAAACAAAGTGCGCGTGCTTGTAGATAATGTCCCTGTGATGGCTCTGGTGGACACAGGCGCAACAATTTCGGTCATGAGTGTCTCTTTTAAACACGTGTTAGGGCGAAAGGTTTTGTTTAAATGGGACGAAGATTCAAAGTTCTGTGGAGTGAGTGGTGAGCCGTTGCGACCTATTGGTGTGTGTAGTGCTGACGTATTTTTGGGAGGCCATGTTATTACGACAGAGTTTGTAATTATTCCTCGGTCGACTCATGATGTTATTCTCGGCATGGACTTCTTGCGGGAGTGTGGTGCTACTGTCGACTGCCGCACAGGAAAAGTATTCTTAAGTGGTAGGATTCCATCAGGACTCCTGGAGAACCCTGTAGATCGCGAAACTGCACTGTGTGTTTGTGGTGATACGGTCATACCTGCATTATCTACCGTTTGCGTTCCCGTTGTCTGTTGCGGCGCCGATTACGACTGCTTCGAAGCTACCGTAGAACCGATGCACTTTAACTGTATGAAGAAGAATGTGTTGGTGCCACATTGTGTGGTGTCGATCAAAGGCGGACGCACTGGCTTATGGACCGTAAACTGTTCTAAGGAGCCCGTTATACTATCAGATGGCATGAAATTAGCCTTCGCCAGGGAACACGCGTCCTTATCAGTGGCTGGACTTACAGATGTGCCGGAAGAACCCGATGGCCACAGTTCGGAAACGGCCCTTTTGTCGATGGTAAATAAATCGCTCAGCACGAGTGAACGCCGAACGTTAGTGGGTGTGCTTTCGAAGCACGTTTCGGTATTCGACTTTGCGCAGAAGGACAATATACCTGCAATCCCTGCGTCTCGAACGCGCCATACCATCAACACGGGTTCGGCAAATCCGATTAGACAAAAGCCATATCGTGTTTCACCATCAGAGCGCCAGATTATCAACGAACAAGTGCACGAAATGATGAAAAAGGGAGTCGTACAAGAGTCAGCAAGTCCGTGGGCAGCTCCAGTGATTCTTGTTAAAAAAAAAGATGGATCTTGGAGATTTTGCGTCGACTATCGCCGTTTGAATGCTGTAACACAAAAGGACGTGTACCCACTCCCACGTATTGATGACGCAATAGACTGCCTTCATTCCGCCTCTTACTTTTCCTCAGTAGATTTACGATCCGGCTATTGGCAAATTCCGATGCATCCTGACGACAAGGAGAAGACTGCCTTTGTAACCCCTGACGGGCTCTTCGAATTTAATGTGATGCCATTTGGATTGTGCAACGCTCCGGCAACTTTCGAGAGATTTATGGACACTGTATTGCGTGGCTTGAAATGGAACATCTGCATGTGCTACCTCGACGACGTCGTCATCTTTGGCCGCACCTTCAGCGAACACAACTCGCGTCTAGATATTGTCCTGAACTGCATCAGAAACGCTGGTCTAGTTTTAAACTCTAAGAAATGCCACTTCGGAGACCGCCAAACCCTTGTGCTTGGGCACCTCGTCGACAAGGATGGCATCCGCCCTGATCCCCAGAAAACAGCAGCCGTTGAAGCGTTCAGTGCACCGCGCTGTGTCAAGGAGCTCCGCAGTTTTCTGGGGCTTTGTTCCTATTTCCGCCGATTTATATTCCTAAATTCGCCGACGTTGCGTATCCGCTGACATGCCTGCTACGAAAGGACACCCCCTTTGAGTGGACTCCGGAGTGCGACTCTTCTTTTCGTCAGTTGAAGTTCCTGCTGACGTCACGACCGGTTCTTCAACACTTCAGTCCTTCAGCTCCGACAGAACTCCATACGGATGCCAGTGGCATAGGTATTGGTGCCGTCCTAGTTCAACGCTACGGTGATCGCGAACACGTGATCGCATATGCAAGCCGCTCATTAAGTCGGCCCGAGCAGAATTACACTGTGACGGAACAAGAATGCCTCGCGGTAATATTTGCGGTTCAGCGGTTTCGTTCTTACCTGTATGGACGCCCCTTTACAGTGGTCACCGACCACCACTCATTGTGTTGGCTCGTGAATCTTCGTGACCCTTGTGACCGCCTTGCGCGCTGGGCGCTCCGACTGCAAGAATACAGCTTCACCGTCTCTTATAAGAGTGGTCGACGACACGCTGATGCGGACTGTCTCTCGCGTATGCCACTTAGTACTACGGACTGTGACGCCGACGACTTCGATCACCTCGTGGCTTCTGTGTCGCCGCGTTTTCCAGACGTCGACTGCTTCAAAACCGAACAGCGAAAAGACGATAAATTAACACCGCTCTTCACCTCTACGACCGCCTCGACGACAGCAAACCAGTTCTGTGTACGTGATGGACTCCTCTATAAGAAGAACTTTTCCAGCACTGGCGCACGTTTTCTCCTAGTGGTGCCGGAGAGCCTTCGCACAGCGATTCTGAGTGCTATGCACGACGACCCTACGTCTGGCCATCTAGGTTCGGCGAGGACGCTCTACCGGATTCAGGAACGCTTTTATTGGCCTGGAATGCGACAATCTGTTGAGAGGTATGTGGCCAGCTGCATGCAGTGTCAGCGCCACAAACGGCCATCTACTGCTCCAGCAGGTCTTCTGCAGCCGATCCCGCCTCCAAGCACGCCTTTCCAACAAGTGGGCATTGACTTCGTAGGCCCATTTCCAAAATCAGCCAAGGGAAACCGTTGGATAGTTGTTTGCGTCGACTACCTCACACGTTATTGCGAGACGGCGGCCGTGCCCTCCGCAACTGCCACTGACGTTTCAACATTCCTGCTGCAAAATGTGATCCTGCGACATGGTCCGCCTCGCGTGATCATCAGCGACCGTGGACGACAATTCACAGCAGACGTCGTAGAGGAGCTGCTTCGTTTGTGTGATTCCCACTTGCGTCACTCGACACCATACCATCCACAAACGAATGGGCTGACGGAGCGCACCAACCGAACAATTGTAAACATGCTATCTATGTACGTTTCATCCGACCACAAGAACTGGGATGACGTACTGCCTTTTATCACGTACGCGTTCAACACCGCCAAGCACGAGACCACCGGCTATAGCCCTTTCTTCTTGCTGTACGCACGGCCACCCCGGTACACAATCGACACTGTTTTCCCCTTCTGCAGTCACGAAAATCCCACTGTCGCCGAGACTCTCTGCCTCGCCGAAGAAGCTCGTCGTATTGCTCGTTTGCGCACTTTGGCATCGCAGGACAGATCAAAAGCACGCTACGACATTCGCCACCGCCCGGTAACCTATCGCCCTGGTGATTTAGTCTGGCTGTGGACTCCAGTACGGAAACGCGGGTTATGCCAAAAGCTTTTGGCCACCTACGATGGACCGTTTGTGATTATTAACAGACTCACGGAAGTCACGTATAACAGAGCTCGCCTCACGGCGAGTGGTAGAAGAGCTGCCAAGACACAGGTGGTCCATGTCGCCCGCTTGAAATTGTTCACGTCAAGACACATGGATTGACTCGCCCGGCGGGCTTCGTATGGGACGAGAGGAATGTTACGCATGAAGAAAACGAAGACCAGTGAACGTGCTTGCGGTCCCGAGTGGAGGAAGGAAGAAGAGGACGACGCTCAGTGGATAAACCAGCTGACCGCTCTTGCGCTCACCTTCGCGACTTAAAGTAAACGGTCCCCTTCATCCGTAAGGGTTACAAACGGTCTCCATCGCGCGCAACAATATATATATATATATATATATATATATATATATATATATATATATATATATATTTATATATATATATATATATATATATATATATATATATATATATATATATATATATATGCATGTGCAGTATCCCAGACCATGTAGGTCTGCTGCAAAAAGAACTGCAACTGTAGAAAGCGTCTGAGAACAAAACAACCGCAATAATAATAATAATAATAATAATAATAATAATAATAATAATAATAATAATAATAATAATAATAATAATAATAATAATAATAATAATAATAATAATAATAATAATAATAATAATAATAATAATAAAGAAAACTGAAAATGCTGTAACGATTTTTCCTTTCGTTTTCCGTGAAACGATAAAAGTGACAACTTGATCTGCCGGTTTAACAAGGACATTTGCTTTTGTCGTCCTAACCGTTCTTCCTCCTATTTCCAGAGAGAGAGGTTCCATTGTCGCATCATGCGGAAATAACTTGGCCCAACTAGAGGAACGGACGAGCTTCAGTTGGCACCCAAAAAGTACGCCTTCCGTCCGAGAACATCTTTCGGTTCTTTACAGTTCGCCCTCATATGTGTAGTGCTGGCGCGAGTTTTTGTATTTGTCTTAAAAACACTTTATTTTTGAGCGATAAGCTCCCATGCGTGAATGGTTGTTTTCAACAAGAAGACGGCATGTACGCGCGTGCGGAAGGTAGTGCGAACATTTTATGCAAATGTTGACTTCAGCGATTTCTTTTCCTAAGTGGTAAGCTAGATGAAATTCAGAGGGCCTTTTCAACTGTTCATGGCGCGTAACAAATACACTGACGGCTGGACTTTCAAGCGTATTTTAACAATTCCACATAAAAATTTAATCAGGGGGCGTGATATTCAACTTATAGTAATAACTGCAGAGTGCAGTGCAAAGGATGCCGTTGTTGAGGGATCTATATAAAATAAGACCACCTGCGGTTTCCAGCGTGCGAACAAACCGTACACGGGAACTTTTTATTATCATCTTTTTGAATAATGTGCGGCTACTTCTACCGGTGATAGCCGCGAACTATATGCATGGCCGCTGAGTCACTTCAGCAGGTGATAAATCCATGCACTTGCACAACTTTGCATAATTGTTAATTTTCAGTAAACAGCGACACAAAGGAATCTCTAGCTCCCTCTTCTCTCTCTGTCATTATATATATATATATATATATATATATATATATATATATATATATATATATATATATATATATATATATATATATATATATATATATATGTAAGCGCTCTTCTCAGTTTTCATCCCATCTCTACTTCTACCACGTTACACCAGCTTCCCACACTTCACGCGCATACATTTTTTTCCCACTTTGACCCTCGTAATGCAAAAACACTGAAATTGCTGGCCCATCCATAATTGGAGATCTTAGGCGACATTGACGGGATTAGCAATTTATCTTTCGATGGGTTTGTAGTTGGGGATAATATGGTTTGTATAATAATAATATAAAAACCGCCACATATCAGTTGGCACACACTCCGCTAACCAAGTTGGCGTTCAGTAGGTTTTCTCAAGAGCACCACCTACCTCGTGCTACATACAGAGTGGCCCAAATTGGCGTCGAATTGATTCATTAGTAGTGTAACATATCCAGTTATCCAATATGGAGAGAAAAAGGGTTCATTTAAGAGCAGCATATATCTAGTGTCACATACCCAGCGACCGTAGTTGGTCCGACGGTAGGTTTTGAACATGGTTCCCTCGGCACAGCAGTCAGATGCTATAATCAGTTAACCATAGACTACTGAGTGATCGAAACTGGTGTAAAAGAGGCTAGACGTGAACATACGTACCGTGAACTGGGTGGAGGTGTACCATGGGAAAAGATGTGTAACAAAAGAAAAAGAAGAAAAGGACAGCAGACTCGTGGGAACTTGCAGAATCACAAGCCAATTTCCAAGGAAGAAGCTGTTTCTTTCGAGCTGGTCTTCTTTCAAAGGTTTGTCATTAATCACGTAACTCAAAAATTGCGCACATATTACAGGCCCATTTGGAACCTTGCATAAGTGTAAAGCTTTGGAGCGCTACTCGTTAAGGAGTTAAGAAGCTTTTTACGAAGACCAAAAAAAAAGAACATTACTTGGCGAGAACATTGTCCATTATGTTCCCCCTTATCTCACTAAACTTGGTCTCGTTGGAACTAGTAGTTATCTAACGGCAACGGGCTGTGCTCTTCATATAACCCACGTATAATGCTTCGGTTCTCTCGCACACCTATTTTAGTACTAAGGAAATAATTACTACCAACTTTGAACGTTGGCTGAGAGCGTTAAAGTTTGGTTACAGAATGCACTTAACATGACACTCAATTTCGTTAGAATATACTTGGTGTAACGTAGAGTTCCTTTGTTCTATAGGACATTGGGAAACTTACCTGATAACTGGCGTATGACAAGTTCAGACACTTGAATAAAATATTTTACGATGGCTGTTACACGGATTTGACTTCGCACACAGGTTTGTCATAGCGTTCTCCATATTTTTACTAAACCTTATCTCGGTCGCATTTGTAGTTGTCAGGACGACAGAAAGAAATTATGCTGCGCTCGTAAAACAGACTCTGTTGGCGCAAATATTTGGAACGATATACATAGCTTGAATAAATGTTCGCCAAATATTGCCCCGTCACTCAAGAGACTTTCTTTAGTGCAGCTACCAGTCACGATTTTAATCTTGTACTCGCACTGCTCATATTTTACACATGCCACATTTATGCTATCATTTTAATATTAACATTGCAATCGCTAACTGATGCTGTACTTGCGCAACCTTTTTGTGATAGATATGGATCCAGGTGTTCATACAGTCATTTTGTATGTCCTTTTAGTGCAATAAAACATTCTTCGTCTGCTGCTTCTTACCTCACGTACTTTAAACTTTTCCTCAATTTGCGTCTAACGTCGGCCTTACTGGCCCTCAACATAAACTATGTGCATCGTTTAGTTAACCGAGGAAACTGGGGAACCTTACTTCAAACTTCGTATAGCAGAGAAAGATATCAAAAGCGCCAGAGTTCCATAATTATTTGTAACACTCCTAATTAGGCCAGAACCGCCAAACGTTGAACACACATTTTACGTAATCTGCCACCCATTGTCATCGAGTTTCAAGTTGTTATAACATAGTTCTCACGACAGATTAGGAAGCTAGACCAATGACGGCCGTATGACACCTTAAAACACTTCCTTAAAATTTCTTATGGAAAAGCTGTAATTATTCCACATACATTTGCGTTACGCTTCTTTACACAATAGTCCGTAAATTTCGCAAAGTTAGATTTTTAGTGGCGTTGGCAGTTGTGCGAGCGCATAGGGCTAAATTTTCCGCCATTCGCAAAACATAACGCACTTGTATACTTAATTTAATGCAAAAGACTTAACTGTAGCACAAACCTCGCAATTTGCCTATAATATACCTATAACATGCTTCTATTGCCGCCCAATATGAATCAGGTGCCTTGTTTAGCTCACCGAGGACTAAAAGTCTCGTATACAAGATAAGAAAAATAAGGAAAACACGAGAGTTCCGTAATTGCTCTTAGCCCTTATAATTCAACCAGAATAGTCGAAGTTTATCAACCAAGTACACATAAGGTGCTCATCGTTTCTTCCGAATTTGACCTTGTTGTTTTTCACAGTTGCTTTGGGACTCAAGGAAACATTGCAGATAATGGTGGTATAGCACTCTGAAAAGCTAGAACGAGTAATGCTCTATAATGGCTGATTTATCCTACATATGAGACATTTATCGTTCTTCATCCACAACATGTTTCCTATGTCAATGAAATATAAACAGCATGCCTCGCATATTTACCGAGGAGACGGGGAATACAAACCACTCGCGTTATATAACGCATGAAAATTTCGAAAAAAGGGGGTATTCAGCAATTATCGTAAATGTACACAATTAACCCACACACTTCCCTCACAGCACACGTAAAAAAATAACACACGCACGCACACACCCACACCTCCCTCACAGCAAACGCAAAGAACACTTCGAACAGAGGCAAGAAACTAATTGATCGTTAGAAGTCTCACTATGAGATTCACTGTAAAATATGTGCCGTGCAAGCGAAAGTGGTTCAGGCTTCCATAATTCATTTGAAACATATCAGCCGAAACGCTATTGTCCCGAGCGCATATTGGAGAGGCATAGTCGGTGATGCTTTAATGGTTTAGTGGTGTCGTGATGGAACCTACAATTAGCATGCATCTTGTTTTTTTGATGGTAGTGCTATATATTCGACACGGTACTCAAGAAGTACACAATACGACGGGCACGTCACATTGGTCCTTTTTGTGCACCGTGTAAGTTGCAGTGCTACGCTCAAAATATACACCAGTACCATCTCGCCCAGTTGACTATTCTTGTTACTTGTAGCTATGCTTTCTGGTCGTTATCTGGTTCTGAACATTGATTCACGCTGAGTTATTGCATCTGCCTTGACTAGATAAGTTGTGCGAGGTTGGCAAAAGCGAAACGAATGCCGAGCGCGCCCAGATTACATTTCGTATGAATACAGTCGTGTACAGAAGCTCCGCCCCCGTAGCTTTCGTTTCATAGCCAAAAAGAGTTGTCCGCGAGTATAAAAACCCGGTCCGGATGCGTCCGCATGCGGTCCGGTGGCGCGCGAGGCAGGGGCATCAGGCAAGGGAGGAGGGGCGTTCTTCTCCGGCGGCTGCTAGGGTGCATCGATGTCCTCCACGTCCACCGTTCCGTACAGAGTGGAGACAACCGTGAGGTCTACTACGGCGTTGGCCACACAAATCGCGGACGCCGTATACTCGGGGACAACGTTCCGTGGCAATGAAGGGAAAGCTACGGAGACAAAGCGCGCACAAGTGAGAGCACTTCTGAAAAGAGTCCGGTGTTTAAATCCACGTTAGTTTAGGCTGGCGAAGAGAAAACATATGCAACTTATTATTAACAGGTAAATAAGACAGAACACACCTCCGGGTGTAAAAGTTAACTTATTTTGCGGCTCTTTACCTTCCGCGTCTGGGCAAAGGCGAAACCGTTGCACTTGGAAGCTGCGTCGATTCAGCGTCAGTTCTGTGCAGGTGCTGGCAAAAACTTTATTTCGTCAACAGAAAGGATTTGGTTCACTTTACTGGGCTTCCAGGGTGCCTGAAGTGGCCGTCCGAACAGTTCCTCTAGTGCCATCTGTTATGGTCGTGAGGCCCTGTCTGTCGGCGACTTCCAAAGCCCAGCTGACGGCCTGCAGTTGAGCCGCCGGCTCCGAGCTGGACGCCGCATCCTCCCAACTAAGATCCCTGTCAACGCTAGCCGACTACTTGGTGCCGTAACACATGTGCAGCAGCGATGCGCCCATAACTTTCCCTTCACTGCCACAGAAAGTTATCCGCGAGTATAGTAGACGCCTTAGGCAGACGCCGATAGGGACGCGTTGCCGGCACTCGTGTGCTTTGTGTGTGGTTTGTCATTACTTTACTGGCTTTCCCCAGCTCGACTGGTCTCTGTTTGCGATAGCAGAACCACGCGTAACTTATTTTTCTTGATGTTATCTAGGCGTGCACTTACCCAGCGCTCTGCGTTGCTAGCTTTTTATTATTGGTTGTGAATTGAGAGATTGGTGCCTCGCGTTAATGCTATGAGCAAAAGGGCATCGACATTTCTCTGGAAGCTACGTCGGGAGATCCAAAAGCATGAGAGACAGATGAACTGGAGCACATACTCTAGTCTCGTCGCAACAACGCAGCCGTTTGAAGCTCAATTCGTAAGCACCGACAAAAAACAAATGTAGTGCCTACAAAAAGAAAGAAAATCCTTGCAAAGAGACCGACAGCACCGGTATTTTTCACTGTAGCGAATTTATCTTCGCTATGAAGCAGCGTATCATTTATCTTTACCTCGACGCCGCTGCTAATTCCGGATACAGCTGAGTCTAGCCAATTTTTCACCGGTAAGATGCAGCAGCCGGTTGTACATTGCCGACACAGGACTTCAATACTTGATACCGTGCTACACAGGGTAGACTGTTTCTTTTTTTTAACGACGAGCTTACTTGAAGGTTAAAGGACCCCAATGCAACGTCGCGTAAGTACAATTCGGCGCTATATTATTTTTCTTTGGAAAGGGTCAGACAATGGGTTATATATGGAGCGCGAGCCATACATTGAATTCATGGTGACAGCGATTATGCAATAATGTCTTGCAATAACTCATACTTGTGAAAGAAGTTTCGAGCGTTAATTCCTGACCTCGTTGCATGGTAGAAAGGGTGAATGAATGGCATATTGACCTCGGAGTTATGAAGTTAGTGGTCGAATACGAAACGCGATTATATTACCAGCCTACTCCGTATTGAAAAGCTGTTCTGCGCCTGAAAAGCCATCATGTTAGAACACTAGAAACGTGCGAAATGGTCTCTTTGCATAATAGGCTGTGCAGCATGGTAGAACATGCATTTTAATATGCGAGGTGCTACACTGCTAGCTATACTGCTAATGCTTGAGCAAACATTAGGGGCTTAACTGTCGCTTTACAATCTCTGCCTCGTCTTCATTATTATTATTATTATTATTATTATTATTATTATTATTATTATTATTATTATTATTATTATTATTATTATTATTATTATTATTATTATTATTATTATTATTAT